>NC_143133.1:114325736-114950736 GCF_059928025.1 Delphinapterus leucas | reverse complement strand
AGCCATTTAAGTGTGCAATTCACTGGCATTGATTATATTCACAATGCTGTGAAATCCTCACCACTATTTCCAAATTTTTAAAAAAATATTTTTAAAGCGTTGTAAAAAAACCAAAAAGAATATGCAACAGACTATACGTTGCTCTCTAAGGCTAAAATATCTACTACCCGGGGCTTTACATAAAAAGTTTGCTAACATTTGCTCTAGACTCAAGGAGCTGTCAAAAACAAATGTCCTTGGGACAAAAAGACTCCAAATATCAGATCCACCTCTCACTTCTGTGTACCCTGGGTAGTGTTTGTTTGTTTGCTTTAGAAAAGGCTATTTTTTAAGAGCGGTTATGTATTCCCAGCAGAAATGAGAGAGTGGCACAGAGATTTCCCCTATACCCCCTCTCTCCACAAGTGCATAACCTCCTCCCTTATTAACATCTCCCAGCAGAGTAGTATATTTGTTAGGATTGTTGAACCTACATCAGCACTTCGTAATCACCCCAAATCCATAATTTACCCTAGGGTTCACTCTTGGTATTGCACATTCTATGGGTTTGGACAAACGTATAATGACATGTATCCATCATTATGTTATAGTATCACACAGAGTATTTAAAATTCACTACATATCAAAACCGGTAGGTGCAACCAAAAGAGCACTCAGAGGAAGAATCATACACATAAACCTTGAGAATAGTACACTTTGTTTTAGTCTCAGAACACAAGAAAGGGAGCAGAAAAATTACCATCCTTTTCTGAGTAGAATGGTACAATTGATAATGATAAAAGCAGAGGACTTTCAGTTAAGGTAGTGGAAAACAAAGTTATTAGACAAACCTCATACTGCTTACAGCTAAAAAACTGCATAAATTACTTTATGAATCTTCTTGAAAAGTATAAAATAATTGACACCTAGTAAGAAATTATCAGGAAAAAAGTGGAAGGGAAAACAAAGTAGGGATTCCAGAAATAAAGGCAGAACCCAGAAGTTTTTTTGCTTTATGAATGTCTGCCATTTCTAAAAATTTAAACTTTGTGTTTAGGTCCATGAAATTTAAAGGTGGCAAAATAGACTTCAAAGCCCAGGGTCTGCATAAGATGGGGAGTGTAATGTATATTTTAGGGTAGACTTTCCCCATAATAAATTGTTACACAGTAAAAAACAAGACAGACCTCTTAAGTAAGCCAACGATTATAGTCTGGGGAGAATGGGAAACTCAAGCCTTGAACTTGGTGTAAAACTGTCCTGCCTAGTAACACCTTCAGGGAACTTTGTAAAACATTTGTAGGGCTTCCCTGGTGGTGCAGTGGTTGGGAGTCCGCTTGCCGATGCAGAGGACGCGGGTTCGTACCCCGGTCCTGGAGGATCCCACATGCCGTGGAACGGCTGGGCACGTGAGCCATGGCCGCGGAACCTGCGCGTCCGGAGCCTGTGCTGCGCAACGGCAGAGGCCACAGCAGTGAGAGGCCCGCATACCGCAAAAAAAAAAAAGAAACATTTGTAAGTCCTTTTCAGATAAAGCCTCCTTTCCCTAGACCTCAAATCATTTCTCCAAATAATTTTTAAGTACAATGAGCAATACAAAGTTAGAGATATCTCAGCATTTCAGAGCACAAGATTTTATGAGCAAGAACCAACTGACAGAAATAGAACGGAAAGTATTTGTAGCATACAGAACAGAAAATAGATTAAGGATCAGAATATCAGAATTTACAAATCAATAAGGAAAACATTGTTTTTTTAAAAAAGAAAAATACAAATAAGCCATTCACAAAAAAATACCAAATTGCCAATATAAGCACATGAAAAAGTTATTTAACATATTTAATTACGAAAATGCAAATTGAGACACAATATTCTTTTCTTCATTAGCTTGGGGAGAGTTTTAAAATATTGATAATAGATTGGTGAAGTGTTGGGAAAATTAGCATGCTATTGGTGATGCCGAATATTGCTATTTTAAAAGTGCATTTGCCAATACCTATTAGAATTTAAAATGTCTATATGGCACAATTTCATTTCTGAAATTTTTTTCTCTATATATTCACACCAAAGTATGCCAAGGTGATTATATAAACATTATTTGAACTATTGTATATAAAAGACAAAACTGGAACCACCCAGATGTTCATTGTAAGAGAATGGTCAGATGTATCATTTTACGCCTGTTCAATAGTATTCTAAAGAAGCCATAAGAAAGAAGGAGGTAGACCTGGATGTCTTAATATGCAAGGAAATCAAAGCTTTAATATGAAAAAACAAGCAAGGAGCCAAGCAGAGATTAATTATAGTATGAAACAAAAATTTGTATACATTTTTAACCTGTAGTATATGTATTTCATAGATGAGTACATGAAAAATATTAACTGTGGTCACCTTTGGGAGAAGAACTAGGAGTCTGAAGGAAGACTTTTACTTATTGTTTTATTGTTCTGTTTGGTTTTCTTTCACATATGTGTGTATATATACATATATGTTTTATTTTAAATAATTAAAACATTTACTTTAAACAATTGTTTTAAAATTTAATTTTTTTTTTAAGATGTTGGGGGTAGGAGTTTATTAATTAATTTATTTATTTTTGCTGTGTTGGGTCTTCGTTTCTGTGCGAGGGCTTTCTCTAGTTGTGGCAAGTGGGGGCCACTCTTCATTGCAGTGCGCGGGCCTCTCACTGTCGCGGCCTCTCTGTGCAGAGCACAAGCTCCAGACGCACAGGCTCAGCAGTTGTGGCTCACGGGCCCAGCTGCTCCGTGGCATGTGGGATCCTCCCGGACCAGGGCTCGAACCCGTGTCCCCTGCATTGGCAGGCAGATTCTCAACCACTGCACCACCAGGGTAGCCCCCAATTCTTAAATTAATAGTTTAATAACATAATTTAAAAATAAAATTTAAAATACATTTATTTATGTAAAACAATTGATTTAAAACAATTAAAACCCTAATAAGATCATGATTAAGTGAGAATTTTTCTTTCACACCATCTTCCTGACCTTTCCCCACCTCCCCTCACTCTTTGATTTGCTCCTCCCTTTCTCCCTGACTGCTTTCCCTGCAGCAGCTCCCAGAAAGGAGGTCAGGCTCCCTGCTACACAGCTCAGTGGAGATAAACCCAAGCAAGTGTCTCTCCATCCTTCAGGCTCTTTGTGCTCTTTGGGGACTGAAATACAAGAGCTCGGAGTCTGTAATAGTTCTTGAAATTTACAATCACATTGTAAACCTGTGATCAGGTTTACAGTGAAATATTTACAGAAATCTCAGGTGAGCAAATGCTTAATGTTTTTCCTCAGGAAACACAAGTAGAGTTTTTAAATTGTTCAGCCAATGGAAAGTACACAATCTGCTTATTCAAAATTTTTATATTCTTCCCAATGACTAGGCTTTCAATCTACTCTCTGTTAATTTTTATTGGCTCCTACTTTGAATTTTATCTCAGTTTTTTAAGGTTATATTTTTACTTCTTTTAATCAAGAAAAGTATACAAATGTTCCTAGGATGAGTTAGAAATTAATTTTGTGATTTTTGAAAAATTATTTAGGTATTGTCTCCTTTTAGATTTTCTTTGTTTTTAATGTGAGGATTTTTCCCTCTAAAATCTACTTTTGCAAAACCAGGGTTTATCTCCTTTCTGTCTGAGTGAAATCATATGGTGACTATAATTTAATTCCGGTAAGCAAGAAAAAGATTACCATACACTCAGATCAGCAATCTGGTCCTGTCCTACAGCCCTCCCCCTAAATAACTCCCTTTTCAGCCTTATGCCTGTGGGTGTGGTATTCTGATTTTCACTGTTACTACTTACAGCATTGGGCTCCAGTGGTGCAAAAACAGTTTCCCAAATGATTTCCAAACTCAATCCATCCTCCAGTAATTACATTTGTAGATAATGGAAAAGAAATCATTAACTGAGAAGGCTTTTAAATCATAATTAATTGCACATGCAAATGCACTGCTAAATTTGGATGCTCAATTAGATAGCTAATTGTATTGAAAATGAAAGTGTGCCCTTAAGTTGACGACCATAGGCCCTGGCCCACCTGTGTGCACCCTCGCACTTAAACAGGTCTCCTTCCTTGATACAATTGTCGTTATGGAAAGGGGAAAAAAATGTACCACCTGCAGAAAGTGGAAGATGTAACCAATCATAGCTGTCACACAATTTACATCTGTAATACAGACAGTCTATTTTAAACCAGATCCTCTGAGATGAAGCACCATGGGGATTCCAGGAGTTTTAGGGCTCTCTAAAAACATTTTACACATAAAGGAAATGTTGTGTTTATCCAATAGTTCATTCTTTGAAAACACAGGAGACATTTTCTCATGAGCCTTTAACTCCTATAACATTTAGTATCTTGAAGCTCTGAGATAAGAAACTAGTGGTTAAATTGGAACACTTAAATTATTACTACTTTAATAGACATGCTGTCTTATACTTGTATAGCAATGACAATATGATATGTTACATATATTTGCTCATCCTATCATAACTGCATGAGATAAGTAGGAAATGTACAACTATCCACATGTCATGCACAGGAAAATATGATTCAGAGAAGTGATGTGATTTTTTCCCCAGAAAGTCAATAACAGGAAAGAAACTGCTCTATCTTAAGACAGTCTGATGGTCTTTCATGAAAATAGTAGTGAGTGCTAAAAATACACTTGGTGAAGTAAATGAGCCTAAAATCTCTAGCACTCTAAGATAAGTTTGAAACTTTTGAGATGACTTTGTATATTAAATCATAGGCAACCTTAAGAGCAAAAGTAGTGTTAGGCAGAATAATGCCCCCCCCAAAGATACGCATGTGAAACCCCTGAACCTGTGAATATGTCGGGTTATATTGAAAAGGGGAATTAAGGTTGCTAATCATCTGGTCTTTAAACGGGACCTGAAATATGATAGGTCCTGGATTCTATAATGGACCCAATGTAATCATATAAGTCCCTAAAAATGGAAAACGGAGATGAAAGAGGAGAGTCAGAGACAGATATGACTATGGCAGAAAGGCACAGACAGATGAAATACTGGTGGCTTTGAAGATGGAGAAGGAAACTGTGAACCAGGGAATGTAGGTGACCTCTAGGAGAGAGAAGAGGCAAGGGCATCCAGTCTCCCCTCAAGCCACCAGAAAGCAACGCAGTCCTGCTGACACCTTGATGTTAGCCCAGTGACATCTGTGCCAGACTCTGATCTCCGGAATTGTAAGATACAAATTTGTGTTGTTTTAAACCAGTTACCTTGTGGTAATTCATTATGGCAGCAAATAGAAAACGAATACAAATTGTGTCTAAAATGTACACAGCTGAACTGCAAATGCTCGTAGAATAAATGAAAGATGTCTCCTAAGTGTTGTGACTCTATCAGGGTGACATAACTACACATGGCATTTGCCTCTCAACCCATCTCACTCTATTAGTTCTCAGAAAACATTCCTGACATTTTCTGAGCATTTACTCTCATTTATTGAAATCGCTGGTTAGAGGAGATTCACAAGCTCTTGGTTTGCAAAGACAATTGTTTCTACTTTTCATTTTATCCAAATAAGCCTTGTCAGACTCTGTCAGTGGAGGTCTACGGCATGTTGAAATAAACTATTTTGATGGCTGACTCTCTCTCTTTTAAACATTAAATGTAGTATTTTGTATTGATTTCTCACTTATTCTTGAGAGACACTAAACGTAATGTAACATAAAATTTGCTTGAGGATATGATAAGTGAGGTAAAAGAGGTGTGATTTGGTTTTAGTTAGATTGAATTGCACCTTGAAATTAATGGCTGTGTTCCAGCAATCATTGTTGGAGTCAAACTTGGACAAAAATAGAATTTCATTGATTCTAAGACAGGTTTCCATATTTCAACATATTAGAAACCAACATTCACCATAGACTCAATGGTGTCTTACCATTATTCCCAGCCAGGTGGGTGTGCACCACTTGGTCATAACTGTTCTTTTTTGTCATCACTTCCATTAACTTACTGATGCGTGCATTGTTTTTTTTTCCTTTTTTTTTTTTCCTGTACGCGGGCCTCTCTCTGTTGTGGCCTCTCCCGTGGTGGAGCACAGGCTCCGGACGCGCAGGCTCAGCGGCCATGGCTCACGGGACTAGCCGTTCCGCGGCATGTGGGATCTTCCCAGACCGGGGCACGAACCCGTGTCCCCTGCATCGGCAGGCAGATTCTCAACCACTGTGCCACCAGGGAAGCTCTGATGTGTACATTGTATCCTACTGCAGGTGAAGTATAATTGGTATTGATGGAAAGTTGGTATGTAAGCAGAAAGAGACAGAAACAGTACAGCAGGACATAAATTTTCTCTTAGTGACACAAATATTCATTGCTGGTGGAATAACTAAATTATCGATTTTGTTTTGCAGAGCAACAATCAAGGATTTAAAAAATAAAATACTGACAAATAATGAAGCTGTATTATATTTTCCTAATGAGATATGTGCAAAAGGATTGTCTATTAGATTCTAAGCAATGTAACTGAAGTTGGAAGAAATTGACAAGTCCCTCAGAAGAGATGAAAGAAATTTCAAGGCAATGAGAGTCTAGCATGACTAATTCATGAATTGTGCAGGACATTCATTGAAGCACTTTTTCATTATTTTATCAGCAGTATTCTTTTTTCCTAGTAGTACAATCACTGATATTTCAAATTAGGTATAAAATAACAAGCACAGAAATGAAGGAACAAGATGGGTGATTTATTTTATACTTTGCTCTTGCAGCATGATACAGAGGCAATTTAGAATAATAGAATATGGAAAAGAAAATTGTAATTTTTCTGAACCTTTACTTTGATCTATAAAACGAGATAGTGGGCTTCCCTGGTGGCGCAGTGGTTAAGAATCTGTCTGCCAATGCAGGGGACGCGGGTTCGTGCCCCGGTCCGGGAAGATCCCACATGCCGTGGAGCAGCTGGGCCCGTGAGCCATGGCCGCTGAGCCTGCGCGTCCGGAGCCTGTGCTTCTCAAGGGGAGAGGCCACAACAGTGAGAGGCCCGCGTACTGAAAAAAAAAAAAACAAAAAAACAACCAAACAAAACACAGATAGTAACATTCACTGAGAACTGTCATGCAAGGATTAAATTCGTTTTTCATCTGCTTCTGTTTCCCTATAGCCAAAGGGAATGTTTATAGGTCAATTGTGGAAGAACTTCCAAGGATTTAGAGTCAAAAGACAGGAATTCAATTTCTGGCTCTGCCTCTCACAGCGTGATATTACACTTATAAGCTAAATTCTCACTTCCTGGGGTAGTCAGCCTCCAAGATGACCCTCAGTGAGCCCTTGTGTAATCCCCTCCCTCACTGAACCAGGTTTCGTCTGTGTGACCAATGGTGTATGGCAGTAATGTGTTAGGTCGCTTTCCAGATTAGGTTATAAAGACGGTGGCTTCTGCCTTATGCAGTGAGTGCTTTGGGAGAAACCTGCTCCCTTGTTTTGAGGACACTCAGACAATTCTGTGGAGAAGCCTACATGGCAAGAAACTTTAGACTTCCAGACAGTAGCCACCAGGGACCGGAGGGCTCCAGCCAATCGCCATTAGAGTGAGTCTTCTCCGACGTAGAGCCTGGAATTCCAGTCAAACTGTAGGGCACAGTGCAGCCTCGGGTGATTGAAACCTTGTGGAAGATCCTGCGTCAGAATCATCCAGCTAAGCCGCTGTGGGATTCCTGACTCTCAGAAACAGTGAGATAATACTTGTTTGTTGTTTCAATACAATAAGTTTTGAGGTAATTTTTTATACAGTAATAAATAACTAGTACAGTCTTTTATCTAAAAAAAAAAAATGAGAATAATACCCACTTCTTAGAGTTTTGGGTAGATCAAAAAGAGAGCATGTTGTAAACTATTAATTATCAATACAATCCTAATTACTGTGATTATTTCACATGTCCATTTACCACACTTTGGGTAACCTGGATGCTCTTAAGTTTCGCCCTAATTCTAAATAAGCCACTAAGACGTATTGTGTTGGGGGTCCCAGACTACCCTCAGGTTCAATGATTTGCTAGAAGGACTCAGAGAGCTCAGATGTTGTTATACTCATGGTTATAGTTTATTATAGTGAAAGGATACAGATTAAAAAGAGCAAAGGTAGAAGGTGTGTAAGGCAGTCTAGCAGAGCCAGCATGAGTAAGCACAAGCAACAGAGCTCAAGGGTCACAGCCAAAGGAATAAAAGCAATATGAAGTCAGGTTTGTTCTTCTCTGTTACAATTTCCAGACCCCTCTTTCTTGGTCTGCTGACAAGCCCGTGTGCCTGATGTCTGCGAGATTCTCATTGCATATGAGTAAATGAGGATTTTGATTTACACCACACTATAGAGGGACCTGACCTTATATGTTGAGACAATCAACTTTGTATTTGAAGGTTTATTTCCTCTGTCTCCATTTATTTCCTCTGACCTCTCCTGCCCTGGTAGGCTGGTATCTGTGAAGGATTTTATATTAGGGTGAGGAAACTGGCTTACAGCCAGAGGCCCTACACTGCCCCCGCATAAAACTTATTTATAAAGGGGAATCGTTGTCTACCTCCTGGATTCCTGTTCAACAAGCATAGCCTTTATATCACACCTTTCTGCCTCTAGCCACAAAAATCCCTTTTATGAACTACACAAATAACACAAGGTTATCCCCATAAGCCACGTTTACATATGGATGTAGAAAGAGATGAGGTAGAGACGGATTGGTGCAGCTCCTGTCCAGCCTGCACGAAACCTCCCAAGCAGCCGCATCACTCATAGGTCTGGAGGATGCACGGGCTGCCTGCCTGTAGGAGGAGTTCAATGTCCATGGTGCTGCGTGCCCGTCAGAGGTCCACCTTCTGCCGACTGTTCTAGGAGTGTCTCCTTGTCTGGGCGGAGGGGGAATCCCTTCCAGTGTTTTTGTTCAAGAAAATTTAAAACAACTGCAGTGGTTTTGATAGATGAGCAATCACAGTACAAGGGTCTTCAGATGGCTTAAAATGAAACATATCATCTGTTGGAAAGATGTGGCCGCTTTGAGTTTCTAGAGTGCCCTTGAGTATCCAATTTTAAGAGCTCAGCTCATCTTTCCTAGCTGCATGCTTCATCTGAAGTTGTTCACTTAGCTACTGGGTCACTGTTTCGGACACAGGTATGCTTTCCTCTGCCTGATAATATACCCTCTCTGATACTCCCGAAGTTCCTAGGAGAACAATTCTTAAAATTCCAAGTGATTCAATGCTTGATTTGAGTTACAGCATGGAAGCAAGATACTGGGATGAATTGACTTTACTCCTCACCTCATCTTAGCAGAATACAATGCCCAGAAATACATGGCAAAACTCAATCACCAAAGCTGTAAAGGAAAGCTCTCATACTTGAGAAGGAAGAAAACAGTTGACAGAAAGATGGCTAAGAGGCTTGGTTAGAGTCAGCACATGTCCTGGTTATAACCAGATCCTTCTGTCCATAATTATGGCCTTGGAATAATTATTAAAAGCACCTTTTTAAGTCTAAAAAGTATCCTGGTTTGGATGATAAATTATATGGTGACACTTAGCTTAACTGGCAGGTGGCCCCTCATGGTCACCCTCAGAGAACTGGAAAGCAGGTGGAGGGCTCCAAGGAGAAGCAGAGGTGTGTGATCTAGAAGTCCCCTGAATGCCCCAGGAAGGGGTATAAGCAAGCGCATTCAAAACTGCAGAAAGAATAAGAATTCTGACTGAGAAGACACTATTAAATGGAGTAATTAGGAGGTCACTGGTGACTTCCAGGGAGCAGATTTTGAGCAAAGCAGAGGCAGAGGTTGCAATTTCAATGGAAAGGGAAGTGAGTCAGAGGTTCTACACCGGCCACTTCCTCTTTAGCAAAATGTGATAGTTACATGAAGGAAAGGAATAAAAACTGGGGCAATTATATGAATGAACTGATCCTAAAAAAAGAGCAAGGGAAATGCAAAAGGCTCTTAAACACATGAAAAAATGCTTAACATAAAAAGGTAATTGAAGTTACAATTATGCTGCAATATTTTTTAACCATCACATTGGCAATGGTGAGAGGAAAGAGGCATATCACTGGGGGTAGAGAATAAATTATTATAGTCTGAATGGAGGGTGGCTTGACAATATGTAGGAATATATAAAATGAATGTTCCATTTGACCTAGAAATTCCTACTTTCAGAAAAGATCCTACAGATATTCTTGCATAAGTACAGAATGACTTTATATGAGGATACTTATTACAGAATTCTTTATAACATCAAAATATTGGAAATAACCAAATGTCTTTCAATAGGGAAAGGGATAAATATAAGAGAAAAATGCTGAGTGCTTACAATCTGACACCATTTTAAGTGTTTTATTTGTATTATTTTATTTCCTCTCAATAAAGCTGTGAGCTCAGATGACTATTATCCTCCTTTTATAGATGAAGAAACTGAGGCACAGAGAGGTAAGTAACTTGCCCAGGGTAATACAGCTAGTAAGTGGTAGATCTGGGATTTGAACTCAGAGCTTAGTCTCAGAACCACTGTTATAGATGTACCTTGGTCTATAAAAGAATGAGGTCTTTTCCCTGAGTCCTGCCAGAGTGATCTGGGATCAAACCCTGCTTGGGTCAGAGGCCAAGACTGTCCTTGAGATTTCTGGATAAGGAAAACCAGGAGACACAAGGTCATTTGAGATATAGGTCAGTGTCCACAGAGAAAGGCATCTAAATAGTTATTTCTTCTGTTTCGCACTATCCATAATCTCATTTGCTGTTAACAATATAGGTGAGGGTGGCTGTGAGTGTAAGAGGCTGAAAGAATAAAGAATAATTGCAGTATTTTTCTCATGATTCCTTATTTATGAAAGGATATGGTTCATGTCTCTGAGGACAGTTTGAAGAAATTTTTGCCTATTCTCTCATATCAAACCCAGTGCAAAGAGTGGCTATTTCAGTAGAATAAAAATGTTTCGTTCAAAAAATAAAAAAAGAATGAGGTCTTTAATGTTGGTCTTTAACAAAATGAGATAGACCTATATGTACTTATATAAAATAAGCTCCAAAGCAAGGTTTTAAATGAAAAGAGGATGGTGCAAAACACTGTGGTTAATATGTTATCATTAGTCTGGAAAAATATGTTTATGCTTGTCTATACATAGACTCCTTCTGGAAGACTGTACCAGAAACAGGGGGTTGTCTCTGAGAAGACAGTTGGTGGCTGAAAGACAGAGGACAGAGGCAGAAGAAGACTTAGGTTTTACTGTATACTCTTTTGTATCTTTTGGATTTTATGCCATGTGTTTCTATCACTTCTTCTAATTAATATTTAGAAGTGAAAAGTAAATAAAGGTGATACAAAAACAATACAATAAAATATAGGTAATAATGACAAAATGTAGGGGATAATTGATAAAACCTGGGCTGGAAGGTGGTAAAAAGGCTTAAACTGTTGTGTTTAGGAAAAGGACAAGGGCTTAAAGAAAGGGAATACGTTGGGGCAATATCAGGCTTTATAGAAATACCACTACATTTTAAAAACTGGGTAAAAAGCACCTAACATGAGCTCTCCCCTCTTAACAAATGTTTAAGTATACTGTATAATGTTGTTAACTACATGCACATTTTGGTACAGTAGATTTCTAGAACTTGTTCATCTCGCATGACTGAAACTCTACCCTCATTTGTATTAGTCATTTCAGGCTTCTGTAACAAAAGTACATTTGACTGGATGGCTTGAACAGCAGACGTTTATTTTCTCATAGTTGTAGAGGCTGGGAGTCCAAGAACAGGGAGCAAAACACTGTGGGTTTCTGGTGAGGATTTCATTCCTGGCTTATAGGTGGCTGCCATCTTGCTCTGTGCTCATATGACTTCTTTTTCTCGGGGGAAGGGCAGAGAGAGACAGAGGCAGAGACAGAGCAAACTCTCTGGTGTCTCTTCTTAGAGGGCACTAATCCCATCGGATTAGGGATCTACTGTAATGCCCTCATTTAACCTTAATCACCTGCTTAAAAGTCCTACCTCTAATACAGTCACATAGGGGATTAGGGCTTCATCATATGAATTGGCGGGGGGCAGGGGGGATGAAATTCAGTCCATAGCACCACTGAACAGTAACTCTCCATTTCTCCCTCCCCTCAGCACCTGGCAACCACCATTCTACTTTCTTCTTCTATGAGTTTGACTACCATAGATAGTACCTCATATAAGTGGAATCATGCAGCATCTGTCTGTGACTGGTTTATTTCACTTAGTAAAATGTCCTCGAGTTTCACCACGTTGTATTATATGACAAGATTTCTTTCTTTCTTCTTGAGCCTGAATAATACTCCAATGTTTGTCTATGCAATGTTTTGTTTGTCCATTCATCTCTCTACGGACATGTAGGTTGTTTCCATATCTTGGCTATTGTGAATAATGCTGCAATGAAAATGGATGTGTTTCCTCTGGACTTGTGCATGTAAATTTCCAATTCGAAGGGTTTGCTGATTTCTTTTTCAGGAGCTCATAATCTCTTGATCCCTCTGGTGTCTGTCGACAGTACTGCAGTTACAGTAGTACAATATTCTATATTTGTCTATACATTTACCTTTAATGCAGGTTTTCTGGAGCTGCTGCAAGCTGTCCAGCTTTTTGTTCTCAGTGGTCCCTAGGCTTCTACAGTATGCCAGGTCCCATCAATTCTTTGAACTGGGAGAGACAGAAATTGGGCATTCCCCCAAAAAAGTCAGAACACGTGTTCTAACACTTTCTCTCCAGGGAGAAGCTGGGAGTTGGTTTTTTTTCCCCTGATCTTCTACAGTGAACCAGGAGCAGGAGCTATAGTGAGTGAGTAGGTGTTAGTCGATACCTTTGTTCTCAGTTTCCCAGCCTGACACCCTTTCCTTTCAGCTCCTAGATTCAGGCAAGACAGAAACCAGCTCCTTGGGTGGCCCCCTGAAAAGTCTGCATGTTGGATGTATATTTTAGTCTTGTTTCCTTCCCCATGCAGAAACCAGGAGCTGAGAGTTTTTTCCCAAAAGTGCTGAGCTGAGCTTGTGGGAGGGACTATGGTAAGTGGGGGCCATGAATTTTCCTGCTGGAATTGATGTGTCTTGTTTCACACTCGCCTGGGCTGCAGGTGCCTCTTAACTGTTTTCTGGATTTCTCACAAAGGGAATTGGTCTGTGTGTTGTTATTGGATCGGTGTCTCTGTGGAAGGATCTGGGGCTTCCTATTCTGCCATCTAGCTAATGTCATCCTCAAATATTTCCATATTTTGATTAACGGGTAAAAGTTGTGCTGAAATGAATCTACATCCTAACGTGTGACACAGAACTTTGAACAGCTCAGTCCAGGAGACCTGCTGCAAAAAATTAGTTTGGAAAAGTCCCAGTGTGACATCAGATGGTCACCAATGAAAGATCTTGTTTTCTGGAAAATTTTACAACTTTGCCTTATTATCTTATGAAGAGGAAAATAGCTCAGCCTGGGAATAAACACTTCTATTCCAACAATAATATGGTTCTGAAGGGTGATCCAGTAAAATGGGCCATTAGCAGTGGATGCTTTTATAAAGACTGGAAATGCTGTGGTACTGTGGTGGTGATTGTTTGTAATACATGTTTTCTTTTAAATGTTGTTTGGATCTCATAATTCCTTTTTAAGTTTGCTGCCAAAAATTCTAAGAAGAAGAATGAAATAAATACAAAATGTTGAGAAGGAATGACTGTCCTAGCCCTGGCTTTTGCACAAGGAGAATCCTTAATAGTCATAAGGATATTTTAAAGTTGAAGAGAAAAGTTGTAAGTCAAAGGAAGCAAAACAAACAACTGGAAATAGCAGGTGGGAAGAAGGGCCATATCCCTTAATTTTTCTGATGCATCAGAATTGAGGGTGGGGAGAATGTTCATTTCAAAAATTATTAGAAGTTAGGGAGAAATGAGTTTCCTAAATCTTTTTCAAATAAATGTGTTCCAGTAGCATAGGGGTTCCAGAGAGCAGAGGGCAAGTGGTCCTGAAGTGTACTTAAAAGAGCAAGGGATAAATTGATGTGAAAAGAAGGAAGTGGTGATAAGAATGAGATCACCAAATGTAAAAGCAAAGTGGAAAAACTAGCTACTTGGGGCTAATAACTGTGGACCATGAGCTGGTAGAGGTTAGAGGCTGGGTGAAGCTAGATAGATAGAATTGCTGAGTAGTTGAAGATTTTTTTAAAGCTATATGTGTGAAATTAACTAATCCCAAGGTACCCATCTGAAACATTGCTGCTCAAAGATTTACAACTCAGGTGCTCACTTCTTAGTACTTAAGACTTCTTGGGCTTTCATAATGGTGATGGTGATGGGGCAAGCTGACAGAAACTTGGATTTTTTCTTTCTTTTTTTTTTCCAAAAGTAGGAATAATATTGAGGAACTCTTCTGACCTGGTCTACTTGTTTCAGGATTAAACCTGGACCTCACCCTCAGCCTTCTCAATTAAGGCTGCCTCCTAGCCACCTTCATATTGAAGCTCCCTCCACGATAGCCACCTCCAAAGCTGTAAAGCCAGTTCAGAGAAGTGAGCTTTCTCTTTTCACCATCCCAGGCTCCCAGGCCTCAAAGAATGATGATGAGGTGCTTGGTAAAATTTTTACTCATAAAAAGAATATAACTACATTATAGAACTTCTGAAAAACAGAGGAAATAATACGTCTTATTCAGCTATAATCTACCATCTTAAGAGAATCAGTGATGTAATTTTGGTATATTTTTTCTGGACATTCATAATCTTAAATATTTTGATCATACAATGAATTTAGTCTGTGCTTGGCTTTTTTATGTATTAACTTATGGCTATCATTTTCCACGATTGCATAAAATTACCTTTATTTACAGTCTTTAACAGTTCTCTAGCAATTACGCACTTTTATGGGCTTTTTACTTCTGTTAATATTACCACTGAACGTCTTTGTATGAAACACTTTTCTATATGTTAGGTTATTTCTCTAGGGAAGCAGCTCATATGTGGATTATTGTGCTTAAAAAAGTATAAAACAGTGTCATTTAAAAATCTTATTAGTGGGACTTCCCTGGTGGTGCAGTGGTTAAGAATCCACCTGCTAATGCAAGGGGACGTGAGTTCGAGCCCTGGTCCAGGAAGATCCCACATGCCGCGGAGCAACTAAGCCCATGTACCACAACTACTGAGCCTGCGTTCTAGAGCTCATGAGCCACGACTACTGAGCCCACGTGCCACAACTACTGAAGCCCGCGTGTGCTCTGCAACAAGAGAAGCCACTGCAACAAGAGAAGCCTGTGCACCACAACAAAGAGTAGCCCCCGCTCACCACAATTAGAGAAAGACCACGCGCAGCAGCGAAGACCCAATACAGCCATAAATAAATAAATAAATTTATTAAAAAAAAATCTTATTGGTGACTTTGTAAACACTTTAGGCAGTTTTTTAAAAAAATCACTCTCTCTATATCTGAGGTTGGCATTTTAATGCCATTTATGGATAGGGAATCTTAAGCTTAGAGAGGGGAAAAAAACTTATTCAAAATCATACATTGGCAGATGGATGAAACTGGATATGAACCCAAAGCAGAGAACCAGGAATGAGGAGCTAAAACCTTGTACAAGTTGCAACCCAGTAAAGAAGGTGAGCATGGAGTTTGCTGTTGAGATCTGCAGTTTCAATTCTCTGTAAAGTAAAAAAGCAGCCTTTTGGGGGCTTCCCTGGTGGCGCAGTGGTTGAGAGTCCGCCTGCCGATACAGGGGACACGGGTTCGTGCCCCGGTCCGGGAAGATCCCACATGCCGCGGAGCGGCTAGGCTCATGAGCCATGGCCGCTGAGCCTGCACGTCCGGAGCCTGTGCTCTGCAGCGGGAGAGGCCACAACAGTGAGAGGCCCGCGTACCGAAAAAAAAAAAAAAAAAAAAGCAGCCTTTTGACTGTAGGGCCATTTCGTTTTGTACGGGGAACCTAAGAGATTCTATGTGACTCTAACAGCAAAAGAATCGTATCAAAGCATTCATTTTACCATTCATTCCTTTAGACTAAGGAAGGATTGTGCATGATATTGATAGCTGAAATAGACACTTTATGCTTTTAGGTAGATTTCATCATTGGTTTAATGGATGACCATATATTTCTATATATTTCAAACCAAAAGCTTTAAGGACTGCATCTCAGACTTACTTAATTTGCTGATATCCTTTTTAATCATACATATCCTAGAGATGTATTTCCCTGTAGAATTAAACTTCTGCTAATAAATTGAACTAAATAATAAGTATAGATTTTCACAATTGAATTCAACTAGCTAAAAATTAAATTGTCATGGTCAAATTAAGTAAAAATGTTCAAAAATTGTGTGGCCTAAAAAATGATATATCTACCCTTAAATGGAGGCCTCATCAAATGAATATGGATAGATAAATGAAAATTCCACAAGTGTGTTATAGTTAGAGAACAAAACTACCCACTTTTTTTGTTTTTTGTTTCCTATAGAAACTGTTATCTGTGCTTTAATTACAAAGCAAAGTCCACTCTTACCCAGGAATCTGTCTGATCCTTTTAATCTCTAACCAGTATTCTTTACATTAGTGATGAGTCCAAAAATATGGTCTGAAACCAAGCTTATAGAGGTTCATTATTTTCTGATTTCTTAGATGGATTCACCAGAAGCAGATTGAAATTCAATCCTATGAAAAGCATTTCAGAAATATATGCAGTGAACTGAAATAATATGGGAGGAATGAAAAAAAAATCATTCACTAGAAAAAGAAAGAAGAGGCTTTTAAAATCCTAACAGGAAAATATCCTGCTGTTACCTAAGAAATGGATCATTAAGCTGTCTCACTAGAAGGTGAAGTTATTCCTTCATCTTTCTATAACACGTGTGCCTAAGTTAGACATTTTTTCTTTAGCAGATCTGAAGTAATCTGTTGAAATTTAGAAGAGACTAAGATTTCTCTCTTGATACTGTTTGCTAGCTTTTTTCTCAGGGTGCCTCTCCTTCGGTATCCTTGCTTGAGAGTTTTATAAGACTGTAAACACCAAGGAACAAAGTGTAAAGAGAAGGAATCCATAATACTCATGAATATTTAGATTAAAATATATATCCTATATCAAATACAGTGAAAAGTCTTTGCTATTTAAAGTGGATACGTAGCCAGTGTCCCTTTATAAAATCAATGTATTCTGCAAAAGAGCTTTGCCAATACCTTGAACTCATAGTTAACAGAATTGACTGAACACAATGGGTTTGACTTTGTCATTTCAGAGCTACACTTGTATACACAGGAATAGAGCTGGTGGTGTAATTGGAGCAGATCACATAGGTTTGTATTGTTGGCGTGAGAGGCAAGACCTGCAGGTTCTTGAAGGAAGGGTGGGAATCAAGCTGACTATAGGCCAAGCACAGGAAGACATATCACAGCAGGAAAAATTATCCAAGTGGGAAATTCTCTTCCATCTTTAGCCAGCCTAATTAATATAAGGCCAGTAATGGAGAAGTGTGAGCATGGAAAATAAAGAAGAAATGACAGCTTCTGTGCTATCCACTGAGTTAATGTTAACTTGTCTATTTGGAGTTGATTAGACTTGTCAGCCCAATGTTGATTTTTAGTGATTACATGATTATAAGAGCTAGGTTTATATAATATATATTCAGGTATAAATCATGCTAAAAAATACAAGATACTTTATCAGATTCAAAACCGAGGCCCCCTAAGCCAACAACAAGAGATACAGAAATCATTTCTGTCACAATAAATACAGGTAAAATTCCAAGCTTAATGTCAGGAACTAACTGGGAGTGAAAGATAGATCCTGTTTCCTTTTTCTGCACTCAGTGTAATCATTGAAGAAGCTTCACCACTCACAAACAATCAGGTTGGGTAAGATGTACACAAATCCATGGTCCTTAAGCCCAAAGTCATCCCACACTATTGGACTATTAGTGGTGTGCACTGATGAAGCATTATTGCTTGAGCACATAGTTTTGTTTGTTTCCATGAAAGTTTTGTATAGAGGAGCCTCTGTGTTAAACTATACACCAGTTGATATCAATATTACTTAAATTTTATTGAAATGGGGAAGGGAGGAGGGAATAAATTTTACACTTAGCTACTCGGCCAAGTGTAGGGTTAATTTTTATCCCAAGTGTGTCAATTCTTGTTTTCTGAGAATAAGATGCTGTAGACAGAATTAGAAGTGCAGGATATCAATTGGGACAATTCCTGTGAAGGCTGAAGGGGAGAGAGAGAGACAGAAGTGGGCAGAGAGAGCCCTCGGATGACACTCAGGTATGATGCTTGTCAAAGGAGGAAGAAAAAGAAGGATTGGGTAAGGAAAGTCTCAGACTGTGGTGCATCTCCAAGAAAGTCTAGGCCAGGCCAATGAGGAGCCTCAGGGCAACGTTTGTTGCTTAGAAGAGTCCCATATCAAGTAGAAACTATCTGGCTCTAGTACCCCAGCCATGCTCATTCATTAGCTGAGTGAAGCCAGGTAACTCAGGACCTAAGGGAGAACACTTCAGTGAATCCCAGAGGTGTGGCCACTGGATCACTCTTGAAGGGAAATCATATACTTCCAGGATCACCACACCCCTTCCATCTGCCCTGAACTATGAAATCCATCCCCTTCCATCTATTTCCCTGAACTTGGTTAAGTCCAGAACAGAGATGAAAAATTTATAGTAAAGCTTTCCCTGTGTGCCATGAGAGACATCACTAATTAATCAGTGTAATCTTTCCTGATGATCTCAGACACAGACATGATTCTTCTCAACATAGCTCCTCAGGAAGCCGCTATAAAAATTTGACATGTGAGATAAAACGTAACTGCTACTTCCAGTTAGGTCTCTGATCTTTCTCTATAGATAGAAGCAAGGATATAAGGATAGGAGCAGCATGAAACGGTACAAAAGTGAAATTTGGGGTTCACATGTGGATGCTCTGCTGGACATCTGCACATTTTCAGTAACTCTATTTTTTAAAATATTTATTGAAGTATAGTTGATTTACAATATTGTGTTAGTTTCAGGTGCACAGCAAAGTGATTCAATTATATATATACATACATATATATATATTCTTTTTCAGATTCTTTTCCGTTATACGTTATTGGAAGATAACCTATAATGATAGGGATATCATGATAGGGATAGTTCCCTGTGCTACACAGTAGGTCCTTGTTAGTTACTTATTTTATGTATAGCGGTATGTATATGTTAATCCCAAACTCCTAATTTATCCACCCCCCCTTCCCCTTTAGTAACCATAAAACAAGTCTGTTTTCTATGTCTGCAAGTCTATTTACTTTTTCAGTAACTCTCTATATGACTTCTCTCATAAAATATACACACTACACTGAAAAATATATACATGTATATATATATGCACATATATACATGCAATATACATATATATTTTTTCAATCAAGGAAGCTAAATTAATGATTATTTCATACTTTTAGTCTTCAACTTCTAAACTACATTTTTTCTCGCATATATAAGTGGTTTCTGTATTTTTGAGGTGGGACAAAGCTGCCTACTTTTCCAAACTGCCAACCCCAAAGCTTTGCTGACACTGCGCTTCTTGGAGTATCTGTGTGCGTGGTTCCGAGCACAATTGCAAGCAAGTCGGCGATGACTGCCTCAAGGTTTGCCGCCTTCTATAGAGTACTTGGCATAATCTTGACATTATGGATATTATTCTTTAATGCAAAAGTGGTATAATACCATTACAGTGAAGATCAAATTGGATTTTGCCCATCCACTTCTAACATCTCTTTGAAATTTTTCATTTCCTCAAGCTCCCACTGGTTGGGGGGGAAAAAAAATTCCCTGGAGCAGGAGCTCTCTAAAGAGCCATGCTTATGTATTAAGTTCTTGCCACTGGGCAAATCTCCTGACCCAGAAAGATTTACTCTAAAACTTTTATAAATAATCCCCATCCCTTTTATTATACTTCTCTCTGCATTCTAATTACATTTTTAAGAAAGGCGAGCACAGATTTGATTGCCAGTATTCTTATGAGATGAAGCTGGTTTAACCTGAGCTGAGAAAAGCTCCCATTGCCCTGCTCAGTATTTTTTCCCTAAAATCTTTATCAGTGTGTCAAGTCGAATTCATAAGTCCTGACTTGACTGGATTTTTGAAAGGAAGAGGTGTTGGCAATACTGAATCACTCATTTATGACTCAGTGTGGGGTTATTCTGAAACACCCTGAGGTTCAAGTAGAGCCAGGTTTGTGGGCTGAACACCAAGTTCAATTGGGTTATCTGAGACGTGAATTTGGCTTCTGGTCACCGCAATGAGAGGCACTTAAAATTTGCATGTGAATGTATATGTTGAATTCTTAACAAATTAAGGCCTAAGTAATTAGGCAGAAAAGGGAGTGGAAAAGTATTTATATCCTTGATAGGAGGGAGTGGAAAGGCTGGGCCGAAGCACAACTCCTTGGCACAAAGATACTGACAAAACAGAATCAGTGCAATATTTGCTTTAGTCATTGCATGCAAACCGATTAGGTTCCTGTGTCTCACCAGCAAGTTTGCTGTAGAGGTGCCAGATTTGTGTCAAGCCTTCTTGTGTGGCATATCTAGGAGTGCAGGGGAGAGTGGGGAGGCGGGAGCTGTCTGTTGAGAAAAGTTAGTGCCTGAGGTCTTCAATAATCCTGATCTGTGTTCTGCCCCCTTCCCTGTGTATCCACTTGGCATTTGTGAATTACATAGAAGGTGGAGAGGCTCCTACAATGGGAAAAGGACAAAGATCTGGATTTTGTTTGAAACTAGGCTTGAAACATACAGACACACATTCAATGTTTGGTTAAGTGGCTTTCTTATTCGATAACAACCAGATTACAGAAGAGGCCTTGGAGGACTCTGAGAAAGAGATCTCCATAGTGGAGAAGGAAATTTTACACGCAGAGCCAGACCCTATGACAGACCCTAAACTGTAGGAAGATTGGTTTCAGATATGTGTCCAGATACTGTATAAACAGGGGTGTGCAGTCTGTACAGACACAAAAGGACCCACCCTCAGGAGAGCCCCACACTTGGTTTAGGGGTCTGCCGTCCCTGTTTTAAAATGCTTAACACTTTTGAACAAGATGCTCTGTGTTTTCATTTTGCACTGAGCCTCACAAATTATGTAGTAGTTCTGAGGGCGGCCCTTCCCCTAGGTCCCTCCCCAGTTCCCATCTATTTGAAATAGGCCTTCACTTAATGGGTTTCTCCCAGGGAAATACTGTAGGATTAGAGGTTGACTCTTACTGGCTTATATCTTTCTAAAACCCAGCCAGAAAAAGGCTAATTGCTCAGGGGTCAGGGGAAGAAGTGATTGAATTACTATTGGATTACCTTCTTGATCTTTCATAAGAAAAATGACATAATTAAAACTAATAACAATTTTCTTGCTAGGTTGCATTGATCAGTACAAAATGAACCACTTTTCATTTTAAATTAAGGAACATGATTCAATTCTCTCAAGAACACTTGCTGACATAAGAACTTTTTCTGTCTTACACTGAGCCTAAACTTGTCAGTCTTTGACTTTCATTTCTAAGAGGAGAAAAATGTAATAATCTGCCAATACAGAGTAAGAAAGTAGGTTCGAGAACCTTGGATTGAGCCTAAGTTTGGACAAAGTATGACACAAAATCGAATCTTTAGATCCCCAGTAGGAGGCATGGCTGGTAAAAGAACGTCTAGAGAGCTGGCACCTCACAAACATTTTCAACCTGAAGGTTTAGCTTCTATAGATATAGTCTGATCCAGACTTAGTTCATGTCTGGTCAAAGCCTGTACATAATGCTTTAGTTTGCACTGTCACCCAGCTGTCTCTCTTGGTTTTTCAACATTCTTTGTTTAGCTGTTCTAGAACTAGGGCTGTCTAAATCGCTTAGTTTCGTACACGCGTTTCAATGCCACGAATTAATCTGAAGCAACCTGAATCCATATTTCTCCTCACTTCCAGCTTTACTTTTGGCATTGACAGGAACAGTTATAAAATGAATAATTATATAAATCTTGAATCAAATTGAAAATACTTTTTTATTATGTCTTTGTAAAAATTAAGCCAGGTGAAAATGTTTTTCTTAGATTTTGCAGTAGAATGATGTTACACATCAAGGGTACCTAGTGCAGTCACCAGCTATGAAATATTTCTTTTGAAGGAGAGACATTATTGAGAACATGAAAGTAAGTCTAAGGGATGCACCCACAATGGTGTCAGGATCAGAAGAAAAATTGCAGCAGCTGTGAGATGAGAAGCACATGCATAGTCACGTGGATATCGATCCTTTGCACGAATTCCATCTTTAAAATCACAAAATAATGTAAACATAAAATTCCTCTAACATTTTTAATGAACAAACACTCCTTTAATATTTTAGACTTTAGATGAATAGATGAGCATGCAAATTTTGGATATTGTGTTAGAGCTTTTTAAAATATTATGTTTATTTTCTTATTGCTTGAGATGAAAGACAAAGAAAACAAGGGATGTTGAATGTAAATCAGAATCTTATTTAAAAGAGCAAGGTTAAAGTCTATAAAGTATTTGAGAAACTGTCTACAGATGCATGTTCTCATTTTTCCCCAAATTATCTTCTGCTTTTTTCAAAGCCTATAAGGTAGGAATGGAGATTATAAGAACCATTTGCAGAAATTCACTCTTAAATCCTTTCTCTTGCCTTCTTAGGCTCCCTAGGGAGAAGTTCTTGTGTTGGAGAGAGTATTTCCAGGAATTTAATTGTGTTCCTTAGCATAAAATCAGACCCTTCTGAAACACTTCAGGACAATTAGCAAATTGTCACCCATTTTCCTCTTCTTCTGCACTGGCCTCCAGGGAAAAATGGAGAACTGTCACAGTGGTAATCGCAGGCATTCTTTTGCCTTTACCTTTCCCCACTGATTCCCAATCCAAGCTTCATGAAAATACAGTTTTAGGGTTTATAGAAAAAGAGCAAAATTTAACTTCAAAGAGCCAAACTTATTTTCCAGTTCCATGGTTTCCTCCCTCTTGGTATTTTACACGGGAACTGATTTCCATTTCATACCCCTGAGAAGGAGTATTATCATATCATCATGAAGAACTAAACTAGCTCATATTATCTCTAAGCCGAGGGTCTGTGGTTTGCCATTTGGAATTTATCCTTGCTGATCTAAGAGCTTAAGCTGCCCTGGAACAGTGAAGCCAGGAAGCAAACCAAGAGTTACCTAGTGTCTCTCCTGAGGACTGAAAAAATGACTATCATTCAGATCCTAATAAAGAGAAGGGTGATTTCATGCCAAATGACATTAGCACGGTGATCTGAATCTTTTATAGTTAATTATTACTTCCAAGCACAAATGCACTTGAGAAAGGTCAGTGTCCCTCACTTTTCAGCTGTCATCATTAGGTATAACTCTAGCTGTAAAGGCCTTGTGAAGTGGCAGTAGCTTACTGGAGGCTCAAGCCTCTCCCTGGGGAAGTAGCACAGTAATTATCACCTCCAGATGTTCCTTTGAGAAGCCTGTTTATCTTCTCCCTTCTTTCCAAACAAATTTCAGTTTCTCTGTCTAGATTCTGTTTGGGCCAGTGAGTGAGTCACATGGGCCGGAAGTAGCGTTACTTTCAAGCCAGCAAGGTGTGCAGAAACAGTAAACACAGCAGGTCCGAGACTGCTACTATTTTTAAACAGGATGGCAATTTAGACCAACTTGCAAGGTTGGCCCTTGGCATACCTGAGACTTTGGATTTGGAGAGGATTTCCCACCATTCCCAGAACTGTGTCTGAAATGTTTATATAAATAATGTGGATTAAGCTGGACACCTGCTTTGTTTCTGGACATCTGAAAGTTTGGCATGTGCTAGACAAAGGCTGCCTAGGTGACTAGCCCCCAATGGAAGCCTTGGGTACTGAGTCTCTAAGTAGAAATAAAATATTATATCTGAGAAAATATTAGAGAAAAGAAGCTATAACACTTCTAGGACATTTGTGTGTATGTTGTCTGATATAAAGAACTATAGCTTTAGGTGGTTGTATTAAGCATTATGCCAGGTGATGTCAAAATCCTTTAGAAATTCTTCAGATGTCCACAAACATTACTTAAAATTTTAGTAAAATTTAAGTTCATAGGATGGATGAGGGATATTAGATTAAGTTGGTTATACAACAAGTGAGGGGCAAAAGTGGGAAAATGAGATTTATCCTAAGAATAGACCACAACCCAATTTTTCTCCACCCATGGACATCTTACATTCATGGACACAAGAATATCAATAGATTGAAGCAAAGGCAGAGGCTCTTGTGTGTATAAATGCAAATCTAGTCCATCTTGCTAACTCACAGTGCCAGAATCAAAGTCCTGTTTCTACAAGACTAGCTCCTCCAGAGTCAGAGTGGATTATTTCTGCTACATATAAACAGCATTATGCTTCAACCCTCTTCTAAACAGAACTCTATCTAGCTCATTAACTAGAGTCAACGCGGTTATGGACTTGGGAATTGGAGCCAGATACCAAATCTGCTTACTAACCATATGAAGTGACTTAGACCGCACTGATTATTTTTTAAGTCTTGTTTTTATAATCTATAAAAAGAGAATGACACCACCTAATGCACAGGGCTATAGGAATATTCAGATGAGAAGCAATATGTAAGTACAGGACCTACGCACTGTTCCTGAAATATTGTGATTAGATAAATGGTAGAAATTCTTGCCTATCCCTTATTGTTTGAGAGAGCTATAGCCTTTGACAGATATCTATCTGCTTAGAGACAGAAGAGACTCCAGGCACAATCTCTCGTCCATAGAACAGCCCCACTATTTAAGAAATGGATGTTTAAACAACTAAAAGAGAGAAATAAGTAGCCAGTGAATCAAATGAACAACATTATTGCTGTGATATAAGTTCAAAGAAGAGAGATTCTCTCTGCTCATATGAGAATAAAAGTTATGTAAGACAGCATCTGAATCGTCTGACCTTATCAAGTTCCTGATCTCCTTTGCTTTAGTTTCCCCAGCTGTAAAATGGAAATAAACAATAACACTGTTCTCATATGAGTGTTGGGAGGATTAATGGGTTCATACTGAAGAGCACTTAGAACGTTGTCTGGCAGAGACAGTTCATCACCATCATTAAATTACTTGTGAAATATAAACATGAACGTGTGAGTTATTATATGTGGAATCTTCCCTGGTGTCTTTAAGTGAGATTGCTTCCCTAAAGTCCTCGGGCCTCTGTTGGGCACTTTTGACATCCAAGAGTTGTGTATAATCCTGTGAGGAACAAGCAAAAAGGGGGGTGTTTGGGGTGTTGTGATATCCTATGTTCCTCTATGCAGTTGCTACTATGTTTTTTGATGTTTTTTTCTGCTTTTGCTTTGGGATATGTTATTTCCAAGAGGAAGAAGAAAACCAAATACAATACAAATAAGCTTCAGGTTGGGTTAAACTATCAAGGGACAAAAGTATCCTTCTGACAGTAATACAAGGAGATGTGAATTTTTTATCGAATTTTCTCTCTGTGCTCTCAGAAGGGGTCAAAGCTTAAAAGGACATCTTTTATTCAGGGCACGATAGCTCTTCTCCAAAGTCGAGCTATTTGTGTGACGTCTCTTTCCAGTTGTCACTTTCCTTTGTGTCAGCTCGGCATAAGCTGACAGAATCACTTAAACTATCTAATAAAAACATTCACACATTGAATTAGGTAACTTTAAGGTGTCTTCCAATTCTAAGATTCTATGATTTTAGCCAATGAAGGTAATGCTGAGAAAAAGTCTATTAAGTTTTATGTTCCTGTGATAGAAACTGGGGTCATTTTTCAGACAACTACAATTAGTGTCACAATTAGGAAGACAAATCCTTATATCTATTAATGCTGAGATCTAATATTCTGAGGAATCACTTAATATTTTCTTTTTGTTTTAATGCCTTTTCTTTTTTTTCAACATCTTTATTGGAGTATAATTGCTTTACAATGGTGTGTTACTTTCTGCTTTATAACAAAGTGAATCAGCTATACACATACACATATCCCAATATCTCTTCCCTCTTGCTTCTCCCTCCCTCCCACCCTCCCTTTCCCACCCCTCTAGGTGGTCACAAAGCACCGAGCTGATCTCCCTGTGCTATGCAGCTTTTTCTCACTATCTATTTTACATTTGGTAGTGTATATATGTCAGTGTCACTTCCTCACTTTGTCCCAGTTTACCCTTCCCCCTCCCCATGTCCTCAAGTCCATTCTCTAGTAGTTCTGCGACTTTCTTCCCATCCTGCCCCTAGGTTCTTCATGACCATTTTTTTTTTAGATTCCATATATATGTGTTAGTGTACAGTATTTATTTTTCTTTTTCTGACTTACTTCACTCTGTATGACAGACTCTAGGTCCATCCACCTCACTACAAATAAATCAATTTCATTTTTTATGGCTGAGTAATATTCCATTGTATATATGTGCCACATCTTCTTTATCCACTCATCTGTCAATGGACATTAGGTTGCTTCCATGTCCTGGCTATTGTAAATAGAGCTGCAATGAACATTGTGGTACATGACTCTTTTTGAATTATCGTTTTCTCAGGGTGTATGCCCTGCAGTGGGATTGCTGGCTCATATGGTAGTTCTATTTTTAGTTTTTTAAGGAACCTCCATACTGTCCTCCATAGTGGCTGTATCAATTTACATTCTTACTAACAGTGCAAGAGGGTTTGGCAATCTGTATATCTTCTTTGGAGAAATGTCTATTTAGGTCTTCTGCCCATTGTTGGATTGGGTTGTTGTTTTTTGATATTCAGCTGCATGAGTGGCTTGTAAATTTTGGAGATTAATCCTTTGTCAGTTGCTTCATTTGCAAATATTTTCTCCCATTCTGAGGGTTGTCTTTATTCTTGTTTATGGTTTCCATTGCTGTGCAAAAGCTTTGAAGTTTCATTAGGTCCCATTTGTTTATTTTTGTTTTTATTTCCATTTCTCTAGGAGGTGGGTCAAAAAGGACTTTGCTGTGATTTATGTCACAGAGTGTTCTGCCTAGGTTTTCCCCTAAGAGTTTGATAGTGTCTGGCCTTACATTTAGGTCTTTAATCCATTTTGAGTTTATTTTTGTGTGTGGTGTTAGGGAGTGTTCTAATTTCATTCTTTTACATGTACCTGTCCAGTTTTCCCAGCACCGCTTATTGAAGAGGCAGTCTTTTCTCCATTGTGTATTCTTGCCTCCTTTATCAAAGGTAAGGTGACCATATGTGCATGGGGTTATCTCTGGGCTTTCTATCCTGTTCCATTGATCTATATTGCTGTTTTTGTGACAGTACCATACTGTCTTGATTACTGTAGCTTTGTAGTATAGTCTGAAGTCAGAGAACCTGTTTCTTCCAGCTCCGTTTTTCTTTCTCAAGATTTCTTTGGCTATTTGGGATCTGTTGTGTTTCCATACAGATTGTGAAATTTTTTGTTCTAATTCTGTGAAAAATGCCAGTGGTAGTTTGATAGAGATTGCATTGAATCTGTAGATTGCTTTGGGTAGTATAGTCATTTTCACAATGTTGATTCTTCCAATCAAACAATATGGTATATCTCTCCATCTGTTTGTATCATGTTTAATTTCTTTCATCAGTGTCATAGTTTTCTGCATACAGGTCTTTCGTCTTCTTAGGTAGGTTTATTCCTAGGTATTTTATTCTTTTTGTTGCAATGGTAAATGGGAGGGTCTCCTTAATTTCACTTTCAGATATTTCATCATTAGTGTATAGGATTGCAAGAGAATTCTGTGCATTAATTTTGTATCCTGCTACGTTACCAAATTCATTGAATTGCTCTAGTAGTTTTCTGGTAACATCTTTCGGATTCTCTATGTATAATATCATGTCATCTGCAAACACTGACAGCTTTACTTCTTCTTTTCCAATTTGGATTCCTTTTATTTCCTTTTCTTCTCTGTTTGCTGTGGCTAAAACTTCCAAAACTGTAATGGTGGTGAGAGTGGGCAACCTTGTCTTGTTCCTGATCTTAGTGGAAATGTTTTCAGTTTTTCACCATTAAGGATGATGTTGGCTGTTGGTTTGTCATATATGGCCTTTATTATGTTGAGGAAAGTTCCCTCTATAACTACTTTCTGCAGGCTTTTTATAATAAATGGGTGTTGGATTTTGTCTAAAGCTTTTTCTGCATCTATGAGATGATCATATGATTTTTATTCTTCAGTTTGTTAATATGGTGTATCACATTGATTGATTTGTGTATATTGAAGAATCCTTGCATTCCTGGATAAATCTTACTTGATCATGGTGTATGATCCATTTAATGTGCTATTGAATTCTGTTAGCTAGTATTTTGTTGAGGAGTTTTGAATCTATGTTCATCAGTGATATTAGCCTGTAGGTCTCTTTCTTTGTGACATCTTTGTCTGGTTTTGGTATCAGGGTGATGGTGGCTTCATAGAATGAGTTTGGGAGTGTTCCTCCCTCTGCTATGTTTTGGAAGAGTTTGAGAAGGATAGGTGTTAGCTCTTCTCTAAATGTTTGATAGAATTTGCCTGTGAAGCCATCTGTTCCTGGGCTTTTGTTTGTTGGAAGATTTTTAATCCCAGTTTCAATTTCAGTGCTTGTGATTGGTCAGTTTACATTTTCTATTTCTTCCTGGTTTAGTCTCAGAAGGTTGTGCTCTTCTAAGAATGTGTCCATTTCTTCCAGGTTGTCCATTTTGTTGGCATATAGTTGCTTGTAGTAATCTCTCATGATGCTTTGTATTTCTGCAGTGTTGGTTGATACTTCTCCTTTTTCATTTCTAATTCAATTGATTTGAGTCTTCTTGCTTTTTTTCTTGATGAGTCTGTCTAATGGTTTATCAATTTTGTTTATCTTCTCAAAGAACCAGCTTTTAGTTTTATTGATCCTTGCTATTGTTTCCTTCATTTCTTTTTCATTTGTTTCTGGTCTGGTCTTTATGATTTCTTTCCTTCTGCTAACATTGGGGTTTTCTTGTTCTTCTTTCTCTAACTGCTTTAGGTGTAAGGTTAGGTTGTTTACTTGAGATGTCTCTTGTTTCTGAATGTAGGATTGTATTGCTATAAATGTCCCTCTTAGAACTGCTTTTGCTGCTCCCATAGGTTTTGGGTCATCGTGTTTTCATTGTCATTTGTCTCTAGGTATTTTTTTATTTCCTCTTTGATTTCTTCAGTGATCTCTTGGTTATTAAGTAGTGTATTGTTTAGCCTCCATATGTTTGTATATTTTACAGATTTTTTTCTGTATTTTGTATCTAGTCTCATAGCATTGTGGTCAGAAAAGATACTTGATATGACTTCAATTTTTGTAAATTTACCAAAGCTTCATTTCTGACCCAAGATATGATCTATTCTGGAGAATGTTCCATAAGCACTTGAGAAGAAAATGTATTCTGCTGTTTTTGGTTGGCATGTCCTATAAATACCAATTAAGTCCGTCTTGTTTAATGTGTCATTTAAAGCTTGTGTTTCCTTATTTATTTTCATTTTGGATGATCTTTCCATTGGTGAAAGTGGAGTGTTAAAGTCCCCTATTATGATTGTGTTACTGTCGATTTCCCCTTTTATGGCTATTAGTATTTGCCTTATGTATTGAGGTGCTCCTATGTTGGGTGCATAAATATTTTCAATTGTTATATCTTCTTCTTGCATTGATCCCTTGATCATTATATAGTGTCCTTTTCTGTCTCTTGTAATCATCTTTTTTTTAAGTCTATTTTGTCTGATATGAGAATTGCTACTGCAGCTCTTTTTTTTTTTTTTTTTTGGTGGTACGCGGGCCTCTCACTGTTGTGCCCTCTCGCGTTGCAGAGCACAGGCTCCGGATGCACAGGCTCAGCGGCCATGGCTCACAGGCCTAGCTGCTCCACAGCACGTGGTATCTTCCCGGACCGGGGCACGAACCCGCGTCCCCTGCATCGGCAGGTGGACCCTCTACCACTACGCCACCAGGAAGCCTGCTACTGCAGCTCTTTTGATTTCCATTTTCATGGAATATCTTTTTCCATCCCCTCACTTTCAGTCTGTATGTGTCCCTACGTCTGAAGTGGGTCTCTTGTAGACAGCATATACATGGGTCTTGGTTTTGTATCCCTCAGTCATTCTATGTCTTTTGGTTGGAGCATTTAATCCATTTACGCTTAAAGTAATTATCGATATGTATGTTCGTATTAACATTTTCTTAATTGTTTTGGGTTTGTTATTGTAGGTCTTTTCCTTCTCTTGTGTCTCCTGCCTAGAGAAGTTCCTTTAGCATTTGTTGTAAAGCTGGGTTCGTGGTGCTGACTTCTCTTAGCTTTCCTTGTTTGTAAAAGTTTTAATTCCTCCATCAATTCTGAATGAGATCCTTGCTGGGTAGAGTAATCTTGGTTGTAGGTTTTTCCCTTTCATCACTTTAAGTATGTCCTGCCACTCCCTTCTGGCCTGCAGAGTTTCTGCTGAAAGATCACCTGTTACCTTTATGGGGATTCCCTTGTGTGTTATTTTTCCCTTGCTGTTTTTAATATTTTTTCTTTGTATTTAACTTCTGATAGTTTGATTAATATGTGTCTTGGCATGTTTCTCCTTGGATCTATCCTTTATGGGACTCTCTGTGTTTCCTGGACTTGATTAACTATTTCCTTTCCCATATTAGGGAAGTTTTCAACTTTAATCTCTTCAAATATTTTCTAAGTCCCTTTCTTTTTCTCTTCTTCTTCTGGGACCCCTATAATTTGAATGTTGGTGCATTTAATGTTATCCCAGAGGTCTCTGTGACTGTCCTCAATTCTTTTCATTCTTTTTTCTTTATTCTGCTCTGCAGTAGTTATTTCCCCTATTTTATCTTCCAGGTCACTTATCCATTCTTCTGCCTCAGTTATTCTTCTATTGATTCCTTCTAGAGAATTTTGAATTTAATTTATTGTGTTCTTCATTGTTTTTTGGTCTTAAGTTCTTCTAGGTCCTTCTTAAAAGTTTCTTGTATTTTCTCCATTCTATTTCCAAGATTTTGGATGATCTTTACTATCATTATTCTGAATTCTTTTTCAGGTAGACTGCCTATGTCCTCTTAATTTGTTAGGCCTGGTGTGTTTTTACCTTGCTCTTTCATTTGCTGTGTGTTTCTCTGTCTTCTCATTTTGCTTAACTTACTGTGTTTGGGGTCTCCTTTTTGCAGACTGCAGGTTCGTAGTTCCCACTGTTTTTGGTGTCTGCCCCCAGTGGCTAAGGTTGGTTTAGTGGGTTGTGTATGCTTCCTGGTGCAGGGGAGTATTGCCTGTGTTCTGGTAGATGAGGCTGGGTCTTGTCTTTTTGGTGGGCATGTCCATATCTGGTGGTGTGTTTTGGTGTGTCTGTGACCTTATTATGATTTTAGGCAGCCTCTCTGCTAATGGGTGGTGTTGTGTTCCTGTCTCGCTAGTTGTTTGGCATAGGATGCCCAGCACTGTAGCTTGCTGGTCGTTGAGTGGAGCTGGGTCTTTGTGTTGAGATGGAGATCTCTGGGGGATTTTTGCTGTTTGAAATTACATGGAGCTGGGAGTTCTCTGGTGGACCAATGTCCTGAACTCGGCTCTCCCACCTCAGAGGCACAGCCCTGACACCCGGCTGGAGCACCAAGACCCTGTCACCCATACAGCTCAGAATAAAAGTGAGAAGAAAAGAAAGAAAGAAAGAAAAAATTAAAATAAAATAAAGTTATTAAAATAAAAATAATTAGTAAAAATAAAAAAATAATTTTAAGTAATAAAAAAAATGAAAGAAAGAAGAGAGCAACCACACCAAAAAACAAATCCACCAATGATTACAAGCACTAAAAACTATACTAAAAAAAAACACAAAAAAACGGAGAGACAGAATCCTAGGACAAATGGTAAAAGCAAAACTATACAGACAAAATCACACACAGAATCATACGCATACACACTCACAAAAAGAGAAAGAAGGAAAAAATATATATATCGTTGCTCCCAAAGTCCACCGCTGCTGCTCCTGAGGCTGCTGGGAGAGATATCCCTTTCTCTTCTTTGTTCGCACTGTTCCTGGGGTTCATTTTTGGATTGGCCCCGCCTCTGCGTGTAGGTCACCTGAGGGCATCTGTTCCCGCCCAGACATGACGGGGTTAAAGGAGCATCTGATTTGGGGGCTCTCGCTCACTCAGGCAGGGGGAGGGAGGGGTACGGATGCAGGGCGAACCTGCGGGGCAGAGGCCAGCATGACGTTGCAACAGCCTGAGGCGTGCCATGCATTCTCCGGGGGAAGCTGTTCCTGGATCCTGGGACCCTGGCAGTGGCGGGCTGCACAGGCTCCCGGGAGGGGAGGTGTGGATAGTGACCTGTGCTTGCACACAGGCTTCTTGGTGGCGGCAGCAGCAGGCTTAGCGTCTCATGCTTGTCTCTGGGGTCCACGCTGATAGCAGCAGCCTGCGCCCGTCCCTGGAGTTCCTTTAAGCGGCGCTCTTAATCCCCTCTCCTCACACACCAGGAAACATATAGGCAAGAAAAAGTCTCTTGTCTCTTCGGCAGCTCCAGACTTTTTCCCAGGCTCCCTCCCGGCTAGCCGTGGTGCACTAGCCCCTTCAGGCTGTGTTCATGCAGCCAACCCCAGTCTTCTCCCTGGATCCCGACCTCTGAAGTCGGAGCCTCAGCTCCCAGCCCCCGCCTGCCCCGGCGGGTGAGCAGAAAAGCCTCTTGGGCTGGTGAGTGCCGGTCGGCACCGATCCTCTGTGCGGGAATCTCTCCGCTTTGCCCTCCGCATCCCTATTGCTGCGCTCTCCTCCGCGGCTCCGAAGCTTCCCCCCTCCGCCACCCACAGTCTCTGCCCGCGAAGGGGCTTCCTAGTGTGTGGAAACCTTTCCTTCTTCACAGCTCCCTCCCACTGGTGCAGGTCCCATCCCTATTCTTTTGTCTCTGTTTTTTCTTTTTTCTTTTGCCCTACCCAGGTACGTGGGGAGTTTCTTGCCTTTGGGGAGGTCTGAGGTCTTCTGCCAGCATTCAGTAGGTGTTCTGTATGGGTTGTTCCACATGTAGATGTGTTTCTGATGTATTTGTGTGGAGGAAGGTGATCTCCGCGTCTTACTCCTCTGCCATCTTGAAGCTCCTCTAATGCCTTTTCTAAATGTTAGAGCAATATTTGATGCTCGGAGGAGAAAGATTTTTGCAGGGCAGTTGGTAATTTTGTGGATTTAAATACAAAATATAAATACATATGCATATATATGTATATATGTGTGTATGTGTATATATATTATACATATATATTAGCTGTAAGAGGAGCAATAGCAATAATACATCTATTGATCGTCATTGACTCTCTTAAGATGAGAATGATATTAATTGTTGTTCCTCCATGAGTCCAGGGCACGAGAAAATAATAAGTAACAAACCATTGGAGAAGTAACTTTAGTACCTCAAAAAGAAATTTTTGGGAGTGTAATGACATTGAAATGAGTGCCAATGTAGAGATAATTTGCCTTAGAGATAATTTGAATTTGGAATGGATGTCCTGCTGATTGGATGTTTCCTGCATGGCCAGATGAGAATTTAGAGGATGGGCTGATTGTTCCATCAACAATTTAAGATGTATTCAAATACCTGTCAACATCCAAACTGAAACAGCTGTTATAAATCCTTTGCGAATAGACCCATATATAAATAAGATAAACATACTTTCGGTTAAAAATAATGTCACAGGGCTTCCCTGGTGGTGCAGTGGTTGACAATCTGCCTGCCAATGCGGGGGACACGGGTTCGAGCCCTGGTCTGGGAAGATCCCACATGCGGCGGAGCAACTAGGCCCGTGAGCCACAACTACTGAACCTGCGCATCTGGAGCTTGTGCTCCGCAACAAGAGAGGCCGCGACAGTGAGAGGCCCCCCGTGCACCGCGATGAAGAGTGGCCCCCGCTCGCTGCAACTAGAGAAAGCCCTCGCACAGAAACGAAGACCCAACACAGCCAGAAATAATAAATTAATATTAATTTTAAAAAATGTCCATACAAATATGTCATAATTTTTGGTGGTTTCTCATTATTTCCAATTGTCACCATATCAGCATGGAAAATACAGATATATTTATATAAAAGCTTGCTGTCGTTTGGTCCTATGTGATTTTATTTTTTACTAATTAATTAGGTAATCCCATAAACAAATCTTGATCCATTCTGTATACTGGGTACTTGATACTGGAAACAGAGCAATGAAGAAACCATTCAGTAGTCTTGCCTTTTGGGAGCTTACAGTTTAGCAAAGGGATGAGGCTAACAAACAAACCCTATGTATGCAATGTTTTTTTCCTGTATATATATACCTATGATAAAGTTTAATTTATAGGCACAGTAAAAGATGAACAACAGTAAATAGCAAAATAGAATAATATTCTGTAATAAAAGTTGTGTGAATGTGGTCTGTCTCTCTCAAAATATCTTATTGTACAAATGTAATGCCTTTTTCAACTTAAACTATGCACTTATGCACTGTGGTTGTAATGTTTGTGGTTTGAAGTGCGACAGCAAAACTAACACAAATTTCTTTTTCCTTCTTCACAGTTTCACAGTTAGAAGACTTCTTATCATAGATCTTAGCAACCTCGGCATACAATTTTTTTTCTTGCCTTGTTAAGTTGAGAACTTTCATTTTTTCACTTAAAGGAAGCACACAGCTTCTCTTTGGCATATCTGAATTGCCAGCATCACTGCTCTTGTGCTTTGGGGCCATTGTTAAGTAAAATAAGGGTCACTTGAACACAAGCAATGCTTGATAGCAATGCTTTGACAGTCGATCTGATAACCAAGATGGCGACTAAAAGTGACTAATACTCTGGACACAGGATGATTCATGTCACAGGTGGGTCAGAGCGGGAGGGCGGGAGATTTCATCATACTACTCAGAATGGTGCACAATTTACAATTTATGAATTGTTTATTTCTGGAATTTTCCATTTAATATTTTTGGACTGCGTTCGACTATGGTAACTGCAATCACAGAAAGTGAAACCGCGGAGACAGGAAACTACTCTAACTGGAAGGGGGACACTGCCGATAACTGAGATGAGAAAGACTATAAGGGCAATGCATTTAGAAGGAAGATCTCAAGGGCAGGTTTGGACATTTTAAATTGAAGATGCCTGTTCGTGGATGAAAGAAGTTCAGGGAGAGGAACAGAATTTTGGGTCCAGGATGACATTTAAAACTGTGATATTAAATGAGATGAAATTACCTAGGTGATAAGTAGAAAATAGTTCCCTGGGGCACCGATGCATTAAGAGATCAGAGGGGCGAGGAAGAAGTGTGAGCCAGGGAGGTAGGACAAAAGCAGATGAGGTATGCTCAGGGTGAAGAGGAGGAACTGATCGCCTGCAACGCTGATTGTTGGTCAAGTTCGACAACGATGACAAATTAATCATTGGATTTAGCACATTGTAGGAAATTGGTGACTTTGCTAAAAACAGCTTTGGTAGAAGAGTAAGGACGAAAGATTAGTTGGAAAAGATTTAAAAGAGATTTTAAATTTGAAACTCTGTGGTTACTATTTATTAACTCAAAATCATTTAAAAATTGTCAGAAGGTAGGCTACAAAAAATTGTAAGTGGTACGTGATGCATATTAATTAATAGCCATCTACCAGCTAGAAATATGCTGAGAAAATAGTTGGGATAGATATGAAACTGCTGACTGGAAAAACAAGGCGAAACTGTAACTAGCAGAATTCACACTCTTGACATATGTTGGCCAAAGAGTTCTGTTTATATTGTATGGAATGAAGCAGGGTCTAATATTAGCATGGGATGTGGCAGAAAATTAATCTACTAAAATTGGCTTGAAGCAGTATTTTAAATTTTTCCCAGATTGAGCTATGTTTGAAAGTTGAGATTATAACCAGCAAAGAGTTATACTGACATCTTTGCATACTTCTAGAAAACACTGAGAACACTACTATATATAAAATAGATAACTAATAAGAACCTACTGTAGAGCACAGGGAACTCTACTAAATACTCTGTAATGACCTATACGGGAAAAGAATCTAAAAAGAGTGGAATATGTATATGTATAACTGATTCACTTTGCTGTACAGCAGAAATTAACACAACATTGTAAATCAACTATACTTCAATAAAAATAAATAACTAATCACTTAGGGAAAAAAAACACTGAGAAAGCCAGCTTTATATTCGGAACAACGTACATGTCCCACAAAAAATATTTATGAGCAATTTATACGATAGTGTTCTACTTAAATATGGCAAACATCAAAATTAGCAATGTTCAAGAGACAAAATCAAATCGACAGACATTTACTGAGTATTTGCTATTATGAAAGGCAACGTGGTGATGTCTTGTGGAATACAAAAATCAGACGGTATGTCCCATATTTTGCTTTTAATGACCTTAAAGTTTATTTGAAAAGAAAAAGGGGGAGAAAGGACTAAATGCTAAATGACTCTGTGTGATTTAAAAATTAGTGAAAGAGAAAAATCTAATAGCTGTCATAAGGTAGCATATGGTTAATTACACGATCGAGGAGGCTTTCGTTATTATAGAATGCTTTGAAAGGGCAGTGATTGACTCAATTTAGTAGGTTTTATAAAATAGGTCAAATTGTGTTCTCTTATTAGACACAGTTACTCTCTTGATACTCAACATCAGCTAAGGGAAACATATGAACAAAAATTTCAACAGAACTGCTAACCGATCATATAACGGTATATGATTAGAGCTAAACAGCAGATAACTTTATTAAGAAGATTCAGGATTGGTTTAATAGACCCAGAGCTTTGAACTGAGTTTTGAAAAACAGATAACATCTAGAAAGGTAAACCAGAGAACAGAGATAAAAATAGCCCCAAGTCTTTTTACAGGACTCCACACAAAAGTAAGTATTGAATATTTGTAGAGAATAAGACTTCATTGGAAGGATACGATAAAATAAATGTTGTAGTATTATTTTATGTTGTCAGTAATACAACAAAACAGTATTAAATTCTGTTGTCAGCAATACACCAAAAAGAGGAGAGACTTAGAACGCCAGATTAACAGTATGTGTCTTTAATTAAATATTGCACAAATTCCAAATATATTGATGAACATTATGTTTGGCTACTTCAATAAAGATGTCTACATATTTACAAATATTTAAAACAATCAAGTGCTATGTTTGCCATATACTAGGTGGCACCCTACTTACATTACAAATATGATATTTAGGGACTAATAACTATGTCTGCATTGCTACCTTTGCAAACTAATATGTTATTCAAAGTATAATTTTTAAAAAGTTAAAATAATGAATCGCATAAATATATAGTGAAAACCTGTCAAATATACTTAACTCATTAATGAGGGAACCAGTAGAACAATGAAGCTACGTCAAAAAGCATCAAAGAGATTTATATAGTCAACTTAGAATGGCATGTTGAAATCACTTGAAGTTAGACATAAAACTGGTTAATGTCCTACAGGGCAATAAAATAGTAACCTTTTCTATCAGATAGCAATTGTTCGCATCTCTAACAGACAACTCTCTGAGAACAAACAGACAAAATCTCTGGTTAAAACCTTGTTAGAGTAAACATATAACTGCACAGGCCTAATCATGGGTTAAGTAGTGAATCAAATTAAGCATACCATATAGAGAAATAATTTGGGGGTGGGTCTATTAGGCAATGCTCCAGTGTGACATTGAAAAGGCATGCAGTCACCCTTTTCCCTTACTTACAAATAATATTAGGGTAGGTTTTTTTTTTTTTAACAGACTTTCCTTGTGATCATAAATAATCATCAGAGATTATACTGTTTATCACAAAAGGCTGGTCTAATGTTTCATCTATATAGATTTGGCAAGAAGCTTTAAGTAACATATGTACATATCCTTTCTAAATGGTCTTCTAATCTAGAGTTATATAAAGTTGGAAGACTACTAAATCCACAGAATTTAACTGTGTGGAGATTTCATTAAAAATATTAGAATGAACTTTTAAAAGCTTCCAATATTTAACTTTCTTTTTCAAGTTATGAACCAAACACAAGAGGTTCATCTCCACCAAGTTTTGCTTGCAGTACAGGTAATGTTGATGAATTCCTTTCTCCTTGAGATCTTCAGAATCTGCTGAGGTTCCTGAACTGTCAGAAAATGACCTTCCTTAATATCTGTAAGGCAAGGACCCTATTTTTAGACCAGTATCCTGGAGGGGCTATGTAGACATTGGTCATATGAAAGGTACAATCCCTTTTCCTTAATTGTGGGCTTTTTAATGTGTGAATAAATAAGATTTCGTCTCAAGTATGACACTCTAGCCATATCCTTGATTGTACAACTGATTTGCTTAATTATACTCTGGTTAAAAATAAAAGAACAGAATCTTAGTAGATGTATGTAAATAATTATATTGTCATGAAAAGTAGAGATTCAGTATCTGCTCCTGTCCACTGATAGGTAGATCAGTGAGAAAAAGATAGCATGTTTTAAAAGTATCATTTCAATTTGCAAAAACATTAATAGAAATGACTTGCTCATATAGCTGTCAGAAAATAGTACATTGAAAAATATTACCAACAATATTCCAAAATGAATAACCACAATTAAATTTTCCTCAACAGTTCATTCAGTCCTACTTAGTCAATTATTTTTCCGTTGGATCTTGGTCTGGTTTCATGAAGTTGTATGCTTCTTGATTAAAAAGAGCTCTTGACATTTTTAATCAGTCTCCTGTCTAAATGATGTTGGCTTAGAAGCCTTTACTCAAAATCCTTTCCCTCGAAGTATCAGTGAGTAGTACAGTCTTTCTCTGATGCCCTAAGAACATGCTTCTTTATTGAGGACCACATTTCTAGACTGTAGCTTATAATGAGCCTTTGGGCAAACATGAGAGAAAAGTATAAACCATCTGTTGATGATAACACTAAATGACAGTGATTAATTTATTAGAGTAGAACATTATGAGATTTAATGGGAATAATATTCTCTGTTGGGTCATAATATATAATGATATCTTAAGGATGGATTTGATCCAGGTTTCCCCTGTGGGTCAAACATACTATGAACTAAAAGGGCATTGCCTCAATCCTGGAGGCTTCCAATTCTTTCTGTAATGTGGATAAGCCCTGAAACAAATTTGTATTGATAGTATTTTCCTGTACAAAACTAACTTAGGGAAAGTATAGTTTTTCCTGATTTGACACCTATTCCCAACAGCTCTTACAATAGTGTTAAGCTAATTAAGAAATGCTGAGCACATCAAACAACCTAATTATTACTAGTATTCCTCCTTTAATAAGATGAAAGAAGAATCTTTGTAGGTACCTAAGGACCTCTGGAAAACCCCACGCATTACTCACGTATTAAAGATATCTTGAAAAAAATTTTTTTCTGAATATAGGATCTGATTTTAGAAGGGCAAAATCAAAAGAATCATTAAAGAAGATTAGACACTGGGTTAAGAGAGGAACATAAATGTCTAAAAAAATGGTTATAGCCTGGCTACCTAGTAAACACAATGTCAAAAAAAATTTTTTTAAACAGATATAGCAAAAGGTAACCTAATTAACGTAATTTTAAGGTAACCTAATTAACCTAGCTGTAAGATCCCTTCCCTCTTTCAGAAGTAATTTTTGTTCTTTGTTTTTTTAAAAATAAATAATCAAGGGCATTACAAAGACAGCAGAACAAAAAATTATTCTGATGAGCTACAGAGTCTCTGCTGTCTGAAAATTATATAAAAGCTAAAGAGTAACCTTTTATTATTTCTTAAGAGGAGCTGAATACTTTAAGATCAATTTTAGCACAGAGAAAATCCGAATTCTGGTATTGTATTAATATAATATTTGACAGTAAAGAACTCATAAACCTTCTTTCCCCCTTGTGAACAAACCCATCAAAACTGCCCCAACACATTGCATTGCTTCTTTTCAGACACAGCCTTTAGGGTATTATAATCCAAGTCAAAGAAAATTCACTTTCTTTAAACAACTTGCTATAGCCACTCAAATTTTGTCATCCACTATAGTCTTTCATATTCTAGAAAAAACTGACACTTTATTTTAGGACAAAACTATTCTCTAGTTCCTTTAAAAAATACAAAAATATATTCCATTACCTTGTATATACAAGTTGTATTTATTTTCTGTCAGTTTTCTGCATAGATTCTCATCCATCCATGTTAATTGCCACTCTTAACCAAAGTACCAAGTTCTGCTTCACAGCAAAAATGAGAGGTAGGTAATTGAGAACTCTCTTATATCAGCATTTTGGCAGATCAGAAAAGTTTATGAGCACACATTATAAAACCTCTAAAATCGCATTCTTTTACACTCTTACAGTGGAAAAAAGAAAGATGTTTATTAACACATCTTAAAGGTATAGACACTATAATATTTTACAATAAACCTTATCCTTGATCAGATTTTCATTGTTCTATGTTTCTTATAATCTATGTCTATGAACAAAGGTTATCTATTAATTAATTCTGATATTAATCAAGGTCTTAAATTTAAATAATCTCTTAAAAATTTTGTTTAAGTTGACCAAAAAAAAAAACCACAATAATTTGTTTTGTTTGTGTTTATTTATTTATTTATGCCTTTTTTTTTTAACGAAGGTATAGTTGATGTACAATACGTTTCAGGTGTACAACAAAGTGATGCACAATTTTTCAAGGTTATATTCCATTTATAGTTATTATAAAATATTGGCTATATTCCCTGTGTTGTACAATATATCTTTGTATTGTATAAACCAGGGGTCCCCAACCCCTGGGCCGTGGACAGGTACTGGTCAGCAGCCTGTTAGGAACCGGGCCGCACAGCAGGAGGTGAGCGGCAGGTGAGCAAGCAAGGCTTCATCTGCTGCTCCCCCTCGCTCCCCGTTTCTCACATTACCGCCCCCAACCCCGTCCATGGAAAAATTTTCTTCCATGAAATTGGTCCCTAGTGCCAAAAAGTTTGCCCGAATTATAATTCAATTAATTGAGCACATAATTTTACATATTTTATAATTTAAAAATTAATATGGAAGAATATTAGTTCATCTGGGCAATAAACTAATATAGACTTTTAGGACATTCATATTAGCAATCTCTTCATGAGAAAACAAACCAAAACCTAAAAGAAACTGTTTTTTCATTTACTTTACTCTGATAAAAGTTAGGAAAAATACATAGGGCTGTTTTTAAACCCCCAAAGAGCCAACTATCTCATTTTCCCAAGGATTCATTTTGAGCATAGAAACTTGAATCCTTATATAAAAACACTTCTGAGCAAAGTTGTTTTTTGTTTTTTATTCCCCCAAGACAAGTTTTATTTTTCCCTTTGAAAGCTTGGGATTCCTCATTTGAAGCACAGGATACAGAAGATTGTTAACTGTTTTCTCAATTCTCTCAAGGATGGTGCATAGCTAATTCCCTCAAGGATGGTGCATAGCTAATACCACTGTGGGTGCAACAGAGAGAAGTTAATAAATTACATGCAAAGGATGACGTAGAGAATTAAGGTTTAATCTCTGTTGTACAGGGAGGACTCAGTAAGAGCACATACAAAGAAACAGAACTTTTACTTTTTTCTGGAAATTCTTGTGCTTTTAAATATTTATATAAGCCTTATGTTTTGTGATATTCTTTCAATGGCAGAACACAACACAATGACACTCAGATGAAAAATAGAACTCTTTGTTACTTATATTTCCAAACAAGAGAAAGCTGCCAGGGTGGGAGGGTGAAGCTGGGGCGAAGTGAGGGTAGCATCAACAAATGTACACTACTGAATGTGAAATAGTTGGCTGGTGGGAAGCAGCAGCTTAGCACAGGGAGATCAGCTTGGTGCTTTGCGGTGACTTAGAGGGGCGGGATAGGGAGGGTTGGAGGGAGGCTCAAGAGGGAGGGGATATGGGGACATGTGTATGCATATGGCTGATTCGCTTTGTTGTGCAACAGAAACTAACACAGTATTGTGAAGCAATTATACTCCAATAAAGATCTATTAAAAGAAAAAGAGAGAGAGAAAGCTGCCAGGCATGCCACACAGGAGGCTGCACCTAGGGACAGATGAAAGCAAGCTGGAGCTGTATGAGGAAGCTTAAATATGGCAACCCTAGTGGGGTTACATAGGTTTCACAGACTCCCTGTGGGCTGGCTAATTTGAATAATTTTGTCAGCATTTGGTACATAGAGGTTGTCCCTAGTTGTCTGGTACCCGGCCCCAGAGTGATTAGGAATGACATATAGTGACCTGGAGTTTGAAAGCCCCATGAGGGAAGTGGTGGCTGTGTAGACTTAAGCAGCAGCTCAAAAAGGGGAACTGCCTGACTTCTAGCTGGGACCTCAAAACTGGAATAAGGTAGCGTTAAAAAAATAAAATAAAAACAAAGGACATTATACCTTATTTGTTTTTATAATCCAATCAGAACCAAAGATCTCTAATTTAAGATAATTTGTAATCCTGCTTATTAATACACTTTGAAAATAAGACAATATTTCAAACATTCCACACAATAAGAGGGAAAGAATTTTCTCAATTATTGGCAGAGGGACACACAGGTAATGTCTTAGCTCAGGCTGCTGTAACAAAAAACATAGACTGGTGGCTTAAACAGCAGACATTTACTTCTCACAGCTCTGGACAGTGGATGTCTAAGGTCAGGGCTTCAGCATGGCTGGGTTCCAGTGAGGGCTCTCTTCCTGACTTGCAAAAGACCACCTTCTCCCTGTGTCCCCGCCTGGCAGAGGAGAGCAATCTCTCTAGTGTCTCTTCTTATAAGGGCACTAATTCCATCATAAGGGTCCCACCTTCATGACCTAATCTAACTCTAATTACCTCCCAAAGCCTTTTTTCCAAACACCATCACCTTGGGAGTTAGAGCTTCAACATCTGAATTTGGGGGGGAAACAATTCAGTCCATAGACAGCATGCAACTTCAGATCAACATTAGCCATAGGTCAAAAGTAAATGCAGGGCACAAAATCTCACTGGTTCTGATCCCAAAATCTAAATCTCAAAAATGATGTCCTATAAGCAAGACATAATCTCTTAATTGAAATAAGTTTGAATATAGACAAGTATACTATGCAGGGAAAAAATTAGCACAGTAGGCTTGATGTTGCACAATTCTAACATTTCTTTAGAAGGGCCTGCTTGTGGGGTTGACCTTGGCCTCACGTGGGAATTTGGATTTGGAATGTTCCCTTCATTATTAGTTGATAAGGCTGTTTTGCATGCTTGGGGCCTGAACGCTGCTTTATTAGTCTGACTAGGTTGTTTGTAAAAATGTGGTTTATGATGAACACCTGCTCTCCTTCTTGGTGTCTGGGGATTTTGGTAATTGTGGCTGGTAGTACAGGTACAGAGTATTTGCACGACCAGCTTCCAACAAAAACTCTCAGCTCTGTCTATTATTCAGGCTTCCCCAACCAGAAAGACTTCATACACATTGCCTCAGTTCATAGTTGAAGGAAGAAGCATGTTCTGTGCAACCCTGGCTGAGAAGAGATTTGGAAGCTGTGTCTGGACCCTCCAGACCCCGTTGGGTGAGTCTTTTTTACTCACTGGCTTTGCTTTGTGTCTCTTCACTGTAATAAACCATAGCCATGAGTACAATTAAGGCCCAGAGTCCCATGAGTCCTAGTGAATCATTGAACATGTGGGTGGTCAGGGGACACTTAAAACATATACACGGAAGGCTACAAACCAGATTTCTTGTAGTTTCTCACTTTTAAAGAATAGATGCCCAACATTTCAGTAGAGATCACAAAACTGGATTCCTAAATATTGTTGCCACTTATAGGGAATAATTTATTGACTTTTTGCAAACCAGAACCAGAACCAAAGTTATCCATGAACCAGAAATAAAAACAAAACAGCACAGGGAAAAACAGGGTAAAATAAGTCAGCAAAGGTAAGTTTCTATTGCCACTTTTGATTCACTCTGGAGGAGCAAACTAAGATATGCATAGATAAAGTTGCTTCAAGGGTCACTTGAAGAACAAGTTCATATAATTTATAGAAAAAGGCATGCTGAAATAAGTGTTCTAAAAGCAAAACAAAACTAGTTAATGCCCTACAGGGTATTAAAATCATAATCTTTCTAGTTATCTTTTCTAACTGATAGAAATCATTTTTATCTCTTCCAGACAAAAATTAACATGTAATTTGACACCATCTGGGCCTTAATCAGTGACTCAAACAAAGGTACATCCCTATAAAATGATATAATTCTTAGGTACATCAGTTAGGCAATGCTCCACCATGATGTTATAAAGAAGCACCATCATTCTTTTGTTCTATTTTGAAGTTTTAGGTAATTTTTCTTATCAAAGTGATAAAAACTCTATTGGTAATAAACAGTCGTATATAGTATCCTTCAGGTTATACATGGTTATAATTGGAAAACTTACTTGAATCAGAAATAAAATTTACTCATGCAATCTTAATTCTAACATTGATAACTTATGACAAAAGGTCATTTGACTCATTCTACTGAATTAATTATATTTATGAAAAGATTGTGCTACACAGATACCATAGTAACATCAGAATAAAATAATGGGTAATATATTTTTCAGTGGGGACGTATCACACTATATTCATTTTAATTAAACCAGTGGAAGAGACGTGTGCTTCTTTGAGGTATGAAGTATCATGGAAAAGGGTTCTTCCATAGGCTGAGAATTGTAGCTTTATAAAACTTTCTGTGAATTAATGGAGATCGTTACTATATACTATTCACAATTGATACTGTAGTCTGCAATACCTAGGTCCTGCTGCCATCTGATTCCTAAAAAATGAAAATAACTTTCAATGAGTGCATGCTGGGTAAGACCAAGTTGGATGGCCCAGAAGGAAGGAGGGGTTAATGAATAGGTTTGACAAAAAGAAGGGCAAATGCATTGCGGAAGAAAACTTGATAAAATAAATAGGCTTATCTATATTTATGAGCCTGACTATTTCATAACACCTCTAGAAACTGAATTGAAGTCTAATAAAGTAAAAAAAAAAACTCTTTGCCTTTCGTTGTACCAGATGATAGAGAATCATGCCTGTGAAATGAAGCGTTCATTATATTTGAGCTTGCAAGGAGATTGATATTACTCTTGTTAATTTCTACACCTATTTAAGGACTAGTCTTACCTTCCACATTTCACAGAAGAGCACTGAATATTCCTCAGAAAACCCTTGCACTGATAATGATTAGAGGCTGCTTTTCTCATAATTCCTATAAACATAATCAGGCCAGCATGTTTGCAAGAGTAACACAAACAATCACAAATCCAAGTCCCGATTAATGGAAAGCTAACAGGACAGAAATATTTGGCAGAAATTTCAGAGTCAAGAGAAGAGCAGAAAACGAGAATTGGGGACAAGCAATGTAATTGTTTTCTATCTCAAAAGATGAAAAGCCTGAATCTTTAAAAACAGCTTGCAATTTGAATTCTTTTTCACTATTCAATAGGGAAAACAACAGTTATGCCAATGCTGTGACCTTTGAAAAGGGCTTGTAGTTTTCTGGGAGCTGCTATGGCTGGTTAATAGAAATGAGATATGGTCCAAGTTACTAAAATGCTAAAATCTCATAAAGAAAAGGAGGTATAACCTGAAAATCCTTCTTGGACTTTAAGGGACTTTCTCTCCCTCCATTCCAGGGAACAGAGTGACAGCCCATGTGCCAATATTGATAGCACAAACTCTTCTTTACATGGTTCTCTGGTTCTGGCTCCTTCAGTAAGCTTCTCTGGTGGTCACTCCGGGGATGCCAGGCCTGAAACTATGGGCAGTTGTTTTCTTTCTGCAAAATTTTACTTCACTGGGGGAATAACTCCCTCATTAATTTCCCTCAAATATCACTCATGTCAGGCTGGAGTATTTAATGAAACTGTATTAAAGGCTTAATAATAATAATAATAATAATAATGGAATCATTACATAGAAAATTTAAAACTGGATATCAGGTAGTAATATTTCCATAATTTTACACCAATACCCATTCCTAGAGTGTTTCTTTCTGTGGGTCTTTTTTCTCAGTCCTCAACTTGTTGGTAGTTTCCACGTCTCACTCATCTTAACTAAAAACTAGGAAGACAATAATGACAACAATGAAGCCTTTTTTTTTTTTTGAACAGCTCTTAATCCAAAGCCTTAAATAGTTTTATCTGGCCCCAAGCCAAGATATAAAAATATTAAAATTAAGGTCAATATTCAGTTCTGACACGTTCCAGGTCTATGATATTCAACAACTCAGTGTGAAGCATAGTATTTGTGTTGTTTTACTAGAGTCACAACTTTTAAATATCTTGGTCTAATGCTTAGTCTTTTTGATTTTTTGCCAGTACAGAGCTTTCCCAGGAAAATATTTTATCAACGCGGCTCCTTCCAATATAAAAAAAGGATCTCCCCAGGGTAAATTTTTAGTTCATCCCTGAAGTGCTGAAATTGTCTGTGATCCCTAAAATGACAACCTCTATAGCTTTGCTAATTTGAATATTGAAGATCGCCTCCAAAAATCAGTGGGACATTTTGTACAAATAGGTGCTCAAGTCGTTATGATGAAAAGGGGAAAAGAGGGTTGTTCTCGAATTTTTAGTGGCCATTTTAGTAAATGACTGTTATGCAAAGATTTTTTTTTAATAAAAAGACAAGCCACAGATTGGCAGAAAACATTTGGAAATTACATATCCAACACAGGACTAATGTCTAGGATATGATATGAATATCTAGAATATGACAACTCAACAGTGAAAAGTCAAATAATTCAGTTAAAAATAGAGCAAAAGTCTTGAAGATTCATTTCATCACAGAGGACAAATAGATGGCAAAAAAGCACATAAAAAGTTGTTCACTATCATTAGCCCCTGGAGAAATGAAAAATAAAACCACAATGAGAATCACTAAACACCTATCAGAATGGCTAAATAGAAACAGTGAGAGCACCAAATGCTGGTGAGGATGTGGAGAAACTGGATCACTCACGCATTGTTGGTGGGAACATAAAAGGGCATAAGTTACTCTGAAAAATAATTTGGCAGTTTATTAAAAAAAACACAACAACAACAACAAAAAAAACAAAAAAACACAACAAATGTACAATTATCATATAACCTAGAAATTGTACTTCAGGGCATTTATTTGAGACAAACGGAAACATATTCATGCAAAAATCTGTCCATGAATGTTTATGACAGCTTTATCTGTAATAGCTAAAAGCTGCTAACAGATGTCCTTCAACAGATAAATGGTTAAGCAAACTGTAAAATACCCAAACCATGAAATTCTATACAGCAATAAAAGGGGATGAACTACTGATTCACGTGACAATCTGTATGAGTCTCCAAAGGATTATGATGAGTGAAAAAAAAGGCCAGTCTCCAAAAGTTACATTCTGTATGATTCTACTTATCTAACATTCTTAAAATTACAAAATTATAGAAATGAAGAGAAGATTAGTAGTTACCAGGAGTAAAGGAGGGGGGTGGAGATGGGAAGGAAATGGGTATAGCTATAATACGGCAATTTGAGGGATTTTTGTAGTGATGGAAATATCTTTACTGTAATGACCTCAATTGTATCAATAACAATTTCCTAGTTGTGATATTGTCCTGTAGTTTGCAAGATGTTACCGTAAGGGGAACTGGACAAAGGGTCCTTGGGATCTCTCTATTATTTCTTAACAACTGCATGTGAATATATAATCATGTCAAAATTAAAAGTTTAATTTAAAAACTATGGTGCAACATTCCTTTTTAAGATAGCTTTCAAGGTCCAGGTTCCCACTAAAATGATGAACCAGCAAGACTGTTGGCTTTCTCCCCCAAGGTCAATCCCTGAGCAACTATGGGGGGAAACAAAGAAAAAAAAATAAATGTATAAAATGATTTAAAATCTCCTGGTGTTACAAGGATTATTTTGAAGTCTTGTGTAGGTATGTGGTTTTTACCTGGGGAAAGAAACAGCCAGGTGAGACTGTGGGAGGATAAAATTTCAAGGAACTGTTGGAGTTCTGCTTTTGTTTCTCTCCTGACATTGCCTAGGGACAAACAGTGCCCGTCCCTGCACCTGCTGCTACTCAAGGCTCCAGTTGAGCTGTCATCAAAAGTAAATTCATGCCAGATAAGAAGCCTTGAGCCGTGAGCATCAGATAAAAAAAAAAAAAAAAAAAGAGGAAGAGCTAATTTTAGATAGTCACTTTCCAACACCTCCCTTTCCAAATTTTCCAAGTGCTGGTGAATTGCAATTTAAAGAGGCACTTCTGGGCTTCCCTGGTGGTGCAGTGGTTGAGAGTCCGCCTGCCGATGCACGGGACACGGGTTCGTGCCCCGGTCCGGGAAGATCCCACATGCCGCGGAGCGGCTGGGCCCGTGAGCCATGGCCGCTGAGCCTGCGCGTCCGGAGCGCTCCGCAACGGGAGAAGCCACAACAGTGAGAGGCCCGCGTACTGCAAAAATAAATAAATAAATAAAGAGGCACTTCTTCTAATACATTTATCTATGGGAAATAAAGGAATTATTTGGGGTGACTTAAGAGTGTTTAGTTGTTTTATTTTTCTTTAAACCCTATGGCTCATCAACCCTTCATTCCATGAGCTCATTGGGGCTCACTGGACTGGAGATGGCTTTGCCCCCACATGTACCATCTGACAGTGTAGTCAGTACCACAATGGGAAAATGAGCTCAAAGGACAAAATAATAAAACTTTTGAAGACTCCAAGTATTAAGAAGAAAAGCAACATACTGCATTAAATATTCCATTAAAGCAAAAATACAAAAACCAAAGAACAAAGACTTTAAAATTAGACTAATAAACATATGAAAAGAGGTAAGGGATGATATTAGCAATATTAAATGAGAATTAATTTTTTAAAAAATCTAGATATTTAAGTTATAAAACATAAAATAATTAGAATAGAGTCACAAAGAAATAAACTTCAACCCCTCCCCCCAAATATGAAACCCCTCAGCCTAAAAGACACTAAAAGGCCAAATAAAAGAATGAAGGAAGAGCTCATCCTTTGCCACACTAAAATGGTATGTTTGAATATCAAAGACAAAGAGAAAATTTTCAAAGCTGACAGAAGCAAAAGATCACATATAAAGGAATAAGAATTGGGTTGATAATATTTTTTTCACAAAAAAATGGATGTGAGGAAACAATAAAATACTCTTTCAAAACTATTCATGAAAATGTTATAAAAACTAGAATGTGACATATGGCTAAACTCTTGATTAAAGACTTAAAGACATTTAATTTTATTCTGAAAATAAACATGAGGTTACTAGAGCAAAGATCAGAGTTATTACTTAATGTGATAACTGTGCCTATTTCCCTGTGTCTCATACCCCACAGGCTGTGCTTGAGGGCCAGCTATCACCTTGCACATATGGGGGTGCAGAGGAGGAACCCTGAAATTATTAATCTGGGAGTTTATTTGGATTAGCTGATCATCAACCACCTTTTCTTCTTAGAGAGGGAGATAAACTTAATCTCCCTAATGTAAACAAAATTTTCTTGGAAAAGAAGTGGAAAGTCCCTGGGTTCTTACCTTTTAGACTGTATATAAACCTCTCTAGGGGAAAAATACAACAATCATCTCAGCTTACAACTCTTAAAATGTCTCCCTGGTGTTGTGGTTTATCCCCCTTTGAAATGTAAGCACATGTCTCTAAACAGGTAAATCTCCACAGAGTTCTTTTGCCATTTATTCAGCCATCTTTAGAATATCAAGGTTTGTCCTTTAACCAAGGACTCTGTTTTCTTCACTCAGAAATCCCTAGCCATTCAGAAACATGAAAATATTTACTTCTTGACAACTGCCATTCAAATACAGGCACATGATAAAAATATTCCCTGACTTATGATTTTGGATAAATTACATTAAAAAGAGAAAAAAGCAAATCCAGGAAACACTATAAGGGATATATGAAAAAAATATAGCCAAAACCTTGTTAAAATTAATATTGTCTTACTAAACCCCCCAAAAGAGGAAATAGGTTTATAATAACTGCAAAATGAAAGACTAGAGAATATGAAAGAGGGATCAAAGTGGTGCATAAGTACCAAAAAGTGCAAGAGTTTGCTAAAATTCTTGCCATTAAAAAAAGTACCAGTCAAAAAGGAAGAAAAATAAACTTAGATACAATAGGAAAAACTTTAAAGTGACAGAAACAGATACAAATTCATCAATGTTTACAGTAAATGTAAACAGATTAAAAAACATATTGACAGAATGGATAAGGAAGCAAAAGAACATTCAAAGAATGAGAGAGAAGATAAATAACAAGACACATCAGACAAATATCCATTAAAAGAAAGCTGTGTAGCTAAATTAATATCAGATAAAATGGATGTTAATATATGAAGTACTTGTTAAAGATTGAGTATCATTATCCAATGATAAAAATTTCCATGAAGTAAGAAGCTCCAGCAATTTAAAACATGATGCTCCTAATTTTAAAAAGCCTGAAATATAATTAAGGGAGAAATGGATAAATCCATCATCATGGATTTCAACATATTGTTCTCCATTGATAGATAAACCACAGAAAATAATCAGGAAGTATATAGATCTGAACAACATGATTAACAAACTTGAACGAGTACACGTATGTCCAATTTTGCAGCCAACAATTAAAGAATGCATATATCTCTCAAGCATATATGGAAGGTTTCTTATGACATTTTATCATAAAGGAAATGAACACAATACATTTCAAGGATACCATAGATATTACACAGATCATGATCTCTAAAGACAATATATTTAAGTTAGAAGTTATTTTTCAAAAGATGAAAGAAAAATATTTTCCCATATATTTGAAGTTTTTAAAAAGACTGTTACATAATAAATGAAAGTTTAAGAGAAATAAATAATTCCTAGGATTGTATGATAATAGAAGATAATTTCAGCTTATAAAGCAAAACTTATGAGTTGTGGTCAAAGTGATCCTTTGAGAGGGATTTATAGTCTTCAGTATTAATATTAGAGAAGAAGAAATATTCAAAATCAGTTGTCCTAAGGTGTATTTTGAGAATTTAGAAAATGAATACTAGAGTTAACCAAAGAAAAAGGAAAAAGAAAAAGATGATAAAAATGAGTTGTGATTAATGAAAACAATGGTGCTATTTTAACTAGAATTTGATTATAAAGAAAACACATCAAATAGAAGGTAACAGTGACCTAAAAGAAAGAAAGAGCTTTTCTCTCAACCTTCCTCTTATTCAGGAAAACTGACGCCATTTCTCCCTTTCCTTCAGTGTTAACTCTACCCTCCGCTTCTGGGGTCTTCTGCCACACCACCCTGTGACAAAGAGTGAAATCGTGGGAGGTCAGGGGCACCCACCCACAGAATTCCTGTGGGAATCACTCCTGTGAGGGTTTAGTTCGCACATGCACTGCCTCATTTTTGCAGAGAAAAATGAAGTTTGGAGAAATCAGAAGCTATTAAACACTGGTCCTCAAAAGGCTGGGTACATGCTGGTGCTGAGCCGTTTGGCAAAGGAGTAGTGATATACACTGTCTTACTTCAGGCTTTCCAGCAATATACTCTTGCCCCATCACTGAGCAAGATTCTAAAACTCCCCAAAGAGCAGAACTTGTTTGGTGGGGACAGAAAAAAGATTTTAGCTTAGATTTCCATGTCTTTAATTTGTGTTAAATGTAAACACTGGCCGACTTCCTTATTTTCAACCCAATTAATCCACTGCATGGTGCAGTAGCTCTGACTTCACCCTGACACCCTGATTATGGTCATGTGAACACTGGCTCCTACTGCTGTTCATACGTGCCCTGTTCTGCGTTGGGTCCAAATGTCTGAAACAGTCTCATATTGTTGGGGTGGGGAGGAATGTATCTGTGCGTGCGTATGTGTGTATATATATATATATATATATATATATGTAAAACGATGTACTCTGACCCGGGAAGAGTGGTAACTAGAGCACCAGGGTTTAATTGTTCTTTGTACACACTAAGAAGTTAGAGAGGAAATATTCTTTTTTTCTCTTGATGGTCTGGAGTTATTTATTTATGAAAGTGTTCTGGCTCTGTGGTTCCCAAATTTGCTCATCACTAAGAGTCACCTAAGTGCTAGTTAAAAGCACAGATTCCTGGACCTTTCCCTAGAGCTTCTAACTCAGGATGTCTGGGGTACAGCCTAGGTTCTGTATTTTGAACTTGTGCCCCCAGGGTACTTTTATGTTTGAACAGGTTTGGGAAACTTTGTTCTACTTAGTTCCAGGTCTAAAAATTTATCCACAGTCTTTTGGGAATCACCCCAACAGAAGATGGTATTCATTAATCTGCTATATTCATTTAGTACACCTTTGTTTCTTAGCTTCTCTAAACCTTGGTTTTTTCACCAGAAATACAGAGATACTATTAATAATAACATCTACCTTCAAGGGACTTTCAGAGAAAGCAATAAACTAAAGCCTGTAAAACACTTAGCATAAGACTTAGAAGAGAGCAATCCTGTACCGTTAGCTACAATTATTATTATTTTGTATAACAATCTTTTGCTTGCCTTACCTGATAGATTATTTAGAAAAATGTTGCAATTATTCTCCTCCCTGTACTAAGCTTCTGTGCAATGTGGCTTTTCAACAACTCTCATCAGGACACGGAGTCTATTTCCCCTACACTTGAACCCAGGATGCTCTTGTCAATCTTTCTGACGAATAAAATACAGCAGCAGAAGTGCAGTTCTGTTAGTCTGAGCCTGGGCTTCAGGAGGTCTTGCAAACGTCTATTCTATGAAGGAGCCCACTCTAGCCTGCTGGAGGATGAGAGACCACATGGACCAGCCCAGTCAGCCAGGTGTCTCAGCCCTGGCCCCAGAGATGTCTGGAGCCCAGTCAAGATCACCCATCCTATAGCTAACTGGAGGTAAATAAGTGAGCCCAACTGAGAGCAGCAAAAGCACCCAAATGACCCAAGAACTCATGAGGAGTAATAAGTGGGGATTGTTTTAAGGTACTAAGTTTTGGGGTGATTTGTTACACAGGCATAGATAACAGGTACATCTACTATATGCCAATTACTAGGAAACATTAGAGTTGCAAAGATAAATAAGGCACAATACTAGCTCTCAACGACAGAAAGCATGGTTTCACAAAGGAAAAGACAGCTAAATACAATTACAAAACACAATTGTGCAAGGTTAAATTACGGTCTTCATTTGTTCAAAAAATACTTTTGGAATGTCTGCTATTTGCCGTGCACTCTTCTAGGCACTTGAGACATATCAGTAAACAAATTAGACAAAGGTCCCTTCCCCAATGAAAATATTAAATAGTAAATGTCATAAATAAATATATTGAATAGGAAGTTATAAAGTGATAATGTTTTGATTTACATTTTCCTGAAGGGTAATGATGTTGAGCATCTTTTCATGGACGTCATTGACTATTTGTCTTTTTTGGAGAAATGTCTATTCAGATCCTTTGCCCAACTTTTTAAACTCCCGATCTTTTAAACACTTCATCTGTTATCGCCTGGATTCCTGCTAAGATCCCAACTGATATGTATCAGAAGACCATCAGATTTATAGAATCTACTTTAAAGTACATAAATTTAGTGAAAGATTTAGGGCAAGCCACTCATGTTGGTTGTGCAAACAAAAAGAAGAAAATCATTTCCGTTTGATTACACTGACCTCAGTAATTTCTTTTGAATTAAGGCTGTATCTCAACATTGTCTCTTAACAATCGATTTCCCACTTGAGTCATTTATTGTTAAACCATCCTACAAACACAACACAGTCCAAGTCCCAGGAAGTGGAATTTTAGGGCTCCAATTTTGTCCATGCCGAATTTCCCGACAAGCTTTAAAAAGCCCTGACAGTTGAAACATCTGAAAACAGCTACAGATATGAAATTGAAGATGGCATCTTCTTGTCAAAATAATTCAGACTTTGGTTAAACCAGCAGCTCCAGTAAAGTTGTGGTTTGATGCCACACAGAACTGAGTTTGAATATTTACTCTGTTATTTATTGGCTACATGACTTTGGATGTTACTTAACCTGTTTCAGCTTGTTTCCTCATCTGTAAAATTAGGATAGTAGTATTACTATACATAAAATGGTTGTGATATGTTAAGTAAAATAATGCAAACAAGACGCCTGGAAAGAATAATGTTAAGCAACTATTTCCTTCGCCACTGTTCCGGCACTGATGTTTCACGTTAGTATGGTTCTGAAAAGTATCTCTCTCCTTCAAAACACTAAGTCCATGCCACCAGAATTTATGCAGTTATGTTACAGAAGACATTTTATCTATGAAACAGGTGAATACAGTTGGTTATTATATGCTTTATTATAAAAAAATTCTAAGATACATTGAAAAATTAATTCCTTTTTTTTTAACGACAGTAAATAAGACAAAGTGTTAGGTGTCATAGAGCTTACATTCTAGTTGTGAAGACAGGCAGTCTTTCTGTCTATAAAATCGTAGGCCTAAAAATAAAACTGTGTATGGGGAGTTTCTCCACCAACCTGTATGCTTCAGAAATAGCCTTGTTATTTATCTAAGACATGGATTAAATCACGAGGGTGGGAAAAGGTAGTATCATATCCTCTATTTATAGTTGTGAGCATGTTAATATATTGTATTGACAAAATGCCGAGTGAAACAGAGCAGCTCTCTTTTTAATTCATTCCCTGAGCTGAAGAATTATGAATATGAATTGATGGGCTTGTCTTATGATACTAATGCTCTATCTCAAAGAAGCAAGTGAAAAAGCTTTGACCTTTGGGAGCACAATGAATTAATTCATAGATAACCAGTCTTCCAGGAGTCCACCCTGAAAAGTGCACACTATCTACACACCACAGAGAGGAGCTACACTCTTGACTCAAATAATCGCCATGCCTCTCTCATGGAAATTGTGGAACTATTCTTGGACTATAAAAGAGTCCAGTTGTGTGAAGAGCGGCAGAGGAAACTACAGAAGCATTTAGATTGGACCCTGCAAGTAGGGATATTTTTTCGTGAGTGCGAATGCAACATCAAACAAGCACACTGCAAGCATATAGGATGCTGGTAGTTGCAGAATCTGATTCTGGATGCTCTTGTCCTTAAATTATATATAATCACTTTCATAAAGTGAGTCAATTTGAATTCTCTAGGATACTTTATTCTTTCTTGCCAGTCCCTCTATGGAATATTCATTCCTGTCCCTGGATTAAAGCTTTTATAAACTCCATAGCTTTCCCAATCAATCTCAGATGATAAAAGTCTCTCTCTCTCTCTTTCTTTCTTTTTTTTTTTAGGTACTAGAAAGTCTAATCAGGGTGATTATCACATCCATCAAGTCTTTGTTCAAATGTTATCTTCCTTGACCATCTTATTTACCTTTACAAATCTCTTTTCCACCCCAGCATTCCATATTCTCCTTTGTGCTGTTTTTATTTTCTGCCTTTTAATAAATAATTTACTGATTTTATTTATTTTCTGTATCCTTCACTAGTAAGTTCCTTGAAGGCAAGGATTTTTTTCCTTTTCTTTTCCTGTGTATATGTGTTTTTACTGATTTATTCTTTGAACCTAAAAATGTGGTGAGCACATTTTACGCACTCACTCGAGCCACATTTGTTAAAAGAGAGAGTGAATCAGAAATCCAAATTCTCATCTATTTTAATTAAAGCTTTTCTCCTCTCCCGGCATGGGCTTACCTAAATAAAGCAGGACACACCCCCTCACGTTCCCTCACTTATCAGCTACTAATTGTGGGTGGAAGAGGCAAGATGTGGGGTAAGAGAACATGATACGAATTGTGGCTATAATTCGACATCAGGGACAACTTCATTACAATTGCGACACGTGCACAGTTTGCTAATACTTTCCTTTGTGGGATGGTTTTGTGGGTCATTGGGAGATTCCACCTTGTTCAGATTCTCTCACCTCCTTAACGTAGGTGGGTGCCTTATCTGGCAGGCTGCTCGTGACATTACCGAGCTTCTACAGCCAAACGTTTTATTTGCTGTACTTTAAATTAAAATAAGTGTGTATAACAAGTGAAATAGTTATATAACAGAAAGGTTCATAAAAGCAAAACAAAACCATTTTCTTCATCCCCCAATTCCACCAGATCATCAATGCTAATGACCTTTTTCTGTAACTTTCTCCTTGTTCATATATATAAATATAAGCATACATACAAATGTGAGATATCTTTTTTGTGCGTTTATTTTTACTTAATTAAAATCATGCTCTGCTCATTACATTGATAAATTGTATGTATCATGGCTCATTTTTTTTTTCTAATGTCTTTATTCAGATACAATCAGTAGACTGACCAAGCATGATTAAGGACATAAACACACTTTGGTTTTGGTCTCTTTTTCTCACTTTTCTTTTCTTTTGGTGTTGTTGTTGTGTTTGTTTTTTTTTTGCGGTACACGGGCCTCTCACTTTTGTGGCCTATCCCGCCGCGGAGCAACAGGCTCCGGACGCGCAGGCCCAGCGGCCACGGTTCACGGGGACAGCCGCTCCGCCGCATGTGGGATCGTCCCGGACCGGGGCACGAACCTGTGTCCCCTGCATCGGCAGGCGGACTCTCAAGCACTGCGCCACCAGGGAAGCCCTCTCACTTTTCTTTTAACATTTATTTAGAGGGTTTAATCTTTCCTTGACCCTGGATGAAAATTGAGGTCACTTTTAACTCTCAAATGCTGACTCAATTAGATAAATATCATTTTCATTCCTAGATACTAATAAGATATTCAGACTTGATTTAACATTAAAATCTTCATCCCTTTCCCGTTTGGATCCACCTAAATAGTTTGCTTTAATGAAAGTTTCGAATCCAGATGGAATTATTGCAAATCATGTGAGAAAGAGATTCACCTTTACTTCCTTCCACATTGATACCTACTTGTTGTAGACAGCATTTATTAAACAAAGTCTTACCCTTCCTACTCAAATGAAATAACTTTTTCCTCTTTTTCTTCATGCTACATTTTCAAATATGTAAGATTGATTTACAGATTTTTCTGCCTATTTCCTTTGATCTGTTTCTCTATTCCCATGCCAATATTAATGTGATTAAAATGACTCTATCACATGGTCAAATAGCAGGTAAAGCAAAACTTTTCCCTTCTCTATTCTTCGTTGTCCTACTTTTCTTGGTTTATCTCTGGCATTTAGATTTCCTCATTAAATAATCAGATCCAATCCTTCACCTCCCTCATCCGTCTCCTGTTGGCATTCTGATGGAAATTGCTTTACATTTATTTATTAGTTTGGGGAAGTTTAATATTATGATATCAAAAATTCCTATTTAAGAACATGGAATGACTTTCCAATTATTCAGATTTTGTTTTATTTTCATCAGTAGTATTTTATAGTTTTAAATTTATAGGTCTGACATGTTTCTTATTAAATTAAGCCCTAAGCACTATACAGTTTTTGTTGCTAGTATGAATATTATCTTCATTTCTAGTTCTAGGAGTTTATACCTATAGAGAAAACTCTATTGATTTTTGTATACTTATACCAGCCACATAACATACTTCTTTTATCAATCCTGGAAGTTTTTGTATCTCTTAACTGTTACACAATTAAACTATTGGTTAAAAAAATTAATAATAAAATAATTTTCTCTCTTCCAATGTTTTATACATTTTAAAAAATCTTATTTCATTTGTTAGTACCTCTGAGATATCAGTAGCAAGCATTCTTGATGACTGGTTTACAATTTTAATTGAGATAGTTTCAGTTTTGCTCTTTAGAATGATTTGATGTTAGTTTATGGTAAAAAAAATCTTTGCAATATTTAAGTGGCATTCTATTTTTCTCAGAATTTTCACTGAGAATGACTGCTAAGTTTTATCAAATGCTTTTTCAGCATCCATTGATCTGATCACATCATTTTTCTCCCTTAATTTGTTGATGTAATAAGTTCTCTGAAAAGATTTCATGGTAATTGTACTACCCTTGCATTGCAAAATAAGCCTTTTTTACTCATTGTGCATTACTATTTTGATACATTGCTGGAGTCTCCTTGCTAATATTTACTTGGAATTCTTGCATCTATATTAAATAATAAGACCAATATGTTTTGGGGGGGATCAGCTTTTGATATTAAAGTTGTTCTGGTTTTATAAAATTTCTTGGTGACATTTACATTCTTTTATTGCTTGGGAAAACTTAAATAATAATGCAAATGTATAATAATTAAAGCTTAGATGGAAGACAGGTGTGAAACTACCTAGTTTGGGGCCTCTTATATCAGTATATCTGTAATGACATTTTCGATCTTGTCTATGATAATTAATATATTTAAGTTAGATAACTTAAATTTCACTAAGAAATCATTTATTTTCTGTAGGTGTTCAAATTTGTTGTTATAGAGTTCTATGGAGAATTATCTTAATTTTACTTTAATTTCCCCTTTATCTGTGATTATGTCTCATTTTGCTTTTCTAATCTTGCACATTTCCTAGTTTTTCCTTAATCAGGCTTATAAAAGGTGACTCAAGTTTGTTTCCAGTTTTATTGAGATACAATTAATGCACAGTACTGTATAAGTTTAAGGTGTACAGCATAATAATTTGACTTACAAATGATTACCACAATAAGTTTAGCGAACATCAATCATCTCATATAGATACAAAAGAAAAGAAATTTTTTTTCCTTCTGATGAGACCTCTTAGGATCTACTCTCTTAACAACTTTCATATGTAACACATGTATATGCTCGTATGCAATAGCAGTGTTAATTATATTTATCATGCTGTGCATGACATCCCTAGTACTTATTTATCTCACACTGGAAGTTTGTACCTTTTTTTTTTTTTCTTTTTTCGGTACCTGGGCCTCTCACTGTTGTGGCCTCTCCCGTTGCGGAGCACAGGTTCCGGACGCGCAGGCTCAGCGGCCATGGCTCACGGGCCCAGCCGCTCCGCGGCATGTGGTATCTTCCCAGACCGGGGCACGAACCCGTGTCCCCTGCATCGGCAGGCGGACTCTCAACCACTGCACCACCAGGGAAGCCCAAGTTTGTACCTTTTGACCGCCTTCATCCAACTCACCCTCCCCACACCCACCCCGCCTCACCTCTGGTAACCACAAATCTGATCTCTTTTTCTGGGTTTGTTTGCTTGTTTGAAGTATAACTGACCTACAACCCTATGTTGGTTCCTGGTGCACAACATAGTGATTCAGAGTTTCTACCCATTATAAAATGATCACCATGATAGGTCTAATTACCATCTGAGGGTGACTTTAATTTTTAACTAATTTTCAAAGAATTGATCTGGTATTTATTATTTCTACTTTTGCTGTTTTATTAATTTCAGATTTTATTTTATTATTTTCCTCGCCTTCTTTCTTTTGCATTATTATGTTGCATATTATCTAATGAAAATATTTAAGGTAGATATCCAGAGAGGTATTTATCATCTATTTATCTGCCTAGCCCCTTTGGCACCTTTCCTATATTTGAGAAGTCTCTGAATTAGAAGACACTTCAAATTAGAGTTAAAATTATAACTTATATTCAGCCTCTCTTGCTGCAAGGGTGTAGGCAGATGACATAGATGTTACCTATTATTAGAATTACCTACATGAGAATCCAATTTAGCAGATACTGATGTTAAATACAGTCATGGCATGGACTCCTTCCTGGTGAGGATGACCTGAAAAGATGTTTTATAAGATTTAAAGGTCCTTTTGATGGCAGGATAAAACATAATGACCCTCAGAGAGATGAGAGGCAGAACGCTTTGTTACTTACAGCTCCAAATGGGAGAAGGCTGCCACACAAGCGGATGGAGTAACAGCAAACTGGAACTGTAGGAGCAGGCTTATTATGGAATGGGGTGAGGATAGATTGGTTTCCTGGACTTCCTGAGCATCAACTAATCTGAATAATTACACAGGCTCTGCGGCATTGAGGGATGTCAAGTTGTTTGATACCTGGTCCAGGGGCAATTGGTAAGTTGTACCTCATGGTCCCAGAGAATGAGAGCCCAAGAAGGGAACTGGTGGAGTTAGGGACTTAACTAACTGCCCAAAAGGGAAATTGAGAGTTTTTAGTCACAACTTCAATACTGGGTCATGACAGCACCTGTACAATATTATATTACACCAGAAGCATCAGGTTTCCAGCACATCAGTGTCATAGGTGGATGCGGAAGATTTCAGGTTTAAACTTGGGAGTTTCTACCCCTTGACAGAGTGAACAGGGTTTTACTGGAGAAGCCCAGTGGTGTAACTGGAGGGTCAGATTGTGTGTCCTCCAAACCTGATTCTCTGGGCCTCGTAGAGATTTTCAGAGCTATCCTTGGGAATAGTATTAGTCTGGGTAATAATATTAGTCTGGGTTCTCCATATATAAATAAAGCGTTTTATAATAAAGAATCAGCTCCCACAGTTATACAGGCTGGCAAGTTGCAACATCTGCATGATATGTCAGAAAGCTTGGAGACCCAGGAGAGCCAATGGTTTTGTTCCAATCTGAGTCCAAAGGCCCGAGAACCAGGAGAGTCAATGGTGTAATTCCAGTCTCAGTGGTGTAATTCAAGCAGGTTGGAGACCCAGAAAGAGCCAGGGTATCAGTTTGAGTCTGAAAGCAGGAAATAAACCAGTGTTCCTGTTCAAAGGCAGTCGGGCAGAAAGGATTCTCTCTTACTTGTGGGAAGGTCAGCTTTTTGCTCTATTCTGACATTCAACTGATTGGACGAGGCTCACCCACATTGGAAAGTGCAATATGCTTGACTTAGTCTACCATTTAAATCTTAATCTCATTCAGAACACCTTTAGCAAAACACCTAGAATAATGTTTGACCAGATATCTGGGTACCCCATGGCCCAGTGAAGTTGACACATAAAACTAACCATCACAGTGCTTTTATATATTTATTTTCTATTTACTAGAGTAGATTCTGTGAATTTTTATGATTCCCACTCAAAATCTTGACTGATAAAAGTACAGTTTTATTTTAATCTTTCATCTTTAATAATGCAAGTATTTAAGTCTGATGTTATGTATTTTTCTATGAAAAGAGCTTTTGATAGGTCCACTAGAATTTTGTAATAACCATTCCTCCTTTACATTTTTTTGATAATTTGTCCTTTTAGGTTTAAATATTCTTTGATTCAACCACTATCTCACAGTTAATTTTCTCATTTTTATGTAATAAAAGTTCCCCCCGTTAAATTTATAGCCTCAGGATTAGAGAATTGGTCTGTAAGATTTATACTTTTCTAAATTTAAGGTTTTATTGTTTTTAAGTTGGTAAACAGGAATTTTAGATGTTCAATGAACATACACAAAATACTTTTTACTCAAGTTAAAGTTCTATAAATAACTAGTAAATTTGACAGTTGAGTGTTATTACTTCTTATGTATAAAATCTGTTCCATTAAAAAAAAACTATATTGACATCTATTTTTAGTAAGTCCCCTTTGTTTTTTAAATAGTTTTAATTTTATATTTGTGTAGGACTATTTCAGATTTATGCTCTTTTTTTCATAAACATTGTTTTTCATAGTTACACAATTTCCCTCTCTATTCTGGTAAGTGAATATAACCTTAAACTCTTCCCTATATGATATTAATATAGCCACTCTTGCTTTTTTTGTGGTTGCAACTCCATTGGAATAATATCTCTTTTACCATCTCTAATTTCAACTCAGATTTAATACTTTGTCCTCTATAAACAGCATATTTTTTTAAAAAATTTAAATATTACAGTCTGCCCTCTTAAAAGGTAATACTTTACTTGATTTTATTTATTTCACTTTACTTGTATGTATTAATACAGTATGTATTAATTTATTATTTTCTTTTCCCCTTATTTCTAATAATTCCATCAATTTACTTATCTCTTTTGTCCTTGTTTATGTTTTCCATTCCATCAAAGTTTGTGTCTTTTCTGATATCCATACAAATTTCTCTGGTATGACTTAAAAAGACAAAACTACTAATTTCACACAGGATACTTTCCCATTTCCCTCCTGCTCTGTCTCCCCACTCCCCTTCTTTTTTTGCCCTATGCACCCCAATGTCACAGTTTTGCTGAGTCAGCTTTGTGGTTTGAGGTTCAGACATTTTTTTAATTTCTATTGCAGTTTCTCACATATATTTTAAGAATTCCTATTTAAGTCAGTAAAGAGTTAGATCAAAAGCCTGTGATTCCCACAGAATTCACAGAATCCATGTAGACCAGAACAGGAAGCTAGGACAAGTGCAAAGGTACAGCAGGGTGGGTTGCAATAGCTGTCTTAAAGCACTACACTTCTTATACATTTCAACCCTGCTTCTTGAGGGGAAATGGATGGAGTTTCTGATAGATCCTGTCCATGGAGTATAAAGGCAGGAGCATGTATCTATAGCCACAGAGATCTGCACTTAAATTACTCCTCTGCCACATCTTACGGGGTGCTATCAGGCAGTCACCAGCCTCCAGAGCTTCAGTTTCCTATTTGTGGAAATGAAACGTGATTACCATCTCACAGGGTTGCTATGAAAACAGAGAAGACCATAGACCTCTGAGGTGGGTATTATTAGGTACTCCAGTGACATTTGAGTCTCCGTCTTTCCCTTCCCCAGACTGTGTGATGATATTTGCCTTAAGACGGTCAGACTGATTTGAAATTCAAACCACACATCCCTCCTGCTGGGAAGAGGAACAATTGAAAAATAACACCTCTCCCTCCAGCCAAGCATGTCTGTCTCCATTTTTGTGTGCAGTTTCCGGCTTTATCCAGACACACATACAGAGTTGGAAGCACCTTGAAGTGGCAGGTTTGTGTCTTGCAAAGATATTCTTTCGGCTTTGATAGGCAGATACTTTTTGGCTTACCTCTTCCTAATAAGCGATGTTTATAAATCACCACAGCTTTAGATTTGAACCCAAGATCTAGTGAACTACAACGTAAAACAAAACTCAAGGTAGCTAAGGGAAAAGAAATTGTTTTGGTGAATCTCGTATCTTTGTGTATCTCTAGGCAATGCTAACCTCCTTACAGAATGATTTATTGCCTAACACGTCAGCTTGGGAAATACATAAGTTTTCAGCTCAAAAGGACTTTTATAGGGCAACAGGACCACTCTGCCTCCAGAAACAGCTTTCTAACACTGTTACTACCTAAGTCTCTCTACTTCTGTTCCCCCCTTCTTGGAACTCAGGTTTTCAATTTTTTTTTTTTTTCCGGACATATATTAAATAAAAACTCATTTCTCAAATGTAATTCATCAAAGAGCCTTTGGTAAACTTCACCTAACAGGTTATTGATGGAAACACTCTTTTTTCTGCATCCAAAGGAAAGAGATGCTATATTTTGGTTAACCTTACATTCATTGTAATTTAGATAAATACAAATTTTAAAAATTTTTTTAAACTTTGAAGCACACAATGTTGTATGAGAATCACCTCCTCCAGTTAACTCTGTGATCTTTATCTGGGAACCTAATTTGGATAACCCCATGTAAGGGTGCAGTTATCCTCAAAGAGTGGTCCCCAGACAAGCATTATCAGCATGACCTGAATCTTTTTAGAAATGCAGATTTTCAGATTCCACCAGAGACCTACTGAGTTAGAAACCCCAAAGTCTGTGTTTTCAAACCCCCCCCCGTCATCGTGATGTATCTGAAAGTTTGATTAGATTAGAGACAAATCATCACATTTCTACAGTTTATTTTAAAATAAATGAAAAGTGCATACAAAGCAACAAACATATTGTCTGGCACATGGTAGGGGCTCGAAAATGTTAGGTAGGAGCCTTGTTAATGAAAATCATATAGAGATCCTCCACGTCTCCTTTTACACATCCCGGGCTGAGAATCTGATTTAAGCCAACACGATGGAGAATGCTAACCATTATTTCACAAATTAGTTTATTAAGTGTTGATCATACAGACGGCAAGAATCCAGGGATCCTTGACAGAAGGAGAACAGTGTCTACAGTAAGAATTCTAGGCACTACTAGAGCTGTGTTCCCAAATTCTAGAATTAAAGTTATTTGGGCCTCTGTGCCTAAGAAGTCAGCAGTATGGGAAATCAACTAGAATTCTTTGTCAAAAGAATGGTCCTTACCGCTTGGGAAATTGTAGTTCCTTCTGAAAATGTAGCAAATAATTAAAAGGCAATTTTTGGTATATTTCTAGGAGAAAATAAATTGCAGTCCTCTGTTCGGCAGTGCAGACTTTTATTGAAGGGCTGAAGAAGCATTAGCTTATGAGCGGGAGATAGCTTTCTGTCACCTTGCTACTGGTGATTTACCCTCAAACAGCGGGCTTAGGGGTTTGGCATGTTAACTAGTCTCTTCCAGTCTCATTAGCTTGATGATGGTATGGGAATTAGTCCTTTGAACGCTGCACTTCCTGACTTACTGGATACTGATGGTGGGTTACCATTTAGCTCCACCTGGGTGGTTTTGAGGATGTGCATCCCCCCCCCCCCGCCAACCCCCAACACGGGATTTAGACAACAGAAAATAGAGACTAAAAGACTTCATTTGTTTTTCCATCTCTGCTTTAAAGTTTTGTAGTCTTCAAACTGGATACTTCTCCTTAAAAAAGCATAGAGAAAAACAAATGGATGGATAAACTGTTGCTCTAGTCATGAAGCTTTTTCAAGTCTTCATAAGAAAATAGTACTTTTCTTCTACCAATTTTTCTTCCAACACTCCCTCCATCCCCTTTCCTCATATTCTTTGTTCTCTGAGAGCCCCTGACAAAGTTTTAAAGATTTTACAATAAAGGAAGAAATTATATCCTTTATGCCATTCAAACATTCCCTCAATCTACAGAAGTACAAGAATGAGGCTTACCTCATCACAAGCGTGGGTAAGTAGGCAGTGTGTATATAACATAAGAGGGGAAAAACGTAGGAGTGTCAGAAGCTTGCTTTATCTGTAATTCAGACTTGGCCATCTCTTCTTGTGAAAGAACACCTAGGGAAGAAAGAAAATGTCACTTCCAATAAAGCCTGTTACTTACAAATAAAATCCTATAGGGACCCCCACCCCCCACCCCGGTGGGCTTGGCAGGAGTGAATGTGATTTCTTAACTTTCTCACTAGTTTTGAAGAGCAATCACTTGAGTCATTCCTACAAAAGGATCTTTTAGGATTAAAATGGGCAGGATTTTTCAGAATCCTGCCTCCCTTTTCCAAGTCTGTGACTAGACTTTATCTCACCAAAATCTGAGACTGTTAAAGACAGTTTGTTCACCCACTGCCTGAGGCAACCCCTATAGCTTCAGGGGTAAAAACTTGGTTGAGTTCCACTCTGATAATAGCAAATTGTTTCTTGTAGAATCTGAAATCTTCTGGACTCCATTGCCTGTAGGGAGAGCTTAGTCTCTCTCATTTTAGCAGCTTCCCCGAGCCAACCGCTTCTGACAGGCTTCAGCTAAAAGATGAAGGACCACACCCAGCAGTGAGTAGACTCTGGAAGCAAAAGGGAAAGCGAGTAACTCTTCGGTTGAATTGTTTCCTTTCTGATATCACATGTGTTACTTACATGTACCATTATAGTTGCCAAAGTATTTCAGGCAGCCCTGTAGACCTGGGTATTTACCTCCATAGGGACAAGGCTAGAAATTTGGTAAAACAATTAGTTTAGAACTCCACATCTCTCAAAAATGATGTTTTTCCAAAGTTCACTGTCACTTCCTTCACGCAGATTTCCATCATCTGTAGTTTGCTTGGCATCGCAAATGCTCTCTTAATGGATCTATAGGACTCTTCCAGTGGTTCTCAAACCCAAGTGGGAACAAAATGTCACTGCAAGAGCAGAGTCCTGGATCTTATGCCCAGAAAGTGCATTCTTAACAAACACCAAGGAAGTGCTGATATAAGATAAACTATATTTTGATAAAATTACTAACTCCGTCTCCCTTGGTCCATTCTTCCTATGGTGTCTGAGCACTCATTCTACAGTGCAAACTTGAGGATGTCAGTCTCCACCAAAAATATAGTTGATAATGTCCCAATGCCTTGAAGAATAAACCCAGACACTTAGTTAGCAGTAGTACATATATTTGTATATACATTTGTCTGATATTTTTTCCAGGAAGTATTTAAATCATATTATACAGTACATATACTACTACAAAATAAAGAAACGACAGATGTGGAAATCTTTACAGAGAAAAATGTAAGAAAAGTAAGCTGAAGCCAAGAGTGAGTGAAATACCCACTTGAGATGATATACCCAGTGAGGCCCTGTACAATTGCCGTGAGTGGGCCCCAAACTTGGTTCTAAATGGTCTAGCAGAAAATGCAAAGAGACATACGTGATTGGCTAAGCAAGTCACAGTTTTCTAGAAGGGAAAAATATATCTAGTTAATGAGGAGAACCACGACTTGTCTTGATATTGAGACCAGAGAGAATTTGTTCTTGTCGGGCTTGAGAAAGTAGACACCTTGCAATCTAATGGAAAATATCCTTAGGATAAATATAGTAATAGGTTTCCTAGGGCTGCTTCTTACGTTCCCATGTGTTGATTAGTGCTATTACACCTGACATGAAGCACAGTTCTATAAACACCTTGGGTGTTTGCCCCTCTGGCTTAATCAAAGGATATATTTTAAAGTATCTAGAGGAAATCTCTACAAAATTTACTAGGAGTGGGGCATGAGTTAAACAAATGTATTAAATTCTAATCTAGCAGCTGTAAATATTATTGCCCTTCACTGACCTTTCGGTAAGTATTAAGCAGCAATAAATTCCAGGTTGTACTCAGAAAAGTATCTGGGGTGCAGCCCTTGGGTGATGTTGTTGAGTGTCGTTTAGTGACCCTCGAATCTGGGATAAGACTGACATTCTGTTGTGAAAATTGATAGCCTAATAACCAGGAAATATTCTTGATAAGCCCTTGCATGTGGAGGGCCAAGGAAGCAAGAATGATTATTCTCAAGAAGTGATATTTGGGAAGGAGGAGTCAAGATGGTGGTGTGGAAAGATGCAGAGTTCATGTCTCCCGGCAACTAGGGCATCTGCTGGATGCTGGTGGGAGGCCCTGACGCCCAAGGAGACAGGAAGAACCCCCGAACAAACTGGTAAGACGTGGGGGGACTGAGGTGGGAAGAGAAGTGGAGGCTGGACAGGACTGGCATCCCTGAGGGGTTCCCATGCCTGGAGGGACTCTCAAGTGCTCGGATCTGGAGAAGTGGTGTTTCTCCTGCCCAATCGGCGGGGGAAGTCTGTCTGGCTCTCTGGTTGGGTCCTACGTGGTCTTAGGCTGCCCGGGTCCTATGCGGAAAGGAGCAGAGGGCGTTAGCCCCACCCACTCAGGTTCAGGGAGACTGCTTGGCTCCCAGGCTCATCCCCTGCCCTCCAAAGCCCCCTCCAGGCCACGGGTCCTGGGGGTATAGGAGGGAGGCCAGGGAGATCAGGAGAGGCAGGCGGAAGGGGCCCTCCCAGACCAGAGAAGCAGAATAGAGAAAGGCATTTTCTCTGCCCACTCGAGCCCAGGAAGGCTGCTGGGCTCCCAGGTGGGGTACCCCACCCTCTGAGACCAGAGGCAGGAGGCACGCCTGGGCCCCTTCTGTTCTGTTGAGCCTAAGCCCCACCTCCCACACCCCCCCCAACTTTTCCAGCCCTGTGGGTACTAAACATAGGCCCCGCCCACTGCCCAAACCTCACCCCTGCTTAGACCCTGCCCTCCACAGCCAAGGCCTTTTCCACCTTCTTTCTCCTCCTTTTTTTTACTATTGTGATTTTGTTTTACATTCCAGTTGTTGTTTGATCTATATTTTTATTTTTTTTCTAACATTGCTGTTAGTTTACTAGTCTAATTTTATTTTTTAGTTATTGTTTTCCTTTTTTTTTTTTTTTTTTGCCACCCTGCGTGGCTTGTGGGATCTTGGTTCATGAGCCAGGGGTCCGGCCGAAGCTCCTGCAGTGGGAACTCCAAGTCCAAACCACTGGACTAACAGAGTACCTCAGACCCAAGGGAATATTCATTGGAGTGAGGTCTCCCAGAGGTCCTCATCTTAGCCCCAAGACCCAGCTCTACCCAACAGCCTACAGACAGTAGTGTTGGAAGCCTCAGGCCAAACGACCAGTAAGACAGGAACACAATCCCACTCATTAAAAAAAAGGAAAAAAAAAATGAGACAGCAAAAAATATGTCACACGTGAAGGAGCAAGGTAATAACTTACAAGATCAAATAAATGAAGAGGCAATCTACCTGAAAAAGTATTCAGAGTACTGATAGTAAAGATGATCCAGAATCTCAGAAATGAAATGGAGGCACAGATTGAGAAAATACAAGAAATGTTTAACAAAGATCTAGAAGAACTAAAGAACAAACAAACAGAGATGAACAGCACAATAACTGAAATGAAAAATACACTAGAAGGAATCAGTAACAGAATAACTGTGGCAGAAGAATGAATAAGTGAGCTGGAACACAAAATGATGGAAATATCTGCCGAGGAGCAGAACAAAGAAAAAAGAATGAAAAGAATTGAAGACAATCTCAGAGACGTCTGGGGCAACACTAATCATACCAATATTTGAATAGGGCTCCCAGAGGAAGAAAAGAAAAAGAAATGGTCTGAGAAAATATTTGAAGTGATTATAGTTGAAAATTTCCCTAACATGGGAAAGGAAATAGTCACCCAAGTCCAGGAAGCACAGTGAGTCCCATACAGAATAAAGCCTAGGAGAAACACACCAAGACACATATTAATCAAACTAACAAAAATTAAATTCAAAGAAAAAAATATTAAAAGCAGCAAGAGAAAACCAAAAAATAACATACAAAGGAATCATCACAAGGTTATCAGCTGATTTTTCAGCATAAACTCTGCAAGCCAGAAGGGAGTGGCAGGATATACTTAAAGTAATGAAAGAGAAAAAAACCTACAGCCAGGATTACTCTACCCAGCAAGGATCTCATTCAGATTTTTTTTTTTACATCTTTATTGGAGTATAATTGCTTTACAATGGTGTGTTAGCTTCTGCTTTATAACAAAGTGAATCAGCTATACATATACATATGCTCCCATATCTCCTCCCTCTTGTGTCTCCCTCCCTCCCACTCTCCCCATCCCACCCCCTCCAGGTGGTCACAAAGCACCGAGCTGATCTCCCTGTGCTATGCGGCTGCTTCCCACTAGCTATCTATTTAACGGAGAAATCAAAAGCTTTTAAGACAAGCAAAAGCTAAGGGAATTCAGCACCACCAAACCAGCTTTACAACAAATGCTAAAGAAACTTCTCTAGGCGGCAAACACAAGAGAAGAAAAAGACCCACAAAAACAAACCCAAAACAATTAAGAAAATGGTAATAGGAACATACATATTGATAATAAACTTGAATGTAAATGGATTAAATGTCGCAGCCAAAAGACACAGACCGGCTGAATGGATACAAAAACAAGACCCATATATATGTTGTCTACAAGACACCCACTTCAGACCTAGGGACACATACAGACTGAAAGTGAAGGGATGGAAAAAGACATTCAATGTAAATGGAAATCAAAAGAAAGCTGAAAGAGCAACACTCGTATCAGATAAAATAGACTTTACAATAAAGACTCTTACAAGAGATAAGGAAGAACACTACATAATGATCAAGGGATGAATCCAGGAAGAAGATATAACAATTATAAATGTTTATGCACCCAACATCACAGTACCTCAATACACAGGGCAGATGCTAACAACTATGAAAGGGGAAATTGACAGTAACACAAAAATAGTGGGGGACTTTAACACCCCACTTACACAATAGACAGATCATCCAAACAGAAAATAAATGAGGAAACACAAGCTTTAAAAACACAATAGTCCAGATAGATTTAATTGATATTTATAGAACATTCCACCTGAAAGCGGCAGAATACACTTTCTTCTCAAGTGCATACAGAACATTCTCCAGGATAGATGTATCACATCTTGGGTGACAAACAAAGCCTAGGATAATTTAAGAAAATTGAAATCATATCAAGCATCTTTTCTGACCCCAGCGCTATGATTGGAAATCAGTTAGAGGAAAAAAACTGTAAAAACCACAAATACATGGAGGCTAAACAGTGCTCTACTAAATAATCAAGAGATCACTGAAGAAATAAAAAAATACATAGAAACAAGTGACAATGAAAACACAGTGACCCAAAACCTATGGGATGCAGCAAAAAGCAGTTCTAAGAGGGAAATTTATAGCAATTGAATCTCACCTCAAGAAACAAGAATTATCTCAAATCAATAATCTAACCCTACACCTAAAGCAACTAGAGAAAGAAGAACAAAGAAAACCCAAAGTCAGTAGAAGGAAAGAAATCATAAAGATCAGAGCAGAAATAAATGAAATAGAAATGAAGAAAACAATAGCAAAGATCAATAAAATTAAAAGCTGGTTCTTTGAGAAGACAAACAAAATTGATAAAACCCTTAGCCAGACTCATCAAGAAGAAAAGGGAGAGGACACAAACCAATAAAATTAGAAATGAAAAAGGAGAAATCACAACTGACACCACAGAAATACGAAACATTATAAGAGACTACTACAAACACTATATGCCAATAAAATGGACAACCAGGAAGAAATGGACAAATTCTTGGAAAGGTACAATTTTCCAAGGCTGAACCAGGGAGAATTAGAAAATATAAATAGACCTATCACAAGTAAGGAAATTGCTACTGAAATTAAAAATCTTCCAACAAACAAAAGTCCAGGACCAAATGGCTTCACAGGCGAATTCTATCAAATGTTTAGAGAGAAAAGCTAACACTGATCCTTCTCAAACTCTTCCAAAAAATTGCAGAAGGAGGAACACTCCTAAATTCATTACATGAAGCCATCATCTTGATACCAAAACCAGAAAAAGATATCACAGAAAAAGAAAATTATAGACCAATATCACTGATGAACATAGATGCAAAAATTCTCAACAAAATACTAGCAAACAGAATCCAACAACATATTAAAAGGATCATTAACCATGATCAAGTGGTATTTATCCCAGGGATGCAAGGATTCCTCAATATATGCAAATCAATCAACGGGATACATCATATCAACAAATTAAGGAATAAAATCATCTCAATAGATGCAGAAAAAGCTTTTGACAAAATTCAACACCCATTTATGATAAAAACTCTCCGGAAAGTGAGCATAGAGGGAACCTACCTCAACATAATAAAGGCCATATACGACAAACCCACAGCAAACATCATTCTCAATGGTGGAAAACTGAAAGCATTTCTTCTAAGATCAGGAACAAGACAAAGATGTCCACTCTCACCACTATTATTCAACATAGTTTTGGAAGTCCTAGCCATGGCAATCAGAGAAGAAAAAGAAATAAAAGGAATACAAATTGGAAAAGAAGAAGTAAAACTATCACTGTTTGCAGATGACGTGATACTATACATAGAAAATACTAAGGATGCCACCAGAAAACTACTAGAACTAATCAATGAATTTGGTAAAGTTGCAGAATACAAAATTAATGCACAGAAATCTCTGGCATTCCTATACACTAACAATGAAAAATCAGAAAGAGAAATTAAGGAAACAATCCCATTTACCACTGCAACAAAAAGAATAAAATACCGAGGAATAAACCTACCTAAGGAGGCAAAATACTTGTACTCAGAAATCTATAAGACGCTGATGAAAGAAATCAAAGATGACATAAACAGATGGAGAAATATACCATGTTCTTGGATTGGAAGAATCAACATTGTGAAAATGACTATAATACCCAAAGTCTACAGATTCAATGAATTCCCTATTAAACTACCAATGGCATTCTTCACAGAATTAGAACAAAAAATATTACAGTTCGTATGGAAACACAAAAGACCTCAAATAGCCAAAGCAATCTTGAGAAAGAGAAACAGAGCTGGAGGAATCAGGCTCCCCAACTTCAAACTATACTACAAAGCTACATTAATCAAGACAGTATGGTACTGGCACAAAACAGAAATATAGATCAATGGGCCAAATAGAAAGCCCAGAGATAAGCCCACCCATATATGGTCACCTAATTTATGACAAAGGAGGCAAGAACATACAATGGAGAAAAGACAGTCTCTTCAATAAGTGGTGCTGGGAAAACTGGGCAGCTACCTGTAAAAGAATGAAATTAGAACACTACCGAACACTATACACAAAAATAAACTCAAAATGGATTAAAGACCTAAATATAAGACTGGACACTATAAAATTCTTAGAGGAAAACATAGGAAAAACACTCTTTGACATAAACCACAGCAAAATCTTTTTTGACCCACCTCCTAGAGTAATGGAAAAAAACCAAAAATAAACAAATGGGACTTAATGAAACTTAAAACCTTTTGCACAGCAAAGGAAACCATAAACAAGATGAAAAGACAGCTCTCAGAATGGGAGAAAATATTTGCAAATGAAACAATGGACAAAGGATTAATCTCCAAAATATACAAATGGCTCATGGAGCTCAATATCAAGAAAACAAACAATTCAATTAAAAAATGGGCAGAAGACCTAAATAGACATTTCACCAAAGAAGACATACAGATGACCAAGAGACACATGAAAAGATGCTCAACATCACTAATCATTAGAGAAATGCAAATAAAAACTACAATAAGGTATCATCTCACACTGGTCAGAATGGCCATTATCAAAAAACCTAGAAGCATTAAATCCTGGAAAGGGTGTGATGAAAAAGGTACCCTCCTGCACTGTTGGTGGGAATGTAAGTTGATACAACCACTATGGAGAACAGTATAGAGGTTCCTTAAAAAACTAAAAAGAGAACGACCATATGACCCAGCAATCCCACTACTGGGCATACACCCTGAGAAAACAATAATCCAAAAAGAGACATGTACCACAATATTCATTGCAGCTCTATTTACAATAGCCAGGACATGGAAGCAACCTAAATGTCCATAAACAGGTGAATGGATAAAGAAGATGTGGCACATATATATAATGGAATATTACTCAGCCATAAAAAGAAACAAAATTGAATTATTTGTAGTGAGGGGGATGGATGTAGAGTCTGTCATACAGAGTGAAGTAAGGCAGAAAGAGAAAAACAAATACCGTATGCTAACACATATCCATGGAATCTAAAAAAAAATGGTACTGATGAACCTAGCGGCAGGGCCAGAATAAAGACGTAGACATAGAGAATGGACTTGAGGACACAGAGGGGAGGGGGAAGCTGGGGTGAAGTGAGATTAGTATTGGCATATATACACTACCAAATGAAAATAGATAGCTAGTGGGAAGCAGCAGCAGAGCACAGGGAGATCAGCTCGGTGCTTTGTGACCACCTAGAGGGGTGGGATAGGGAGGGTGGGAGGGAGGCTCAAGAGGGAGGGCATATGGGGATATATGTGTGCATATCACTGATTCACTTTGTTGTACAACAGAAACTAACAGAGTATTGTGAAGCAATTATACTCCAAAAAAGATCTATTTTAAAAAATGTGATATTTCTTCTTCCCCAGCACATAGATCTAATGAATAACCAGTTCCATAATTAACCTGGAACATTTGTAAAGTAGAACAACTCTTAACTCTGTGGAGAATATAGTTATCCTCATTTTACGATGACAAGATGAAGCTTATGAGAAGTGATTTAACTCAGCTAGTAAATGACAAGCCCATCCTTATAACCTCCACACTAGACTACTTCTTTTTCAAATAGACCCTTCGTACCAACCCTGATTCCTGTGGTATTAAGGTATATCACTAATGGGAGGAGTCCATATGGAACTTACTCATCTGGTCCATAACCAACTTCTCTCCTTAGCATCAATGACTGGAGAACTTTAGCACTGTGTATGAGGTCTTCATAGTTTAGCTAGTACTATTTATCCAATCACTCCTACACACTTACCCTTTGGTACCTAGTGTACCAAACCACTTTCATCGTGCTTTTTCTCTGCTCTGCACATCAGCCTGCCATTTATTCCACAGAGAATGCTCTCTCCCTCCCAGTGCAACTGACAAGTTCCTACTCACCCTTCACATCTCAATTCAAATATTTTATCTACTTTATTGCGTGTGAGATAATATACTTTATATAAAAGTAAGCTGTGATGACAAATTGAAATTATAACGGAGTAATCATGGTTCAGGCATACAAAAAAGGAGTTGAGCAGCCATTAAGGATCTGATCTCAGACACATCTGCACCAAATCCAAGGACACTCACAGCTGTATTCAGAACGACACATGCCAACTGCAACCCGATGGTCTCAAGGTCTCCTCTTGTAACTATGCAGCCATTTCAGACCCCCACTAATCTTTACTTAACAATCACCCTTGCTTCTTGCCAGCTCCAATTATAATTCTTGATAAACAACTCATGTAACTAAACTTGCAATTTTTGTCTTTATAAGTATCCCCCCTTTTGTAGTCTGGTGGAACACAATTCAAGTGCTTCTTGAATCTGTGTCTCCTGGGCTGCAGTCCTAACAAACCCCAGATAAGCACCTTTTTAGTTCAATCAGGTCTTGATTTCTAAAATTTTGGTTAACAGATGCATGTGTTCATCCAAGTTGTCTTTAATCTATACCATATGGGTGGTTAGTTAGCATCTTAAAGTGTCCTAATAAATAATTGACACTATAGAGTTAGATATTTAGCACTTCATATATTGTTGTTTGAATCTATACCAGAGAGTTTGTTAGTCAGCATAAAGGATGGTCAAAAAAATTTTTTTGCATGAAATCAGTGCATCTCAACATAGGTGGTGAGTTATGACAATTTCAAAAGGCCACACTGTAGTATAGGATTAAAAAACTGGCACTTCTGTTGACTAAAGTAATATCATTGGTGGAGCATTTAAACTCTAAAGACCATTGGTCTCATATCCCTCTACATTTTGGGAGCTGACTAGTCCTAACAGAAGATGTATGTTCCTACCTTCAAAGTGGAACTTTGAACTTTCATCCAATGTCAAGTGGTACTTGCCTAAGCCCTAAGAACAAGCTGTATTATTCTTTTGTCCCTACTTGTCAGTAAATGTTCCCACATTCAACAGAATTTAGTCTAAGATTTGTTTTCATCCTAATATGTCATCTGGTAGGATAATAGAGGGAGGGAGGAGTTATAGGCCCTACTTATCCCAAATCAACCAAAGGCTACTAGCTATTTACCCAAAGAACCAAACTTCACTGATAGGCAAAATTGGCTGAGGTGAGTTTGTAACATCATCTTAGTTGGACCCTTCCCTGAGTATCCCAAATGAAGTGCTCTATTTCTACTCCAATTTCTATCTTGTTTTTAATCCCATTAGGTGAATAATTATAACTTGTCTTACATTACAACAATCTTTCTTGACCTTTTAACACTTATAGCCTATCAATACCATAAGGATTTTGTTGAACTTACTAAAAAATAGATTAAAAAATATAATGGAATGCAACATTACATATGCTTTTTTAAACCCCTACAAGTTATTACTATTCCCAACACATTTACTTATTACATTAAATATCTTCAATCTAACTTTAGAATCCCTGCTAGATTTACACACACAAACACACACACACACACACACACACAATTTCCTGACAAATTCTGAGCCTCTGTGGAATATCTTATTCATGCATGTACAGCAAGTAGCTAGAAATAGGTCTTATATATACAAGATGAGCAATAAATATCTGTTCAATGAGTAACTGACAGAAATGACATGTGAGAATATATTTGTGTCATTGGACTCTGCCAGTCATTATCAAGAAACAAAGAGTTGATTCATACTGAAGACATTTTCAGAAGACTCAATGAACCAACTTGTAGGCTGGTTCATTGAACCAACATGTCTGTGAGTCATCATTCTTTTCTTTGGTTTTCTTTGCAGCTGTTGGGATCTTTGCAAAATAGTTTACATGCTTTCTTTTTAGCAAAATTCCTGGCTGTATTCACCTAAGATTTGCAGTATTATGTGTGTTTTGTAAACCAAAATCCTAGCTAAAGCTGAGATGGACTTCCTACTGCAAGTTGATTTTACCAGCCTAGTAAGTGCTGTACAATCAATTAGTTTGCCAAATGTATGTTATTCAGGTGACTAGGTCTAGTGTAGGCAATCGGCAGATAAATTAAAGCAACTTATGCCACGGACTTTTAACTTAGAAGGTTGTAGTGAGTAGGAAAAAGAAGGGGAAAGGGGGAGGAGAAGAGTGGGCTGAAATTAGACTGTAGTATGTTAATTGAATGATTAATATCTTGAAATATCTCAAATGAGCAACATGAGTGAAATCAGTTAATCAGAGTTGCTATACATGCAGTGGTTTTCAAGCTTAGCTACTTTGAAAAGACCTGATATTCCCACTGCATCCTAGAAAATTATATCAGAACCTCAGCAACCCAGGCACTGGTATTATTTTTTAACTCTCCAGATGATTCCAAGGTACAGCAAAGGTTTCAGCCACTACTGTTATTGAAATTGACCTAAATGGCAAAACCCTGGACTTGGAGAAAAGCATATGGCGGTGGTGAGCATATACACTGAGCAACAAATAGAATGGCTTTGATATCATTCCTCCAAAGGTTGAAATCTCTCATGTATGGGTTATGACAGGAGCTGAATTTTCAAACCCTATTAATGGTAAACTGTTTATATGAGAGAGTTTATCTGGTTTACGATGAAAAAAAGAAAATTATCTGGTTTAGGATTCAAAGAGGGAAAGCATAGAAGCTGAGTTAGATATCTCAAAGGACGCAAGAGTCCCCTTACCCTTCCGGAGGAAGCAGAGTGATTTTTTCCCAGACAGCCAGGTATAAGAGAAAACACAGCAGATGTAGTTTGCACTGAATAAAGATCACACAACGTCCTTAATCACCACCTTTCCTTTTTATGGAGTAAGTGTAAGTTATTGTCAGTTTCATCATTTGTAATCAGAGCCTGAAACAGATGTTAAAGGTTTAGTTTAAGATGACATGTGTATCTTATAACAACCTCCAATATGCTCTCCAAGGACTATTTACTTTCCACATTCCACAAACTCAATACAAGGGAATTTATTCTTAAAAGCATTTGAGGTAAATTAAACACAATGAGTGCAACTTTCTTTAAAGATAACATTTAGTGGAGTTATTACAGGGCTCACTGTGTCTGCTTTCAGTGAACATTGGCCTTAATGACTTTGTTTAACCAGCTTCCATTTCCTTGCTTATATGATTTAAAGTGCTCTTACAACGGCTTTGTGCTTAGGAGTTTTGCTACCAATATACGGCAATCACAGTTGGGCTTTCTTTCTTGCTATCTCTCTCTTTTAAAATTTTTTCAAAACAAAATTAGTATCTAAGAGAAAAATATTTATAGTTTCAATACCAAGGGTAATGGTAAAATTCTTGAGATTGTTGTATATAGTAAACATTCTTTTTTGTCTGAAGGTAGGAGTTAGGGATTAGAATCAGGAATCTGTAATATAAAATCCCCCCATCCACATACAAATCGCTCAGTTTACCATGTGATGTGTCCAGATCGTAGGAGCCAGTCCTCAGGAAATGATGGTTATGTACGTGAATAAGTAAGTGTACACAATGAACAGAGGGAGGAACATACACACTGCATCCTCTAGAAGAATCAGAGAACAACACATATTCAGCAGGTATAACACTGTGGGTTCCTTTGGGGAAAGGGAGCCAGAACCAACATCTGTGTTGGGATTCAAAGACAATTTTAGTCTGATCTGTAATTCTTTGGAATTTTACAAGGAAATGAGGTACATGTATTTGTGTAACTAAAGATGGGTTTTACAACAAGGAGAAGACCAAAAGGAAATAACATTAAAAAAAGAAATAAAAAGAAAAAGACAACAGAGAACTTAGAATCCATCTGCAAATGACTAAATTATAGTCTTCAATAACAGATAAGGACAAGAGAACCAAAGGAATCTCAAGAATTAATCAACAAGGGGCAGAATTCAACAAAAATAAACTAAAAGGAATTTTTGGAAGGACAATCTAATTTTACTCCAAAAAATAAACAAAATACTGGGTAACAGGAATTTTGATTCAAACACCAATTTTAAACTTTTTACTTAATTATTTTTATTTATTTTTGTACAATGGAACAGTCGGTCTGTGATACTTCATGGGTGCTTCATTGGTCTCTAATCAGAATCAGCTCTTGGTGCTTGAGACTTTCCCTTAAAGTTAAGACATGCTATTCAGAATATTGGTGAAATTTTCATTAAGTTTTCAAGCTCTACATATACTTTTCACACCATAAGTTATATAAGGTATATACACTTCTGCTCTCCTGGCCTTTTGAAAAAAAAATTGAATGACCAGATTATCTCCCCAAAGTGACAGTGACAAAGAGCCCCAGGAAGTGCTTCTGGTTCCCACCACCCTATGCCTGTCAGGCAAGGGACCCACGGGTGCCCATGTGCCTGTTGAAAGGGTAGAGAGTTACCTGGATCCGGTCAATGAGGCTATGGTAGGCAAGGGTTTGCAAACCAGGAGCAAATGGCCAGAATCAGGGACTCCTGTGAAGGACGCCAGCCCGTGAAGCTCAAACTGCTTAATGGGAAGCCAACTACACTGAGCAGGCACTGGTCCCAGGAAGAAACAGCCTCACCGCTTTTAAGTGGAGACTGGAGGAAGCTGGGAAGTCAGGGCCAGTCTGAGGACTCCATCCCCCCTGATGCTGCGAGATGATAGAAGATAGAGCTGGGAAAGAACACAGAAGGGAAAATGACTTGCGAAGATCACAGTACTTGTAGGTAACATAAGGGGCTTAGGATCTCTTTCAGTATCTGTAATGTGAACACATGTCTGGCCTAATTACATGTGCTGCCTACCTGTGTATTTCTAAAGACAAAAGCATTTCTCTCCTGGAAAGTGAATCACTGAGGGTTTGGAGTGAGAGATAGACCCCTTGCGATTACCTTCTTCCTATTTTACTGCTCTGTCCCCTCTTTTCCTCATGTCTCTTGTCCAGAAGGGAAGATTCTTTCATCCTCTTTGTCATAGTCTCCTATGCTACGGCAACAAGCTTCCTGGATTAGCTCCCATATAAAGGACAAAGATGGGAATTCTCTCCAAAATCCATGGAATAAACATTTGCTTCTACATCCTCCAGGTGTATTTAACTGGGAAACTTGGGGTGTGATTCGAAAAAAAAGGGATCTCTGAGAATGAAAATAATTTGACTTACTAGCTTCTAAATATTATCTCCATTAAAAATAGACTCAGAGAACTCACGCCAATGGATAAGAATCCCCTCAAAAATCAGAAAAAGCTTAGCAAGAAATTCTCAAAGGAAGAAGTAAACCTATTAAATAACATTTAAGTTCACAAGTAATCAAAGGTGTACACATTTAAAAGCACGAAAGCATTAAATTTGCAATTAAAAGGAGATCGTTCCCAATGTGGGAGAAAATGCTCTGAAAGTATTTTTATGTAACACTGCTGGCAACAATAATTTGTTCATAATTTTCACAAAACAATTTAGCAGTAACTTTTTGTATCCTCTCTCTCCTTAGATCGTGTGTTTTTTATCTTAAGGTAATAAATATGCTTTTAAACAAAGCTAAGTAACTCTGCCTGGCATCAATCACTGTTGACTGGGGTTGCCTTTGTGGGGTTAGTGAATCTTCTACCTGGCATTTCATGTTGTCCTTATGTGCACCCACCAGACGTTTATATCAGTAGCCGAAGACAGACAGCCAAAGTGACAGGGGTGTTGTGCTAGGCCTTTTAAGTAGCTCTAAGTTTTCTGCTTCGACTAAAATCCTGTGTAGTTTTATTTCAAATATATGTGAATTGCCAAACACAAAACAAATGAAAACACTGAGTTAAAAATAAGAATAGTAAAATTATTTTTCAAAGAAAATTTCAAGTTAGCAAGTGAACGAACAGTAACAAATGGACAAAAATCTTTTCCTTAAAGATACAGCAATGTGAGGCACATATAAAAGTTCATGAAGGGGCTTCCCTGGTGGCGCAGTGGTTGAGAGTCCGCCTGCCGATTCGTGTCCCGGTCCGGGAAGATCCCACATGCTGCGGAGCAGCTCGGCCCGTGAGCCATGGCCGCTGAGCCTGCGCGTCCGGAGCCTGTGCTCCGCAACGGGAGAGGCCCGCGTACCGCAAAAAAAAAAAAAAAAGTTCATGAAGCCACTTTGTAAAAGAACCTAACAATAACAGTGACATGAAAATTAGCAAAATGAAGATAAAATCTCAGATTAAGGTGGCAAATGTTCAAGTGAATCACTGTCTCCTCTGACAGGTGACTTCCTAGGGACTGCATTAGCATCTCAGAAAAGCAAACAGACCTCCCTTCTTTCTTCAATTCCATGGTGCGTTTTCCGCTAGGGAATTGGTACAAAGTTATCCTCACACAAATAAAGAATAAAGGATTCAGGACTATCTTCATACCTTTAACCTTTTCCCATAAAAGTTGAGCTCTCTCTCTCTCTCCATATATATATGTATATAATAATTAAAATTAACTAAAGTTCAAAAAATATATTTTCCCTGGGCTCTTAATTGAAACTAATGAAAGGGGCCCTATAAAAAGAAGTGCTTTGTAAAATATGACCAAGAGAACTCTTGTTCCAAAGCTGGATTCCTTTTACTTTAAATGAAGAAGTATTTTTTTATTTTCAGTTCTATGTTTTTCTATAAATCATTAAAAGCTTTGCTTCTCTAGTGTAGGATTTTACTGAAGAAGAGAGTGAGACTGATAAAATATTTTCTTGTCAAACTTGAGAAATATTTGCCGTGAATCTGTAACATACAGGAGTAGTAGCAGAGGATACTGGCAATCATGTCAACACCTTTATTTTACAGGTGAGAGCTCAGAGGCTCGGGAAGCACAAGCCACTCTTTGGAGGTCACACAGTCAGTCAATGCCAAGACAAGATCTGACCAGAGCTTGTGACTGACTCATTCAATTGCATCACTAGACTAGGGATATCTACTATGCAGCTAGGACAATGTATTCCCTTTCATTTTTCAGATCATCAGGCAATGATGTGCATATTACACATGACTTTAAGATGAGTCTACTGAAAGGGAGGTTAAAGGGAATGGGTAGTGTTCCCAGCCATATGGTCCTCTTTGGTTTCTCCATTTCTCTGTCCTAAGACCACTGATTTGTCATGATGCCTGTTACTTGAAGAATCTGATGCTGTTTGTAACTTTATATCTTATAAAGGCTTGTCATGTAATTCCACAGAATGAAAAAACATTTCAAGTAAAGTCAAATCTTTCTGTGGCTTTTTCTCAGCAGACATCACTTAACATCTTTTACCCTAGATAATACATATAAAAGGGCTTAACTCCATGCCCACTGAACAGATATAAATCCAGCTGATTGATGAGAATATGCATTTATTTTATAAATCTGATTCTTCTTCCAGTAGTCCTGGGACTTTGGAATCTTCCATGGTGTTTATAATCCGGACCAGGAAATTCTTACAATATAACTCTTAAAATTCCAGAAGGGTGGGAAAATTATTTTATTTTTACTGACACATCCCAAGCGCCTACAACAGTCCCAGGCACAGTGTGGACTCTCAAAATATAATTCCAAATGAACCAATGGATGAGTGTAAGCAGAGGAGCTATGCATATGTAAACAACGAGTACAGCTCTGATGCTTGAAGTCCAAGTTCACAGATGAAGCAGCTGTCCACGGTGGGAAAGATGGAACTTATTGCTTAGCAGCCAGAAGTCTGATTAAGAAACACAGCTTGTGAGAGGTGTTTCCTTTCAGTGTTAGGGGAATATAGGAAGATGAGAAATGTTAGGAAGGATTTCTATTATGTTGCTTCAATTATGAGAATTTTTCAAATTAATTCCTACTCCAGTCGAGATGATGTGTCAAATTTGGGGCTGAATTTTTAATGGATACTATTTTAAGAAGAATTGAATAACACTGGCCTCAAAACCAACAATACATTTGCTACAGGTTCATTGACTTGAGCTCCCATGGATCTTGGACAATTTCTCTATCAGCTGGACCAGTTTTTTCTTTTCTTTCCTTTTTTTTTTTTTTCTTTAAAGGAATTCCTTAAGGAACAGAGATATCTTTTTTTTTAATGGTATTTAACTTACCAATGTGAATCAGATTATTTAGAAATTAATTTTAATGAGTAATAGTTCCAGATCCTTGCCTTAAGATAATTTAAAAAGTAATGACTATATTTACTAAGCCAATGTGAATTATTTGAGTTAATTAGAAGCCTATTAACAGATATTATTAGGAAGAAATTTCTAATTTCAATAAAGGTTTCTAAGCACTAATTTTGGTTTTGGCCAAAACTTTTGAGATTTTAATGATGAGAATACGACCTGTGTTTTGGATCTTTATAAAAGTAATGTTTTGGGGCTTCCCTGGGGGTGCAGTGGTTAAGAATCTGCCTGCCAATGCAAGGGACATGGGTTCGAGCCCTGGTCCAGGAAGATCCCACATGCCGTGGAGCAATTAAGCCCGTGTACCACAAATACTGAGCCTGAGCTCTAGAGCTTGCAAGCCACAACTACTGAGCCCACGTGCCAGAACTACTGAAGCCCTTACACCTAGAGCCCGTGCTCCGCAACAAAAGAAGCCACGACAATGAGAAGCCCACGCGCCACAACGAAGAGTAGCCCCCGCTCACCGCAACTAAGGAAAGCTCGTGCGCAGCAATGAGGACCCAACACAGCCATAAATAAATAAATAAATTTATATATATATAAAAAGTAATGCTGTATAGATCAAGGCTGCCCATGGAAATAGAATGTGGGGTATAGAAACCATTACATAATTTTAAATTTTCTAGTAGCCACATTAAAAAAAGATGAAATGGATTTTAATAACATATTTTATTTAACCCAAATACCTAAAATATTATTATTTCAATAGGTAATCAATATAAAAACTATTTCTATTTGTCCAGGCTATTATAACAAAATACCACAGACTGGTGGCTTATAAATAATAGGAATGTATTTCTCACCATTCTGGTGGCTGAACTCTGATATCAGGTTGCCAGCATGGTTGAGTGAGGGCCTTCTTCCAGGTCTTTGTATCTCACATGATGGAATGGGTGAGGAAGCTCTATGGAGTCTCTTTAATAAAGGCACTAATCCCATTCATGAGGACTCCACCCTCCACATACCATTACATTGGGCGTTAGGATTACAACATAAGAATTTGGAGAGTACACATTCAGACCATAGCTCTATTAATGAAATATTTTATAATTTTTAGTTCTAAGTCTTTAAAATCTCCCTTTGGACAAGTCACAAAAGCCACATAAGGCTGGTGGTGACAATTGTGGGCAGCAGTGGTCAAGAGGTTGAAAGATTTTGGAGTCTGACAGTTCTGGATATAAATCCTGGTTCAATCATTTATTAACTATGAGTCATTGAAAACATTTAAACATTCCAAGTGCCAGTTCCAGCAACTATAAAGTGGGAGTAATTTATAGCTCGACTATTTTTGTGATGATTAGAAATAATATATAAAAAACATCTACTACAGTGCTGGGAACTCAGGAGCTATTACTTCCTGAAGAAGCTGAAGTTTCAATGCTTCAAACGTAATATCTATTAAAGGAAGCTGCTATTACCGTCATCACTTTTTCCCTTGGAAATTGCAGAAAAATTAGCTTAGCTTACCTTTCTTCACCAAGAAGCCAATTTTGTACTGATACGTGGAATGAAGGCCCTGACTGTGGACCATCTGGAAGGTGACCTTATTAGCACACAATACGAGAGATAATACTGTTGTCACTTACTGTTAAATACGCATTTATCATGAGGAAGCTCACCTTCATTACAGATCACAAGAAAAGTGACAGGAGGTATATTCATTTTGGGGGTGCTATCTCTATCAAAAGGTAAACAATACCTTTGTAAAATAATACAGTTGATTCTGGAATATATTCAAACATTTCTATTGCTCTGAAAATTCATTTCCTCTTGTTCCAATTCACATCCATACCTCAATTATTTCAGTCTAGATAGATAAGCCTGATTCTTCTGGCCATTACTCTTAAGGATACCCTCAAGGAGACCAATTCTGGGTTTCTTTGGAAAAAGACAGTGAATTTACATTTCTAGAAATGGTGGGAGAAGACTGAAGACAAAGAGGCTGAAGATTTAGTTTGAAAACATAACGGCAAAAGAAAGCACATTTTCTAGTCATACTCGAACACCTGTTGACTTGGTCTACGTTATAGAATGCTACCACAGTCAATAAAATTGAATATTTTATAATACCTTTTAAAGCTTGCAAAGTGTTCTCATGTTAGTAATTAGGAACTTTCTCTTAGGAGAAAATAGAATTATAGAATCATAAGAGTAATTGGAAATCTGAGCTATCCTATCTTCGTCACTTTACAGGTAAGATCCAGAGAAATGGAGCAACTGATCCAGAAGCAAAGTGTTAGCAGGGGACAGAGAGAGAGTGTAAACCCGAGTAGTCTGACTCTTAATCCAGGACTCCTGTTAGGGTTCAGGGCAAGCCACCCCCAAATATGCCAAAGTGTCATATTGATTATTTAGAACTAAAGTTTCTTAAGAAACAGCCAGTGCAAGAAAACTCTGATTCTCCTTTGTCCCCAGAAAGCAGGACATGAAACCTCCCATGTGAAAAATACCCTCCCTGCACCAGGAGGGTACAGAGACATCCTTATTTCCAGAGTCAGGGAATTCAGCGCCCAGAAGGTTGAGTAAACAAACTCTGCTTAGATTCTTCACTTACTAAACACCCAAACCTAAGTTTCCTTGCTTTGTCAATTCCTTACAAATGTATTGTTTCTTTGTCTAAAAAAGTATAAAAGCTGCCTGCCTTGGCCACTACCTAGGTCCTATATCTATGAGACCTCCGTATGTACAAAATTAAATTTAATTTTCTCCTGTTAATCTTTCTTGTGCCAATTTAACTATCAGACCAGCCAAAAAAAACCCCAAAAGCATAGGGGGAAATTTTCCCTCCCCCAGCACCTCTAAGGAAAATGATACACAAGCTGGGGTGGGAGATAGTTGAGTAGAATAAAAAGAGTGTTTCTTGACACTTTATCCCTTTGGCTGAATGTGTTCACATAAAATGAAGTAAAGAAAATAATTAAGTTACACTTTATTCTCCAGTATAGAAAGCTTCAAACTGAGCTATGGAAATTATGGGCATTTTGAGGGGGAGGGGTGTGATTTATTCAAATAATCATTTCAATGTTGTGCTTTATTTTGACTAGAGATGCCATTGTCATATTTTCAGTGTGACTTTCATTTTCAATTGTTTCGTTATTCATGGATCATGGGCGGAGAAAGACAAGTTGTTATTACTGAAGCATCTCTAGGAAATTCTTCTGGGCAATTAAGCAACCATTTCCTCCCTTGTGAATTGCTGTAAAGCCACAATGCTTAGCAAATGAATTAGATGAACACTGGTTAAGAAAATAACCAGCTGGCATTTTGGACGTCTCACAAGGAACATGTCCTTCTCTATATTGTTACTTTATTCTGGGATTCACAGATTTATGAGTGACCTGTGAAGGGGTTGCAGAAGCCAGTTCACACCTTGCTCTGAGATGAAGATATTGCTTGGTCTGGCTATAGGGATGCCCCTGTTGTCCCTCTGCCTGGGGTCCCATTGTGCTTCTTGTATACAGGGGTCATTCCAAGTTATAGGAAATTTATTTTTCCAAAGCAAATGACAAGTGACTGTAGAAGAGTTTCAATGCCTTAAAGCTAAGAAGTGGAGTACATTTAAAACAAAAATTAAGATGCATATATGCTTCATTCTGTAATAACCTATAAGTGAAGAGAACCTGAAAAAGAAAAAATATATAGATAGATAGATAGATATCTGAATCACTATGCTGTACACCTGAAATTAACATGATATTGTAAATCAACTATACTTCAATAAAAAAATTTTTTTAAACAGAAAAAAATGTTTTAAATAAAATAAAAATAAAATGTATATATGCTAAAAAGTACAAAAGGGAAAAGTTATATAGAGAAAACTCTTATTTAACTCTTAAGGCTGATAGAATTAAATGGAAGATTAAGTCTGATGTCAGTGGTGGCTTTTTATCCTGCTGGTAGCAAAATCAAGGCCGACATGGGTAGTCAAAGTAAAATAAATGCCCATAGGTCAACCAGCATTGCATGTCTTCACTAGGAAAATTATTGAGGTGGAAAAATGTTAAGGTTTCAGAAGAAATTTCTTCTTAGTTCCATAGGCACTCACCAATTTCAATTTTCTTATGCGATGGCATTGTCTCTATGAGCAGCTATTTTCTTTCATTATTGTTGACAGTATCTCTCAGCCATATTCTCTATTTCATATCAGTACTTCGGCAGTGCTTATTTGATCCCTTTTTGGGTTCTCTAGGTCATCTGCCAATCATATCCTCTTGATAAGTAGAATTAGAGTTGGTCAGAATTAGATTTTGTAGATGCACTATCCCTCCATAGCATTACTTTGTCTTTTTAAGCTATAAGACCGGATCACTAAGCCTCCTTGTTGATTTAGCCCTTCCCAAGATTCTGAGGCTCTTCTTGCCTGTAGAGAAAGAGGAAACATAAGAATATCAATGTCAAGAGGCCTTTAGGGTCCGTACCAAGCCTCTCTGATTCTTTCACTAATTCTAGGTCCTGAGTGTGGCAAAGACTGGCTAACCTCTCACAAAGTCCTGTCTTTCTCTTCCTGGAACCACAGCTAGATCACGTTCCCCATTATCTCTGGCTGGTGTTCTCTTTCCCAGCTGGCTTTGGCCACGCCACCGAGTTATGTGTGATTGGAGTTTTGTGTGTCCTTTCCATCCCTGTCCCATGAAAGTCTCTTACTCATGAGCCCTTCATTCAATTTCTCTTCCCTTGACTGTTTATGCAGAAAGGCATGACAACCTTGAAATCTTCATGATAAAACTGACAGTCTTAAGATGGAAAGAGTATCTGTTTCTGAATCATTGTTTGAAGGAGAGACACTCATCAATCAGTAACATTCATTTAAAATTTAAGTGAAAAATAAAGTTCCATGATGAAAAACCCCTAATATCTGGTGCTTTATATATTAGAGTGGCTATAATTGCCTTATATAAAACTGTGACATCCAGACTCCTGCAATAAATTCCAATCTTTATAGCATGGTTCCTGCCTTGCCCCTGTTTACTGACCCTAAATCTCAGTTGCTCTTTGGGGCCCCGCCTTCTTTCTCAGTCCTTCCAGAGAAGCTGAGCTGTGCCCTGGAAACATTTCCATGTAACAGGTATTGGATAGACCTGCCGGTGTTAGAATCAGCTAGAACTAGGTGTCTTCTTCTCACCCAGACACACGCTTCTGGAGTGCTATCAGCTCATTCAAGATTCTACTATACACTCTGCCCTCTGGGTTCTTTTTTCCACATGCCCAACTCTAGAGACTGTTATAGCATCCCCAGCTCCAGGGATGACCATCTTCTTGTGGCCATGTAAGCATTTTCCATTTTTAAGGTTTTCTTGCTGTGGAAAAAATAGATTCATGTTGTGCTTTAAAATTAAGCTGGCAGAATTACTTATTTTAACTAAAAAATAACATACACAAGTAAGTCTTTCATATAGTTTTCAAAATGGAAAAAACTTAAAATCTTTTAAGTGATGGAATAAATTATGATACATTGAATGAAATCAATAATATATTAATTTCAACAATACATTGAATTAAATTATCAGCATTTAATCACCATAAGATTAGTGAGATTTCAGCTTCCTATAACAAACGATTACAAAATTAAGTGAAAGAACACAATTCTCTCTAATAAACATCATAATAAATAAAGTTTCCTATAACATTTATGTTTCCAACGTTACAGTTTGTGGCTAAGCCCCCATGTCTGTGTACAAAGGCTCCTGGAACTGGTACCCTTGCTAGTCCAGATACATTGAATCTGGACTGACCTCATGAACGCTATACAATGCAGCAGAAATGATGCTTCATAACTTCCAAGTCTAGGTCATAAGAAGCCTTACAGCATCTGCCTTGTTTTCTTGAAACACATGTGCTAAGAGAGGCCAATCACAAAGAAGTCTAACTACCAGGAGACCCTCTCTTCCTCTTATGTGAAGAAGCCCTTACCTGGCCATGTGTAAGGACCAGTGGAGCGAGACAGCTGATCTTGGATCTCAGCTGAGGTGCCAGGTGTAAGTCATGGTGGACATCCAGCCCCAGCCATCCTCTGACTGCAACCACATGAGAGATGTGAGGCAAGAACTGCCCAACTGAGCCCAGTCAATGCAAAAATCATGACGAATAATATAAACTGCTTCAGGCCGCTGGGTTTCGAGGTGGTTTTGTTACACAGAATACAGGATGATGGTTCTTTTAAATTATGAAAGGAAACTTACAAATATAACACAGTTCTTTACCTTTTTCAGTACATGCTAGTTAGTGTATGTATTCCTTCTCTCTACGTGAGTTCAGAATAAATTGGAAAAAGAAAAAATAAAGCAGCAAATGGAGGCCAGTATATCACCATCAATATTCACAAAGCCAAATTTGGAGGTTCTGTGGGAGGCAAATGAATTTCATGACACTTAACAGCTAAATAGTTAGAACTATGTACCCTTCCATGGGCAACTGGACCCGGGCAACTATCTTCACCTGGAGGGGAATTCCTGGGTAAGAGTCACAGCACAGAAAACAGAAGCTAACTTGGGGGTAGGTTCACTTCCAAGAAGAACAAAAGGCATTTTTTTCTTCCCAAATTACCAGTCAGATAAATCACTTAGCTCATCTAGGGTGAGGTCAGTAAAAGGGCAAAGAGCATCCAAGAGTTGCACCAATTTACTCACCTCCACATGGGAGGGTATACTAGGAGGGGGGAAAATGTTTCCCTTGATCAGAAGACAGATTTGACAAAAACTGGCTATGAAATAAGCATAGATATAACGGAAATTTTTGACATCAAAGTATGTGAATACTTTCTCATTGTCTCTATTTTCCCTTTAAGCAGAATAACAGCTAAATCAGTGCTTTACACTCTCAAAATCACCTGTGACAATTTCTTCATTGAAATTTTCTAGTTAAATACCTTTGAAACTTGCGCCTGATTTTATTTATAATTTTATCCAATGCAACACCCAAGATCTGGGGCTCATCAATTTTGCTTGGAAAATTAGATTTTCCTAGAGCAAGGAGAATGTAAATTTTAACTAGGTGGTCCCTGGAATGGCACGAATACAGATGATTTACTAGAGTCACTTAAGAAATTGAGACTCGGTGTATATTTGCTCCCTAGATTGTAAGCTTCAAAAAATTATGTGAAAATTAAAATTTTGTGTCATTGATAACTAATTCAAATACAAATTAAACATTACCCAACAGTAAGTACACATCAATCTTTGTGGAGGAAGAAAGACAAGAATGATAAAAGCTTTTCAAGGATACCCATAGCCTTGAAGACAGAACTAGGGCAGTTTCCATCTTACATATGCCCATGATTAATATGCATTTAAAGGAAGGGTACTCTCTCTGCTCTCGAACCGTTTGCATGGTAATTTTGTCCTTGATTTTCATCCTTATCACAGCTTTGATCAGCTCTTTACATTAACTAGCAAACTTCTTTCAAGCTGTAGTTTTATTTAACACACTGTAGGTTTATTTAACTTCCCATAGCTGTCTTTTACTCAACAATATAGTTATATTTCATCACATAAATGACTGCTCTGATAGATCTCTCATTCCCTTATGGCATACAGGAAATGTAACATTACTGACATGGTTTGAAGTTAGAAAGGATGGTTAAGGATCAACTACTTACAGCTTGAGTTTAACTTTTACCGCCCCCAGGCTAAGCATAAAAAACGGATCAGTGAAAGCTCCTTCAGTGGTAGTTAAAAAAAAAGAAGACTGAGTCGTGATGCCTGAACAGCTCTGGGATCTGGGAACAGGGATGAGAATGACCTTCTAGACCCTGGTACCACCATGGGCCAGATTATATGGTGATAAATGTCTTAGAAATGGTGAGATGGACAAATCAAACTACTGCCATGCGCAGACACGTTGAACAGTAACCCAAGTCTTTGGGCAATGAACCCTGGAGGAGACACAGAGTTATTGTAAAAAGTCCATGAATTCTCACATGTACTAAACACTTTCTGTATGCTAAATAGTTAGAATGACATGCATGCATTTAACTTAAAAAAAAATGTAGCTCCCTACTTGATTAATAAATACATTTATACCTTTTTACAGTTTTTAAAATGTATAATACCTTTTATATTATACTTTTTCTCAATCAAGGAATTCTAAAATCCAGCTGTGACAGGTAAGAATCTAGGAAACCATTTAATGTGAGTCAGGAAAAACAGTCTTCATACTTAAAAGTATTTACATTTTTCTTCCTAACTTTTAGCATACTGTTTATCCCCAACTCTTTCACATCCATAGAACAGGTTAACACTCTGTGCAGCAAAAGCACATTTTTCTTCAGAGGGAGAATTGTGTGACTCAGCACCATTAAACTAGAAATGAAGGCTTTAAGGTGAAAAAGTTATCTTTACAATTCCAGGCCAACCAGGAACCAACCGGTGTGATTTCACTTGAGTCTGCAGGAAGGAGGTGTGTCTATTTGGGACAATCTGTAGGTAGAGGAAAAAAAAATTCATTAAGACTTCCAAGAGACCCTCAAGAATTGATTCGTACTCTTGGCTGCATCTTAGAATCACCTGGGGAGTTTTTAAAACTCTGGACACTCAGGCTGCACATGGGGTCAATTACATAGGAAGCCAGGGGTGGGGGGCTGAGAGGACAGAGAACCAGGCATCAGTCATTTTTACAGCTTCTGAGTGATTTCAGTGTGCTCCCAGGGCTGCCGTTGGCGGCTCTGAGGGTCCTACAGAGATTTCATCAGCTCCTCACATTACGTGGTGCCTGACAGGCTCCTCAAACAGAAGCCAAGCTTAAAGATTTCACAACTGCAGCCTGTTACTCAACCATCTAGTCTCTCAAGAGACAGGATAGCAGGATTTGTTGATTTGGCAAGAGGAGTTGTTAGGGTCTCTGAGGACATATTAAGCACCTCTCACCATGTTTCCATAATCACTCTGCCTAGGCTTCATTTCAAACATGTTCCATTGTTTTACCTTGAATCAGATATGGTGCACCTGATCTAAATCAGATCTAGAGCCTGATCTAAATCTGCTGCTACATGGACTATGGTTTTATTTTTAAGCCTTCTCTAACAAACTCATTGAGCTATTTCATGACAATTGCCTGGAATTACCTCATTGTGTGTGTCTGGGGGAATTGTTTTTCTCCTGTTTCCAGCAATTATTTCATTGGAGTACAGCCCAATTGCCTGGAAATGGGGTAGAATCAAATTTCAGTAAGTATTTAATGAGTACTCACTGTGTGCAAGGCGTACTGTTATATGCACAGGAGAAAATGCATACTGTTACATGCATTGAATTACGATGACAGGACTCTTCCTCTTAAGGAAGTCCCACTGTAATCAGGGTGACCAAAGAGCAAAATGTATTTAAGTCAGATAAAGTAAAATACATTGAAATGCGTTCTCATTCGTTTTTGTTTTTTTTAAATTATTATTTATTTATTTACTTTTGGCTGTATTGGCTCTTCGTTGCTGCACGCGGGCTTTCTCTAGTTGCGGCGAGCGAGGGCTACTCTTTATTGCGGTGCGCCATCTTCTCATTGCGGTGGCTTCTCTTGCTGAGGAGCACGGGCTCTAGGCACGTGGGTTTCAGTAGTTGTGGCGCACGGGCTTAGTTGCTCTGCAGCATGTAGGACCTTCCGGCACCAGGGCTTGAACCCATTTCCCCTGCATTGGCAGGCGGATTCTTAACCACTGCAGCCACCAGGGAAGTCCCTCTCATTCGTTTAATAAAGACATTTTGTGAAAAGAAAAGGGTAACTTCTGTGGAAAGGAGGAAGAAACAGGACACAAGTTATGGTGAAAACTGAACTTAGTCATTTAAACACTGTAAGGTCTGATTTATGAATATACATTGAAAAAAGTTGGAAATATAGAAGGTGTAAAGAAGAGAAATAAAATATTACTAGTAATCCCACAATCCAGATAAAACAGATATATTTAATTTATATACATGAATATATATATACATGAATATGTATACATGTGTGAGTGTACATTATGTTATATATATGTTTACATATCATATATGCAGGTATACATACATTACACATTGGTATATGTTTATATATATACATATGTGCATATATATAGTATATCTGAATGCATACTTTTTGTGTGATATATATAGTCATTTATATATGTACCTGAATATTGATGCATTGCACATTCATATACACTACAGCCGTATTTGAGAGGAGCTGAATAATGACACCCCTCTTCTTTGCCCAGGTTCTTAAATCAGTTGAGAAATAAAGAATAGAAGGTGAGGGCTATAATAATTCTACTGCTGATAAAGGCTAAGTCGGAGAACATAGCTTTGCGTGAAAAACCAAAGGGCCAGCTAATTGAAGTCCAAAATTATGCACTTACCCACTCGACCACAGGAAATTCTGGACCTGGGGAGACCAAGTTCCACTAGTGGATGCCTTGGCCCTTGAGGAGCAGAGTAGAATTTAAATCCCTGTAAGCAGGCTGACTCTCCAAAAGGAGAAAAGTATGAGCCAAGTTTAGTCTTTATAAATGTACAGATATATGTAATTATTATGAAATATATATGTAATGACATTACATATACTCTTCTGTAACATATGTGTAATTACAACTGTATATGATGCAGAGATTCAACCTAGTACAAAATACATTCTCAAGAAGTTAGCCATTATTATTCGAATTTTCAAGCCAAATTATGTCTAGCTATGTTGTCCTATACGGGTTATCAGAAGTTTTGCAATGAGATTAGATGGTAACAATAATAAATAATAAAATGTATAAAACCTATTCATAAAATTCCAACAATAAAGATGTCTTAACTTTACCCCTAAGCCCTCTGCCAATATTAAATTACTAGGGAGAAATTAAATTCAAAGAATAAATATTCTTGCAAGTTAAATCCAAAGGAAATAAGGCTCAAAATCAAATCCCTTTGACTTAAAAAAATTAAAAGTCCAAAAATCATCCTTCCCAATTCGTAATTCTGCTCAGTTCTGTCAGAGGAGTTTACCACAGATGAACAGAGCTGGTTTTTGTTTTGTTTTATTTTGTTTTCCTCATCAGCTACAACCTGGGAAGGGTGTGGACCTTTTAGGGCCTCAGATATTCTTAGCTCAATGTCAAGACACATCATTCTCACTCTAATAGGACCCTTTAAAATAAGACTCAAAAAGTAACCCTAATCCTACACCCACTAAATTTACAATATCAGCCAAACCCTCACCCCTAGAGCAGTGATCTGTGGTAACAATCCTGTTCCCTAAACTCAGTACATAGTGTTGTCAAAGGCCATCACACTGGTATCTGAGGAAGGAAGGCAGATGGTAGATGGTAACCATCTTGGCTTCAGCTTGCCTGCATTGCTGGCAAGTCTACTTCTCTGGAATCCACACCCTGTGAATGTAATTGGTAGGAATCACCCAGCAAATGATGAATTCTGTCACTATGAATTTATCATATGTGGGGCGGGGGACGTTCCAGAAGCCTAACATCTCCTTAGGAGGGTGGCCTTGAGACGATGCTGCCATCTTTGTTTGCAATGGCAGCAGCCCTCCGCACAAACGAGGTATTATCTGAGAATCCTTTCTTTCTCATCCAACCTATTCAAACACTTTTAACTTCCTTTTCCCTTTAAGCATTTCAGTCCTGAGGATGAGCCTTATTGTTAGTACTGACTCCTAGGTCTTCTGTGAGAAATTTTGTGCCTGTGTATAGTGGCACCCTTCCTTTGCCCCTTTGTAAAAAAATAATAAATGTGAATCATTTATTCATTCAACAAACATTTACTGAGAACCCACTGAGTACCTTTGCCTCTTGGAATGGAATTAATTTGGCTTAAAAAGAAACCCTGCCTCTTAGAAAAGGATTTCACCTTAGAGTCACATTTGTTTCAGCTGAAAAATCACCCTTAAAATTTCTCAACTGAAGCTGCTATTGAATCTGTTGTGAGCCAGGTGCCCTGAGGTCCCAGTGGGGGCAGGTGTCCCAGCCATATGGTCCTCTGATGTCCAGACAATCTCCTTCTTCTTTTCCATCCCATAAATCCCCTGGCTGCTGTGATACCCACATGCTCAGCTACAATAATTATTTTGAAACTTGCCCAAACGTCCTTTTCTATGTTCATTTTCTATATTGAGCTTTTGGACCAGACACACAATTAAAGGTCAAGGGCTCCGCAGTCTCAACCTGTACCGTGAAGGCAGAATGGAGCACTACCTCCTGCCACTTAAGCCTCAGCCACGCGATATTTTAATGTTTTCTAGCTAGAAGCTCCCTAGTGTTCTGTGTCTCACGTGCAACTTTGCTGACTGGCCATGTATATGCAGGTAACCGTCCACTTGAGCCTGGCCAGTGATGGCAGGCCAAGCTGTGTCTGCACCACTATCAGCTACAGCCGCCTGCAGTCTGAGGCCTTAGCACCTGCCGAAGGCATAGCTTTTGAGGCCCTCACGTTGCGCTACGAGTTCAAGGTCAAACTGCAGCAACCTGTACTCTGAGGCCATCTGTGCTGGCTAAAGGCCCATGCCTTTGGCCCGATCTCCACAGAAATTCTTTTAGAGTCAGAACCACAACAAGTTGCAGGCACCTGGCAAAGCCCAAAATACCTAGTGACTAACGCTTCTGGACTCTTAGCTGCTGTCAGCAGTTCAAAGTTAACTTTGCAAGGTAAAAACCTACCTCTGGCCTAGTATAAACTCTGCCAACGAGCAATGTCAAAATTCCCTGCCTCCTAGACATTAAAGACTAAGGTCGCATCAGAAGTTTCTTCCACAGGAAATTTGCTTTCCAAACTCTTCTTATCTGCTTTCTCAATGTTCTCAGTCATCAAATATGGGGTTCAAATAAACATATATAAAGTTTAAATATATACCCATATCACAGAATACACATTTCTCACAGTATGAGCTACAATTAGTAACATAAATAAAAGAAATATCTGATATATATATGTTTTCCTTTTATATGTCTTGTATTTCATTTATTAAACTTTATTAAATTGAATATATATAATACCCAATTTAGTAAAATACATACAATGCATATATGTTTAACTCAATATTTTAATAAATAAAACAAATATCTGATATATATTTAAAAGACATATATATATATCAGGTATTTATTTTATTTATTTTACAAAATTGAGATCATACTATATAGAGAATTACGTACTCTGTGTTCAGACATCAAAAGTACTTTAAAAAATCTTTCCTAATATCATTATTTCAGTGAAAAAAATCAAAATAGTTTAGATCGCAATAACCCATGAACGTGGTGAAAACACCAAATAATATAGTAAAGCTTGATGAAAGGGTACAGGCTCTTCCCCAGCCTCCAGTTTGGCTATATAGAGGCAACCATGTTTAATTCTTTCAGCTATTTCTTTTAGTTATTGTTATTATTTTTTTTTTGCGGTACGCGGTCCTCTCACCGCTGCGGCCTCTCCTGCCGCGGAGCACAGGTCCCAGACGCGCAGGCCCAGCGGCCATGGCCCACGGGCCCAGCTGCTCCGCGGCACGCAGGATCCCCCCCGACCAGGGCACGAACCCGCGTCCCCTGCATCGGCAGGCGGACCCCCAACCACTGCGCCACCAGGGAAGCCCTCTTTTAGTTATTTTTAATTGATATATAATATTATATTAGTTTTAGTTATACATGATTGGCTATTCATATATATTGTGAAATGATCACCACAATAAGTCTAGTTAACATCTGTCACCTCACATAGTTACAATTTTTTATTTTCTTATGATAAGAAGCTTTAATTAGCAATTTAATTAAATTGCTACTCTCTTAGCAATTTTCAAATATACAATACAGTATTATTAACTATAGTCACCATGCCATACATTACATCCAGGACTTATTTGTTTTATAACTGGAAGTCTGTGACTTTTGATTCCTAGCTGATTCTTCCTGTTTTTTCCATATCTCTGAATGCTGTCTTGTACTGCTATTATTCAATTATAGAAATTATTTATTTACTTTTTTGTCTCTTAAACCACCAACTTCCTAGTATAGTTAAATCACTATGTTTAATTAAATCAATAAACTATGTAAATGTAGCTTACTTGAAAGCCAAATAGTTTATTCTTTGGCAGGTTTTTCATTTATCAAGAGTTTCTAATTTCCTTTTTGTCCACTATGTCTCTTTATGCAAACATTGTATTTAAACTGTTTAGCTTATCAGACATTTTACAGAGTGTTTGTTTTACTGACTTTCCCCTGGGACACTCTTTCCCTTACCTATCATCTGGACAAGTCACTTTTTAGGATGGCTTTGAGGTGGTCATCCTGGGATTTCATCTTTGGAAGAAGATCTTTCCTGGAACTTATCTTTGCCTTTCTTGAATTACTTAGTTGTCTTGCTAGAGCAAAGAGTGTGTGGGAAGTGATATTTCTGAAAACTTGTGTCTAAAAATGTGCTTATTCCAAACATTTGACTGAATATTTGTCTAGACATAGAATTCTCATCCTGCATCTGCCTCTTTCAGATCTCTGAAAGCTTTGCTCCATGACTACCTTGCATCAGTGTTATTGCTGAGAAATCTGGTACCAATTTGATCACTCCCCTGTCGATGACATATCTATTTCCCTCTGGAAGTTATTAGGACCTCGTCTTTTTTTCTTCCTTTGGTACCAAAATTACACAAATACTTGTCTAGGAAACAGACTTCTTCATACATTTATTTGGCATTTAGAAGGTGGTTTCAATCTGAAGACTTATGTCCTTCAACTCCAGCAAATTCTCTTGAATTGATTCTGTGATATTCTATAACCTTCTCTTTTCTTCTCTCGTTATTAATTGCTATCAATCAAATCAATATTGATTCTTTGTTATTTAATAAACAATTTTAAAAATGAGGTACAGTTGCTTGGTTTCGATTCTCAATCACCTTGGGTCTCATAAAAGTAAACTCCTAACTGTTCCTTGAGGGTTGAATTTTCAGACCTTCTCTTAGGCAAGATCACAGAACCAGCAGCTGGATCTCTCCGAGAGATCATGTGGAGACCAACCCCTTTATTTTGTGGGTGTAGACATCTGGATAAATAGGTACGTTTTCCAAGATCTTACAGCCAGTTAGCGGCAGAGCCTGGATTAGACCGAATGCTTCTCATTTCCTAGCTGGGTTCTTTTTTCATTGCATAATATTTTTCTTGACTGTCACAACTCAGTGGCTTGAAGCAGAAATTCACATATCTTAAGTTCAAACATGATGTGTATGGTTTCCAAAGGAAATTCTAGGGACTGTAATAAAAACTTACAAACAAAAAGGGGAGAAGGGCTACTGAGATGGCAAAAACTGAAGATATCCCTCCGAGAAGTGAGTTTTCACCTACCCTCCTGCCATTGGTTACTGCTGACCAGACCTGCAACTGCTGACGAAGGCATTTGCTAAGATACACAGTGGTCATGGTATGTATTTAATATTTAAACATAACATGGCTTTCTTGGAAATGATTATCAAAGAAGTATTTAAATTATGTAAAATTTTTAATGCATGTCAAAAATTTGTAGTAGAACAAGGGCCTTAGAATAAGCATGAAGACTGAATTGTGGTGTTAAAGAAAACCCAAAATGGAGCCACAGTCTGAGTATCCAACCACCCACTGCCTTGTAACCCAAACTTAAACTGTCTTGATTTCCCTGAAATGCTGACTCTGATCTCGACCAAAACTCAAGCTTTCTTTCAAGCAGCTTCCTAGACAATCAGCTACAAACAAGCTTATGCAGTGCTACTACCCTAAAAGGAATGTAAGCTTCTAGTAACCAATCACAATAGAAAACAATGTACTTCCCCATTCACGCTTTGTAAACTGAGCTGTAACGGCTGAGAGCATAGCACTTTTGGTTTTGAAGTCTCCCTGCTTGCAAACAGTTTGTTTCTTGTTCAATAAAATATTCATATCAACTAAAGCTCTCCAAATTTTCTTTTGACAGTTTCTACTCTACCCACTATGTATACCACCATGGACAAGTCAGTTAAACTCTGCGAGTTTCCTCATTAGTAAAACGTGGAATTGATGATAAGATTTATTAGAATATTCTAAACATTGGGCAAAATTATGCATAAAAATGAACTAGCATAGTGACTGGTACATGGAACACACTCATAAAAATTTGTTAAATCATGAATGTTAGCTTATGTTGTTTGTCATACAAACTTCCCATAAGATTTCTTGTGCATATAATTATTTGATAAATATGTCCAGTAAATGTTAAAGGGTCTGGGGAACTTTGTTTTCATGCAAAGTTGCTGACAAGTAGTATTACTTCAGTTGACTTGCTTATAAGCTAGTAAGAAAAAAAGTTGCAAATGACTAATTCAAACTGGGAGAATAATTTAGGATATATGTCATTTTTGATATTGTAAGGTTAGAACATTTTGCACTAAGCTAGAGTGGTGTCTTCACTGAATAAAAATGATTTTTTCTCCAATTATATATTCACAAGATTGTGGAATGTATATATACTCAAAACATACTGTAATAAATGTTCATCAGTGATAAAGACAAATGTTTAAATGTATGATGTATGTGCTGCTCGATATTCATTCAAAAAATGCATTCAACTGATCATTCGTTCAACTCATTTGTTCATTTACTGATTGTATTTTATTGAGTTTCAAATCAGTAATACTGAGACTCTGAAGAGAAAGTCGTTGCCCCAATACTAGCAGTCTTACCTCCATTACCTAATTCATTTGGAAAAATAGGGAAGAGTACAGGAAATTAGAACAGAAGGAGGTGAATTTTCCTTGCTGTTGCTGTGTACTTAGATTAGTCCCTCCGCTTCTAAGAACTATAGCAAGGATATAAACCAGCACTGTCCAATAGAAATAAAATACAGACCATGTGTGTAATTTCAAATGCTCTAGTAGCCATATTAAAACAAGTAAAAAGAAATAGGTGAAATTAATTTTAATAATATATCTTAACCTCATCTTTTCAAAATATTACCATTTCAACATGTCACTGATGCTATGGTTATTAATGAGATTACTTATATTCTTTTTTTTAAACCAAGTCTTTGATATCTGACGTGTGTTTTGCACTTATGATGCACCTCAATTTGGAATAGCCATATTTCAAGTACTCAGCAGGCTCATGTGAGTAGTGGCTACCATATTAGTGCAGATTATAGACGGGGTTTGGGATGTGGACATATCTTCTTGGAGGTCATCATTTCAACCCACTACATTGCCTTAGAGCCTCTAGAAGGAATGCAGCTCCACTAACACCTTGATTTTAACCCAGTGATACCCATTTTGAACTTCTGACCTCCAATATTGATACTGTAAGATAATAAATTTGTCTTATTTTAAGTAAGTCTGTGGTAATGTGGTAATATGTGTAGCCATGTGAAACTACTAGAATTTATCTCAAATCCTATTTTCTCCAGCCAGTTGTCTTTTATTGAAACCATTGAGTGAGAAGCACATTAATAATCTACTAGTGGGAAAGACGTGAAGGTGTCCTCCCGATGAATGAAATTCTGGTTTGCAGCTAGAGAACAAAGTGAGAGTTCTAAAATCAAGTAATTGATTCAGGAATGATAATAATCCCAGACACTTGCAGTAAAAGTTGCAGCATAGTCTGGACTAAAGGTCGGTTAGTCAGTATATCGTGTCTTCTGATAGATTTCTGTATCCAGCCATTATTGTGCTAGGGCAGAAAATAGCCCAAGTCTGAGGCTTTCTGAGGAATGGCACCAATGAATTTGATTAATTAAGGGAATTACATGGGAAAGAAAGGAAGGGAGAAAAGGAGGAAGGGAGGAAGGAAGGAAGGAAGGAAGGAAGGAAGGAAGGAAAGAAGGAAGAGAAGCTGGATCTGTGAAAATTCAGAATTCATCAGAATGGTAACCCAAAGATCAACTAGCTATGTCATATGACCCCAAGCCTGCTAAATAATGAGAAGCAATGTGGACCTGGGATCATATGATATCAAACTTTTAAGCCTATAAAACAGCATTAAAATAAAGAACACGTAGGTGGTACTTTCTAGAAAAGTAAGCTAGGCCTCATTTGTAGTGTTTTTAATATCAGTATCAGATGGGTTGCTTAATTCATTTTTGTTGAAAATAGTGTAACAAATCTCCTTGGGATACACATTTTCTGGGTGCTTTCTGTGTTGATAAATTTCCTAGTGTTAATTGCTACAGAAAGTATATTAAAATAATAGAGTCTAAGGTATAATTAAGAATTTGCAATAGGAATCTAAGACAATTAATAAGACCCCACAACTCATTATTAAACAAAATATCTACTCTTTTGCAGATTGTGGGGAACATTAGGTTAGAGACAACAGATAAGAAAGAACTTGGTGTTCCTATTGTCACTTGGTAATTGTTGAGAGTTACCAAGCAAGAGAGCAGAAAGGACATCATCAGATGGGGCAAGCCAATGGGCCACTCTAAGGGGAGGCCAAATAAACAGAAAGAGATTCAAAGGAATTTATTGTCAATACATCTCTAATAATCCATAAAATGATAAGCAAAGAAACAAAATTGTGGACAGAATTACCATTAATATATACAGTAATTGTTTTGAGGGAATAAAATTTTTTAAGGTAGAATAAAATTTATTTGTGCATCTTGAAAATACCATTTTTACTATATAAAACATAAAGAAATGTACATAAGTTTTCTCTAATAAGCTTCTTTCTAAAGTGGAAAAAAATTGGATTAAGATTTTTACCTTATGAAATGTTTAAAGACAAAGTGTTTACATATTGATATTCATTGGCTACTCCCCAAAATACTCTTTAAAAACTTCCTAAAATAAAGATTAGAATGTCCAACTCTGTCTTTTCTGACTTTGATTACCAAAGATATATAAGCTTGCTATATAGCAGTGACAATTTTTACAACCTAAGTATATTTCAATCAGAAGCACAGAGTGTAAAATGAAGAAAACTTTAGTCCCATTTATTGTGATGCAAATAAACCATTGGATACAAGCAAGGTTTATAAGAAGATGTTGTAATAGCACATATTTTCTGGTTTATTTTGTTGCACAAGCATCAGTATTCTTCAGATGTGATTTGGGGAGATGTTTTCAAATTTGTCAGAGCATCCTAAATTTGTCTCTTGGTAAGACTGATCCAACAATAGTCTATTTCTGCCACAACTCAGCTCTTTATTGCAAAGACAAATCCATTCAATTTATTTACGCAAGTGTCAGCATGGGCACATAGAAGGCAGAAACGGAAAATTTCATCTCTCATTCATTGTAGCAACAAAAGCTGTGGACTATTCACCTTTCTTTTTATATCAAGGTAAATACGTATTTTTCTGTTTTTATTTCTTCCAGTATTCTTAGAATTTTACCACATTTTCCACTTCTAAAGCCAGAAATTTATTTTAAGTCTTGGTATTTCCCTAATTGAACTATTTATGCCAACATATGCATAGTTTCTTCATTTCTTCTATATATATCAGTTCATTAATTTTCAGCTGATTGACTGAGGTGGATAGAATAATGGCTACTGACACAGGTTTAGACAGAGATAAGTAAATTGCCTGAAATAGTAGGCAGGAATTGCAGGATTTAAATCTGTATCTGGCTAACTCCAAAGCCATCTACTTTCTATTAAATGACGATGAGTTTACCTCCATTGCAATTGTCCTTTGTTTCTTACAATCATTGAAGTTTAGATGAAAATCTTTGTTTATTGAAGAAATTTACTTTCACCTCAAATATTTCAAAATTCCTGAGTGTAATATACCCTACAGTTATATTTTATAGTTCTTATAGTCTTGCGTAGTGCCTACGATTAAACTCAACACGTTATCTTTTTCTTCTAGCCAGTGGGAACTAAGAATGGCCATAACATTGAGAAAAAGAGTATTTAAACTGTTGTAAGAATGGACTATATTTTCATCATTTTGTAACTTTCATTAAATCAGAAATATGGAAATGCTTGCATACGATATCATGTCTACTGAAGCCAATTATCTTGGTCTTCAAAATAAGTTATGACAATGTCAATACTTAAGGCATTTTCAAAATTATTATTGTTTGTTTATTCATCTCCTTCCCTCTTTTTTTGTCCATAAATTGTGACAGGCTGCCTTCTCAACTCTTTTGATTTAAATGTTCACTAACTTATGTGGGAAAATTAAAATGTTTCCAATAAGGAAGCCAGTTTATTAGGTAAAGCATGCCATCTTGTTTTTGAAATTCCACAAAAATGGGAACACTAATTACAACTTAATCCATTTTGGCCTTAACGGAAGAGAGTATTTTCTGTCAAAGAAAACTGTTTCCCAGTCACTATAGGAACTCAGTCTTCTACCCTAAATTTGTCTCTACTATTTAATGTTTTGCCCTCTAAGCAATGTGTTGGAACAAATAGCAGAAGAGGTGATTTTTGTTCAAATATTTTCAGGAAAATGATTAAGCATAATTTGGAAAGGAAAGAAACGAATCTATGCTGTTGAAAAGGCCGAGGTTGCTTTTGCACAACTATATAGTCTGAGGAATTTAAATGGAGAGACCATTTGTCAAAAAGTCAACATTCGGCATGCTTAAACTTTTCCTATTAAGTCTGGTTAACCCTATTAACTACTTCAATGGAAATAAAAACCACCTATGTTCACATGAAGCCAAGAAAAGTGAGAGTCATTCTACATAAAAGGTCCTTTGAATGCATTGGTGCCTTAAACCTTTTGCATAATCGAAAATAATTAGGCCTGCCTAAGAAGTTATTGTCATAATTCAAATTTGGCTGGAAACTAATGAAATCAGCTGTGCATTGTATAACTTTTTAACTTATTTTTTTTTGATTAATTGACAAATCAAACAAATTACAGAGATGAGAAAATTGACTTTAAAATTTTACATTAATATATGCCCTGAAGTCTTTCTTAAAAGTCCATTATGGTATAAAATATATCTATTGAAACAAAAGATATTAAGTAGACAACTTATCCTTCACAGTGGGTGCTGCTTGCCTAAAAAACAAAAACAGAAATGTGTGACTTAGAACTGAATGTCCGATCCACAAATCCAGAGGGATTATCAGGTGAGAGGCATTCCCGATTTTAAAGATGGTATTATTATAAATAAGTCACAAGCATATATTTTAGCAAATAAATTATCTCACACACTAAATGGCAACCCCATTTAAGGTGCTGGGGATAAGGGTGAAGTCCTCTATAGCTTGAGCCCTATAACGCTGCTTAATAAAAACAATCAATGAATTGGAATCGAGACCTGCTGTAATATGTGGATTGATTAAACTGGGCTGCAGGTTCATCAATGCAACTGAAAACATTGTGATTGTGTGAATTTGAACTGAAACATTGTGATTATTTGAATATATGTACAAAAAAGAAATCTGGTTGAATGTCGATAGGTGCATAGGCAGTATGGTGCTATTTTAAAAGCAAGTAAAGTAATAGGCTGGATGTCACGGGATACAGCCCATAGATAATTTAACTGGCTTGGGAAAGGAATAACACAGAAGAAGGCCAGTTAATAAGGTAGAAGAAATTATAGGGTTATATTATTGTCATTTTGCAACCCCTAATGATATTACTGATCCAGGTACGGATGATCACCTAAAACAATGAGGTGAGTGGTTGATGGGGAACATGAAAAATTGCAAATATAACCCTTTTGTGAATATCTCTGGTTTGCGAAGGGGGAAAATTACTTTACCACAAAACAACCAGTCTGTCAGTCCCTCAGTCCAACGTTTAATCTTAGCAACACCTGTGGCTGCTCAACCAGAAAATAAGTTTTCTGCTGTGATACAATGTAGTATTCAGCATCACTTATTATGTATACTTACCCCCCAAATAGTTCTAATTTCTGGTTTGTAGGAATCACAGGGGATGGAGAAAGAAGCTAGACAATGAGAGAGTTTAGAAAACTCTCATTGTGAAAGTCTGGGCAGGATATGGCAGTGCTTACATCTTTGCTTCTGGAAAATTTTCAGAAAAAACAGTGAGGTTTTGAAGATATTGACATTACAGAACCATTTAATCTGAAGTAAAGAGCTTCTTCAAGACCTATCTTACCTAACTCTCTCATTTTACAGATAAGCAAAGCTAAGTTCAAAGGTCACCGAAGCTAGTAATAATCAATCAGCATTAGCGTTATACCTAAGCCTAGTGCTCTTTGCGCAGCCTCATGTGATTCTCCAGGGGGCGTGGTGGTACCTCACCAAGTACTATGTTCCCCACCACTACGGAGGTTGCAGAGAAAGCTGAAGGAAAATTTGCAAATAATGCTACAGAGAAAATTAAGCAGCCAACTTGTGCCTGCGTTAGGTAAACATCTTTAAGGTCTTCTCTGAGAGTGCATAGTTTTATGAGTAATTCACAGTTGGATCTAGCAAAGTTTAGAAGAGTAATTTAGGAATCCCATCCCCATGTGTACTCTTACTCTTGGGAGTAATTTTTGCACAGGGGGTAATTTTAAGAAATGGCTGACCACCATGGACAATTTCATGAAATGGGGAACTTCTTTTAGCTCCTTGGGAATGGTTAAAGAAAGCATTACTATTGTTTATTTTTCATTATCTTCTGATAATAGTCACATAGAAAAATGCATTTCTATTCTGCTGACAAACTCAACTATGTAATCACTTCACCTGTACTTTTTTATGAAGAAAAAGAAATATCACATTCAAAATATTTGCAATTAATCTGTAACACAGCAGCTACACATCGTGCTTAGGTAAAACGGCAAAACGGATATTAGTAATCATTGCACTCACTTCTTCAATGACCTTTGTAACTGCTTTGTACTAATGCATGCTGGGTAGCTCTCGTTCCCAAATGGAGTTAAAACAAAAGGTCTCAGGTCAACATATTCCTCATCAGGCTAATGAGAATCAGTAGCAAAGCTGTGTCGTGTGTGGTTTTAAAATGTTAAAAATGGTTTTAACAGATTAGGTCTTGAGTTTCCTCATGAGAAGATTATAGGCTTTTAAAGCAAACTGTTGTAAGACATGGCCTTTTAAACCATGCTGATAAATCAATAGCCCAACAATTTTATTCTCTGTCTTTCACTCCAAGTGTATTGAAGATCTGTCCTCAAGAAAGGACTCTGAGAAGTGGTTCTTATACCCATGGAGTAGAGGAGTGTAGTATTGATCTGTTTATTAAGAGAAGGAATAGAGCCTAAGAATTTTGGATATAGGCCTACATTTCGTTTTCTGCACCCAGCAAAATGGAACAGAATAAGCTAAATAAAACCACAAACCACAACCACAATAAAAACTTATTTTCGACATTAACTATATTCCTCTCATTTTATGTTATGCTATAATTGTGATACAGTTCCCATAGGTGAAATGCTACCAAACAATAACATTTTTCTAAAAAAGGCAACCAGGGCAGGAAAAAAGAAAGCCAAAAACATGAGTATTCTACGGTCAGAGACTGAATAGATCTCTGCCCTACTTCCCTTTACAAATCCAGTAGAGTAATGCGCCACACTCAGGACAAAGAACAATATTGGAGGTTAAGCCTTTTGAATTGTAGATCTTACTCTGCCACATGTAAAATGAGACTACTAGCAATTTGTTGTTTTTATTTTCAAAGTCATCCTGATCATACATATAATGATAATTCCTGTTTAATATCTATCTCTAATGTGCCAAGAACATGTTGTTTGTTATTCCATTTAATCCTCACTACTGCTCCATGACATAGAAATTATCTTCGTTTAACAGATGAGGAATCTGAGATTTTGCTTTGGCAAAGCATCCTTGTTCACACAGTGGGAAAGTGGAAAATCGGGATTTGACTTCAAGACTGACTCCAAAGTTTATGTTATTTTTTCTATACCACAGTCTTATTTCCTTAAGAAATTAGATGAGGAGTAGTAAATAAATGGGCTAGATTCTACTTTATTTTAACTCTTAAGAAAGTGTCAATATTGTTTACTTTGTATTTTAAGATCTTAGTATGATATAAATTAATACCTCAGACTATATTTGAAATACAGTGAGAAAGAACTTACTAAATGGGTTGTATGGAATTTTAAATAAACAAAACATCTTCTCCAAATCTTTGACATTCATTTATACTATAAAAATATTCTTCCATCACAGTAATGTTAGCTTAAGTCTATACCCTAGGTGTAGTCAAGTGCTCTAATCGGTACTCACTCCAGGGAAGGTTAGCTAGTATTTCACCAAAAGGATGTATTCCAGATGTGGCCAACACAAGGTTCAGCTCTATTTATGAATGTTCAATATCGCAATTTTCTTAAGTTGTGGAACAGATGTTAGAGATTATGTTTCTTTGGTGAAACGAATGGTGTTGAAGAACTGTGGATAGGCAGAGGAAGGTGCGTGGATAAGATACAAGAATCTAGACTAGCCTTCCTCCCTGACCCAGAGAATTGACTACCTTGATCTCACTTCTTAATGGTCCTGTGTTTAGCCAGTAGATTTTTGATCACATGACTCAGATTAATACGGTTAGCTGGAATATGGTCACATTTGCCTTGAGGTAAACTTTTTATGTCAAGTTTTTGTCAGGACCCCCAAGGGACTCTTTAGGCATACACAAGGGCTCGTGCCCTTGTTTCATACCTGCTGGCAACTAAATATATGTATGTGTGACAGAAGTCAGTCTGAGACTTGCTTTTATTTTAATGACGCAGGGGAAGGAAAGATAATATTTTCTCACCCACCTCTAACTATTAGAAGTCACTAATATTTATCAAAAGGAATCTAATAGTTGTAGGTGGACAACTTGGCTTAGATCAGTTCAAGACAAATATTATTCATCTCCATGTATTATATGAACATCAACTCTCCCATTACCTGGAATGATTGTTATTCCTTTACCGTTGTCACCTTCCTACCACCAAAAGGGAATGCTAGAGGTCAGGCAGGGTGCTCTTGTATCATTTCAAAACTTGTTTTTGGGTGCACTTGGACTTTGCACAGGTCTCTGGAGAGATTGAAAAGTTAATTGGCTGCCTGAAGACATTTCCATCTACGTAACATAGAACCAGGTCTCCAAATGGTCCAACAAATTCTTATTCTCTTAAAACAAGGGCTCAATCCAGAACCAAAGACCAGAATAAATAAATATAAATAAATACCCTAAGATTCAGGAGCTACTCCTTCAAAGTATTCAAGGTTGGTGGCAAATATCTCATAAAAATTGGCAGGTATGTTCTCTCAATAATCCTTGAACATGGCTTTCGAAGACAGTGTGTGGTCATTAGATCCAGAAAAAATTACCCTCCCCATTTCCTACCTCATGGTGGTAGAGAAAAGAAGAAAATCACCGTGGCCTCTCGTGATAGGAAATTTAGTTCGGTTGATAGATAGGCCTGGTATTGAGTTGGGGATTCTGAGCTCCATGGAAAGAAATAATACGAGCAGTTTTACCATAACAAGGCTTACGGCAGATGAACTCTAACACGATAGAAAATAGTACTTAGTAAGTGTGTACCTAAACCACTATTTTACAAATAGGATTCCTACCTAAAATTTCTGATCTGGATGACATTTGACAAAAGAATGAATCTAGGACACATTCTTTATTTGGAATGATATACATTTTTATTATTTTTTATTTTCAAATCTCTAGATTTAAATGACTTCCCTCCTAAAGGCAGGTATTTCCCTGGTGGTACAGGGGCCAAACCGTATATCAGCTCTTAAGTCACAGTGAGTGAAGCAGCTTCTAGTAATGAATCCCAATTCATGTGCAGAGAGAAGGTTTGTAAAAGGTTGTTTAAATGGAAAATCTCTGTAACTTTTCAGTTTCTCTCTCACATATCCTGTCTGAGATGGACTACTCACTTCTGAGGTTGCTCATAACTTGGTTACTTCCAACGTGTAAGGAAATTTGGGAGGAGCCTGTAGAGTAGTTGGGAACAAAACACGTTCTGGACTCAGACTTGGGGGCAACTCTCATATTTATCTCTCACTAATATAATAACAATATCTACCTCATACTCTTACCAACCAGGGTTCTTGGCCTCCTTAATCAATAGAAATTGATCAGAGGCCAGACAAGAAATTCAGGCAAGGCTTTATGGGGGCCCCTGCTGCAGCAGGGTGGGGAGCGAGAACAAACAACAGGTTTCCTTAACTTGCTCGCTCGCTGGGGCCGAGGGGAGGTTGTTCTTTATATGGGGTGAGGGTAGGAGTGTGCCCGGGATCAGGTTGGAGTGGTGGCTTAGGTGTTTTGCCCACCCCTTAGGTGTATTGTGTTCAGGGGGCACTCACAGTACCCTGCTTTTGCTCCTGGCTTTTCAAAAGTGGTAGTTAGGTTTTTGGTCTCTTTGTATCTTTTGTCCAGAATTTGTCCCAACTGAGCATGCAGGAAGTTATTTTCAGTCCCATATAGTTTCTTTGTATTTTGTTACTTGAGGAGAGGTGTGTCCAGGTGCAAGCACTGCAGCACGGCAGCAAAGGGCCCCAGGTCCCAGCCTGTCTCAATACAGTTTGAGGATTGATGATCATCGCCACAAAGCATGTAGCCCAATGCCTGGCACGTAGTAGGCAATCTGTGTTTACAATAAACAGATAACCAGATTTCTTATTCAAATTCCTTTAAAAATAAATATCTCCTAGTTTTTCTATCTCATCAACTTGGATTTTCACAATTTTTTTTTTTTTTTTTTTTTTTTGTGGTCACTACTAAATCACATTATGGTCACTAACCCTCCATGGTGTGTGATTTTGTTGAAAGTCTCAGTGAGGCAGGTGGTGTCCAAAGAGCATCGGCTTGGAGCCAGAAATCCTGGTTTGAATTCTAGCTATGTGACTGGCAACAGACTGCTTCACTTTTCTGAGCTTTATTTCCTCACCTTACAGTGTTGTTCTGAAAGTTAAATGAAGTAAAGTATAACAAAGTGCCTATCACGGAGCCAGCATATAACAGATGCTCAACAAATAAGAATTGATTCTCCCCATCTAAGGTGTATATTCCGGAGCAGTAAGAAATATGATATGGACTTCTCCTTATCCATATGTAGCTCATGGATCGGCACGTCGTTGGTGTCTACCTAATTATTAAATATTCCCAGATTTCATGAGTAAAATGTATATCCAACCATATTCCACTGTGTGATAAAAGATGTGAGTACGTAAATTTGATTGTTTTCGCACTGAAATGTCTGAAATGCTCTTCTGTACCTTAGGAGGCTGCTATTTTCTTTGTTAATGATATCCAAACAAATACAATGTTAAAAATAAATTGCAGGTGCCCCGGTCCGGGAGGATCCCACATGCTGCGGAGCGGCTGGGCCCGTGAGCCGTGGACGCTGAGCCTGCGCGTCCTGAGCCTGTGCTCCGCAACGGGAGAGGCCACAACAGTGAGAGGCCCGCGTACCGCAAAAAAAAAAATAAAAATAAAAAATAAATTGCAGGGAAGCACAGTGGGAAATGAAATTTACCAGGTGGACGATCAAGAGGAATTAAGGGCCAAAGCTCTAGCCTATATGTCTGTAAAATTGATTTGACTTAATAAGTTTAATGCAAATAGAGCTGTATTCTTTGGGATCTGTGAACACACACACATACACACACACACACACACATTTTCTAACTGTATGAGCCCATCTTGCTGCTGTCCATTTGGAATTCTCATGAATAAATAAATATAAATAGGTTGTTTTCACTTTTAAAAATCAGCTTTTTATCTGAAATTTAAAACTGAGCGTAAATGAATATATGAACACATAGACTTTAAAGAACATGATAAATTGGGGCATGCCCAAAGACAGCTCATGGTTGCCATATTCTTCTTGGTAAAAGAATTACAGTATCTCTTATCTCATCTTCTTGATTAAACCTGTTTATTTTTTACCATTCCTGTAAATCATTTTGTTGCAACCACTGCTAGATTTAAAGCATGGAGCTGCTAGTAATCACACCAATTTTTCACTCCAAAGCTTTGCTGGCTGATTTGGTGTAAAATGTTTTAGTCTGTTCTCCTAGCTAACCCTGTATATATTTCAGGATTCAACTTCGGTATCCTCCAGCAAGCTTTCCTTTATTTTTTCTTCCTCTCCAGGACAAACCAAATGTCCTTCCCTTGTACTCTTAAATCACTCCATATAATTTAAAAATTGTAGCTTTCTTGTCTGTCTTATCCACTACATTGTGAAACCTTGTGTATTCTTCAATCCAATCCCCTGCCATGATGCCCAGGACATAAGAAATTCTCAATAGATACTTGTTCAACTGAAGTGAATCAATTAATGGACAGGTTTGTGTAAATAAGTTTAATCCAAAGTGATTGCCAAGTGTCCACTAGTCTGAGAAGAATGCTTCTTCATGTACAGTTTCTTGGAGGAAGCATTGGTATTAAGAAAATAAAGTCTGACTTGCATTGCAGTGGTAGTTTCCCATCTTCTCACTCTGATATCTGGGAGAATGATACGTTTACTCAACTCATGAAAATTGTAACATGCAACTCCCAGAGGGTTGAGTTCAGGAATGAGAGCTCTTTAGGTACATGATGAGTTCCACTCAGTGTTTCTGGTTTTCTGCTTTGCAAAATAAAAATAATGATTATGCTTTCCTTCCTCACAGAAGGGACCAGGATACTTGCCCTGTCCAATCAGACAAATAAAAGATGATTTCTAAATTGATTATAGCTCATCCTCTCTGAGAGGGTCTTTTACTTACCTGATGGTCCCAATTATCAATATGGTAAATCTATAAAACAAAGGTGGAAATAACAGATGATTTTAGAACTATGATTTAGTAATAATGCATAAAACGTGGTTAAGAGGAAAGAAGAATGCTAGCACAGGTAAAGATAAAACTCCTAGTTAGTAGAAGTTCAGTATACAATAGGATTTCGTTCATTTAGGATTGCAGATATCTTAAGGACATTTGTAGTTATCTTGTAGAGCTAAAATAAGAGGATATGTTTTTATTCTTTTTTAGGACACTGAAAAATCAGAAAACAATTTTACTTGCTCAAATTAACATAGATTACATCTTTTAAAAACAGCATGCAATGGACATATATACACTAACAAACGTAAGGTAGATAGCTAGTGGGAAGCAGCCGCATGGCACAGGGAGATCAGCTCGGTGCTTTGTGACTGCCTGGAGGGGTGGGATAGGGAGGGTGGGAGGGAGGGAGACACAAGAGGGAAGAGATATGGGAACATATGTATATGTATAACTGATTCACTTTGTTATAAAGCAGAAACTAACACACCATTGTAAAGCAATTATACCCCAATAAAGATGTTAAAAAAAGAAAAACAGCATGCAAAAAGGAATTCACAATGCAACTAATAATATCTTATTCATAAATGATACCCAAAATCCAAGGGATCCAGATCTTTTAAAATACTATATTCTTTCAAGAAAACAAATCATTCCTTTCTGTGTGTTTTGGATTAAAAAAGGAGGGAACTAAGCAAAAGAGACAGAACATTTTCTGACATAAGAACACTAGTAAGCCAATAGGAGAATTAACCTATTTCATAGTTTTACTACTTTTATATCTGAGAGTCACTCTCTAAAATGTTTATTTTAAAATTACCCTCAGAACGAAGAGCATTTAAAGCAAGAATGGATTCCATTTTTGATGGACCATTATCTTTTCAGATACATCAATACACACATCATTTTAGGCAGATGGCTCTCTGTCCAAGACCAAACAAACAAGCAGACCAAAAAACCCCCCAAAACTAGGAAAAATATTCTATCAACCCCTATACTGAAAATAACTTTACAGAGAGATGCAGTACTATAAGCAGTACTCAGCAGAAAAAGATGTAGCAATGTTAAAAACAATATGAAAGTCCCCAAGGGAGTCACTTATGCTAAGCCCCACATCACTAATCCGGGATTTAACTTAATCACAGTTTGGGCTCCCCCAGAAATGAAATCTTACACCAATTAATCAGGAATCGTCTGATCAGTCCTAGTGAGGTCATTTGCCTGACAGACTCCCGTTAACTCCGAAAGGAAAGTAACCTTGCAACAAGCAACATACTTTTTGCCTAGAGTAACTTCCTTGTTTCCGCACATGTCTGCCTATAAGTCTTTCATTTTGTACAGCTCCTTTCTATCTGCTAGGTTGGATGCTGCCCGATTCATAAATCACTGAACAAAGCTAATGAGATCTTTAAAATTTACTCAATTGAATTTTGTCTTTTAAAAGTTTTTTTGTTGCCTTTATCTCGTTTAAGAAGAAATATATTTTATTTGATACCTTAGCACCGACGCAGCCTTCTCTGATCAAAGGTCAACTCAACTCATTAAGCAGTTATTGAATGCCTATAATGTATTAAAATTGATATCCAAGTCCGTGTTGAGCTTTCTAGGTAGTTAAAATTGTATTATGTAAGTGAATAACCTCTCTTTGCTAATCTCACTGACTCTGTATTTAATGGCACAGCAGCAGGTGCTTTTTAGCTTTCTTGATGATTTAATCTATTGTCTTCCAGTCTTTTTTCTGGCACCATCTGTGAGCAAAATCAATTGCACATTCCAGGCAGTTTTCTTTTTTTCTCTTCTTTAGAATTCATTACACATCTTAATATATTAAAAAAGTTTTTTTGGTAGTCTCTTATTGGTTTCTGGTTCCAAGGTATTAAGAGTCAGATAATGTGTTCACTTGCTTACATTTATCTATATGCTTTTCCCCCTTGCCCAGAACATTTTTAGCATTTGGTCTAAGCTGATCTAAAGATTTTAAACTATTATATATGTAACATGGGTGAAATTTGAATTAATTTATACAGAAGAGCTTTTTACGGTCCTCTCAGTTGTAAATGTTAGATGCTTATATTCTTTAAATGGAAAAAAAATTCACGCTAAAAAAGATATTAGTGTAGAAACAATGTAAAGACAGAAAAACCGAATGTGTGTTTTTCTTAAACACATAGAGTTAAAGTCTAATTTCTACTGTCATCCCTCAGGTATAGAACAAAACATTTAATATCCTTTCAGTTTTCTCCCTCAGAAGAATATTCTAGGAAGTAATAATTTCAAGAAATGCCTCAAAATATTTTCTTTTATTATTTTTATGAGAACGGTGAATTGTTCTCATAAGCCATATTTTTACATTAAGAATTTGAAAAAAACATATTTAAACTATTTGTTTTCTGTCAGGCATTTGTATCTGATCTCTTGCATCAGCCTCTCCCTAAAATATTTTGAAAATATATTTACTAAAAAGATTTAGTGAAGAGAGAAATAATTCAAATAAAATTCTCACACATAATCTTCTTAGATGTTCTGTTTTAAAAAACGTGAGTGATAAAGGTTGTGCTAGAAAACAAAATCACTTAATCTATCATCCATTATCACATTACACAGTTTTAAACTAATAATTCCAATATTTTTAAAGGAGATTTTTGGGAATTAATATAGTATCTCCTTTTCCTGTCCACGTTCTGAACAAATTAGGAGGTAGACAATGAGTAAGGTATCAGAGATAAAGAGAGAAGCACTGATTTTTTGTTTCTAAATTTTGAGGTAATTTTAGACTTACAGGAGAGTTGTTAAGATAATACAGAATTCCCATACAACCTCCACTTAACTCCTCCTACTGTTAACATCTTATACAACCAAGTTTAGTTAATATTATTAACTAAACTTGGACTTTATTTACATTTCCCAGTTTCTGTTCCAGCATCCAATCCAGGATCCCACACTGCATTTAGTCATCATGTCTAGTCACCTCCTCTGTCACAGTCCTCAGTGTTTCTTTGTAACTCATGACTTTGGCAGTTTGAAAAGTACTGGCTAGGTATTTTGTGATTATCCATTAATTTGGGTCTACCTGGTAGTTTTTCATTATTAGACTGAGTTTATGGATTTGGGGAGTACAAGAGAGGCAATGTGCCCATACAACAGATTGTACATGATATTGATATATTTTATTACTAGTGACCGTAAGAGTAACTGTTAATGGTGACTTTCTACTACTCCCTTCTACATCCATCAGCTGGAATTCTCTGTAAGGCTAAGTTGCCTCTTCTCCCTCATTTATTTATTGATGCAATCATTTATTTTTATCTCATGCTTATTTTATTCTGTGGCTTATAATCCAATATTATCATTATTTATTTTGTGTTTCTAATTGTTCCAACTGTGGCCATCGGGGGTTTGTTCAGGTTGGCCTTTGTGTTCTTTTGATATCTTCCCATTGTGTTTTGTTTTGACTTTTGTTCTTTTTTTTTTTTTTTTAATTTATTTTGCCTTTACTTTTTGACACCTCAAGATGATCTAGATTCAGCTGTACTTTCTCTGCCCTTACCCTGGAATAAACCATCTATTCAAGTAATCTTGGTTCCTTTTATTGGAAAATGGAATTTTGAAACCAATATCTAGGTGCTAGGTGTGCTCATTGCTACTGGTGCGTGACTTCTTGTAGGTCCTCTTAGTGCATAGATCTAAGAAATGTATGTATGCATACCTTTCCAGGTATATACACAAATCTGTATTTCTGTATCCACCTATCTCTGTGTGTGTATATGTGTTTATATGCATATGTGTATATGTATATATGTTGATAAAGATATATACATAAAACATGAATTTATACTGATATTTCTGATTCCAATCTACCACCACAGGGGGATTTATTTTATCCTTCCTCTTTCCTTATTTGTCACTATCTTCTCAGGGAGAAACCTGGCTCTCACCATCTACAAAATATTTATTTGTTCAACCACAGTTTTGTGGATACTTCGGGGATGGCTTTATTGCCACCAGAGGGTTCTTAAATGAGTCAGAATGGAATATTAAATAACTCCAAGCTGTCTATATTTCACTCTCAATTTTATTTTCCAAGTTAGATCCATCCATATCGCCCCAAATGGCATGAGATTCTGTAATAAGAATAAAAAACAATGTAAAAGTGAGCCAATATAAAATGGCGACAAATAAAGATGCCAACATTTATTTCCATGATTAAATTCCAAGGGGAGATTTAAAATCTGCACACTAAATCCTCTTGTAAGTTACAATACTAAGACGTCAAAATCTAGAGGAATTTTAAGGTGAAAATTCAAATTATCTTGTCCCTGTGAGTTACAAATACAGGGCAATTCAGGACTTCACCAATTCATTATATTCTCAGCTTCAGCCTGAGGGGTTTTCGCATCTGGGAAGAATTGCAGTTTCTTCAGCAGCCGCAGTCTAAACTGTTCTGGCACCGGCATATTTCTTTCATAGCTCCAGAAGTTGTATTAGTTTAATGCCAAATCTCTTAGAGCCTCACTTTTAAAGCATCCAAAGAACTAATAGCAGATACATATACAGTTGTCGGTGGCCTGCCCTTGATTGAAAAGCAAGCTAACTCCCTGGCCCTAAGTCAGAATTCAGTACTCAGTGTTGCCAAAGACCACACAGAAACTCAAATGGCATTTAAAGAAGAAAAGATAGATGGTGAACATCTAGATTTTAGTCCAACCAGCCTGCCCAGCTGGAGTTCATGATCTACAAAGTTAAACTCAGTTAGAGGTGTTCTTCTTTTAAAGAGTAGTTAACCAGATCTGAATACAAAATGACTACATCTGGGCAAAGATTTACTGCTGTATCCTTTCTCCTCTTTCAGAGAATAACGTTTGAGACATTGCTCTAGTTTCGCAATTGTATTTACTTTTAAATAGACTTTATGTTTTAGAGCAGTTTTAGATTCATGGCAACATTGAGGGGTGGTTACAGAGATTTCCCAGATACCTCCTGGCCCCCGCACATGCACAGCCTTTCCCACTATAGACGTCCTTCGCCATAGTGGTCCATTTGGTACACTGACACATCATTAGCACTCCAAGACCATGATTCACATTAACGCTCACCCTTGGTGTTGTATATTTTGAGCGTTGTGACATATGTACAGTGGCATGTATCCATCATTACTCTATCACTCAGAATAGTTTCAGTGCCCCCAAATCCTCTGTGCTCTCAACTTCCTCCCTAATTCCTGGCAGCCACTTATCTTTTAACTATATCCATAGTTTTGCGTTTTACAGAATATCATATAGCTGAAAGCATACAGCATGTACCCTTTTCAGATTGGCTTCTTTCAGTTAGTAATACGCATTATTCCAAGTTTTTATTTGGCTTGATGGCTCATTTCTCTTTAGTGTTACAAATTTTAAAAATAATTATAATGTTTTCTCCATTTTATATAGATTATGGATTTTGACAAATGCATAGAGTACTCATATATTACCGCAATCAAGATGTAGTATAGTTCAATCACCTCCAAAAATTTCCTCATGCTATCTTTTGCAGTCAAGCCCTCTTCTCACACACAATTCTTGGCAACCACTGACCTGTTCTCTTTTCCTGTACTTTGCCAAAATGCCTTGAACCGTAAAGGATGTGGTCATTTGGGTCTGACTCTTTTTTACTTAGCACGATGAATTTGAGATTCATCAATATTGCTGTGCAGGGAAATAGTGCAGTTTTTTTGTGTTGTTGAGTAGTGGTACAATGTATGGATGTGCCACAGCTTCTTTATTGGTTCAGTGGTTGAAGGACATTTGAATTGTATCCAGGTTTTGCAATTATAAAGTTTCTATAAACTTTGTGTACACGTTTCTATGTGAACATACATTTTATTTACCTTGGGTAAATGCCTAAGAATGAGATAGTTGGATTATGTAAACTTATGTTAACCTTATGGGAAACCGTCAAACTGTTTTCCAAAGAGGTCATACCATTTTGTATTCCCACCAGCAGCAATATGAGAGTATTCCAGTTGCTCCACATACTCAAGTATCTCGCGGTGGTTTTAATTTGCATTTCTCTAGTGATTAATAATGTTGAGCATCTTTTTGTGTGATTATATGCCATCATGTATCTCCTTGGTAAGTTGCTTATTCAAAACTTTTGCTCATGATTTTTTAAATTGAGTAGTTTGTTTTCTTATTGTTGCATATTAAGAGTAACTTATATTTTTAGGTACCAATCCTTTGTTAGATATATGATGTACACATATTTTCCCTCAGTCTGTGTCTAGGCTTTTCCTTCTCTTAACAATGTTAAGTGCAGAGCAAAATTTTCTAATCAATAAAATTCAATTTATCAATTCTTTTAATTTAATGATTTGTTTTTGTGGTGTAATATATGAGAACTCTTTGCCTAACCCAAAGTCAAAAATATTTTCCCCTATATTTTATCTAGAAGTGTAATAATATTATGTGTTACATTTACATTTTGAGTGAATTGTTGTATAAAGTTTAAGGTATTCATGAAAGTTTACTTTTTGTCTGAACATCCAATTGTTCCAATACCATTTGTTGAAAAAAATCTTGTATTAATTGACTTAACTTTGTACCTTTGTAAATGGTACTTTTATTGCATTTAAATTGATTGTTAGAAACACAATTAATTCGTGTACATTGACCCTGTGTTCTGCAACCTTGTTAAACTCATTTTTTACTTCTAGTTTTTATATAGATTCCACTGGATTTTCTACATAGTTGATCACGTTGCTTGCAAATAAAGATGGTTTAACATCTTCTTTCATAATTGGGTGACTTTATTTTTCTTGCCTTATTGATCTGCTAGAAACTTCAGTAAAATTTTCAGAAGTGGGGAGAGCAGACATCTTTGCCTTGTTCCTGATCTCAGAGGAAAAGAATTCAACCTTTTACCATTAAGTAAAGTGTTCACTGTAGATTTTGTGTAGATGCTCTCTTTATCAGTTGAGGAGTTTCCCTTGTACTCCTAGTTTTCCAATAGTTTTATTTTTTAGGGATGAATTATGGATTCTGTCAAATGATGTATGAGATGATCATATAGTTTTTCTTTTCTAAGTTTGTTAATGTTAATGTTCATTTTTGAAGGTTAAACCAGGTTATTCCTGTGATAAATCCCACTTGTTGAATTTGGTTTGCTAAAATTCTGTTTAGAACTTTTCTATCACTTTACGAGTGATATTGGTCAGCAGTTGTTTTTCTTTGTAATGTTGTTGTCTGGTTTTGATTATCAGAATAATATTGGCCTCATGAAATGAGTTGGGAAATACTCCCTCTTATTCCATTTTCTAAAAGAAAATGTCATATCTAAAGGTATGTAAATATCTGAAAAGAAGAAAGATAGAGGCTAACCTATGCATATCCACACACACCAATCAAAAAAGTCACTGCGTGAATAACAATTTGTGTAATGTGTAATGAAAGACCACAGATATTTTCCTAGAGGATGTTGCTCACTGGAAAACGTGAAACAAAAGTGAAAGGAGGTTTAGCCCTCTACTTTATTTCTCTTTAAAAGCAAATCAGCTCAAGCCCATACTTCTCTTTAGGAGTAAGTCAGGGACCTCTGAAATAAAAACATATTCCAGAGGCAATGGGTTCACTTTGCTTTCAGGTGGGTGTTCTCCTTGTTCATTAAGCTAACAGGGGAAAGGCATAGAGAGAGTTATGCTATCTTCTGTTTCCATGGGGGGAAATGGAAAATAACCATGAACTGATTCACTCAGGGTTAATGGCAAATCCAGACCCCATTAGACTTCTTGCCTCTCACCTTAGTGTTATAGTTGTTTCTTCAGTTTTATTTATTTCAGTGAAATTGCTTTTCATTTTTATCTTACTAGTGACCTTAGAATCTATCTCCAAAATAAAATGCAATTTTACAGTAAAGTAATTCTTATCAAAAGCAGGCTGCTTTTACTATAAAACCCAACCTCTTAATGTTAAAGCTCCTGAAGGCTTGGTCTCAGGCTTTTTTCTCACCACACTCACTCCCCAGACGAAATGGAGGTCCATTTCCCCCATCTCTTTTCCTCTTGGGAATTGATCTTTCCCAATGCCATATAAAGGGGTGGAGCTGCCATTGAAAGTGCCATAGAGGTGGAGAGGGGCCCAGACGAGTCCCTCAGAGTCTCCACCCAGGACACAGTGACTGAGGAGAGGCCTTTTGGGAACAGATATGATTGCTGAGAGACAAAGGATCTCTGTGAGACATAAGCTGAAAGTACCACATAAGCCTGAACTGGCAGGGATTTTCTGGAAAATTAAGACAGAGGAAAGAACAGTCATAAAAAGAAAAATCCATGGTTGGGGGTGGGGAGAGAGAGAGAGAGAGAGAGATTGAGATGAGAAAGAGAGAAAGAGAGAGAGAGAGATTGAGAGAGAATTGAAATCATCACTTAAAGATTTAAACATCAGACAGCAGATGTGCCTATAACTCAACTCCTGTTCTTTTTCAGTTTGAGTCAAGAAATTGCCTTTTCGTTTAAGCTAGCTTTTTGTCACTTTCAGCCACAAGTGCTGACTACTATTCTGAGTGTTTCTCTTCATTTACTCATGCTGACAGCTTACACTGCTCTTCTAGTCCCACTTCAGACTCTTCTCTGAACCCTAGATTCGCCTCCATGAATTCCATACTTGAATTTCGGCTTTGATTGGAGGATTTCGGTGGCTGAACTTACCATGTGCAAAGCCAAACAGTTGGTTTCCCTCAATCCTACTCTCGTCTCCTTCTTCTGCCTTCTTGCCTCTCAGTGTGTCACCACCACTTTTCAGTGGCTCAAGTAAGAAATGAAACTTACCTTAGTTACTTGATCCCCCCACTTCCCCCCACTGCCAACCCCTCAGCAAGACCTGCCATTCTTACTCCCTAAATGCTACAGGAGTCACTCTCTCTACTTTTAATTTTTACTCTCTCATCCCAGTCCAACACCATCTCTCAATGTATTGCAGTATCCTTCCAACTATCTCACTTTCAGCTTTGATTTCCTATAATCCAGCCTCTGCACAGCACCTGGAGTGAGCCTTTAACGATATAAACTAAGTCACTTTGATCCCCTGCATGGAACCTTGTAATTGCTTCTAATTACACATAAAATAAAATTTAAATCCTTTCTCCTGGTCTAAAAATCTTTTGATAACTTTAATCTCGTCTCTCGCCAAGCCCCATACTCTGTGTTCCTGGCACTGGCTTCACACACACTGTCCCTGTTTGTCCCTTACCTTCTTTTGGTTGGACGATTATCTTCCTTTACAGCTTGACCACCTTGTCTAAATCACCATGATTCTCTGCCAAAACCCTTAGATCGTTTACTTCATACTATACTGGATAATTAATAATTAGATATTTGTTATTTAGTTGGCTTTATTTTTGTCTGTCTCCACAACTAGCCTGGACTGTGAACTTCATGAATTTAAGAACCATGCCTCTTGTCTACCACTAAACACCTGGTATCTAACTGCCTGCCAGTTACACAGACACTCAAAGTATCTTTTGAATGAATGAAAGAATAAAAGAAATATACAAATGAATGAATGAATGACACAGGGTATATACTACGGAAGAATTAAAATAGTGGAGACTAATTTCCTTTAGAGTTATATGGGAAGATTGCTTTGGAAGAAGAAGCAAATGAGCTCAACTTTGAGCAATAAATTTGGGAGTGGTGGGAAGAAAGGAAATAGCCTCAGAGAAAACTTGGAAGAAAATCTGGGTGTCTGAGTGTGTCTGAGTGTGTGTGTGTGTGTGTGTGTTTAAGGGACATACACGTATGCAAACTCCTAGTGTGTGTATGTATGGAGGATAGAACTAGAGGAGATAGAAGAAAATAAGCCTTGAAAGAGAAGATAAGGCCAAATGGTGGATTTCATTTAGTTTAGAACCATAGTTATGAGGGTAATAAAGGATGCATGTGAAGAAAACAGCTGTGGCAATGAAAGGGCAAAGTAACAGATCTGAGGGATAGGAAGGTAATATTGACAGACCTTAGTGACAAATGGAATATTGTATGTCGACAGAGACAGGAGAGTTAAAGCTGATTCAAGCTTGTGAACCTGTGTGACTAGGGCATGGATTCTGCTAGCAGAGATAGGAATCCTAGGAGGGATGTGTGTAAATTGGGAGGAGGGCAATGAAATTATGAATATCTTAAAACATATAGAGAAATAGTCAGCAGATACTTGGAAAGGTGGTGCTGGGTCCCAGCTGAAAACGTCAAAGATAAAAAGTTAATCAGCAACAACTACCACAAAGAAATAGATTGAATATGTCCTATAGGCTGAGGGTATCAGCCAGGGTTCAGTGCAGGAAATGGAACCCAGTCATTTTTAGCAGAAAATCATTTAGTACATATAATACGGGAATTTGGTGTTCATACAAGCATTAGAAAGGATAGAGGAACTTCATGTCAGAAATGGACTCTTACCAGGCTTCTGACCTCAAGCTCCTCCGATCCAGTTTTCAGGAACTACTATTGCTGCCCCCAGGTTAAGAAAATGCTGCTGCTACGGCTTCCACCGTGCTGAAGTCGCAGCCACCACCCCTAGCAAGCTGCAGAATTGACAATGAGCGTGCAAATCCAGCTGCTGCTTACCCTCTACCTGGATTATGCCTGTGTGCCCACTTGGGTGCACAAGGGGTAAACACTTCCTGCCCCTTGCCGTCTTCCTCCTGCCTTCCAAATATGGCGTAGGTGGGTCTCATTGGCAGAACCTATAGGATATCCTGAACTCTCGTGGCAAGAGTGCTGAGTAGTTTTTAGTCATCCAGCCCTTATGTGCCAGGGAGTGGGACTTCAGGAGCCTTAACCACAGTGGGAACGGAGGCTGAGGGCCAACAGAGAAGAACCAGCACGGTGAGCATGGGGCAAAGGGCTGAACATACATTTTCTCACTCACTTTTATCAAGAAATATTGTCATATTATTACCCTCATTTTACAGATGAGAATGTGAGGACATGGAAACACTGAGTAACCTGACATATGTCCGCATCTAATGGAGCGGGGGAATCAGATTTGCATCCAGGCATTCTGACTCAAAAGCCCACATTCTTTGGCCCTGGAGTTTTCTCCTTAGAAATAACAGTTGAAGACCTCAAAAGACAGTGTATCGAATGAGAAAAGTAGAATACTGAGTCTAGACTTTTGGGTAATTCCTAAATGTAAGAAGCAAGCAAAGGAAGCAGAAACAGTAGTTAAGTGCAGCACACTCAAATTCAAAAGAGGTGAATTATCACCAAGGAGGTGGTGGTTTATGGCCAATTGGTTTGAAAACTGAGAAGTCATCACCCTAGGCAAGAAGCAGATCATCCTCCTCATTGCTATTGTTTAATTCTGAAATGAAGGGCTATAGTAATAAACTCATATGGCTTAGGGTAGAAGGGAGCTTTTAGTAGCTGAGTATCACATGCTTGGTATTCTACCCAAGTGTGCTTTCCTCTCTCATTTTACCTTTTAGGTAAAAGTTATTTAAAAATCTGTTCTTGGGTCACTCTTATTCATCAGGATCATTGAGAGAACAGAGAACTCAGTTTCTGCTGTTACAGGGAGCCACAGAATCATGCCCATGTGGTGGCTACTTTGGCTTGACATGCTCCAACTATATCCACCCACCCTCTCGATTCCCCTCTCTGGAGAGATCAAAATATAGCTCTGGAACAAATTTTCTGAGTCCCTCGTACTCTGACTTTGTGTGCGTATGTCACTTACGACACTCAAGAAACTTTTGCATGGATGTTTAAGACAGAAGAGTACTCTTACCTCACTCAGGCTACTATACTGCTTAATGGCAGGGAGCGTTTTGCTATAATTCACTATGCATTGTTTCCCCATGGGGTTAGCTCCAGCACTGTTCCTGCTCAGATGTAGAAAAAGACACATTAGTATGAACATATACTGATGATGATGACGTTGCAGAAGAGTTTCTTGCTACAGGATCAGATATGTTCTTGAAATTCTCCAGATGGCAAAACTTCTTTCTTTCTTTACATGCAATCAAGAGCCTCATTTTTTTTTTTTTTTTTTTGCTACAAGATCAAATTAAAACTCCTCGGGATTTACCTTCTACTATCAACTACTATAATGAATTATAATTGATCAGATCCAAAGAGCCAATAAGGAAAAGTTATCTCATGTGCTCAAAGGACTAATATAATCAGGATTACAAAGATTAGTGATTTGCCCAGAGTTGAAGCATTGACATCTGGTTCTTGCATCTTTTAAAATTATGGTTGATTTTGGTCCCAAAGAATAGCAACCCTGAAAGATGCATTCTGCTAGTAAATATGAGACTGATCTACCATCAATGTAAAATTTGCACTGTAATTGTAGTTCATCGGAAAATTAGTCTATTCTCTTTGAGATATTGTTTAGGCTATCCTACTGTTACTTTAGTGAATTGTTAGATATTGCTACATTGACAAAAATGAAAAAAATGTATAATTTGACATTTGAAATGAAAAAGACAGAAACATAAAAAATAAAAATCACATTTATTTAAACAAAAATATACACACAGTGTACAATGAATATGGTTTACACAGAACAATAAAACAAAATGATATTTCTTCAAATACCAATATAAAATGATCTAACCTATTTGTGCCTCATTTCCTGGGACTATACATTATTGGTTGATCTGGAATATACATTTAACATTAAAACAAATGCCAATGTTTCAGATAAGTACCGCAAGAATCTGAAAATCAGATATTAGGTTAAATAAAATAATAAAATCTTCATATGAGTATATGTGTACAAAGGATTGCACATGTGCCATAAAATGGGAGTGTCTATACATTTACAAACACTTGGAGTCTGCCTTTTGAAAGTTTGAAAGCCCTTTGACATGAAATGGTTTTTAATATTGATAGCGATATAAAAGCATCAGAAGAACTATATAGATAATAGAGCAATTTTGCCAATATTTGAGTCAATATTGCCTGCTAGTCAATAAAACCGCACCAAGTCATCATTAAAGATGTACTGCTGAGTTGTGACCTTTTATGGCCTTGGAGTAATTTTGATGATTTTAGGAAGATTGTGAATGTATTCATACCGTGTGTGAAAGTGCAACATCTTAAAAGAATGGTTTATCAAGCAACATCACTTGTATTAGGTCTTCTCTCCTTTAATGTTCAGTCTCTCTGGGTACTATACTTAACTGTGAGTCTTGTTTTCCTTTTCAAATTTAAAATTCTAAATATTCATGCAATCTATACAAGTTCAAACTCAGGAGAGTTGATGGCATGTACATTTTTAAAGTTAATATGACTTTACAATTTTTTCCTACCTCCTTGTTACTAATAGCCTGATATGATTTCTTTGACATCAGAAATGTTTTAGATTCCCCTTACTTGCTTAGAAATAAAATTAAAAGAGTGATTAATGTACACTATGACTCAGGAAGGAAAAATCCAAATTTCCATACCTTACCTTTATACCTAATTGGCCTGCCATATTTTATCTAAAACATTAACTGTATTTTTCTGTTCCTAAAGACAGTCTTTGCTAGAGATAGCATCTGTTTGGAAAAGTTCTAACTTAAATCTTCCAAAGAAACAAAAGCTCTAATACATCAGTACTTTGTTTATAAAGCAATGAAACATAAATATGGGGGGAAAAGGGCATAGCTCTTGCCGATTACAGCTGGGCTAAATGAATGTGAATCTGTGAATTCACCTGAAATTGTCAATCCACTATACAGCTCTCAGCAAATGATTCTCTTCAGCAGCACATAATTTGTGAAGCCTCCAGCTATTTGCGATGCCTTGTGTTCAGTATGTTTGCTTCCCTCTGCAACTGCTGATCAGTTTTTTCTCAGACCAGTTTCTTAAATGGTGATAAGAGTTAATTTATCTCTCAAAAGATTACAAAAGGTGCCCTGTATATTGAACTAAACCACGGATAGACCACCCTGTTTGGAAATCAAACACCTAAGACATCTGTGTGATTTAGTATGCTGCCAGAGTTTAACTTGTTTAATCTAACAGTTTGGCTTTCAATTGAGCTATATTTATTAGAATCTGGGCATGGTAATATGTTACAGTTTTTCTTCTTTTAGCTAATGCTAAAATGATAAACTTAAAAACTGATACTGAAGCACATTTTTAGTGATACACTAATTAGGCTAACATTTCCCTGAATTTAGCCTGAAGTTGTTATTACGTACACTAAAGCTGCATTGCTGAGGTTTCTCTTGCAGAACATCATAGAGAGAGACGTTTTTAAAACACATCGTTATGATTAAATGATTTAATTATGAATAAAATATAAACATCAAATATTACTTATAGTCTAATAGGAGTCTTTAAAGAGGGTAAAAACCAAATCAAAATTGTAGCCATCTGAAGATGAGTGATTGCATTTTATATCATTCTAGTAATTTAATACTGCTTCCCATTATTGGTTATTTTCCGGAGAAAAAGTGATGGCGGCATTCAGTTATGTGCTGGTAATTGTTTGACAACTGGCTTTCCAGGAGTTAAAAGTATGGGTTGGTAGCATCTGGAAGTTTCTGTGATGTAACTCCCACTGTGGTCAATTTCAAGCTATAGGGATGTGATGTTACTGAATGTGGGGTCAGGAAGAGAGGGAGGCACAGTTGGCACATTATAATATTGTGTTTCCACTGGACAGATACAATTGACATAAACAACCTCAAGGGCAGAGGTCAATAGTAAAACGTACTAAAACAATTGGGAATTGGTAAGTTTTGATTATTACCTTTGTTTTTAATAAAATCTATTCAACTGTATTTTACAGTTTAATATTTAACGATGGCTGTGTTTTCACAACTGGCTTACAGAATTCAGTGATCAGCTATCATAAGTCAGCATGAGCCACTTTCCAGCACACCACTGTTATCCTCCTCTTGGCACGTATCAAACTTGACATAGGAGGGGGGTTTGATTTGCTTGGGAAGAAAAGCATGGCTCTACACCAATCTTTTTCTTTTCCACCATCTTATTCTGTGCAAAATACTATACTTAGCTGAGAGAAAAAAAAAGGGAAGTATCCTTCATCCAGATGCTAGCTTTTAAGACTTCACAGTTCCTCAGAAGAAGAGGTGTTAGTCTTATAAAGTAAGGACTAGAGGTTAGTTACCTGGGCTCCTGCTCTAACTGGGCAGTTGGTCATTTCAGTACAATTTGTAAGCAGGATCAGATGGTTGCTCTGACTCACTGGGTTATTGGATTGACCAAACTATTTACATCAAAGGATTGTTTGGGCAGAGTGTAGGCAAAACCCAAGGCAATATTTACAAGAAAGAAACAACCACACAAGGAATAAATGAATGGGTGCATCTAAAATGTGGGTCTGATTCAATAAAATATTTCAAACTTTAATGTTCAGCTGTTTTGTAGAACATTTTCAGGCTCTGGATCTTTGGTCACTGGGTCAAACATAATTAGGATTCCACCTTCCCTTGTTTTTAAAGATGTTTTCTATAGGACTTCGTAAATAGCAAATACAGAATTTTTATCTACATTTGAGGATATCAGAGGGAAAACATGTTTTTGAACCCAAAAAAATTGTCTTGTTTGGAAATGTTACTTTCTTGGTTCAGTTTCTGACTCAACGTGATCCTTTAAAATAGAATGATTGGTGCATCTTTTAAATGAAAATGAAGATAGAAAAGCATGACTGAGCCTGTGTTTGTACAAAAGAGATTTTAAAACTTTTTGTTTAATATTTTTCCTTTGATTTAGAAAGCGTTAATAATTTAAGAAATAATGAAGTAGTTTTCCAAGGATACTTGGAATACCTCTCAGGAAGGGAGCAACATTGTTGTCAATAAGAAACAAAAATTTTCTGGATGAAATCCACTTTTAGAAGTGTGCACAAATATAAGCTTCCAGTAGGGAAATGCAGACGATTATGCTAATAATAAATGAGAACTTACATGCATCTGTATTACAGTCAGCTCTACTCTTTTAGAATTTTTATATTAGTACTTAATAAAAAAGCAAAAGGTCTTTGAAATGTCTTCCCAAAACTCTGCTGTTGGCTTTGTAGTTAATATTTTTTTCCATATTTGAGTCAAGAGGTTTCATTTTTAAAAATACAAACAAAAAGCTATTGTTTATAAGAATATTTACAAGATGATAAATCACCTAAGTTATCTTGGAACTCAGACTACCATTTGATATACTGAATGAGGCTTCACAGTTATTCAAGGAAACCTCTGTCATCCCAACCTCTGTACCTTAAATCCAGTGGGATAATGAAAATAATCACAAATGCTACCATTTTCAAATGAAATTGAACAATTCAAAGATTATATTTACTCAGTGAAATGAAGAATGAGGCATAAAGGAGAACACCAAGATAACCTGTCCATGAATAGATCCACGGTACACAGCATCTTCTTATGAAAAAGGCTGTAAATAGTTTGACACCTGCCTCAAGTATAATGCCCACAAGTCCTTAACTAAAATAATAGATTAATAATACTGGCATTAAAAGCCCCAAAGCGTTATCTAAAACGCAGTAATTTGAAAAACCTAATATGAGCCTAGAGATATGTTTGGAATTCTCATTTCAACAGGCATCTTCGTGGAGGAGCTATTACATCAGCTATGGAAAGCCCCTAAGATCATCCATTGACTGTGGTCACAGCTAAGAAGTGTCAGTGTAACAGGCGTCTGGCATTTCCAAGGGAGATTTATGCTCTGGATGGCATGCTCCTCTGATGAGAAAGGAAAAAGAATAGATTCTTAAAATTTGGAGAAAAAAAATCTCATTTGTTCAGACCCTTATACTCCAAGTTTCAATTCCAGCAGTAAATGCCAATTTCTATTTAACTAACTAGCATTCTTCCCAAATCTTCATGTACATATTTAGTGCGGCAATTTAGAGAACAGACAGGCTAAGAAGGTAAGAAGACATTGTAACCAGGGTTCTAAAATTATCTAGCTGGGTAATTGGGGGTATATCTTCCTTGTGCTTTAATTTAGCCATTTATAATGGTGTTATACATGATGATCTCTAAGGCAACTTCTGATTTGGAGTTTTGGAAAACTTTCAGTGTTATTTTACTAAGTAAGGGCAAATGTGAAATTCCATTTAAGAGAAATAATTGTTTTGGTTTATCATTAGTTATGGTGGCCTATGTTTTAAAAGGTTTATTCACGTATACTAATCTATGCTAGACAATGCATACTTACACCATCTACATTCTATACCAAGATGACTGCTAGAAAACACCTCAAAGATATTTTACAGTTTTTCATGAACTTGACTACATAAAGTTCAGGCTGATGGGGCCATCGAACCTAAGTCAGAGTTTTGAGAAGATACTATGCTTTTGAAAAGTATTTTTACTGCTTTACTAACACTGTCCATCTACGGGTTTAGGAGGACCTGTCACACCTCCACTGGATGACAAAAGTCCTTACAAGCACACATAAACTGCTTCTGTAGTCAAAATCATGAGTTAACTCTCCGTAGTCTCAAGTAACTAGAAAAATATTTTTTAAAGCCCAAAAATGGGCTCTCAGGTTATTTGTGAGAAAGGCTATGGAATAATATCTCAAAGTCTCTCTTCCCTTTACACTCTATCATAGCTTTGGAGTGGAGAAGGCCACTCTCTGAATCACCCCCAGGTCCCCTGTAGCGACCTAGCTTTTCTCAGAATGTCTTTCATTAAAATACCCCATGAATGAAATGTACACTTTCTGAGCTGATCTCAACCAGCGAGAGTCAATATAAGCTTAGACCTAGAAACACGATATGATTTAAGGTTTGTTTAATGGATTTCTTTCAGAGTCATATGCTGATAACTAATTCAAGTAATTCCTAGATTTGGGCAAATATCCCTGATCACCTCCCTCCACAAATTCATGACAATGAAAACGTAAAAAAGGTAGAGATTATCCAGCGGAAGCGTATTTGTGTTCCTGTTTATTTACATGTTGGTAAACTTAGGTGTCAGCTTTTCCATAAGTCCCCTCTGGAGGTCTGTAGTACTTGGGGAAAGCCATCAGCTGTAGCATGTTGAAAGCATACTTCCTGCATTTGATATTCTTCAGTACATTTTCTATGCGGCAGCCTTCTCTGGTGAAAGGGGAAAAAGGACAACTTCATGAAACACAGAATAAATAAATATGCTTTATTTGTCCAATGCAGAGTTGCAGCAACAGTCCAAGTAAAAATAACAAAGATTCAACTCTACATTTTTTTTTTTCACAAATGATGATACATCTTACAAAATTAAATCCTAGGCCAGGCCCAATACCATTATTGCCCTCAGAAAAAAGATGAGTAGAGTCCCTTTGCTCTTAACATATATTTAAGGTTTAATAAACTCTTTAAATATAATTTGTTCCACAATACAGCTTCATTTTCGTTTCATAAATATATCTGCCTTTTTATAACTTTTCCACAAATGAATTTCTCAGTCTCTTTAAAACACATGAACATCTACACATAGCCCTAAGGATGTAGGTTCTAGGAATAAGGCATTTAATTTATTAAGTCTGGCCATATAGATTTTTAAAGGAAAGTTTCATCTCTATTTGACTGCATTATTTTAGCTGTGCAACAAAGAGGAAAATGGCTTTCCAGACAGCCTGGTCCAAGTTTCAGCTTTATCAAGAGGAGTGCTTGTGTGCAGACAGTACAAAAGTCACAGGTGCTGAAAATGAGGCATCGAGACACAAACAAGACTTTGTTAAAAAGAATAGAAAAGTACTCTGAGAGCCAAATCAACCCAAACCATGGTTACAAACGGGTTCATTTAATTACAAAACATAAATAGCCATTCTCTCCAGAAAGTTACTTGACAGAAAAGGGTTAATTGCAGGAAAGAAATCACAGAACTAACAGGTTAAGATATCAAACAGAAGATTCTATCAGCTGATGGCGACAATGAGATCAGCACAGTGGAAATCAAGTCTGGAACCTCCCACATCTCTAGGACTTGTCTCAGGGTCTCAGGGTTTGTGCAAATTCAGTCTTAATTTCTTTCAATAAATTTAATGGGAAGAGGAAGAGGAAATGAAGAACGTCAAGCTTTCAGGATTCTGTTCTTTGTCTTATGCCAAAGACAGGAATTTAAAATTTCTTCTTGAACTAGTTAACAGAGGGAAACACTTCTCCATGAACAAAAGAGCAAAATAATTCACTTAATGCATAGTACTTCTTTTTTTTTTTTTAGATTTTAGGAAAAACACATAAAACACTTACAATTCAAACTTTTTTTTTTTAAATTCTGTGACTCTGAAAATGTAGAAATTACAGCATTGTCCCCATAATTTAAAGTCCATTGTCAGTTGTAGAAAAGAAAGGAGTACAACATAAAACTTATTGGTATTTGGCTAAAAGTAATGCAAGACTTAAAATAAGCCACACAACTAGCAGGTGTGAGCTGACAAGCAGCAAGGCGACGGGATAGAAGTGTCGAGAAGTTGGCTTGTTATCAGTTAGACAGCCTGTTTCAGGATCATCAGATTCATTCAGTGCTCCCTGGGTTTGTCTGCTGTTAAACGGGGGGTGGGGGGGGGAGTTAGGGGAGAAAAGAAAATAGTATAGCGTTCACACAGTAAAGAAACTCAACCTTAAATATCCTGAAATACAACACATTATCTTATATAATACAGCAGTTTCAGATGAAGTTTTTATGCTAAATAGCCCCAAAGGCATCCTGCGTATTTTTTCCAACTGGGCTTTTGTGCAAAAAGGAAGAGAGAAATGCTATGATGATATTCACATGGGTTGAATATGTATATGCACAAGGAAGGGTCAGAGAAGCATAACGGGGCCAATAGACAAGGCTACATGAATAAAACTAAAATATGGATCAGCCCATAAAAATAATCTGATAAGTACATCTTTGGAAAATGAAATGAGAAACACAGTATGTAGTGAAGGAAATGGACGTGTCTGGCACATTTAAACACACTGTCTATTGTTACTGTACCTATATAACGTATTTAAAGTTATAAAAATGATTAATGGAAATGGCTTGGTATTTAAAATGAATGAAATATCTGACATGTCATCCTTGCCAGCCATAAGACTAGTTTAACCAAACCCGACTCAGCACCCTTTCATCGGTTCAGCTCATAAATTATGTTGTTCTGCTCATCTTCCTAAAATGAAGCCAAATCTATCTCCTATGGACTCTCCAGATCTGAAAAGAGATCCATATTTACAGAGTACATGTTGAAAAATAAAAGATTCTAAATTTCCAGGTTGTGTATTTTCTGTAAAAGTGAAAAATAAGCATTTGTAATTGGGCTTAAAAGCAGTTCCAATTACGGCACATCTGAAATCTGCCATACTGATGTAAGTTGAAAATACCAATGCTTTTCTACGGTATAGTTCATCAGTATTCAGAGTATTCAGAATTTCAGTCACTCTCAGTTGTCAAGGAGTTTTTGATCTCTGTCAGCTCCTCCAGGTTTTGAGGCAGAAAGCCAGCTGTTGCTTGGTCTATGAACAGGGCTGTATATGCAAAGGTACCTTCTACACAAGCCCCTTAGCATCCGTGACCCCCTTTCAACCAGTTGCAGCTTCTGAAAACCTCCTACACAGAGATGTTTTTGACCTGGTGTCAACCACATCCAGTGGCCACATGTGGACAAACAGCAGTGGTAATTATTTCAAACAGCGATCTCAGTTTAAAACACCAAATCAATCATGCTGGGCTGGGCTCTGGTGCTTCCTTGTTGTTCGGTTAAGACCTAAGGACTATGGCGCCAGTGTCAAAGTGAAATAGAATATTATCTGGAAAATGAGTGGTTTATTGAGGGAAAGGGAGGGCTGCATAATTCCTATTGTCAGTTGTACTTGGTTACTTGTTCAACTTTCTACTGCTCACTAGGTAGGAAACATGCAGTAGATTTTAAAGTATGGATACCTTTGAATGTGACTAAGAAAAACTTCCTTGTCCAATATTATTTCTCTAATATCATCTTCACTAACGCTCCCTCCTGTCCATTATTAAGATGAAGGTTATCTGTAGCAAATCTTAAGCTTGTTAAAACCTTCGTTCCTTTCCTTGTTAAGAGAGAAGTACAGAGTCTCCTATATCATTTATCTATCTATCTATCTATCATAATATAAATATTAAATTCTGATTACAAATTTAGGTTAAATATTAACCACAATCTATCAATAATAGTATAGAAATACTCTTTCTTTCCCAGTGGGACCACCTGTAGACAGGCTCTGGCTGAGGAACAGACAACTGGCCGACCAGTAAGTTGAAAGGATCTTGTAACCGTCCTTACTCCAAGTACAGGGGACTCATTCATACCAGATGGCTTTTTTGCCCTACAACTGTCAGAGCACATTTAATATTTTCCAAGTCTGCTTGTTGAATATGCCTTCCAAGTAAAAAGTGCTACATTAAAAGATTTTTTTTTTGAGGGGCAGTTTTATAATTGAATTAATTTGTTGCTTACTAACTGCAATCTCTGGAGGTTAGAATAATATATTAAAAATGCCTCTGACATAGTCATTCTATTATTCAGCTGAAATTTGAAAGCAACGTAGCCTACAAGCCTGCCACAGCACATAGAGCTTGAGGCCCTGACTATGTCACCGAGGGGACACAGGTGCTCTTGGGGCTGCTTCCTTGCTTCCTGCTAAGAACAGCACAAATGGTTATTTCTTCAGGGCCACAAATGAATTTTTCAGCACTCTGCTAGTGTAAATGCAAAGGATGTACTAAGTAATAACATTAGTAATTTCCTCCCTGGGAGATTATGACAAATTATTAATTAGTGGCTGCCTTGCACGGTACCCCGATAATCCAAGGTCATTAGTTTTAGCCATCACTGACTGGTAGATCACCATGGAAGCAAATCACAATGTTGTTTCCACTGAAAATGTGACATGATCTGACATTTAAGGGCAGTTACTGAATCTGCAGGATAGAAAATGATTTTCTTTTCCTTCAAAGACCTGTCAAAGCAATCACTTAAAATAGAAACAAGTAAAAGGAAATGTCTCACTCTTAAACACATCACTGCCTACACAAGGAGACATTTCCTTAAATAAAACCCAACGTGTGTGACTTGATGATATTTGCCTATTTCCCCCTCTTTTCTGTCAGCAACTATGGCTGTATCCTAGATCACAAGTCTCCCACTATAGGTATCCTCTCAAATCAGTCAGACCTCTAAAGATAAAAGTTAGAATCCTCCTATCTCCCCCTGCTGGGTAATTATTCATGAATAGTATTGTTATTTGATAGTTTATTCCTTTAACCACTACAGCTCTTCAAGCTCCCTCAAAGGAAAATTACCAGTTAAAACTGAATTGAAAAATCTTTCCTTCTGACGAGAAAGCTGATTTCCTTCCATGCTAAAATGAGACTGTTTCACGTTTCATTACATCCAAGTTCGGAGCTATAGGCATACCATCTTGAAATGCTGAGCCAAGATTTTAGAGCCAGTATCTTACAGAACTTTATTTGAGTCTACATTCATCCGATAAATCGATCTTAATAGAGCATCATGTTTCAGGCTCTAGAATGCTGGATTGTGTCAGATTTTAAACTGGCAGATCTGTGTAAAAATGAATATAATGTAGGTCCTTATCAAGAAGAGCTTTGAGAGTGGTACCTACATCATAAAATCAGAGATTCTTCAGATGTAGAGTGACTTTAAAAAGTCTTCAAGTTGAATTACACATTTCATAGATGAGAAAACAAATTTAAAGGCCTTGCCTGGGCTTCTACAACAGCAAGTTGCAAAAAAGGATCCTGAATATGTAGTTTGCCTGGTTCACAGTTTGCTTAAATGATAAAAAATAAGAGAAGAATTTTTTGTTTTCAGTTTAGATCAAGGTCCAGTGTGAAATTTAATGACTCAAAATACTCTTAGATGCCAAATTACCTACCAAAACTTTCCAAAAATTTAATTTATAATTAGAATATTGAAAGTATATTTCCAGGACTTTTGGAAAAAACTGTGCAACTGTTTAAACAGAGGGGAAGTTTTAATAAAAGAATATCAAGGTTGGGATAATTTCCACTGGCTTAGAATCAAGATTAGCCTTGGTGGCTACTGAATCACCAGCAGCATTTAAAGTGATATCTTCATTTTAACTGAATTTCAGAATCTAATTCAAAATACATTAGGTCAACCACAGGAAAAGCCCCTAAATTAAGGAATTACTTAGAAGACATAAGACTATGTCACTGCTTGTAATGTCCAGGTCATAGAGTGCTTCCAATAATCATAGACAAGTTGGCTACAAAAGAAAGAGCAGTATTATGAAAATCGCACTCAGAGGAAGGAGTCCTCCCCATAGGGCACTGCATGCACTTCTGGACATGACAGTCTAAGGGGAGGGCTACTGTGAACTAGAGGATACCAGAGCATGGTCACCAGGAAGATGACAGTGGGCTTGGGAACCTGGCAAATCAGAAAAGACTGAAGGCTACGGGAAAGAGAAGAATTCCATTGGCTTAGAGAACAGGAACATTTATAGTTAAGTGGTTGCTGATTTCAGATAGTCAAAGATTCAGTAGTTTAAAGTCTGGGCAACTTGCAAATCAATGGAAGTGTTTGAAGTAAAGAAAGAGATCTCTCATGTATCATATCCAATCATGTGATAGCTGCTTTATAGATATTATCTATTCATTCCTTACAAACAGTCAAACTGGTTAGAATTATTATCTCCACAGGTGAAAAAAGGATTATAAAACCTGTGCAAGTAGCAAACAGGGAATTTTTATCTTTGTCTGTCAAATGGAAAAACCATATGCCTTCTACTTTATGATTGTGATCCTTTGGGCACAGATTTCTCGCTACCTCTCAGAAACTGGCAGGTGTGATTTCTTGCTAGTTGCTAGATTAGATTAAGCAACTTCTAAAATTACTTTCATCTCTACCTTCCTGTGATTCTTTGATTCTGTTAAAACATAACTGACTCTAGAGATGCATATTTTTTCTACTAATAGAATAGGTGACAGTTCAATAAGAAATAGGGTACGGGGCAAAAATCAAAGAAGGCAAAGCATGTTGACACTGTATTTAATCTCGACAGTGGTTCTCGCTCATTCTTATCTATTTTCAGAATTAAAAAAAAAAAGTGACATATTTCATTGTTTAATTCTCCCCGGTATCACTTTTTACATTCTTCTTCCAATTTCACTCTTTTAGTTTTACAAAGTGCCTGGAAAATAGGAATATCTTCTTGTCAGAAGAAGCAAGGCTCCAGGTAGTGACACTTTCAGATAATATTTAACATTGCTTTGAAAAGAAAGTGCAGGTGCCCAAAAAACACAACTCAAGACTGATGAAAGTGTTTTATAAAAAACTTTAAAAAGGAAAAAAAGAGAGAGAAAGAGAGAATGAACGAATTTGAAGTATAATTGCTTCCATCAGACCATTTTCAGAGAATTGATTCCAGTTTTGATCTTTGAATTTTAACAAGGTGAATACTTGGATGAGGTCCAGAAAGAAATATCATAAATGATTAAAGGGCTAAAGAAAAATGCTTATGAGGAAGTGTTTAAGGTTAATTTTGTTTTGATAAAAGAAGGCTAAATGAGATGTGACTGCTATATTTAAATATGTAAGAAAGTGGTAAAATAATTTTTGAGGTATTAAATTGTGTTTTGCTCTCCTATATATTAGGCTGTAGCATAAAGCATGTGCCTCAGGGATTTTAGCAATGCTGAAAGCAAGCGCTGTCTGAACTAAATAGATTTGTTGTTCTTTAATCTTACGACAGAGAATATGAGGTGTCCATTGAGGGGGCAAAAGGATCTTTGAGGGTTGAAAGAGAAAAGTGCGGGAAAGGGAGAAGGAAAGGGAGGGAGGGAGGGACAGAGAGGGAGACGGGGAGGGAGAGAGAGAGAGAGAGAGAGAGAGAGAGAGAGAGAGAGAGAGAGAAACAGTGGGGAGAAGACAAAGGGACAAAAGTTGGTGCCCGGAGGGTGAATCCCTGTGCATTGTTCTGTGTCTGTGCCTGGGGGGAGGGGGGGAGTGGCGCAGTATGGAGGGCCACAAGATGCATCTAGGGAGGCTCTCCCTAAGTCACTGGTCCACCTTGCCAAAGGTTCCCTTGTCTTGCGCTTGGCTTGGATGTAAGGAAATGAAGGGGCTTAAAGATACCATAGAAGTTTCAGCGCAAGATAAGACCCGTGGCAAGAGGAAAAGCTCAAAATAATAGAGACTGACTTTCCACCAGCCTGGTTGGACAGGAGCTGAAATGTGGAATGAAGTTTGTTTAAGGAAATTATTTTAAAAGTAAACAAAACCAAACCATATACCTTAGTTCGTAAACAGGGTGCTTCTACAAAGAAATAGGTACTTAGATGCGGATGTATACCTATAACTCATTTTCTATTTCCCATGCAGTGTTATTCGCCTTTCTTTGTACAAGAGCTCCTACAGGATGACTTAGTTTTAATGGCTTCAAAATAACAGTCAGAGAGAAGAAACCAGACTAGTCACTAAAACATTCTGTAACTGTGTTTGTGGCTAAAGTACTTAAAAATATAAACAACCCTTGTCTCACTGCTCTAGTTTGGCACTCTCCTGGATTGGGGAGAACCTTTATACCCCAGTGAAGAGGAAAGTAACAAGCAGAAATATAAGACTTCTGATTCCATTCTTGATAAGTACCAGGCAGAGAATAATGAGGTAAATCCATTGAGAGCCAGATTTCCTGGCGGGGCTGTCCTTACCTCCCAAATAAAAATAAAAGTCCATATATGCTCATGTTATTATGAAAGTAGCTCGGGAAAGTAGCGGGTGTCAGTAACAACAGATACCCATTAGGAACGTGTAACAGGAAAAAACATCAGCCCAGCTTCCCAACATCTATTTGATTAAGTTTCAATCTTCCCTTTTAAAGGGAGAATGTTAAGATCTACCCAATAGGATTATTGAGAGATAATGTAAAGGCACCTGTACCTACCACATTCCTAACAATAGGTATAAGGAAATAGGTAAATAAAATTTCCCTCTCTAGCCCTCCTTTTGTTAAATCTCAGCTTCCGTGTGGACAAGAAGTACCTTGACGAGATGTGCAGCTGCTCAGTCCCAGCTCTTTCTCCTCTAGCTCTCTCTAATGCTGAAGTGCCCCCGGGATTTAGGAAAGCACACTTTACCTTCCTGTACTATATATACTGCCCTTAGGCAGTATAGAAGTCAACCAGTCCCATGACTTAACTATCATTGTATGACGATGAATCTTAAATTTCTCTCTCTACCATACACCTCTTCTCTGAATTACAGACACATATATTGCATCTTCACTTGGATGCCTAATAGACATTTTAAGGTAATGAAGCATGGCAGAATATGCCACCCCCATATATGCCACATTGGCATGAGGATTATTTTGAGCTAAAGGCACTTGAAAAAACAGCAGGTGCAGGAGGAGGGCTCTGACCTCCCCTTTTCTTCCTGAAAGCAGGAGATAAAGTTCCCGCCTGAAAGATGCCCTCTCTCTACCAGCAGGAAAGAAACATTCGTATCACCAGATATGGGGAGTCAATGCTGAGAGAATTCTATACAACAGAGCTAGATGAAAGAATTCTTATCTTCCTTTAGCACCACACCCCGAGTCCCCATATATTTCAGTTATTTTTCCACAACTGCTTTTCTTTGTTCAACCTAGTATAAAAGTATTTAGGTTTTGACACTTCTTTGGGTCTTCATTTTCTGGTGAGAATTGCCATGTATATGTAAAATGTGTAGGCTTTTCTTCCATTACTCTGTCTTAGGGCAGTTTAATTCTCAGGCCCAGCCACAGACCCTAAGGGGGCAGAGGAAAAGTCTTACTTTCAGTCCAGTTTCAAGGTCACATCTTAACTTGAGTCCGCCTCCTCTGCCACCATTCCACATCAGCTCCTCCCTTCTTTCGCATCACAGAAAGTGACACTCACCGCTCTCAGACATTCATGTTAAGCACCTCAGTTCTCCCTGATTCTTCTGCCCTCTTTACACCCCACAGCCAGCCATCCATCCATCCACCAATCGGACCACTTGGCAGCATCTCTACTGCTGCGACCTGCCTGTGACCCTCTGTCATCTTGCTTGTACTAACAGAAACCGTTTTCCTACCTTCACTACTCTTGCTGCTCTATTAAGTTTCAGTAAATCCTGATGTACCCATTTAGACAAATGGCAAAGCAACGAATGCACTCTTCTGGTCGTATCCTGAAACCACTTCCCAAAGAGCTTTTATAGAATGAAAATCCAGCTGCATCTCCGTCTCCCATAGGGAGCCAGGCTTGTCAAAATAGCAGTGGTGCTTATCCATCTGCAAGGAGATGGAAATATTTTCAACTGCTCAGCACTGAGACGAAGCTCCTGAACCATAAAGAAGTTGTTCAGCTATATCTTCTTTCGCCACAACCTCTTGGGTTTCTCAGGTTTTTCAATCCCCTCCCATCCCTGCCATTTCTATGGGATTCCAGTCAGCGAGGTAAATCCTGCCAACCTTTTTCAGTGGTGAACTCCTGTTTTGGGTTATCCTTGTTGCATCTGAAATGGATGGAGTTGAGTATGGACCAGTATCAACATCACCACCGCAGTATCAACATTATTACACATTCATTTCCACCCCATCTTGGAACTGGACACGCCAAAAGAATCAGTTTAGAGTTTTTGCCCCTGGAATTGTCATTATCTTCTCTAGGAGGATAGGGTCTCTCTGTTTCTCCCCCTTTCAACCTTTTCCCATTTCTATCCCCAGCTCTCCCTTTATTCCCACCATCCCAAGCAAATAGCACATTGCTACAATTTATTTTATCAACTTCTGGAAGTCAAGGCTTATGAAAATCATTGTGAAAGAGAATAAAAGGCATTCAAGAATCTTAGAGTGTAGTTTTTGGATACAACAAGTGCATGGCTTAAAAACAACAGTTACACAACTGTTACACAATGGCAGACTATAAAATATAAAATCCACCAAGGAGGAAGAACCCCAAGGTGTAACTCAAAGTGCTTTTTACATATATTATCACTAATGCCTGCTGCAAGGATTCAAAGATCAGGGAAGGCATCTTAGAGAAATAAACTTTTGTGATGGATGATGAAGGCCGAATAGAATTTCAATAGTTAGAAATTGGATGGGGTTGGGGGGATGTAAATAACATGGAAAGGCATGGAAACAGAAGAATGTCAGATGCACTTGGGAATGACCCACACTCTGCTTTGGTTGTAATGGGGCAGCAGGAAATAGCAAAAGCAGGAATATTAAAATTAGGATACTTTCTATTTTTGTAGCTTATCTATTTTAGACATTTTCTAAAATAAACACATATTTTGTGGTAAGAAATTCAACTACATTGTTTTAAAATGATACGGGGCTATGTGGCAAATGTTTGTGTCGTCGGTAAAAACTTAGAATTCTCGGGGCTTCCCTGGTGGCGCAGTGGTTGAGAGTCCGCCTGCCGATGCAGGGGACACGGGTTCGTGCCCCGGTCTGGGAAGATCCCACATGCCGCGGAGTGGCTGGGCCCGTGAGCCATGGCCGCTGAGCCTGCGCTCCGCGACGGGAGAGGCCACAACAGTGAGAGGCCCGCGTACCACACACACACACACACACAAAAAGACATCCAGCTATCTTCTACTGATACAGATGGATGCTTCCTCTTGTTTTTCTGTTCAATTCTGGGTATTTCTTTTCCTTTTTAAAATTGGTTTGGTACTAATCTAAGTTATAAGCAATTGGCCATGCATCTTGATTAATTTCCCTTTGTGACCTATACCTCTCAAGCCCCTCTAAGAATATAGAATACAATGCCATGAGAATAATATTTCCTAAGATATTTGTGATGAAATGAGTTGGGAAAATGCTGAGTTAAAAACTCAAACAGGACTGCTTATTTAGGTATTTATCCAGGGAATATTTTTCGAGTACCAGCTTTGTGCCTTGAATAGTTTGAACTGTCCACGATCTAAGAATAAAAAGAAAGAGGAAGGGGCAGTGATATAGAAAAAGTTGATGGATACTGAAATGACAGAGGCCCCAAAACTCCTGGCTAAAGAAATTGAACATTACTCTCTACGTAGTGGGAGTCACATGACTCAAGCTGAACTTCAGGAAAAACTCTTTGGGAGGAAATGTGTAAAATAGATTAGAAGGTGAGGGACTAGAGAAAAGAGCAATTAAGAGCCTACTGCAGTGGTCCAGGTAAAAAGTAATAAAGGTCTGGAGTAAAGCAAAATAAATACAAATGAATGAGAGACTATATATATGATAGATGGGGAGGTGGGGTGAATCAACATCTGGAACCTGCCCTATAAGAGTGATAGACAGAGGTAGCAATTATAAGTCATAAGACCCAGGAGAGAGTATTTTATCTCAGATACATTTCTCTCCTTCTCTGTCTGCTTTTGTAACTACACTGATGCAGATAATCAAATTGAGTCTAACAGAGCCATTATTTCTGTCACTTGCAACCATTTTCTGCAATAATTCTTGAAATGGCTGTGCTGTTTGCCAAACAGATGGCTATCGGGGAGAGTACAAAATATCACTCCGAGCCAACCATAGTAATGGCTTCGAGTCAAATTTCTGATTAAAATAAAAAATGTGTCAGTAGTTTCATTCCAGTAGAACCAAAAGAATTCTAAGGGCACCACAATTTCCTTTTCCATCCATTTGGTTTGTGCTTTTTTCCACATCCGTCAGAAATCATATTCTGTATCGACCCTCTTCTGTTCAATTGAGTAAGACACGGAGACCCAGAGCTTAGAAAAAAGGGCCTTTTTTCCTACTTTCCTCTTGTTTAGGCTCCCTCTGAATCGCTTAAAGCTTTTCTTCAACTCAGATTGTTGGAGCTAGAAGGGAACCTTAAAGATCACCTTGTCCAACCCGTTCATTTTTCAGATGAGGAAGCAGAGGCCTCCAGAGGAGGACCAAGAACTCATAAGTAGTCCACAGGGTGCAGAGCTGGGATTGTGTGCAGAACAATTAGATTCATGATATTCTTCAGTCCTCACACAATGAAACAGAACCTCCTCTCACGCCCCATCCCTAACAGAGAGGAAGGAGCCCTTTTCTCATTCCTCAGGCTTTATACACTGTGAGGACAAGGTGTCCGGCACCTTGTTTTGGGGAAATGCCCCTGGGCTTGGGAGGGAGCAGAGCTGGAGACTGTCCATATATGACTCACTGTGATCTCACTGTTCCTCAGAAATCCCTATGGTACTTTGGTTCCTTTTTCTAGATAATTATGGCGTAAAATTAGCCTTTCTGTCACTGTGGCAGCTGCTGTTCTGACTCACAAACCACTGAGAATTCCAGGAAGGAAGAAAACTAATGGATGGGTTCCTGTAACACTCATTCATAAAGCATCAACTAAGCTCACAGAAAGTTAATAATAAAGGTGACCACTTATTGAGTGCTGACTATTTCACAAATGCCAATCACTTAACCCTAATGATCTCCTTTAACCTTTACACCACTTCTGTGAGGTAGGTACAAAGATTCATTTTGCAAATGGGACAACTTAGAGACACTAGGTAGAATATCCAAACTTACACTGGTAATAGGGGTAGAGCTAGAATGTGAATCTGGTTCCTCCTGACTCCCAAGTCTGTGCTCTTAACAACTGTGATATACTTTCCTTTTCTACATTCTGCATTGTGCCAGAAACTATGTAGATTATAGTACCTGTGTACATGGCCTTACAGTCTACCCAGGGCAGCCCAACATACCCAGAATTATTAGAGAAAAACATGTAGTATTGCCATACATGAAATAAGGGTTTTTAAAAAAATTTACCAGTTTATTATAAATGATAATAAAATGATAATATAGGATACTTCACATGCTACAATATGAATGAAATATATGATACTGAAGATGATAATCCGATGAAGAGGTAATAGGGTGAGGTCCAGAGGGTCCCCAGCACAGGGAGTTTTTGTCCCTCACGGAACTGGGGTGTGTCACCTTCCCAGCATTTGGATGTGTTCGCCAATCTGGAAGTTGATCAAATCTCTCTGTTCAAGAGTTTTTATAGAGCTTAATTTCCAGCCCCTCCCCCTTCCAATCCTCTATTCTGTTGGTCTTTCTGATGACCAGCCCCATCTTGATGCTCTTTAGGGGTTCCAGTCTCAGAAATCTCATTAGCATAAACACCTATGTGCTCAAAAGGGATTTCTTTTTCTCTTTTTAAACTTTTTATTTTATATTATATAGAATTTGAAAAAGAATAGATACAGGTATATGTATAACTGAATCACTTTGTTGTACACCTGAAACTAACACAACATTGTTAGTCGACTATACTCCAATATAAAATGAGATAAAGGTTTTGAATCTAAAGAGTTCTCAGTGTGGGCTTAGGGCTTAGGGTGACCACACATCCCAGTGTGCCTGGGATAGCCCTGAGTGAGATGGAGGGAAGGAGAGAGGACTTCTAGGTATTAACAAAGAAAAAAAAGAAAACAGATAGAGGCAAGGATCTGTGGTGTTTAATGTTTGTTACATGTTTGCTGAATGAGAGTGTAGGGGCATGTATTTATGTAAAAACATGGTGAAAAGATGAGGGAGAGAAACAGGGCATGGTCCAACAAAGAGATAAGGACATGAAATGACACTACAAGATTATATGTTTCTACACGCTATACTTGGGTTTTAGAAAAATTAGTTTGAAAATACTATGCAGGGTAGATTGAAGTAGAGAGATTGGAAGCAGAAAAACCAAGAAAGAGCATATTGAAATAATCAAGGTGTGAGGCAAATAAGAAAAGACCAGGGTGGCAGAGAGAACCTGTCAAAGCCAAAGACATGTCGAAGGGAAGAAATGGAAGAATTTCAGTCAACAAACAAGTAATTAAGCCTTACATCACTGTTTATGATTATATTGGTCCCAACTTCTACATGCCATCATCATGGGCAGTGAGAGAACAATGCAGGATTGCCTAGCACACTCATGATGCTTTGGGTCTAAGGGGCAGCAAGTTGAAATAACGGCACACGCTACCCAAAGTTTTTATACTCGTTTAAAAAAATAAGTGATGGGAGAATTGTATTATATAGCACAGAAAGTATAGGCAAACTGAACTGCTTTCACATGCAGTTTAACTTCAGCAGAACAGTATCATGTCACAGGAAAGGAATTACGCTAACTCAAATTTTGTTGGTTTTGTTCTGTGTAATTTGTATATTTGTTTTGGCTTTATAGTTGTATAAGTGCTAAAGGCATGAGGAGTTCATACCTGGTTTTATGTTTGGCTATATGTTAGTAACATACTAAAAATAGTTTATGTCAGAAAGGAAAGTATATAATAATTCTCTCTTCTTAAAGAGGTCAACACATGACTCAAGTTTGAGACATAGATCTAATACAAATATGATTGTTATTTACATCTCTGGCTTTGACAAGGAAGTAGTTATCAGTGATGTTCAACTGAACAGTTTAAGTGGCCTGATGGATGGGAGTCAAATGACAATGGGCTAGGAAGAAAATATGGGATTAAAAAGCAACAGCAGCAGTTGAGACCATATCAAGAAGTGTATGTTATGTATGACAGGTTCTGAAGGAAAACCATAAACTAAAGCAATACAAGCAGTAAACCCAGCTATATAAGCTATGATTGATACTCAAGACGTAGTGCAGTGTTGCACTTAGCTAAAAGATGGGTTTTGTGGTTATGTGGTGAACATTAAATATATTTCTTTCCAGAAAGGTGAATATATCAATAGGCAGGAATTAATTTTATGGTCAAATTAATAAATGACAATTTGAAAGATTCATTAAAAGGTAAAGTCTTAAGAAATATGGAAGACAATCCAGGTGACGTTATCTAATTACCCCAAATCACAAATCAGTTAACAGAATGTCCATGGATCATATCCTTGTGCCATTGATTTAGGAGCTGATTCTATGACTTTTAGTCAGGTTGTTGAGCTCCAGAGCCACATGGCTAAAATACTGACTTTCATTCTTTTAATTCCTTCCTCTAAATAAAAGCAAATAATTCATTGAAAGGCAGTTGACAAGAAATTGGTTAGGGGATCATGGACACCTGACTTTGTATAAATAAAATCCCAAAGTTAATCTAGGTATGAACTAAGATTCTTATAGGGAAACAAGAAGCTAAAATTTATCAGGACGCTTATCCTTCAGTTTTAGAGAATTGTATCCTAATGGATTACATTTTAGTAAAACAGGAATTAGCTGTCGCTCTCATTACTTCCCATTGGAGAAAGATTAATAAAAAGTAAACAGCTGATTGAAAGCCAGAATACAGATTATTAGCCTATGGATTCCTATTTCTATAAATTATTAGGTTTTAAAAAAAATTCCAGGTAGATCGCACCGTACATATTATATAGTGATTCTATATTTCTTTATAGCACTCTGCTCATATACCGGTAAGACAATCCTGGGTTTGAATCTGTCTTTGCCTCTTGCTACCTGTGTTACTTGGACAAGCTACTTAATTTTGCTAAACTTTAGTTCTGTCATCTTTAAAATGAAGATGATAATAATATTGTCACATACAGGTTAATATGAAAGTTAAATACACACATATACATAAACAAACACGTACACGTATAGTATATTTAGCATACCAAACATATATTATGTGCTCAATAAATGGTAGATATAATTATTGGTGTCATTACATATATTGCTAATTATTTATTGAATAAATGGCAATGAAATAATCTACAAGGTCTTTTACTAATGGCTAATGAAAAACATACAATGTAACAAAGAATCATATCTATGAAAGTTGCAGTGCACAGTAATGATTTTAAGAAAAGAGTATTTAAGAATTATTTCAAATAATACTTTGTTCTAATGATTTATACATTCTAACAATGCATATTGTATTACTCTCTCTAAATATTTTTCTAAACTTTACAAGTACAAATTTGATGGGCTGTTGGACAGTTTGATTCTTTTGAACCAAAAGATATTTTATTTGTAGAATATTGCTTGCTTGCTTTTATTATTACACATGTTATGGTGTTTATTTCTCTTATGTTTCTAGTCCATGTTTAATTTAACCATATATAACAAAAGAACTGAGTCGCTCAATCTTATAATTCATTGTAGTCTACCTGCAATAACCATTTAATTCTGATGATTTTTTTTAACATCTTTATTGGAGTATAATTGCTTTACAATGGTGTGTTAGTTTCTGCTTTATAACAAAGTGAATCAGCTATTCATTTTCCTCTTTCTGACTTACTTCACTCTGTATGACTAGGTCCACCTCACTACAAATAATGTTCCGCTATAATACTTTTAATCAAAAATCATTAATATATATTTGGATTTTTGTTCAAATATTTATACCTTGAATAATTATAAGTATTCAATTTAGATAATGATAATTAAGAGGTTGGATGCATACTAAGTTATTAAAATGCATAATGGTTTCTAAAGAGAAACTCTTTTATTATTAAACTAGTTCATTTATTCCCTAGGAATTACTTATTTAAAATTTGTTTCTCCAGAAATTGCTACTGATTACTTAAGTATAACCCATGTTCTTCTATGTTAATAAATATAAACTAAAGCAATCGCATATAGGTATAAATTAAACACAGAGGTTTCTTTTTCTTCTCTCTACTTCTCCTTTAAAAGGTACATATTTATAAAATAACATTAGTTCTCTGAAAACTCCTACAGTCAAAGAATACACTGAATGCTTTCATTAAATATCATTTTGAAAATAATGCCTTTATCTTATCTACTGGCCAAAATTTACAGTGCTTAAATTGCCTCGTTTCCTAAGACAGAATTTCCCATAGTGTGTCCCATGAGTTTCGATGGATGCGTAGCACTGGGTTAACAAAAGTCAAGCTTCTTTATAGTGGAGTTTTCCTAGGACTTCAATATGTAAATGTGTTGGGGGCTTTGGGGAGCCAGAAACATGCTAGTTCTTGGACTTGAGCAGGTGTTTCTCAGGAGGTCACTTCGTAGATTTTTGTTAAAGTGCGTGCAAAGGACAGAGTGCTTCAAGGACCCAGGGGTTGGGAAGAAAAGGGCTGTGGAGAAGGAAAAGGCCAGGAAATGAGTGATCACATGACGGGTCACTGACATGTTCTTAAGCACATAGGAGGGGACTGATCAGATGTGTGTTTCAACATGAATATGAATTCTACACAGAGGATGAGTTTCTAGTAGGCATTCTGGGGAGGGAGTTTTGTGAGAAATGGTAATGCCTGATCCAAAGCAGATGCTAAGTAGATGCCAACATTCTGTGTTATTAACAGAAAGGAAAACTGTGTGTTTCTAGACACTGGTGATAGTAGTGCCAACCTTGGTATCTGATTAAGAAACATGAGAGATCCTGACTCATATTCTTTGTCCCAGTGGCGGGCCACCACATTCTCACCTCAAGAAAAGTTAAAATTGTACCTGTAGTCATGGGCCAGCTTCTCAAAAAATACTTTAGATATGCTTGAATGTTTAACTCAGAATCTACCCACATCTTTCAATCTCTAAGAAATCATGGAGAAGATAACCTACATGTAGAAAATTGTGGAATGACAGTGAGTTACTAATTAGCAATCTCTCTACCAGAGAGTAAAAATGATACAGTAAGAACCCCAACTCAGGTCTTTCTTGTGTCGATTTTTTTTTACCCGGTGACATAAACTCCAGCAACCATTCCCTCATCTAGTGGAGGCTTAACTTATTCCTACTTGAATTCTGGCTTATTAGATGCAGAAGTAGGCACAATCATTCATCCATGTTCACAAAATGTAATTCAGTGCTTTAGTAATAAAATACTAAATGATGCCTATGACAGCCAAAGGAATGAATGTGTCTTCCTAAAAGCCTAAATGGTGTTAGGGAACTGTTTAGACACTGGGGAGATCTGTTCTTATTCTTAAGAAATATTTTATAATTCTAATCAACGTATTGCTAAATGCACTTAGTGATATACATCATCAACCTTTGCCTTCATGTGTTTTCTTCAGACAACATTTGCTGACATTTTATGCATTAATTTAGAAACTTCTGAGGGAAATGTAGCTCTACAGGTCATTTTAAAAAATACTCTGATCATGCTATCATCATTCTGTCATCCTGTTATCTAGAAAGTAAAAGAGAACAAAACCTGCTGGCTGCCCTGTGGTCAGTGTAATAATTTGGGGAGTCTGACACTCCATTTTTCATCTGTTTCTGCAAAAGTGAATGCCTTCAGTGTAGTATCGGGAAACACTGCTACTGTATCTGAACACTTTTATATGCACGTATGAGATAATCACTGCTGCAAGTTCAAGTTCATTGCAGTCTCATTTCAAGTTCCAGCTGGGAATTAAACTAAAATTGAGACTGAAGTGGGTTTTGTTATCCTTATTGTGCCGCTTAGAGGAAGATGGTTCATGATGATAGAGTGATTGCCTCTGGGTCTGAAAACACAGAGTTTGACATCGTTCACTATATATACACACACACACAGTAAACTAAAAATCAGATTATTCCACAGATAGTCCAGAGAATCCCTTTTTTTTTTCTTTTATTGAGAACTAACTTAATTGTGGGTGTCTGCTTGCCTGTATTAAGGATCTGCAACATTTATTTTAATATTTTTCCCATCTATTACTAAAACTAGTGCTGTGATTATAGGAGGCTGGGTAGTCACAAAGGATTCCTAAATCATGCTTAAATATATCCACAGACAGATAATGACATTGTCGAGTATTAAGTATTTAGGAAATGGAGATAACAACATACATAAGCATAATAATCTTTATTATGCACTGTTTGTAAAATAGGAATAGACGAAGGTCTTTACATCTGTGTTACTTTATTCAGAATGATCTGCTATACTGAATTTGCATGCATGCTTCACAGTCATCTAATTTTAACTATAATCACTAGCTGAAGATTGCTTACTAAGCATTTTGTGACATAAGAGTGACCAAGTATATACCTGTGTGTATAAGATCCTATTCACTAGTTTGAACTTTTTAGATTCTTGACTTGGTCTCATTATTTCAATTCATACTGCTTGTGGACCCACTCTGCATCTGTAATTCCAAAGTCACAGGAACCGTGGAGCTAACTATTATGTATCCATTTTCAACAGCACAGTGCATTAACGTTGGACTGATAGTTAAATAGACCACTATTAATACTGACAATCACAGATTTCTAAGAAGCACCTAAAAAAAGATTTAAACTCTGCATTCCTTCTTGTCATTTATAATGATACACACAACTCTGAGGTACAAATGAACTCTGGACTTTTCATATGGCAGAGGCTATGGTAAATACAACCATCAACCCCAAATTCATAAAGTAAAGCAGGTCTTTGTCAAATAGGGAAGTTATTTTCTATCTTTTATCTGATTCTCATATATACTTTAAAGCTGATGAGATAATGCCTATTAAGTTCTTGAAAATAGTACAAGTAAATAGCAGAAAGGAGGCAATTAATCTACCCACCTGTGTCCCATTCACAAACGATTTTAAAATAAACATTACTCTATCACTGGGCTATTATTTCCCAGATCGTGCTTTTTAATTCTTTTTCCTTAGAACATCTTTGAGGAAGCTATTTTAGGTCCAATTTGCTCTCTATTCCAACAGTCTACAATAGTTCAAGAGACTAGCTACTTTCTAGTCCAATATTATGTTTAAAGCACTGCAGAATTCATATACCACTCTCGCCTAACAATTATGTATGAGATACTCAAGAGCAAGAAGGGTTTGAGATTTTAAAAAAGAGAACAGAAAAACTAAAATGAAATTCTATTTTGCAGAAGTAATATTTTTAATAAAATTGAAAAAACTTAGTCTAGTGTTACAACAAATGGGGAGGGTTCTTGCACAAAAATTCAATTATGATTATCTATTGCAAGCTGTCTGGCTCTAACACAAGCTTCTCCTCACTCTTGGAATAAAGGATGGAGGTGAATTTGAGTAGTAATGATGTTTACAAGAATTGAAAGGAGGTCATATAAAACTGAATCTAATGGGAGAAATTAGGTTTTGGTTTGTATCACAGATTTCTAGCCCAGATATACTGTCTTGGCTGCCTCATTCTGACGAAGCCACTTATAAAGGGGGAAGGTGCAGACGGGTTAAAAATCATGGAGAAAACCTATGTATTTGCAGAGGGACAGGGGCTCCTAAACCTGGATACTTATAAAACTCATATTTCTAGTTTTTCTAAGGTCATTGCTTTCTCAGAAGTCATAGCTTGATAAAGTAATCTACTTTTATATTTACTGTCAATATATGCCAATCTTAGGTCTCTAGTAAAACATGCTGAAAATTCGAGAGTAGTCAATAGCTTTTTTTCTTAAGAAACATCAGTGTCTCTTGTGGGTGAAATATGTTCCTTCTTAATTTATTTGTCTCATAATAATACCGAGGTCACCTTCTCTCTGAAGCCCCGACAGTATCCCACACTCCCCTCCCCTCACCTCTCTGGGAATTAACTGCTCCCTTAACTATGTTTCCAAAAGCAGTTTATATACAATACCATAAAAACGTAATTCACCATTATTTATTTGCATGTGATTCTCTCCCAAAAGGCTTTGAAGATTTTTGAGGACAAGAAGCACATCATATTCATATATATATATCTCTATATATATCTTTACCATGAAGCATTATGCTCAGTAAATAATATGCAGTCAAAGATTGCTTTCTTCTTTGATATAAGAGAGTACTCAGAACCATCAGTTCCTTAGAGTTAATGGCTTCTGCCATAGTGGAATAATGACCTGGAATAAAGTGAAATACTTTGGGAGGAACAATGGCTAGGGTTCTGGTCAACCAAGAACAGCCTATGTAGGCCCTGTGCTGCAGAAAGAAACAGAGCGAAGAAGCACGTCATCATCAGGCTGTAAATTTGCCTTTTGTGGTGGTAAACAGACCTTGAGGGAGACGTGGCTCCAGCCCACCAACGGCACAAAATTGAGCTAGCTCAGGGGTCTGACTGTCCACTTCACTTTCCCCGCTTTGTACTTTGGGTGGGCTTTTATGAGAAAAAGGAACAATGCAGGTCCCTTGTAACTGCAACTCCTCACTGATATCCTGTTCCCTTTGACATCATTGCCCTGCTTGTTCAGTGGGGAACTGAAGTGAACTTGAACCAAGTCCAAATTGTCTATTTCACTACCTTGCAAACTTGGTTAAGACTCTGTGGTCTGGTTAGACAAACAATCAACCACAAATTGGTTCCAGAGTCATTACATGCTATGTACACATGACAAAGTTTTGGTTTTGTACCTTGCATGATTTTTCAATGTACGTGTTTCATTGTGCCCAAAAAGACTGTCTCCATGAAATTTCTCTTTTAAATATTCATTTGTTTACTTATTTACATAGATGTCTGGTTAAAGAGCCCTTAAATTACCTAGTAATTAGATATCATTGTTTAGAAATATGTTCTATTATAAAACTCAGCCCCATTTCTTAAAGCATAGGAAATATATAATGTGGCCACCGTACTTATTTGGGCCACCATACTTATCTCATGGGTAAGGTTGACAAGAATAAAAATATATACATTTACATTTCATCACAAAATATCAATTATCCCGGTAGAGCTTGGGAGAAAGCTTGTTAGACAGCAGTATATATTATAAAGGACTACATGTTTCAATTTATTACGCAGTGAGACAAAATTCGTTTATAAAGGTCATGACGTTTATGGATCCAGGAACAAAGAGCTAAATATAGATCAAGAGAGACAGCCTAGGCTCTTAGAAGCATGGCCCTGGAGTCAGATGTCCTCATACCGCTTGCTAGCTGTGAGGCATTGAACAAGTCACTAAGCCCCTCTGGCGCTGTTTCCTCATTTTAAGACTTAATCCTTAGGTTTAAAATAAAGTTTGGGGAAGTCAGTATTTGTCAAGTGCTTAGAAAAGTGTCTGGTACATAGTCAGCATTATATAAAGGAAGGAAGGGAAGGAGGGAAGGAGGGAGGGAGGGAGGGATATGCAGACCTTTGTCCTATTTTACTCTGTGTTCATATTCCATTTAGAACATGGTGTTTAATTCTGTTTGTAGTTATTTATGAAGGCCATAAAAACAAAGAATGCATTGAGAGATGGTGGCAATCTATTTTAGGAAGGGCAGAAGGAGTGGCATGTAATTTTACATCTTAAAGGGATTTAAACAATTAAGCAGAACATGGCATCCATCTTCAAATACTTGAGGGTTGACAAAAGGAAGGAGATACTGACTTACTCTATGTTGATCTAGGCAGATGAGTGGATTAATGACCGGAAGTTCTAGAGTGACAGAGTTCAGCTTAACATGAAGGTAAATTTTATAAAATGTATAGCTGTCCGTCCGACTATGGAATGGGTTGATACACAAAGTGACAACCTCCCTCCTATTGGAAATGCACAAGTAAAGGTTAGCTGATAATCTGTCAGGGATGTTGTATAAAGAATTCCTGCCTTGGTTGGCAGGGTCACTAGGTAATCTCTAAATTCCTTTCCAAATGTTTCAGTGTTAAAATATCATTAATATGAAAAGTTACAAGTGCACAGAAATGGAGGTGGTTTGAAAACTGACTTTTAGGAGAATAACAATCAAGGCTTGAAAAATAACACTTTATTCTGTACCAAAAGCTTGTGGTCCTTCACCAACCCATGAAAGTAATGAGCAAAGTAAGTACTCCGGCATATTTGGGGGAAGTTGACGTGTCAACATATGGTTAGTTTCCGTTTCTCAATTTGTCTCATTTTGACAAGATAACACGATGGAATTTTGTTTTTGTTTTTTTACTTAATATTAAACATAGTTGTTGAAAGAGTAGTGTAAGAATGGGTATATCACAAGTCACAATGATTGGGTCATCTGAATCAAGGTGTAATTTACACACAAGATCAAATTAGGTCTAAGCGAAGCAAATATTAAATAATTTATATACATATATATACACTTATATATTGCTCAATATCTATATCTTTGGCCTCAAAAGCAAGTCAAAGAGTAATGTTAAAAAAGTTCATTGCAATTTACTTTTTCGTTTTAGTTATTTTATTTGGGTCGTAAGTCTTATAAGGGTGCCAAATTCATTTAGACTATTTCCTCAAACACAGGGATCTATTTAGACTATTTCCTCAAACACAGGGATCTAACCTTGCCCCAGTCATTTCTGTTTAAATTCTCACTGTTGCTCAGAGAAGCACATCTTCTCACAGTGGAATCAGTTCAGGCTCAAGAAAGGAATGTCCTGTTTTACTCCAGCATGCCTGCTCTTGCAAACCATCACGTTACATTCAAGTAGAGAACCTTCCACTGAAGAACGTTCCACTGAAAAACCTTCCACCAAACTTAATTAAAGGGCTGGTATAGACTTAAGTACAATATCTAGATTAAGAAATAATTACTTTATTAGCCTATATTCACCTACCTAAGATTTTGCCAAGTTTTGGACTAGAAGATACCTAGCTTCCCTTTCCACATGGGTTCAACAGAAAAACATATTCTAGACCTCAGGTATATGTCTTGATATATGGAAAAAACAATGTTATGATACTTGTTCAGATTCTTCAATAAATTTTTTTTTTTTTTTTTGCGGTACGCGGGCCTCTCACTGTTGTGGCCTCTGCCGTTGCGGAGCACAGGCTCCGGACACGCAGGCTCAGTGGCCATGGCTCACGGGCCCAGCCGCTCCGCGGCATGTGGGATCTTCCCGGACCGGGGCATGAACCCGTGTCCCCTGCATTGGCAGGCGGACTCTCAACCACTGCGCCACCAGGGAAGCCTTCTTCAATAAAATTTTTGACCTAAGTTGAAATACTATATTTTGCTCTTAGATATCTTGGTACTAACAGAGATATAAGGCCACACGAGGATAATGGCACAAAAGGTTTCTTTTATATGTGAATAAGAATGCTGCCTCAGTAGTCATTTATTTATTTTTTGGAAGGGCATGGCAAGAATATCAGATTGCCAAGCATTTTCCTTTGGAGGAGAGGTCAACGTCTATGGGGAGTACAGACTAACTTCCTTGTAGCAACTTTTCTTTTAGCTGCCAAGGAAAATATTGAGTCCAGATGATCTAGCGAGCAGAAGGCCTGCCTCTGTAGGAGAGAGAAAGCTCTTCCTGCCTGGAAGACCCCTACCAACCACCCTGGCCGAGGGGTCCATGAGATATGAAAGTTGACATATGCCTTTACTTCATCGAACCTTCCATAAATCAGAAAGCTTCTTTTTTCCCCTATCTTCCACACACATAGGTCCAGATTCTTTCAAGATCTTTTAGTTTTGCTTTTTCTTGATTGTGATAAAATGAATTAAATCAAAATTTTGCTTCCATTACTAATCAAACTCTAGGAAGAAATTAGCAGAGTTCAGCAACATACTAGCAAAATGTGCTAATACCATTTTAACATTTAGTTGGAGATAACGATATTCAAAGGGCAATTACTAATTTTTAAATTACACTCAAAATTTAAAAAATACACACACATAAATTCATTTTTCATTAGCACTAATATATCAGCAGCCCCAAATTCTTAAAGCTTTTTAAAATATGGGATATTTCTCATTTTCCTTTCATCCCAGAGTCCACACCAAGATTGTTAGTGTTTCATTCTTTTGTTATTCAAGCGATGTGAGTGAAGGTGGCAAAAGACACAGACACATTTATCATAAAACTATATAAAGCAGATTGCAAAAAAACCCATAACTTTCTTTTACCTTGCCGTAAATAGAAACAAAATAGTTTCCATTTTCCATTATGATCTGAAACCGTAACCTCAGTAACATAAGGGTTTAATTTATAAAGGAACGTCAAGTATTGCCCTTTGGGGAGGTTATAACAGACTACATGAATATCAAATAGTATTACTTTCTAAAAATAGATTTATTTAGCCCCCCAAATAAAGCTTCATGATTTAGAATTAATTTCCAATTACGTAGGGCATCTATACTCTTGTTCAGGAACCACACAATTTATTAGCAACTTTAAAATTATTAACATGGGCAATAAAATCATATTTATGTAATCCAACCCCAGAGGAAAAAGATTAAACTTAGCAAATGCTTGTTGGAATTTGGGCTTCCCACACATTTCTCACGTGGTCAAGCTGAACCCATGGCAAGTCTACACAGCTGCCTCAGTTGCCTTTTGACTTTATGACCATGTAATATTTGACCACATGGACTTGCATATATGTACGTGAGATTTCTGTTTTCTTATAGAAAAAACGGTTTTCCTTTTTATATAGGGATTGGAGATCAGTAGGAGTTTTCAATAAATGTATCTATTTCAAGAGCAGCTGCTGTAAAATCAATTCATTCTTGTGAAGAGGAAGGCGCCCCCTCCTTTTCTGGCAAAAATAATATCTCTTGACAGCTCTAATATGCCTTTTTCTCACTTTTGTTCTTTCCAAGAGAAAAAAAAAATCTTTATCACAAAATCAAGAAAAACTAACTGTTACAAAGACTCCATCTCTGAATTTGTTATAAAATTTAATTAGGGAACAGAAACTGAACAACAGATGATATCTATTGTATTTCTATTTTCTAGAGCAAGACAGCAGTCAAGGTGATTTTCAAACTCTGAAGCATACAAAAATATCATGCCATTATTTTCTCAAATAGTTGAGAAGACAGACATCACTTTGAAAACACATAAATTCAGTTCTTATGTGTAAGAGACTAGATTTTTTTTTTCTGCTGTTAGAAAAAACTCCAAATCAGTATTATTCAACTTGATTTGATGAGTGCTAAGGGTAGATTTAGGAAAAGCCTTGAGTCTAGCCTGTAGGGAATGCTTTATGTGATTTTATTCTTAAGTATTCACATCCCACCTTGTTTTTTTTTTTTTGCGGTATGCGGGCCTCTCACTGTTGTGGCCTCTCCCGTTGCGGAGCACAGGCTCCAGACACGCAGGCTCAGCGGCCGTGGCTCACGGGCCCAGCCACTCCGCGGCATGTGGGATCTTCCCAGACCGGGGCACGAACCCGTGTCCCCTGCATTGGCAGGCGGACTCTCAACCACTGCGCCACCAGGGAAGCCCCCCACCTTGTTTTAAAAGGAATTTAAGACAGTCTAAATGGATACATAAAATTTAGTAAGATATCAAGAATGGATTGTGAGAAAGAGTTATATCAGGGCAAGGGTTATGTCATAAAACCGAACTAGGAATGAGGCCACTATATTAAAAAAGAAAAAGCTTATTAAAGAATGCTATAAATTTCAAGTGCTCAGAACACTTACGTTACTCATTTTCAGTTGAAAATATCGTAAGTCAAAAATGCGTTTAATACATCTAACCTACAGATCATTATAGCTTAGCCTTGACTACCTTAAACACATTCAGAACACTTACATTAACCTACAGTTGCATAAAAATCATCTAACACAAAGCTTATTTTATACAGCCTTGAATATCTCATATCAGTTATTAAATACTGTACTGAACAACAGAATGGCTCTAAGTGTATCAGTGGTTTCCCCTCATGATCCCGTGGCTGAATGGTAGCTGTGGCTGCCCTGCCAGCATCACGAGAGATTATCTGTGCTGCATATCACTAGCCCTGGGAAAAGAGCAAAATTCCAAGTACAGTTTCTACTCAATGCGTATTCCTTTTGCACCATTGTAAAGTCCCCAAATCCTAAGACAAACAATCTTAAGCCAGGGACTGTCCGTACTTACTTCACCTGACATCCTGCTGTCCACTCAGCTGTCTCGATGGTTAGATTTTAGAGGATTCAGTGCAGTGAAATCCCCAAAACAACGCTGTGATACTTGAGAAATATCACATGCGACTTGTTACTACGAATCAGCTACCAATTTTGTAAATGATATGTTTTATAAATTACACCCTTGATCCTTATAAAGATGTCATTCACATTCACATAAATTCTGATGGGCTCAATGAATGGAAGAGAATGCGGTGTAATTGCGCATAATATATTTTGCCCATAGAACTTGAGATCATTACCCTCCGGTATAAATGTATCACACTGGGCATTTGAACTTCTTTGTCGTCTGTGATCTTCTGATCAGGAGAAAAGTTTACAGTATTTTGGCTGCTTTTTCATAAACTCTATTGCCTCTCAGTCCAGTTTTCATTAGACAGTAGCCTGGGAAGACTTTCAGTTTGTTACCCTGGGCTAGAGACTGGAGCACTACAACCAAATTTCAGGTTAGAAGGAGGATTGAAACCCTTTTAATGACAGTGTTTACCTGAGTACAGTAAGCTCTTTGATGAAGACAGTAATTTTTACGCGGTACACTGACAATGCATTGATTTTTAATAGCTTGGGATTTATACTCACGTGCATTAGGACAAACACAAACATAACAATTGTATGAATTCATGAACATCCCTGCCCAGGTCAAGGCTAAAATAAATGATTGTTCATGCGACACTTGTGAAAAAAAACCTTTGGGTGGTTAAATGAATGACTGAGATTTGGGAAGCACTATTGTATGGGAACAGAATGCCCTAACAAACTTGTAAACTTTAAAAGCAAAGAGAATCTGAGATAGAACTACGATATCTGTTCCATATCCACATGTTTAATTCCGAGTTGTTTCTCTCCTTGAACATGGCTTTCAAGTTCAACGATATGAGGCTACACCACTAGCTTAAGCCTTGAGTCTTGTGTCTCAACCTTCTGGGAGCATAAATAAACTTGCTGGGTTTCGGCATAACTGCTCTGCACACATCATTCAGGCCTGGGCTGCCTGCATCTCTGGCTTCTGTAATGCAAACAAGCCCTTTCTAGGACTAGTTCCTGCTGTACCTCATTTTCCAAGTGCAAAGGCATCAATCATCTCCCTAATCACCTATTAGGTTTTCGTTGTGGCTCAGCCGGAAATTTCCTTCCCTTGTCTAAAGTGGAGTTCAAAAAAGTCTCAGATCACATCACAGGCTCCTGTCAAAACACTGTGCACTTCTCTTTCCAAATCCGAGAGACCCTTCTGTCCTATTTCACTGTGCTTTCATTTCTAAAGAAAATAAACAAAACAAATAAAAATATTTTTTAAAAACTACCACTCCTGAAACCCTCTTTTCTGAAACGTAAACACCATAAACCAGTGCCTTATAAAGTCACATTTTTAAAAGTCACAGTTATATGCAAACCCTCAGTATATGAGACAATAAAGATCAGCTACCAAAAGTGGAAACCAAGATGGCCAATCAATGCTTAGAAAGATGTTCAATATCACTTATTATTGGAAAAATACAAATTAAGCGAAAATAGCACTTTTAACCCATTGGATTGGTAAAAATTCTTATTGTACAAATATTGGGGCTTGTGGAAACATGGGAGCATGTGTGCGTGGCTTGTGGGATATAAATTAGTATAGCTATTTTGAAGGGCAATCTGGTAGCACCTAGTAAAGTTGAAAATATAAATACCACCCATTCCACTTATACGTTTACGTACCTTCATACTGTGTTCATAGTTATACATGTGACTATGTCTATTACACTGTTGCTTATAGTACCAAAATATCAGAAACAACCTAAAATTCAAGAGGGGAATAGGTAAATTGTGTTCTATTCATACAAAGGAATACTATACAGCTATTAAAAGGGGAGAACTAGACCTTGTATATGAACATAGATCTCAAAAACATGATATCAGCTCAAGAATGTGAGTCGTTGAAGGTGACACACACTACGAGACCAGTTATGGAAATGAAAACACCCAACGCATATGATGAATTAATAAATAATATTCTTAGCCTTAACCACTTAGATATTCCTAGTCAAGACCTCCTAACTCTTCCTTGCTACTTACCTAAATTGTACTCACCCTCAAGACACAGTTCAAATCCTACCTCCCTCAGGACCACCCAACCCACAATGATTCCTTTTCTCCTCTGATCCACTCTAATAATAATAGTTTTAGGCATGTGACCTCATCTATCTCATATTCTCATTGTGGGGATTAATAAAGGTTCCTCACATAGGATGTTTCATGTAGTTCTTAGTGCATAGCAAGAACTCATTGACTCTTAGTTGCTATTATTATTACAAGTTTATGTCTCCCTTTGCTTAGCTTGGTACACTGCCATAGTAGATACTCAATAACTGTTTACATTTGACTATGAATATGATGGTGACATGTTTCTGCTAATGATTACATTTGCCCAGGTCATTTCCTGAGGTGGGGTCCTGGCTCATTATTTACTGGATATTCAGTAAAGTCTGTGGGCATTCAAGAGTTGGACATTCCCAAGTTCCACTGGCTGAGTGCTGAGGCACTGCTCTCTGGGGACCACAGATGAGCGCTAACGTCCTATTCCAGGCTCAGCTGATCCTAGATTCCCCTGAAGTTATTAGTCGAGCTCTAGCAAAGCTTACAGACCTTCTAGCCCAAAGTCACTGAAAGAGTTTAAGCCTTTTAGAAAACAAGTATTAATCCTGGGATTTTTCTTCTAAGATCTTGAACACCAGGAAAATTCCTCAATTTCAGGAGTCTCAGAGGAGGCACTTTTAGACAAACACGGGACAGGAAAGGTTAAGTAGCGTAGGTAAAAATGGAGAAAGCATGGAGAACAGGGTAACACTTATTAAGCATAACACCTAATATCTGCCGGGCATAGAGAATTCAAATAGGTGACGTCATTTAACACAACACCTACGGAGAGAGAGAGAGAGAGTTACTCCTGGTTTACAGATGAGGAAACTGAGGCCTGGAGATTCATTAACTTAAAAGCGGCACAGAAAATAATTGCTGGAATAAGGATTTAATCCCAGGTCTTCTTGACTTTAAAAACCCGTGTTTGTGGCAGAAGTTAAATCTATTTAAATTAGATTCATTTACATGTTATTTCATTAAATTAAATGAAAAGCACATATTCCATACACTTATATGTCTAGGTCCTCAGTTAATAATTTGAGGAACTGAGAGAAGTGACTTATTTGGAAAGGTGTGTCTAAAGCTTGTAACGGCTCTGAATGATAAGCTCCATACTTATAGGATCTCAAGTCACTAGTACTTGAAAACAAAATTAAATACCAAACAAATTAGGGAAAAGAAACAGATCTCAAAACTACTACTTTTTAGTAGGAAAATAATCTGACACACATAAATGTATGAAGAAGACAGCCTAAAATTAGCACATACATTTTGTTCAGGAAGTTGAAAGTTTTTTTGTAGGTCATTCTTTGATTTCTCTAGTAAGAGCAGTTCTTTTGTGGTGGTTCATCTGTGGATATCTTGTTAAGAGATATTTGCTCTCACATGATTTCTATAGACGTGTGCTCTCTACCAGCAGCTGAAGCAACAACATCCTAAGTGGGGTAAGTTTTCACGTAATTATTAGCATGCCTGAGAAGACAGTGACTTCATCTGGGCTTATTACTGTTCCTTGTCACAGATACGGACTGAAATAATGCAGCAAACACACCACTGAAACTCTCAAGGGAAGAGATAACACTAAGTGATAATGGAGAAACTGCTCCGGCTCGGGCTGTTCTACATAAACACATCCCTTTCCAACAGTCAAGAGACAACTGAAAGCTTCAATTACCTATGTCCGCAATGCTTCTTATTCACTTCAATATTTGAAATAGGGGATAATATGAAATAATGGGAGCTCTTCTCCAACTAGTACAATCAAAAGTAAAAAAAAAAAAAAAAAAAAGCCAAAGTGGAAACAAGACTAAGGAAAGAAGGAAGACATAAATGACCTTTGTGACTCAGAAACAAATCCCACAAAGTCATGAGAAATAAAACCTATACCGACATCAGTTGATTAAGGTCACTTATTTATAAAGCAGAACATTTCATAAGTTACACTCCCCGACACGTAAACTTCATGTTGAGAATATGACATTCAGCAGGATAATAAAAATAAGGCTGATGGGCCTTTTAATCCCTCTCTTGTGAATTAAATATTTACTAAAATAGAATGATTAAAGCCCTGTATCTTAAGGGTAGTAAGTAGGTTGTATGCTGAAGCATACCGTGATTAGTCTTGCTAATGGCATACCAGCTATCTTAACTTTAAAGAGCCATTATAGAATGACAGATGGAAGAATAATGTAACATAAGGAAAATAAAAGTTACAGACAGACAACTAAGCAATATGGTGTCACACTGCTACACTGTATATACACAAAATCCTAGAGTTCCTCTTAAGGGAAAATAACAGTGCACTGGCATTTTCATTTTCATTTACTTTTTAGTGGCAATTAAATTTCCTGACACAATTATTTTTTGATAAAACATGACATTTTATAATCCAGTCAAATTTTATTATTTTCCAATCCAGTCCCAATCACCTATTAATCAAATATAAGTTTGAATGTCCCTACTAAATATGCTTTTTGCAAACGCATTGTGACAAGATGGCTCTTAGCATTCAATGGTGATTCCATAAGAAACAACTGAGCGCTGATACTGAGAGTGGGGACGCATTCTCCCTTTCTTTTTAAAAATAAAAATCTGCCGATTATTCAGCCACCATTTCATAAATTCCTGCCACAGATGATCAAGGGAGAATTTGGCGATACACATACACTTCAAAACTCAAAGAAAGGATTGTTATACCAGGCTTATAGTCATACCACAAAGTCATTAAAATCAATTCCTGAATGGTGGCTGGTTTAAATGAGGCAGACTTTAGTCAAGCAGTCCTCAACCCCGGCTCTATCCCAGAACCTAGTCTGTGGTGGGACTCCTGTGAGAATCATTGTTTTGGTCTTATAACATAGGCAACCGCTAAGAGTTCCTTACAGAGTCAGACCTACCCACTCCTTGCCAACTTCCTAATCTGAAGAGGATCTTGTGCCATTTCAGTCCAACAGACTGTAAGTAGCAGCACATGTTGGAAGTGTGAAGCTATAAGCAATACTGGATATGTAAGAAAAGAGAGAGTCTGAAATTTTAAAAAACTGTACAGAGGGTATAATGACAAGTTGAAATGATGATAGAGTAATCATGGCTCAGGCATACAAAAATGCAGTCGGGCGGCCATTGAGGACCTGGTCTCCGACAAGTCTCTGCACCACTGGGGACCTGAACTTCCTTTGAGCTGTACCAGACCCAAGGACACCCCTAGCCGTGTTCAGAACAATACCTGCCAGCTGCAACCTATGGGCTCAAGGTCTTCCACTGTAACTATGCAACCGTTTGGGATCCCAACCAATCCTCACTTAACAAGCACCCTGCCTCTTGCCAGCTCCAATTATAATTCTTGATAAACAACTCATGTAACTAACTGTAACCTTGTGGGGTTTTGCCTTTATAAGCCTCCCCCATTTTGTAGTCTGGTAGAGCACAATTCAAATGCCTGTTGAATCTGTGTCTCCTGGGCTGCAGCCCTAAAAAACACCTTTTTATTTCACGTCTGTCTCTAAAATTTTCGTTGACAGATTCAGACTGTGCGTTAAAGTGGATTGTTTGTGGCCTGTTTGTTTTTGAATTTGAGTTGAAACCTCTCCAAGACTTTCACTTTCATCTTCTGGAACTTTTGCTTATAAATATGTCACAGCTGAGCAATAATTTCATTTGCTTATTTCCAAATGCCCATGTATGCACAAAACTTCCTTATAGGACTTGAACATTTTAGAAACCTATGTTATTCATTCACTCACTCATTGAATATTTATTGAGAACCTACTCTAACTAGGCATTATTCTAGGTACTGATAATTAAAATATAGCAGTGAACAAGATAACAAAAGTCCCCACTCTCATGAACCTTATTCTGGTGAGGGGACTTCTGAACAAGCAGGTAGATGAAGCTTTATTTCTTTGTATCTATAACGTTTCTCTCATCCATAAATAATTTGAAAATTTAACAGATAGAAGCACTATACAGTAGAAAAATTTAATATAGATAAGGAAAAAACTAAAACTACAAAAACAACATTGATATTATAACCCCAGTGAGCTTTTAAAACTATCCAGAGTAAATAGCCTGAAAGGTGGTTAGAATAATTCAAACATAAAATAAACTGCAATTGATGTCAAATAAAATAAAAAACTTTAATACATTTAAAAACATAAAAATCAAACTCCTTTAAAACACTAGCTTTTTTTTTTTTTTTTTTAATCCAGTGTGTGTCCTGGAATATTTGTAAAGTTCTTAAAAATTCTGGATCCCTGGATCCACCTCAATGATAAACTGCACAGGGTTCAAATATACGTAGTTTTGTAATGTCCCAGAAGCAGCCATTGTCTGGAGGCTGGGACTGTCCATCAGATGGCAGAGCAAAGAGCTCTGCAAATCCTCCTCCTCCTCCCGAAACCATGACACTGAAAAATATTGTCAAAACCAACCATTTCAGGACCCTAATAATAAGCCAAAGACAAGCAACAAGTGGAAAAGAGTTTCTTCTTGGAAAACTGCTGACTGGCGAGTCTGTGGTCTTTCTGCCTGGGGCGGCTCCCACCCCGCCCCTCTCAGCTAAACCTCTACCAGGGAGAGGCTGCGATGGAAACTGGCAACTTTGCTGCCCCAGGGTCTGAGTGCATTGGAAGTGAAGAGTAGAAAAGCCTACTCCCAGGCAGTCTGAAGCATTAGCTTCCTTGGAGGCAAACAAATGCTGACTGCCAACCTCACAGCTGGCCTGAGCCTGCACTCCCACTTGGGCCACTCCCCAGACCAGTGGACTAGCCATGAATGTAATGGGCAATGAGATCCTGGACATGAGAGAACCATGGAGGGCTTTGATCAATTTCCACACATCCTGGGTTGACCAGTAGGACCTAATATGGCCTGGTGGAAAGAAAAGGCAGGATGGCTACGAAAACTCCTGAATTTGAACATGTTTCCCAGTCCATACACAGATATATCAGCAGAGGCTGAAAGCCTTACTGGATTGAACTGTTTGAGCACAACTTCTGGCTAATCACTGACTGACCACTGAACTACGGAGACCCAAGTGCAACCCTAGGAAACAAGGCTTAGACATAAAAGTAAGAACTGAACTACTATCTCAGAACATAATTGAAAATACAATTTTAAAAACAGATGAAAAAGTTGCTACACGGTTCTGAAAAACAGAAGGCAGCAGAATGAATTCCTATTTGGACTGTTCTTTGTTTATTCAACCACTATTTATATTTATTTCAATCTGGACCAGACACTGTGCTCAAATGCCCAGATACAATAGTGAACATGATAGATAAGGTAGAAATTAAAGAGTTAACATTCTAGAACTAGAGTTTGTTCTTCAAGGTCTCAGGATTTGGGCAGACCACTCTGGTCTTGCACACAGTCTCCAATTTCAAAAAGTACATGGTTCTTATGACTCATATGACTTACATAACGTTTCAACTAACAGACGTGAAGTAGTCAAATACATAACCAAATAATTATGGGATTGACATATATACACTAATATGTATAAAACAGATAACTAATAAGAAACTGTTGTATAAAAAATAAATAAATAAAATTTATAAAAAAAGAAAAAAACAACTAAGGAAAACAAGGTCCTACTGTATAGCACAGGATAAAAAAATGTAACTAAGGCATCTGTGTTTTAGTGCTGGCTCTAGTATTTTCTGAGTAGTCTTTGCTGAAACACTCTGCAGAACTCAGTTTCATTATTCATAAGGTGAAGCAGGTTTGACTAAATTTTTAAGGTGACTCCTTGACCTCAAATTCTATGATTATTTGTAAGGGCATACAATAATACACATTAACATAAAAAATACTTATAAGAAACCTATCCAGGCTTACTTTAATGAATGCAATCCATCCATAATTAGCACAGCATTTGTAAACACACGCACAGTTTCAAAGTGGTATTTAAAGAGCTTATTTCGTTAAATAGATAAAACATTGCATTTGAAAGCTTATTTACAAGATTCTAATATATGGTATTGGGGTCAAACCGTATGTCATAATATATTCAGAAAAAATACGAGGCTCATAATTGCCTAGATTTGATTGTCTCAGGAAGATCATGACCTTTGATATTTATTTTCTTAACAAATATCGTAGAGTGATCACTGTGTCTCAAACGTTGATCTAATCACTTTACACATATCAATTCATTTAATCCTGGAGACACTCCTAAGAAGGGCTACTATCATTAGCATGTCTATTTTTACACAAGGGAAGACTGAGGCACCAAGAGGTTGACTAACTTGCCTCAGGCACTAAGAGGCAGGATGAGATTAACTTCCTCTTGGCTGCTAAGTGGCACGGGCCTGGATTCAAACTCAGGTCAGCTGGCTCCAAAGCCGCATTCTCTCAACTGCTCTGCCCTGTGGCCAGAGCTTACAAACCTATGGGCTTGTGATGTAAGACAGTACCCAAAGAGGGAAAGGACATCAGTTATTCAAGACAATAACACGTCTATTTCCCTTAAACACATGCACGCACGAACACACACACACACGCATACACACACACATGGACAAGCCCTCACACTCTCATGCAGCCCTCACAGAGACACAAAACCAAAGGATAAATTTGGCAGATTTGAATTTCACTAGAGTAGTGGGGATATGGAAGTTAAGATCTTTAGTATTTTTGGATTAAATTTATAGTGCCTTACTTTTATTTCACAATCCTAAACTAAATCCTCATAAATGTTATGTCATTAGCAAATGTGTTGTATATATAATGTCAGGTCCATACAACCTTTATGCTATTCCAAAATATGTAGTTTTATAGTTCAAAATATATATGACAGATATGCCCTTTATTTACGGATTGGAAAAAATTACCTTTCTAATTTAAGGGTCCTCTCTTACCCCTACCTTAAATAAACAAGTAACAGTTTCACCTTCCAGATAATTTATGCTGGTTGAATCATTTTAGCCCTCTAGGGTTTCTGGCCTGTAACATCATGTGCTCTACCCTCCTCACCTGGCATCTTTGTTCCATCCATGGTGACATTTGTACTGTTTAAATGCACATTAGAAGATTTTATACTCAGATTCTGAACCTTCCCCTGTGAGTGTTGAGAGATTATTATTGAAAAAAGTCTTTTATGACAACCAAACATGTTTCGTATGGCTGAGATGCTCATGTCAGGCCTTGAAGATATCCTCATACATTTATCCAAAAATTATGGTAGAACTCCACTGAGCAACGAAAATACCAAGAGACATGAAATGGGGTAAAAGAGAGGACTTCAGAACCCTCTCATTAGCCGGGAAAACATACAGCATAGAAGGAGCGCAGGCAAGCATCACCCTCTCCATGGAAAGAGTGTAGCAGTTAAAAGAAAAGTGGAGCTAATGACATGCCAGATAAGAAGCAGCCTTCTCAGAGCATCACATGACATTCCTTTCTGGGATCAGGGAGCCTGTCCCATGTTTCCTGTTGTGCTCCTGAGTCGGTCTTTGTGGCAAAGAGACAAGTTTGCTAAAGTTTTTAATTAACGTATGTCCTTGCTGACAGATGTTGTGAATGAGGCACTTTTTCTTTCCCATTATGGCTTAGACTTTAGATTTAATTACTGTGGAAATGAATCAAGAAACATGACTTCAGGCAGAATATTTTAAATGTCAGCAGAGTAACCATATTAATTCTCAATCTTAAAGGATCCGTGTAATCCCATCTTTATTATGAGTGATGTGAAAATAATTTTAGGAAGGAGGTTAAAGATAGGAAGACCCTGCAAGCCATGGGAAGATCACCTGTTAGTTGCCATTTTTTGGATAGCTGTTTTGTTTGCATAACGACTTAGTTTTATTTTGTGCATACACATAACGACTTGTATGAAAAGGGACTGTGCTCTTCAAGTGTTATATGTGAAAGGACCGGAGCCCTTCAACTTAGGTCTAAATGTATTCATGAAATATATCTTCCATTCAGATGATCAAAATCTGGCCACATTTTTTTTATTGCCTAAAATGAGTATTCACTTAAAGTTATGTTATCTCTCATGTCATCAGCTCTAAGCCATGGAAATGCAGTGAAGTAACTAAATGTTTAATCCTCCAGTAAAATACATATTTGGAAAAAAAAAAACAAACCCAAACCTTAAAATGACCTAAAAGAAACAATGAGGTCCTATTATACAGCACAGGGAACTATATGCAATATCCCGTGATAAACGATAATGAAAAGGAATATAAAAAAGAATATATATGTATAACTAAATCACTTTGCTGTACAGCAGAAATTAACAAATATTGTAAGTCAACTCTACTTCAATAAAATTTTTTTTAGAAAAGAAAAAAGTTGAAGACATATGGGGTACCTTCTCATACAATCCAGTGCTCGGATAAAGAAGTCCTTGTGTAACTGGTGTTCATCCCTCAAGATTGAGCATTGTTCAAGCGTCACTGACATCGACGTCCTGTCTTTGGCACTTTTACAACAGGTGAAACGGATGCCATTTAGTTTGCGACAAATCTGTAACAGACACATACACAGTTGATTGTTTACTCGCAGATTAAAGTGTCAGAGTCCTCTAGACACTTCTAGTCTAAACCCACCAAATTTATGTTAATTTATGAAAATTAACTGGTTCGATCTGCCTATAGAATGGAAACATATTACCTTTTCATTTCAAAAGCTAGTGGAATAGATTTAATTTATTTAGCTCTTTGTACATGAGGTGTGGGGCTGTTGAAGGCATATAAGATGGTAAATATCCAGCAGAGGCAGCAAGGCTCTCTGAGAGGGCATCTAAGCCGCAGGGGATAATGATAATCACAGCTCAGAAGCAATATCTTAATAGTGAAGGGGAAAAAAATAATCTGTATTTCCTGGATCAGCCACTTGATTTGAACCTTACATAGCTAATACCTTCTTACTATATATTTAAAATAACCTTTACTAATCTCTGCTGGATGTTACGAGATTTCAAACATCCACATGGTGCCAAGTGAAACCGATAAGGAAACCACTCATCAATGCAACTAATAAGAATAAGGACACCAAAAATGGCCACTGTAATTGCATATCTACTGTGCACCAGGTACAATGCTAATAAATTTCATATAGATTTTGCTCCTTTAATTTAACTGCACATGAACCCTAGAGGAAGGTATATTAATCTCATTTTACAGATGAGGAAATTGAGATGTAGATAGGTAAGGTGCCTTATGCACAACAGAGCAGAGCCAGGATGCTGGTATAAGTCTACCTAACAAGGACCAAGTCTTTAACTTCTGTCCTGTTCTGTTTCTCTCTATAATTCTTTCTTGTTGTTATTCTGATGTAAGCCAGGAGAAGAATCTGTAAGTAGCAATAATTTATGGTCTCATTGCTTTACGGTTAACAGGTGAATCACTCCATTCTTTTCTCTTCCCTAGTCCATGGTAATGCATCAACAATGTTCGTCAACATGCACTTAAGATACATCTACTCTGATGAAATACAGGCCTGCTTTATTATCTGCCATTGAGGAGGCCTTAACAGTTGCCTGCTTTGAAGAGACGATATAATAATACAGTTTATCAAGGGTTTTTATCATGATTTAATTGTGATTCTGATACTTAGCTTAGGAGTTACAAGTCCTTATTAGCCGTTAGGTACTTTCTCACTATCTCCAATGTAAGTGACTAGAGAAACGTGACAGCATGATTTCAACATGTAATCTTTTTTTTTCTTGTAGAAAACACTAACGCATTTAAATAAATAGTATTTCAAAAATTTTAATATAAAATAACAAAGGCTTGACTATATTTATAGTAACAAAATACAGACCTCAATGGTCACTTATGAGAGGTGAGTTTTAAAAAGAATGAATATGCTTTAAAATGCCTTGTCACAATTGCATGCAACTATCCTACTAAGGATATTTCATGTTACAAATTTAAAATCAAGAGGAATCTGGGGCGGCCTTCCCTGATGGCGCAGTGGTCAGGAATCCGCCTGCCAATGCAGGGAACACGGGTTCAATCCCTGGTCTGGGAAGATCCCACATGCCATGGAGCAACTAAGCCTGTGTGCCACAACTACTGAGCCTGTGCTCTAGAGCCCACGAGCCACAACTACTGAGCCCTGAGCCACAACTACTGAGCCCACGTGCCACAACTACTGAAGCCTATGCACCTAGAGCCTGTGCTCCGCAACAAGAGAAGCCACCATGATGAGAAGCCCGCGCACTGCAACCGAGAGTAGCCCCCACTTGCCGCAACCAGAGAAAAGCCCACGCACAGCCATGAAGACCCAACACAGACAAAAATAAAATAAAATAATAAAATAAATAAATTTATTTAAAAAAAAAGAAGCTGGGGCAATTCCATCAAAGCAGACTGGTTGGGTCTTGGTTTCTGTATTTGACAACTCTTTTGAACTATATGAGCTTAATTTAACATTAGCTTAATTTGGTATTTGGTCTTTTTAAATTTTCATTTTTTAAAATTCATTCAAGATAAAACCAAATAGCTTTACATTTTTCAATTAGAATGTAAAACATTAACAAAAGCAGTATTTCATTAATCGTTTTAAAGAAGAGAGGATAAAAAAACAGAGACAGAAATAAAAACTTTTTGGAAAATGTAAAAGGGAATTTCTATATTTCTTTAAGAGTAATACCAAGGTCCCTGGTTTACAAAGAGGATATTGAAACTCATGTATCACCCTATAGACATGTTATTAATAATAAAGTCAATATTCCTACAGAATGCCAAATTTGCACACTATGGGTGCTGTATATTTATCAAGGCAAGTAATCACCCATTCATGAATTCAATGGTAAGTTGTGAGTAAGCCATATTTGGTTGGTATATACATTTCAAAAAAAATTTCAGAAACATAGGATTTATGGGAATTTTTTTAATATATTCAAATGAGAAAAGTACATGTACTAGAGAAAATATTCATTTGTGGTTCTACCTGTGCATCCTTCATTTGTCAATTTACATGACTGCACGATATGTGCATAATGACATATGTATATGTTCCTAAGTTGTCAGATGGCCTTGGGCAATGATCAAAGTACTTTTGTGCTATCATGTCATTAGTAATATAGCAAAAATAACTTACGACCTGTCTTTGTGAAATTTTCGTGAGAATTAGCAACCATAGTGGTCTTTGAAGGTATATAGAGCAGACACAGGAGAAAGAACTATTAAAAACAACCTTCATGTAATGTAGTATGATGCTAAATGGGACCAGTGTAAATGAGCTGCCTGAAAGCAACGTTTCATATTGTTACCTTTGATGTTCTTCCCTGGGGCTCCAAGAGGGCATGAAGGGAAACTAGAGCAGCTTGCTTTTGGTAAATTATTTTATGTAGACTCATGGTAAATTATCCATTCCTTTTTCCCAGAAGAGAGTAAGTAATATTAGATTATAATTGAAGCGCTGGCAGTAGGGGGAAAGGCTTTGTCTCAAATGCTATTGATGGAGAATGAATAGCACATGTGAGAAGATCTATTACACGAGCAATCCTGTGAAGTAAGTTCAAACATGGCGTTCATCAAAAAGATCTCCAATGTGTGCCTTTCCTGATGAAAAGATCCCTTCCTAGTGAAAGGATCTCTGGGTCTGAATGTTTAACAAAACTCATATGAGCTATACCTGAGCGGTTGCCAGATAAGAGCTTAAAAATTATAGGCATGATTTTCTCCCTCAACCTTGTAGAAACCTGGGGGGGTGGGGAAGCAGGCAGATCTTCTACCCTGAGGGTGCCATTAAATGAGAAAGAAGCATACAAAATATAGCTCATTACCCTAAGAGCAATACATCAGTAATAAATTCTATGCCGATATCTAAATTGACAAACGCATTTACAAGCTCATTAACAAAACAATATGTCCAGGAGCCTTACTGAGGCTGTGAGTCAGAGATCTGATAACCACTTTCTGTTGAAACCATATGTCTCTAGAGCAGCACTTCAAAACCCTGACTGACATGGGCTATTGACATTGCAACATGCGATATCAAGAAAATCACAGACACTTGATTTTAACCTCAAACACATCCCACATTTATAAGAAAAGCCAATGAGTAAGATTTTTTCTCATTGAATACATCTTCTTCTATCTTGTGTTCTTGTGTATTGATAGACTAGATGCCTAAACTCCTGGATAATGGAGAATGACATCTGGTAGCCCAAAGTGCAGAGGCTGGACCCTACATAGCAGATACCCGGTAACACTTGCTGATCATCACGGTGACAGGGAATACCATTTGACGGCAGAGTGCCTACCGTTGCAGCCAGCCACATGATTTCTACATTCTTTCTCTTTTTGGCTTGAATATTTTGATGGAGATTTTCTAGTAATCCTTTTAAATCATTTTGTTCTTGAAAATGTGAAATGTCTGAAAAACAAAAAAGGAGGGGGAAAAAAAGGAAACAGCATTAGTATTAAGCTGCCCATGGAGTTTTCCTTAATATATTTCAAATGTAATTTCCATAACAACAAATGCCATTTGGAGCAGAGAGTATCTGAGGATAGTCATACTTATTAATCCTTCCAGTTTTATTCTTTACTTAGAAATATGCCTCAGTTTCCCTCATTCCCTATTGTGTGTAACTGGGGTAATGTCAATGGGTGATATAACACTCACCAAGAAGGGAACTGTTTCTAATAACAAAGGCTGCCTCACTTCAACCAAAGTAGAGGATGTGGATGAAACATGAGATACAACCTTCCATTTTTGGCTACTGAGCAGCTAGTCTGAATCATGAGACTATATCAAACTGAACAGCTCAGAGGTGGAATTGGGAAGTTCAACCAAGACCCATGAAGTCAGTTTCTACACAGCAAGATTCCTCAAACTAGGCAACGTTGACATTTTGGACTGGCTAACGCTTGGTTGTAGGGAGTGGGCCTATATTCTGCATTGTGGGATGTTAAGCAGCATCCCTGACCTCTACCATTTAGAAGCCAGTAGTATCCTTCCCATTGTGACAATCAAAAATATCTCCAGATATTGCCAAATGTTCCTTGGGGGCAAAGTCTATCTTGTTTGTGAACAAGTGCTATTAAGGAGCACAGGTATGGATGGAGAGAGGACACGCAAGAGGCGATAATTATATGAGATAATTGGGAAGGGACCAAGAAGTGACTGATTGCTCAGATCTCTACACACTCATAACTAGAGCAAGGGTAATGGATGGCATATGGTTTATATTAAAGCCTAAGGCAGGGCTTCCCTGGTGGCGCAGTGGTTAGGAGTCCCCCTGCTGACGCAGGGGACGCGGGTTCGTGGCCCAGTCCCGGAGGCTCCCACATGCCGCGGAGCGGCTGGGCCCGTGAGCCATGGCCGCTGGGCCCGCGCATCCGGAGCCTGTGCTCCACAACGGGAGAGGCCACAACAGTGAGAGGCCCGCGTACCGCAAAAACAAAACAAAACAAAACAAAACAAAACCTAAGGCAATGCACAGTATTCCTGAGACTCACTGAGATAGGATTCAAGATTAGAATATAGAGATGGAAACAAAAAGTCTAAGAGAGTGGTTGGGTTAGTACCGTACAGTATGAAAATACACTCTACTGTGGAAGCCACAAACTGACGGATGAAGAACTCCCGAGAGCTTTAATTGAGTCTAAAAACAGGAGAAAATACATAAGAACTGGACTATACGTAGGCTATCCAGTTACATTGAAGAAATAGATGATCTGTTCCTGAGTTAGATCACACACACACACACAAATGACACAAATAAGCTTTAATCATAATGAAGCTTGGCACTTTCCAAAACTGTACCAGATGTTTCATTTTATTAGAATAATGTATCTGAGTAGCTCTTAACTTTAGCTCCAGAGAGTAGAGGAAATATCCTAATGAACTGTACTAGCAAAATCTATATCTACCAAAGAATGGAAGTGGTTGGCAAAATGGAACTGAGCATTGAAAACAATTATATATCATCTTGAATTTCCTGTCCACAGAATAGAGGAAGGTCAGGTACAATCCAGATTCATACCTTGTTTTAGGGAGATGACATTCAAAATATTCATATAAATATATGCATGATTCTACTTTATTAGTTCCTAAATGGGAAAACTGTTAAACGTCAAATTTTTACCGTGTAACTAGAGACGATTTTTTTTTTTTTTTTAATTTTTTGGCCACACTGCGCACCATGTAGGATCTTAGTCCCCCGACCAGGGATCGAACCCGTGCCCCCTCCATTGGGAGCGTGAAGCCTTAAGCACTTGACTACCAGGGAAGTCCCAATGATTCTCTTAAGAAAGAGAAGCTTTCCCTAAAGACATTGCCTCGCTAGGTAGGAGACTCTGATACACAGAGATTTTAACAGGACACAGCCCAAGGATAAAGGGAAGGAGGCATAATGTAGAATGCCTTGAAGAGAGTTGCAAAGCCAGCTCAGGACTCTACAGCTAATTGAAGAAAGTAAGGACAATAATGGTGCCTTCTAACTGATACTTTTAGCACACAAGGAATAAGTCAGATCTGCCATCACTGCCCTTAATGTTGATAAATGGCAACCAAAACAAAACCCAAAACAATCCATGACTTAGATTCTAACAAGCAGCTATTCAAAATTGTGTACAGGTATATCATTGACAGAGAAAGTGTCCTTGACATTGTTGAAAGGAAAAACTGGTCATATTAATAAATGAATTTATTGGTGTAACATTGCGTGTGTGTGCCTGCACTTGTGTGCATGCTCACCTCTCTCTCTACGTGAATGCAGGCAGAGCAAGACATCGGTTTAGATACTAACAGTGCTCCTCTTCGGGCTATGGGATTTAGGGTGATTTTTCAACTGGCTTTTAAATAATTTTTTATTTACTATTGGAGTATAGTTGACTAACAATGTCGTGTTGGTTTCAGGTATACAGCAAAGTAATGCAGTTATACATATACGTGTATCTCTTCTTTTTCAAATTCGTTCCCCATTTAGGTATTACAAAATACTGAGCAGAGTTCCCTGTGCTATACAGTAGGTCCTTGTTGGTTATCTATTTTAAGTATAACAGTGTGTACATGTCAATCCCAAATTCCCAATCTATCCCTTCCTCAACTGCCTTTTTATGTCATTTGAGACACAATAAATATGTATTGTTTTAAAATAATACAGTTATTTTAAGAGCAAGGGAGAACAGAGTACATATGTATAAGAAAAGGAAAAAAAAAAACCCAAATTCTTATGATACAAAGACCTGACCTCCAAATTTCCATGGTCTGGTAGGGCGAGATAGATTTTTTACACCATTATTAACTGCGGTCAAGTGTACCGTGGGCTATGAGGCAAGACAGTAAAAATGATAATAGGGACCTAAGAAAAGGAGTGGCCAATTCAATGAAGAATAGTTGAGTATGGAAAGGTTTCTAGTAAAGGTAATGCTTTGTGTCTACAGAGAGTATTTGAGGCCAAGAGGAAAATGTCAACAAAGGCATGGACATATGAGGCAGTACTATGGAAACAGGAAGCTTGTAGTTCACCATGTCCTTGGAGGGCACAGTCCTAGAGGCAAGGATTATGAAGAGTCTATTCTGCTATTTTGGGATATCTGGGCTTCCTACTAAAAACGGGAGCACCTGGTGAATTTTAATTATGGACATAACCAGATCTGAGAGGTCCCCGAGACTTTTTTAAATCACGTGGTAAAAATGACTTTCAAATATTTTTAAAAGCAATACAGAAGAATTTTACTTTATACAATGTCCCATAGCAGTTATGCACACTCATCCCTTTGTAACAAAAATTTTATGAAATAATATATAACCTTAGTGCGTTCACTGCACCCTGAATATATTTTGTTCTATTCCATGTTGCTTTCTTTTGAATGTTGGCCCCAACACACTAAATTGATTTAACACCTATATATAGGGGTCAACATAAAAAACTTGCAAAGCACTGATTTAGGGCAACCCCATGTCCAAGATGCTTAGGTGACTTTTTCACAAGGTTCATAGTCAGATGGTCAAGTCAAAAATCCAGTCTCCCAAGGGGCTTCCCTGGTGGCGCAGTGGTTGAGAATCCACCTGCTGATGAAGGGGACACAGGTTCGTGCCCCGGTCCAGGAAGATCCCACATGCCGCGGAGCGGCTGGGCCCGTGAGCCATGGCCGCTGAGCCTGAGCGTCCAGAGCCTGTGCTGCGCAACGGGAGAGGCCATGACAGTGAGAGGCCCGTGTACCGCAAAAAAAAAAAAAAAAAAAAAAAATCCAGTCTCCCAAGTCCTATGCCAGTAATTTCCCTCAAATCTGTATTAATGTCTTCACAGTTGGCTGCTGATCCAAAAAATAATTCCAGTATTAACACAATGGACCAGCTTCTTCAGAATTCTGAGGATTCAGAACAAAGCATAATAATATTTCAAAATAATTTAGTTTCATAGTTGACATGGAGATTTTTAAATCAGCCATTTTAAACAGACTACAATGTTCCTAAAATAAGTCAAACAAATGGCCATCCTTTGCTCATTTTTATCTACATAAATATAGTGCTTTCAGATCCACAGAAATGATGTCCCATAGAAATTTCACCCCTTCTCCCCATGGCATGCTTTTTAGAAGGAAGTCAATTGATGTTCTTAAAATTTTCAAGCCACTGTTTCTATTTCTGTAATGATAAAACTTTGTTTATTCAGTCCATCACTATGATTGCTGCCATCTTTTTTCAGCCTGACAAAAGTCCTGCAGGCCACAGAAATTCAGGTCTGGATCTGGAAAGAAGTAGCATTAGTAATGACTAAATAGGTGAGATTTCAAGATATAATGATAGATCCTGATATAGCAACTGTAAATCATGGTATACACAGAACATGGATTGGTTTTGTTACTGAACCAAACTTGGGTCTGCCCACCCATGAGCAGTAAAGCTAATCTACTGACACCGGGTTGTAGTGAAGGAAAGTGCAGTGTTTACTGCAGGGTAACAAGCAAGGAGTCCTGGTTACCTAGTGCTCAAAAAGCCCAAACTCCCTGATGGACTTCAGCAAAGCATTTTTAAAGACAAGGTGAGGGAGTGGAGTCCCAGGGTATGTGATCAGCTCGTGCTCAATTCTCTGATTGGCTGATGGTGATGTAACAGGGCAGTGTCACAGGGGTTAACATTATCAACCCTTAGGTGCTGCTAGGTCTGGGGGCTACATGCTCATGGTCATCAAGTAGGTAACTTCTTCCATTTGGTGGTGGTTTTAGCATTTGTAAAACAACTCAGGAAATGTGCATCAATACTGTTATCTGGGTACTTCAGAGGGGAGATAAAACAGAAAATATGGGGGAGGAGTCTCTTGGCAAGGCCCCGTAAGGTTCTGCTCAGTAACCATTTTAGATATAGAATGAGTTTCTTCAAATGTAAATATGGCAATAAGTCTTGCTTCTGGTACTCACTCTTGCATTACTCTAGGACCGAACTTAAGAGCAATTGAATCTCTATGCTTATCTCCATAAAAGTCTTCTTTTTTTCCAGTGGGGTTCATGAAAGTAATCAGAAGGTAAAAGGTATAAGAATATACAGTGCATTACTGCTTATGGTATTAAACAGCAGCAAAAATCTAAATGATGATAATCCGTCATACATATGTATATATATTTGTGACATGGAATATTATATAATAGGTAAAATGAATAAACATGCTAGATGTATGAGCATGGATATATACTAAAAACTATGTTGAGAAAAAAAATGATTCATACAAGATAACAGCAATAATATGAAGTTAAATGTGCAAACCTGTACCATATTTTTTATGGATACACACATACAGAGGAAGAATATGTATGAGAACGTAAAATGCCAAATTCAGGATACTGATTTTCTCAGAGAAGGGAAGGTGAGGGGTGGGAACCAAAAAGGGTACAAAGGGGGTTTCCATTATGTCTACAAATATTTGTTTCTCACAACATTTCTGAGACTGAGTGATGGGTTCCAAAGTGCTTGTATTTTATGACCTGTTCTCTTTCTCCGTTTGGAACTGTCATAATTCTTTGTAAAGAAAGCACTGAGCCAAGATTCCCGGAAAATGATTACTAATGCCAACTCCGTCCCTGCTTCGACATGTGGTCATAGCAAGCTGCTTAACCCTCTGTCCCTATTTTCTCAACAGCAAAGTGAGGACAATAACCCTGTCATGCTGCAGTGGAAAACCATGAATAAAAGTCTTGGCAGAGGGCTTCCCTGGTGGCGCAGTGGTTGAGAGTCTGCCTGCTGATGCAGGGGACACGGGTTTGTGCCCCGGTCCGGGAAGATCCCACATGCCACGAAGCAGCTGGGCCCGTGAGCCATGGCCGCTGAGCCTGTGCGTTCGGAGGCTGTGCTCCGCAACGGGAGAGGCTACAACAGTGAGAGGCCCGCGTACCGCAAAAAAAAAAAAAAAAAAAAAAAAAGTCTACAAAAAAAAAAAAGAGAAGAGTCTACATTATTCAGTCCTGTGTCGCCTCTGAAAAACGGGAAGACATTCACAGTTCTTAAGAAGAGTTCATAGCCTCAGATAGAAAGCCTACTTTCTCAGGCAAAAGTCTGAATTTATCCAAAGTAAGAAATATTCTCTCATACAGACACAGGTGCACACACATGATCCCAAACATTCAGAATGCCAGTGACTGTTCTCCCACCACTCCTTGCTGGGAGAGAACAGCCAAGTTCAGAGTCACTTTGTAGTAGCTATTTTTTCCTTGTTTTGTCAAATGGGATTTCTTTAACAACGGCAGCTCTAAATATGACATTGGCTTGACTCGAAGGCAGGGTGCTGACCAGTGAACAGGAATGGGACCGTGAACTCTCGGCTCATTGAACTATGATGCTAATGAAGCCAAGGCAATAGCTCCGTCACTTCATGGTCAAATGATTTTACGTTGTCAGAGAATGTTCCAAGATGAAATAGAAATTACAGCCGCCTTCCCCTCACCTATTCCACCTATTTCCCAGTGGGGAGCAGGCACAACATTTACAGGGATCAATCACACCCCCATGATGAAGTCAAGTGGTATAATTCCACCCCCTTTGAAATCAGGACTAGTTCAGGGATGAGCATCTAAATCTAAGCCAATCAGAACTTGACTTTGACCTCAGAAATTGTTTCAGGGCTATGTAAGTGACCTATGCTGTTCCAGCTGAGTGAGGCTCAGGGCTCTGTAAAGTAGAAGGGGAGGAAAGCTCTCTTTACCTCTTTGCTTGAGCATACAGTTGAGCATGGGAATAACTGCTCACGCCAGCAAGACTTTCTTCAGGAAGGAACTAGATGCAGGATAAAGTCAACACTAAGAGTCATGAAATAAGGCAGAGAAGTGTCTTTTCAGTACTGCTAAGCCACTAAGCCAACCCTCTCTTAACTGGTTGCCTGCCTTACTGCTGAAATTTTCAATTTTGTTAATTGATGCCAGTTTGAGTCAGGGTTTCTGTCACTTGCGACCAAAAGCATTCTAAGGTAAACACCTGGTTATACAGGCATTTTTAACACTGATCAGCCATATTGCAAATGTGTACTGTTGCTTTAGAGGTGAGGAATCACAAATAAGGAAGAGTACTTATGGAAAGCATCCCATTAATCACTTCTTTTTTAATGATTTTTTTACATCTTTATTGGATTATAATTGTTTTACAATGTGTTCGCTTCTGCTGTACACCGAGTGAATCAACTATATGTATACATATGTCCCCTCCCTCTAGAGCCTCCCTCCCACCCTCCCCATCCCACGCCTCTAGGTCATCACAAAGCACCGAGATGATCTCCCTGTGCTATACAGTGGCTTCCCACTAACTATCTATTTTCCACATGGTAGTGTAGATGTGTCAGTGCTACTCTCTCAATTCGTCCCAGCCTCCCCTTCCCCTGCACTGTGTCTACAAGTCCATTCTACAGTGATGGTTTTAAAACATAGCCCCACGTTCTTTGACACTCCTTCTATAAAGAAGGTGGAGTCTTTGTACCTTCATCTGGAAGCTAGGTGGGCTTGTGACCATGTTGATTAATGGCAGACGTGATGCTACGTGACTTTGGATGCCAGGTCATAAATGACTATGAAGCTTCTGCCTTATTCTCTTGGAACTTTACTGTCTGTATTCCCTCTTTTGGGGTATTCCCTATAAGAACCCATGTACTAGGCTCAGAGAAGCCCAAGTCACATGGAGGGTCCTATTTAGGTACTCCGGTCAACAGTTTTAGCTGAGCCCAGCCTTTGAGTCATCCTAGCCCAGTGGTCAGAATGTGAGTGCAGAAGCCAGCCGATGACTCCAGTTCCCAGTCACTTAAGGGATACCAGCCATTCTTCTTTCCAACTGAGGTCCCAGATATCTTGGAGTGGAGACAAACTTCCCCACCTTTCCTGTCTGAATAACTAACCCACAGAATCTGTGAGCATAAATAAAATGATTCTAATTTTATATCAGTAAACATGGGATAATTTGTCACCTAGCAATAAATTACCAGAACTATAGTAAAAAACAAAAACAAAAACGTGAAGGACCTGTTCTTCTAAGTATGATAAAATGAACATATGAAGAACAAAGTTTTCACAGTCCACTCTGGTTGGTACTACGTTCTGTAATATCAAATCTTTTCTATAATTAATTCTGAAACAATTATAGTTAAATGCACTAACAAACAAACAAATGCAATTAGGTGAAAGCCATTGAGATGTCTTAAAATTGGAAATTATGCTCTTTCAGAGGCTGTAAAATCTTGACAATTATAAAAGAAAAAGCCCCACTGATACCAGCTTTACTTAAATCTGATTTACAATTTACAAAAAAGGCAGTATCAGAAATCAAATATCAAATTCCCAACCTGATCAGAGCTGAAAAATATTTTTGGCCTGTACATTTTCACTGTTTCCTCTTAAATAAATTTCAAAGTTGCATCACCCATAGCAAAGGAAAAGATGAACTTTAGAACTAACTGTCAAAATATATTAAAAGTAATGTGTTAACAATTTGTTTAGAATTTCCTCACTCACTATTGCACATTGAAGGCCATGGGACTTGGTGTGTAGGGAGAAGAGTAGAATTATAACCCATTAATATTTTTTCCTATTTTCATTTTTTCAAAGAAATCATTCATAATTTAATTTCAGAATCTCCAAACAATTTAGAGTATGTCAAAGGTTGGGAGATGGATTGTAGGCAGATGACTCTCAAAAATTTAAGTTCTGCTCTCAAGATACTGAGATATTTTTATTAACAGAAAATAGAAAGTTTGAGTATGAAAGAGGCTTTATACAAATCCCCAGGTCAGTCTTCCTGTTAGCCTGGTTGCACTGCTTGGATTATTTTTTGCCTGCTTTTAAGTGGCCTGGGTCGTTAAGCACTGAGGGGAGTTGGATGGCCCCCTTTTTTCCTTCCAGCTCAATTTCTAAGTCCTTGCATTTTAGAGCAACAGCAAGAAAATACCTGTTGAGAGCACACACTACACACAAAATTCTGAGGACAAAAGCAAGAATAGATTTCTCAAAGTTTAGGACTGAGAGGGAAGCAGCTTTTGGGGGTAATTCCAGCACCTCACCTCCCTGCCCATGTAAGAGCCAGGCAGCCCGTGAAATATACCAAGGTCAAATGGCAGGCCAGAGAGGTAGACACATAATAAGGCCTTCTCCAAAGAAGAAGGGTTCACCTCTTCCATGGCCCTCCTTTTTTTGATAATGCAGAAGGAACTGACTCCAAAACTGCCAGAATAATGGCCAAAGAAAAGGGGAGACAGTTGAGAAGAATGGGCTTTTCTCCAATGGTCTCTGGATTACCTCTTTAGGCTCTTGGAGGCAAGTAAGAATGAGATCTTGAAACAGACTCACAGACTTAGAGAAAGAACTTATGGCTACTGGGGACTTCCCTGGCAGTCCAGTGGTTAAGACTTCGCCTTCCAGTGCAGGGGGTGCGGGTTCAATCCCTCGTTGGGGAGCTAAGACCCCACATGCCTCGCGGCCAAAAAACCGAAACATAAAACAGAAGCAATATTGTAACAAATTCAATAAAAGACTGAAAAGCAATGGTCCACATCAAAAAAAAATCTTAAAAGAACTTATGGTTACCAGTGGGGAAGGCTTGGGGGGTTGGGACAGATTGGGAGTTTGGGACTGATATGTACATACTGCTGTATTTAAAACAGATAACCAACATGTTGCTCAATATTCTGTAATAACCTAAATGAGAAAAGAATTTGAAAAAGAATAGATACATGTATATGTATAGCTGAATCACTCTGCCGTACATTAACACAATTTTGTTAATCAACTATGCTCCAATACAAAATAAAAATTAAAAAAAGAATGAGATCTTTAATGCTTCATACTATATAGAATAAAATAAATAACTCCTGAGGTATTTAAAAAGTTATAAATGAGGTAAAATAGAGGAAGATGATTATGGAACTAAAGCTGCTTTAGAAGACTCCAAAATGAAGAGAAAAGGGGTATTAAGATTATATGGCCTACCTTTTTCTCCATTCATATAGCTCCTTTTATTGGCTTTAAGTGACCTCCAGTTTGATCATCTAGGATTCTCAGACATTTATAATTTGTTGATAGCAACAAAATGTATTAATCTATGTGTGTTGCCATATTTCCCTTTTCTGATGTGTCTGATAAAGATAATTTTATCTTTGAGTCTTCAATTTTTCCCCCTTACCTGACTTCAGAGAAGAGTTGTGCTTTATCTGGAGTTTTGTTCTGCAGAAGTGGAAGCATGAAGAAAGAAAGGTGGACGGGGAGGTGGACTGGAATGAAACAGAAGGCCTTGCACTCATGGTTTTGGGAAAGGTGGAATGGTAAGTAAATAGTGACTTTCTGGGAGAGTGATGTGCTCAATCGATGAGTGACTTAAACATTTGGAAAAAAGGATTTAAAAAGTAAAATAATGAGTTGTCAGTTGTCTCCTCTTTGATGTTTAATTGAAAGTTGGAACTAATTTTTAGTTATTTTTAATTGTTGGGCTGTTTACTGGATACGGTACTATGCTGAAATTGAATTCATAGGAGACTGGTATTAATTCAGGTCAAATTTAGATATTTATTTCCAAAAGGGAAGATGAGTCCTAAGATTTCTAATATCCACCTCATTCCTCACTGTGCGGCCAGTTCCAAAGAGTGATGACTTTGTTAGGCAGGAGGTAGATGGGCTCCAGGCTGGGAATTTACAACTAGCTTCCTGTTTACACTTCCTGAGGAAGGAAGCAGGTGGGCTCTAGGCTAGATATTTACAACCTGCCTCCTGCTTGCACTTTGAGATAGAAATTACAACAGGAACAGCATAAATAGCTGGACTTTGTTTCCTGTGTACACTTTAAGATAACAGTTATGGCAGGGACAGACAGGGGCTAAACCCTGTTTGAGTAAAAGATGAAGAGGTCACGTGTTTCCCATCCTTGGGGCAAAGGGAGACACTGCACCTTGGAGGCTTCTTGGTGGTCAGAAAGGAGGGGGAACCACCCCAAAATAGGTGATGCCAAGGCCCCCCACAGGCCTGTGGGCTGGAATCCATCTGTGAAAAAAGTTGTGCACACGTGTTGGGGAGGTCCTAGGGCAGGTCAGGTGTGGAAAAAGAAAACAGATAATTGGCCAAAGGTGAACAAAGACCCAGTAGAGCTGCCCTATAGAAATGATTTAATCACCTCTTTACTGCATTCCTCCTCATTAGGGGGGATGCCCACAGCTTTTCTCTCCTGGTGTGTATCTCTGCCTCGCTTCTGTCTTAACAAACTTTCTCTGTGTGCTCTCCCATTTGTTGTGCCATATCTCTAATAATAAACTTTCTACCTGTTTCTACAGTTTTTGCTTCCTTGAGAAATGCATTTCTCAATGGGGGTAAGAACCAGGGGAACCTTGTTCCTAGCCTCTAGCCCCTGGTGGACTAGTGGCTAGGATTGCTGGTTTCCATCCAGGTTACCCAGGTCCAGTTCCTGGGCAGGGAACTAAGATCTCGCTTCACGCCACTGCTGTCTGCTGCCTATCCAATTTCAATTTCGGGAGCTCATCTCTATGTGGGTGTTCCAAAAAGAAAAATGTGCTTTTTTTGGAAAGATTATCAGAGAAGCAGTGACTATGTTAAAAAAATCATTAAGATTAATATAGGTAGGTATTTGAAGGGTTACAGACAAGACTGAGAAGGAAAGAGGCTGTTGAATGGAGAAGAGAGGCAGGTTAGTTCAAACTACAGGAAGAGCTTTATAGGACTTCCCTGGTGGTCCAGTGGTTAAGACTTCACTTTCCAGTGCAGGGGGTGCAGGTTTGATCCCTGGTTGGGGAGCTAAGATCCCACATGCCTCGCGGGTAAAAAAAACAAAACATAAAGCAGTAGCAATATTGCAACAAATTCAATAAAGACTTAAAAAAATAAAAGAAAGAGTTTTACAATCAAATTTAACTGGATCAATGTGTGTATAGAGGAGAAGCAGAACTCTCTTGAGAGGCTCAAAGCACATACAACCATTATCTTATCCATCTCACTAATGTTCCAAGTGTGGTGTGACAACTTATCAGGAAACTGACACTGGAAATATTAACTTCCTTTCTCTAGTGAGATAATGGTAGATGAAGTACAGGTACATATGTATTAATTATTCTCATTTAGCTGATAATGACATGGAGGCACTCAGAGCATCAAATGATTCACCTAAGTGAACTTTCAATTGAATTCATATCTTTTGTTTTCATGCTATTCTGTGCATACTAACTAGACGGGTTTATCGCAAGTCCGGCCAATCTTCAGTGAGTGATGAAGTCTAAAGAAAGGAGAGCCCCAGTGAGAAGGAAAGAACATAGAAAAATGGAAGGATGACTAAAAGGCTGGAAATCTGAGTTTTTACCCACATAAACTTGTGAATAGGGTTGATACATCTAATTTGTGAGGGCAATGAAGTAACACAGAAGATGCAGAGATAAAAGCTGAGTTGAACAGGGAGGTGGCCATTTGTATGTGTGTATGAGAGTATATGTGTCTACCTTTGTTACTTGTAGTGCTGTTTGTATTTGTTGCTGTGATTCAGAGTACAAGTTAATGGACACTAAAAGTCTATGTCTGTGGTTTAACGTGCACATAGAAAATTAAAATTCAGTATTGTTCAGTATCACTTTTCTTTTCAAAAAGACACAGGAGTGCTTCAAAAGACATATCAAATTAAAAAATTATCTTAATCTTCATCAACATTAAAAATTTCAACAGGTAAGTACATCGGAGTTTCTCTGCAATGAGTTGAAAATAAATTTTAAATTTAGAAGATCAGAGTCCTTAGACAGCAATGGAAGAGTTGCGGCATAAAAGTGAAAAGAACACTTAACTGGGAGTCAGAAAATATAGAATATATCCCTGTTCTCCCACTAGCTGCATGTGTGAATTTAACAAAATCTATCCTGGATCCCAAACCCCTCATAACAAATTATAGGGTTAAACCAGATCAGTGTTTCTTAAACTGTGACCTGAGGAACGCTTATTTAACAAGATGCTAACGAATATTTTATGGGGTTTTTTTGGTGGTCCTATAATGTAATAAAAATGCTATTTTAAACAAAATTAAAGTATAGGCAGTGTAGATTAGGGTTGGGAAACTATGGCTTGCAAACTAAACCCAGTCAATTCTGTTTTTATAAATACAGTTTCATTGGAATTCAGCCAAGTTCATTAATTTACATATTGTTAATGGCTTATTTTGCACTTCAGTAGCAGAGTCCAGAAGTTGTGACAGATCACATGGCCTGCAAAATCTGAATTATTTACTTTCTGATCCTTTACATAAAACGATTGCTGGCTATGCTATAGATCTTCTCAAAACTTTCAGTGTGATAACGTGAATTCCAAAATCATTTGACTATAGAATTCTTTCACTGCCCAACAATTATTAGCAGAAAGAGTGTTCTTTGGAATACTTTAGATTAGATTATTTCCAAGATCCAATTGTTCTCTGATTCTTCAAAACATCCAACTAAACAAATGACCCAATCTATCCCATTCATTCAACAAATATTTACGGAGTATAAGCTATGTGCCAGACAATGCTTTCGTTTATTGGTAAATAAAGTCAACAAATAGACAGGAGACTTGTCCTCATGAAGCTTACGTTCTGATCAGGAGTTATAACCAAGCAAGGTGCGTGATAGATGTTGTGGAGAAAAATAAAGCGAGAAGGGGACCAGGGCACCGGAGATTGCAATTTTAAAGAGGGTGGTCAAGAAAGGCCTTACTGAGAAAGTGACATTTGGAGAAAGACTTAAAGGAGGTAAGTGATCCTTATGGGGGGAAGCATTTAAGGCAGAGGAAACAGCCAATGGAAAAGTCCTAAGAAACAGCAAGAGGTCATTGTGGGACAGAGTGAAGCAAGGGAGGAAGGGAGGGACAAGGAGAGGGAGAGACACACAGAGAGAGAGAGAAGAGAGTGGAGTCAAAATATCTAATTTTTTTTGCCAGATTATGGGGACGCTTAGAAGCCATTGTAACAATTTAGATGATTATTCTGCAATAAAAAACAGGGGGTTATTGGAAGATTTTGAAGAGTGACATGATTCGATTTTCATTTTTAAAGGTCACTTTGGCTGTTGTGATCAAAAAAGACTACTGAATGAGGTTGAGAGAGGAAACAAAGAGACATGGAGGTTTTGTCATAAACTGGAAGAATAACAAGGATTTGCACAGAGTGGTAGCAATACAGGTGGACAGAGCTGATCATACATTTCGAAAATACAGCCAATGAAATCTTCTGATGGGGTGTGAAAAAAAGAGAAGAGTCAAGGGTGACTCCCATTTTTTTCTGAAACAACAAAAAGTTAGAAATGATAAAAGCTGAAATGGGGAAGATAGTGGGAAGAATAAATTTTTAGGGGCATATCAGGAAGAGAGTTGGAGGTGTTGAGCAGGATATATAAATTTAGGGAAGAGAGATGGGCTGGTGATGCAGGTACGGAGGTGGATAATTAAAGGATGGTATTTAAAGCAATGAGGCCGTTCATCAAGGGAGTGGAGTAGACATCCATGAACTAAATCCTGGTACCCTCAGCATTTAGAGGTCAGAAAGATAATGTGGAATCAGTAATGGAGGTTGAAACGCAGCAGCCAGGGGGGCAGGAGTAATCACAGAAGAGTAGGGTGATGGCCTGGAAGACCAGTGATGAAAGAGGGAAAAAATAACCATCTCAAACCTATTACTAGATCAAGTAGGATGAGGACAGAGAACTGAGCGTTGGCTTTGACAGGTAGAAAACCTGACAAAACCAGTTTCAGTGAAGTTATGTGGACCAAAGGCTGACTAGAGCAGCTGACTAGAAAAATGGGGGGAGAAAAATTGAAGACAGTAACCTTCAAATTCCACTTTTGTCTGCTTTTTGGGGAACATTTCCAACTTTCAGGAAGTCCTGCATGATAACATATTTTTCCTGTGTACTGACAATCCCCTTTACTCATCTTTTTATATGTCTATGCAAAGCCAAACATATGGGTAACATGTGAAAAATTCCTCAGCCATCTGAATGTTTCCAAATACACATAGTTTGAAACAAACTAAGCAAAATATTTGGATGATTAACAGGATTTTTCATTTGTCTATCTGGATGTCTACATAGTATCAAAGTTGAGATGTCCGTAAAACAGAAATTATTACTAAATAAATTATGTCATAGTAATTTATAGTTCTATTGGAAGGATTGGCATGTGTTAAGAAAATTTTTATATCTTCTGTCATTTTATATCCTTAAGATTGTTAAAAATACCAAAATAATCTATAGTATTCAGATTATTCTTTGTGCTTAGGAAACTTAGACACATGGATTTAGCTTGACATAATAAATCAAGGTAATCTCACATTGAACAGAATCATGATTACAGCTAGTTGCTTTATATACACATTTCGCTCAGGTCAATAAATGTTTGTTAAACAACAAATAAATAAAAGATAGTACAGTTTTACTATTCTGAAAAATTTTCGCTTCCTTTTACATTCATGTCTAGAGTACTAATGAAATGCAAAACACAGATTTACAATTTGATAGCTAAATCTACACCGTACAAATCTAAGCTAGTGGTTCTCAAATCTTATCGTGCAGCGAACTCCCTGGGAAGGGGCTTGTCAAAACACAGACTGCTGACCCCACAGCCAGATACGGATTTCTCTGAAATGACTCGTATGGATAAAAAATGAGGAGAGGTGCTGAGTGGCAAAGGTGTGAATTGTGCTGGTCAACGCTGATTTGCTCTCATATCTACCTGAACCCTTCCCCATTCTGCTCTTGATCGCAGGTAGCCTCATTTCCCAGGCTACTTGCTGCCCTCTGATTTACAATTAAGTTTGGGCAATGAGGATTAAGAGGGAGATTAAATGCAAGGAAGAAGCCAGAAACTAGTATATTTCTCTCTCAATCTCTCTGTTTCTTCCGCTCTCTCTGGAATTGATTGTAGGGCAACTTCTCTGTCCATGGTCCCAGCTTCTGCTGGACAGTCCCCACCAAGAACCTAGATGGGGGTGGGGGAAGGACAGCTTTTGTGCTCTGGTGCCACTACATCCAACTCAGGTCTCTTCCGAACCTGGGTTAGCTACTGCTAGTTTCATGCTATTTATTGCTAAGCGCTGGGTGGCTACATCGCCCTGGTTAATTTCTCCCAAATTTCTTCACGTTTATCGCCAATACTCTGCAGGAAATTCCTAGAATGCTCATTTGCATGACTGGGTTCTGACTACTATGGCTGCTAAGAATTTGGCATTATTTTTCAATTTACCACAGGACAGTCTAGGCTAGCATATCCTTTCTAATTCAGACACCCTGTCTTTACCCGATCCTATTGCAGGTTAATCATAGCCTGACCTCACCCCCAAAGTTTATAGACAGTAGAAAGGCAGCAGAGATAAAAGAGATATCGGGAAAAGGGAGACAAGTGATGGGGGAAGGGTCTAACAGTGCCTTTTGTCCCCCACAGCTGAACCTCAGTTGACAGAATAAAACCGTAGCCTCTGATGTCACTGCTCTGTGAATGTTGAGAGGCTGGCCTCATGTTAAGAAAGGGTCTCTCTATATGAATGTGAACCTTTCAGAGGAAATCTAGTATTATCACGTGTGGGTAGAAAGGTAATAATTTAGAAATTTACTTTGAAACCTGGGAAACAGTTAACCTGTATCAGAAAGTCCCTATGCTAATCAGAAACACTCAGATCGTCGACTTTTAGTAAGTTGTGCCTGTGCGCGTGTGTGTCTGTTTGTGTGTGTGTGTGTGTGCAATCATATGTCTGCGCATGTGTTTATGTCTTTTGAGATATTTGCCTGGCCTCATTTCCTTACTTTATAAACTCAAGTCATTTCCAGAGCCTACTAAGGACTGGGGAGCCAGGCTCAGTTTAGGCGGTAGTGTAAGGACAGAGGGCTCTGAAAAGCAGGGACAAGAAACACCCACCGTAGCTTATTCTATGAAGTGAAAGCAACATGTTCAAACTCATGATGGCAGCGAGCCATGCTGTGAGTGTCAACACACGTGGGCTCCAACTGTAGGTAAATAAGCAGTAAGTGATTGAATGTTCAGAGGCAGTGTTCATCGTTTACGGAGCATTGCCCATCTATGCGGCACATGGAGCCGATGCTGTCAGTGTTGGTTTCATCACACACTTTCTGGTCTGCAACAGAGCTCATAAAATAACCACTAACTGAAGAGAATATCCATTTAAGTAGTCTTAATTTTCATTGATAAACAGAGCAAATGTGGTGCAATTCTTTTCTCTGATATATGCTCAATATTCCAAGAACTGCTTTACATGCTGCTCCCCGGTGATTTTATCCATTTGTAACACAAGATACCTGTTAGCATGTGACAATGACTGCACTCCCACATTCCCTGGCATCGAACAGTGTGGAAAGTCCAACAGTGTGATAGGTTAAAGACGTTTGCCAAGACCTAGGGCTGATTTCTTCCAGAGCACAATATGTGTTATAAACGTTGTAACTAGTTCTTTCTCAGCAATAGTCTGATGTGTATCCATTTGTCAATTCATTTCACATGAAGTACAATTATGAATGATACCTTGGTAGTTCCAGTCTTTTCATTCCTTCTAGAAACAAAATCCAATTAACTTCATTCAGGGAAGTATTACCACATACTTGTTCTAGAAAAATTATCTTGATTTACTAGAGAGCTGTCTTAAGTTTGAAAAACTGGTTAAATTTTCAACGGCAATATTTTAAAAAGACAAAGTATTACATATAAGGAATGAGTTGATCCATTCTTTGATCTAACAAAAGCCCGTTTTAGATATTCAACATTGTATTCATAGTCAAGCTTTTCTTTATCATCTATTTCTGGGAAATCCTCTCATTTGAAGGTTTTCCTTGTCCCAGTGGAGTCCTGTTAACTTTTTTTATATTTCACATTATTTTGAGTTTTAATATTTAATTTTCTTTCTAATTTTATCTTTAACTGCACCAGCTTTGCTCCTTTGGTCTGTTTTTAAATGAGAGATCAGATAAATCAAAATACTAAAAATAAAAAATGTTAACTGAAAATATAAATTCAAAGGGCACAAAAATAAATTGCACCCTGTTAGCTAAATCTTAGCTCAGCAAAAGTGTGCATCAGAGTGTATGGCATGCATGCAAAGCTTATATGAATTATAGTTAAATAATTACATTAAAAGAATTTGATAAGATATCAAGGAAAACCATGATTGATCTGATTTTGAAAGTTAGTACGGTGGATGTGAACAAAATCTTTCTTCAAGGCTTTTTCCTCTGAAGCCATCAAAGGACCACGGGAGACCTGACGACATTGGTGGACCAGAAGGGGTATGAAGACCAAGCCAGAACTACTCTTTGGACTCTTTTCAAACTTTTTATGCTCAGAACATCAATCTTAAAGAATTAACTGTGACCTTTGGTTGGAATTCTTCAGGTGTTAAAGGGCTTCAGCCAGGCAGGGCAGATTTCTTTTTCTAAAAGCCAGAATACTACCCTTTCCCTTTCAGCTAAGGTTCTGGCTCTGCATCATATGGGAGGCCTGTCCTCTGCTCTCTCTTGGGGCCTCTCACAGGCTTTCTGGCTAGTTCCAGGGGCCTCATCATTGTACTCCTCTCCAGAACCTCTTGGCAGGGTCAAGCGTACGTGCTTAGCCCCTAGCCACCATCTGGTAATTTCAATCTGTCTTTATAATTTCGCTCTCTCTTTGGAAACTAAACTAAAGAAAAACGAAGGGGAAAAACCTTCGTACATGATACTTGCTTTTAGCCTACGTTTTCACTTCTCTGTTTGTATTCACTTTAACTTTCTTAAGGGGTGGCTTTCACTCTGTTTCTCTACTTGTACAACATGAGTTCTCTCCTTGAATGCCTTTGATGTGGTTTCATCCCATGCTTTTATTAAAACTACTCCATCGAATGTCATCAAATACTCTTAAACACCGAATCTAACAGCTTCTCTTTAATTCTCATGCTTCTTTCTTCATCAACACATTTGTTATTCTTGGTCACCTTCTCGTGGTTGATATTCTTCTCATTTAGCTATAGTGGTGTTCGATGACCCTCAACCTCTAATCATTTCTCCATTTTTTTGCGGGTTCCTTAGTCCTCCTTTCCCTATACTTATGGATAATCTCCCCCTATGATGTATTTTTTCTCATTTCCTATGTGGAATACATGGAAAATGATTTCAACAAGTCCTCTAAAATTAATTATCCATAAAATATTAGCTTCTTATCCTATTCTCTTATTTCTAAGAATGGAAAGAATACATAGAAACTTTTCTTTTTCCCAGTGCAGAAGTGAAATCTGTGGCAATGCATCACCACACGATGAATGTCAAAAATGATCAAGGAGAAACTAACACTTTTTGAACAACAAAAGCAACAGAAACAAAACCAAATTATTCACAGAAAGGATCAATACTATGGAATAGCAACTAGTATTCCGGAAAGAGATTTAGAGTTAAGGTAGATTATTCCTTGATCACACTGAGTCATTAAAGTGTAAGCTATTAGAAGCAGAGACTGTATCTTATTCATCTTTCATCATCCATAGTGATGGGCACAAAGTTTTACACATAGTACGATCTCTACCAATGTCTGCTAAATTGAATGGGAGACTTCCAGCAACAATGGCCAAAAAAAAAAAAAAATGCAGGATGAAATATGACAACAACATTTTACTTACCCTCATCACAAGCCTAAGATTTTTTCTAAAAAATATTTTGTGTGAGATTGTTATGCTACAGTTGATGAGATATTATATGTAAGAGAGGGATATCAAATATTGTGGAGATAGTTGATAACAGCTCACAAAAGGCTGCCTGATTTTCCTTCCTAGCTCACATGCTAGACAGCCCACCCTTATGGTACTCACATAGGAGCCAATAAACGGTAGCATTCCAATAGAACCGTATGAAAATATCCTTCTCCTTTGTTTTGGAGAAAGGACAAGAGAAGGGCATTATTATCACAAAGAGAAATGAGAGATTGGAGATTATAAATTGACACTTGGTCAGTTAAAGGGGAAAGAAAGAAGCATTTCATCCACCAAAGTCAGGAGCCCCGAATTATGTATGAGATGTGATGCTGACTCTAAACTGTAGAGCAGTTTGCACTAGTGATTTACAGCAGTACTTTGTTTGATTTTATTTTGCTAACCCAACATTGAAGTGTCTTAATGCTTTAGGTGGGTACAAAGGGGCCTTGAAAGGTTTCTGAGATCATCAAACCCATCTGGAAGATCAGAGCCAGAAGAGAGAGAAACACTCACACCTGCCCCACGGGAGTTTTGCTGGTTGATCAAAGGGGCCAGTGAATATCACTGGCAGGGCCTGAGGGGAAGTAGCTCCTGATGATTTACTGTGCCTTACAGTCAGGGCAGCGAGAACTACTGTCTGAAAGCTGCACCACTAAGCCAAGAAGATGTGAAGGGAGAAATCCACAACACACAGTACTCAGACAGGCAAACAGACCTCCCAGTCATCAATAGCTCTGTTTGATACCAACTTCAGACATTATATATTTCTTGCTTCAGAAGAAGTTTCAGCAAAGGTTTACAGGAAAGGGATCACCCATTCTTGGGTTCCTCCTCTGTAACAGGTACTTCTCAGCTCTAGATCCCATGAATCCTCCAAGAAAGGGAGAGAGGGAGAGAGAGAGAGAGAGGCCATCCCAACCTACCAAGCCTTCCACTAATGACCTTTCTGCAGATACAAGGAAAATGGGGTTGGAGGATAGTAATACTTGAATTTGACTGAATATTTCTTCCAAATGAACTTGAGATTTTCAAATACTTTAGTCTACAAATCACCAGACTATGTTGAACACACTGAAAGGAAATGAGGTACTGTTGTTTAGCAACTTTTAAGTTTATTGCCCTCCCCATTACTAACTCCTAAGGGGTGAGTGCCCAGTAAAGCTGACAGAGGTATTAGATAAAAGGAGTCCATGTGTGTAGACTGCTGAATTGAGACTATCAATTGAATCTACTACATATTTAACAGAATTAGAGAATATTTGGGGAAGAATAAATGTTTTAGACCATAAAAGCTATGTATAAGAAGAATAAACAGAAAGATGATAACTATTTGATTGGGAGTGAATATATAGGCTAAAATGATTTATTCATTATATCCTGGTATTGTAAAAGTAGGGAACATCCCTAAGTTTAAAAAAAATTTGGGGGGAAGAACGGAAAATTTTTTATTTAAAACATGTAGAATTTGATTAGATCATAAATCATAAAATAAAAACAGGGTGAGTAAATTAATGGACAGGACATCCAAAATGGATGAATAAGTGAAAGTAATATATTTAGAGGGTTAGCTTAGCCTTTTAACATTGCTACAAATTATCCCTTGATTTCACTGTGAAAGAAAAATAGTAGATTATATGGATTATAAGTATGATCCCACATAGTAGTTTTTCCCTCCTTAACAAATAGCCTAACCCTTATTCCTACTCTTAATAAAGCTTTTAGGTACCTCCTTGAATGGAGTGCAACCCAGTGATGCTTTAGGTTACAATATTTCTGCATGAGGAAAAACCCTACATATGTTGGTATAATTTCATAGATACGGTTTGGACTTTTGTTATGGAAAATAACCACAGTCACATCATACCTCCATTCTGTGCCAAATCTATGATAGTGTTGTCTCAAAAATATGTTGACATAACAGGAAACAAAGTATCAGGAAGAATTCAGTCTGTTAAGACAGCTCATTTCAACTAACGAAATAAAATTGGTTTGATGCAAAAGTACATCCTGTTTTCAAGCATGAGATATATTTATATATTTCTAAAACAGCTATATTTAATTAGCAATAATTTATATGAGGTCTCATGTTCTTCCAATTTTTAAAACTTACATTCCCATGAAGAGTTTCAATGACTTGAATGTAGGGATTACTTTGTATTTCATATATCAGAAATACTTCAACAATTACTTATACATATTTCTTTTTAGGTGTATAATTGTTTATGTGTACTATTGAAATCTTTCATAGACTTTGCCAACAAACCACTTTTTAATATCATGTATGTTTTGAGTAAGGATGACACAGCATTGGTTCTCAAACATTAGTATGGATCAGAAATGACTCGGAAGGCTTACTAAAACAGATTACAGGGCAAGTTCAACAGACCTGCGGAGGGCCCTGAGAATGTGCATTACTAACAGATTTCCAGGTGACACGGATGCTGCTGGTCCAGGGACCTCACTTTGAAAGGACCCATATAAAGAGAAATCAAGTTGTTTATAAAAATTATGGGAATTACTTCCAAATTACAAGTAACTGTAAGAAAATTATCCACCAACAAGTCACTGGGAGAGCCTTTCCCAGAAGCATGGAGTGACACTTTGTCTTCAGGAACAGGTGTTATTTTATTTTATTTTTTCTTGCCATGGCTTGGGGGATCATAGTTCCCTGACCGGGGATCAAAGCTGTGCCCTTGGTAGTGAAAGCTCAGAGTCCTAACCACTGGACCACCAGGGAATTCCCAGGAAAAGAAGGATGGTGGGAAGCCTGGGTGAAGAAAAGAAGATGAACACAAGAACCAGATTCAAATTACCTGTACTCTTTGAACCCTATTAGGTGAAGCCAGAGTGAGGCCTTCACATAATGACATTGAATTGCTTGTTTTCTAAAAGGAAGACCAATAGAAAGATTAAAGAAAAAATTCCTGTTTTCTACAGGTTCTTGGTGCTCTGGCCGGCTGTAAGGCCTGTGCCTCTGAGGTGGGAGAGCCGAGTTCAGGACATTGGTCCACCAGAGACCTTCTGACTCCATGTAATATAAAACAGCGAAAGCTCTCCCAGAGATCTCCATCTCAACACTAAGACGCAGCTCCACTCAACGACCAGCAAGCTACAGTGCTGGACATCCTATACCAACAACTAGCAAGACAGGAACACAACCACATCCATTAGCAGAGAGGCTGCCTAAAATCATAATAAGGTCACAGACACCCCAAAACACACCACCAGATGTGGTCCTGCCCACCAGAAAGAAAAGAATCAGGCTCATCCACCAGAATACAAGCAATAATACCCTCCACCAGGAAGCCTACACAACACACTGAACCAACCTTAGCCACTGGGGGCAGACACCAAAAGCAACTATAACTACGAACCTGCAGCCTGTGAAAAGGAGACCCCAAACACAGAAAGTTAAGCAAAATGAGAAGACAGAGAAACACAGCAGATGTAGGAGCAAAGTAAAAACCCACCAGACCAAACAAATGAAGAGGAAATAGGCAGTCTACCTGAAAAAGAATTCAGAATAATGTTAGTAAAGATGATCCAAAATCTTCGAAACAGAATGGAGAAAATGCAGGAATCGTTTGACAAGGACCTAGAAGAACTGAGCAACAAACAAACAATGATGAACAACAAAATAAATGAAATTAAAAATTCTCTAGAAGGAATCAATAGCAGAATAACTGAGGCAGAAGAACAGATAAGTGACCTGGAAGATAAAATAGTGGAAATAACTACCACAGAGCAGAATAAAGAAAAAACAATGAAAAGAATTGAGGACAGCCTCAGAGCCCTCTGGGACAACATTAAATGCACCAACATTCGAATAATACGGGTCCCAGAAGAAAAAGAGAAAAAGAAAGGGACTGAGAAAATATTTGCAGAGATTATAGTAGAAAAATTCCTTAATGTGGGAAAGGAAATAAGTCCAGGAAGTGCAGGGAGTCCCATACAGGATAAATCCAAGGAGAAACATGCCAAGACACATATTAATCAAACAATCAAAAAATAAATACAAAGAAAAAATATTCAAAGCAGCAAGGGAAAAACAACAAGTAACATACAAGGGAATCCCCATAAGGTTAACAGCTGATCTTTCAGCAGAAACTCTGCAAGCCAGAAGGGAGTGGCAGGACATATTTAAAGTGATGAAAGGGAAAACTCTACAACCAAGATTATTCTGCCCAGCAAAGATCTCATTCAGATTCAACGGAGAAATTAAAATCTTTACAGACAAGCAAAAGTTAAGAGAATTCAGCACCACGAAACCAGCTTTACAACAAATGCTAAAGAAACTTCTCTAGGCAGGAAACACAAGAGAAGGAAAAGACCTACAATAACAATCCCAAAACAATTAAGAAAATGGTAATAGGAACATACATATCGATAATTACCCTAAATGTAAATGGATTAAATGCTACAACCAAAAGACAGAGACTGGCTGAATGGATACAAAAAAGACATAGACTGGCTGAAGGGATACAAAAATAAAACCCGTATATATACTGTCAACTAGAGACCCACTTCAGACCTAGGGACACATACAGACTGAAAGTGATGGGATGGAAAAAGATATTCCATACATATGGAAATCAAAAGAAAGCTGGAGTAGCAATTCTCATATCAGACAAAATCGACCTAAAAATAAAGACTATTACAAGAAACAAAGAAGGACACTACATAATGATCAAGTGATCAAACCACGAAGAAGATATAACAATTGTAAATATTTATGCACCCAACATAGGAGTACCTCAATACATAAGGCAAATGCTAACAGCAATAAAAGGGGAAATTGACAGTAACACAATCATAGTAGGGGACTTTAACACCCCACTTTCACCAATGGACAGATAATCCAAAATGAAAATAAAAAAGGAAACACAAGCTTTAAATGACACATTAAACAAGATGGACTTAATTGATATTCATAGGACATTCCATCCAAAAACAACAGAATACACTTTCTTCTCAAGTGCTCATAGAACATTCTCCAGGATAGATCATATCTTGGGTCACAAATCAAGCCTTGGTAAATTTAAGAAAATTGAAATCATATCAAGTATCTTTTCCAACCACAACGCTATGAGACTAGATATCAATTACAGGAAAATACATGGAGGCTAAACAATACACTACTTAATTACCAAGAGATCACTGAAGAAGTCAAAGAGGAAATAAAAAAATAACTAGAAACAAATGACAATGAAAACACGATGGCCCAAAACCAATGGGATGCAGCAAAAGCAGTTCTAAGAGGGAAGTTTAGAGCAATACAATCCTACCTCAAGAAACAAGAAACATCTCAAATAAACAACCTAAACTTACACCTAAAGCAATTACAGAAAGAGGGACAAAAAAACCCCAAAGTTGAGCTGAAGGAAAGAAATCATAAAGATCAGATCAGGAATAAATGAAAAAGAAATGAAGGAAACAATAGCAAAGATCAATAAATTAAAAGCTGGTTCTTTGAGAAGATAAGCAAAATAGATAAACCATTAGCTAGACTCATCAAGAAAGAAAGGGAGAAGACTCAAATCAGTAGAATTAGAAATGAAACAGGGGAAGTAACAACTGACACTGAAGAAATACAAAAGATCATGAGAGACTACTACAAGCAGCTATATGCCAATGAAATGGACAACCTGGAAGAAATGGACACATTCTTAGGAAAACACAACTTTCCGAGACTGAACCAGGAAGAAATAGAAAATATGAACAGACCAATCACAAGCACTCAAATTGAGACTGTGATTTAAAATCTTCCAACAAACAAAAGCCCAGGACCAGATGGCTTCACAGGCAAATTCTATCAAACATACAGAGAAGAGCTAACACCTATCCTTCTCAAACTCTTCCAAAAAATAGCAGGGTGAGGAACACTCCCAAACTCATTCTACGAGGCCACCATCACCCTGATACCAAAACCAGACAAAGGTGTCCCAAAAACGAAACCTACAGGCTAATATCACTGATGAACATAGATGCAAAAATCCTCAACAAAATACTAGCAATCCAACAGCACATTAAAAGGATCATACACCATGATCAAGTGGGGTTTATCCCAGGAATGCAAGGATTCTTCAACAAACACAAATCAATCAATGTGATACACCATATTAACAAACTGAAGGAGAAAAACCATATGGTCATCTCAATAGATGCAGAGAAAGCTTTCGACAAAATTCAACACCCATTTATGATAAAAGCTCTTCAGAAGGTAGGCATAGAGGGAACTTACCTCAACATAATAAAGGCCATATATAACAAACCCACAGCCAACATCGTTCTCAATGGTGAAAAACTGAAAGCATTTCCACTAAGATCAGGAACAAGACAAGGTTGCCCACTCTCACCACTATTATTCAACATAGTTTTGGAAGTTTGAGCCACAGCAATCAAAGAAGAAAAAGAAATAAAAGGAATCCAAATCAGAAAAGAAGAAGTAAAACTGTCACTGTCTGCAGATGGCATGATACTATACATAGAGAATCCTAAAGATGCTACCAGAAAACTACTAGAACTAATCAATGAATTTGCTAAAATAGTAGGACATAAAATTATTGCACAGAAATCTCTTTCATTTCTATACACTAATGATGAAAAATCTGAAAGAGAAATTAAGGAAACACTCCCATTTACCATTGCAACAAAAAGAATAAAATACCTAGGAATAAACCTACCTAAGGAGACAAAAGACCCGTATGCAGAAAACTATAAGACACTGATGACAGAAATCAAAAATGATACAAAAAGATGGAGAGATATACCATGTTCTTGGGTTGGAAGAATCAACATTGCAAAAATGACTCTACTACCCAAAGCAATCTACAGATTCAGTGCAATCCCTATCAAACTACCAATGGCATTTTTCACAGAACTAGAACAAAAAATTTCACAATTTGTATGGAAACAGAAAAGACCCAGAATAGCCAAAGCAATCTTGAGAAAGAAAAAAGGAGCTGGAGGAATCAGGCTCCCTGACTTCAGACTATACAACAAAGGTACAGTAATCCAGACAGTATGGTATGGGTACAAGAACAGAAATACAGATTAATGGAACAGGATAGAAAGCTCAGAGATAAACCCATGCACACATGGTCACCTTATTTTTGATAAAGGAGCCAAGAATATACAATGGAAAAAGACAGCCACTTCAATAAGTGGTCCTGGGAAAACTGGACAGCTACATGTAAAAGAATGAAATAAGAACACTCCCTAACACGATCCCCAAAAATAAACTCAAAATGGATTAAAGACATAAATGTAAGGCCAGATACTATCAAACTCTTAGAGGAAAACATAGGCAGAACACTCTATGACATAAATCAAACCAAGATCCTCTTCGACCCACCTCCTACAGAAATGGAAATAAAAACAAAAATAAACAAATGGGACCTAATGAAAATTAAAACCCTTTGCACAGTAAAGGAAACCATAAACAAGACAAAAAGATGACCCTCAGAATGGAAGAAAATATTTGCAAATGAAGCAACTGACAAAGGATTAATCTCCAAAATTTACAAACAGCTCATGCAGCTCAATATCAAAAAAACAAACAACCCAATCCAAAAATGGGCAGAAGACCTAAAAAGACACTTCTCCAAAGAAGATATACACATTACCAACAAACACATGAAAGGATGCTCAACATCACCAATCATTAGAGAAATGCAAATCAAAATTACAATGAGGTATCACCTCACAACCAGTCAGAATGGCCATCATTAAATATCTACAAACAATAAATATTGGTGAGGGTGTGGAGAAAAGGGAACCCTCTTGCACTGTTGGTGGGTATGTAAATTCATACAGCCACTATGGAGAACAGTATGGAGGTTCCTTAAAAAAACAAAAATAGAACTACCATATGACCCAGCATTCCCACTACTGGGCATATACACTTAGAGAACCATATTTCAAAAAGAGTCATGTACCCCAATGTTCATTGCAGCTCTACTTACAATAGCCAGGACATGAAAGCAACCTAAGTGTCCATCCACAGATGAATGCATAAAGAAGATATGGCACATATACACAATGGAATATTACTCAGCCATATAAAGAAATGAAATTGAGTTATTTGCAGTGAGGTGGATGGACCTAGAATCTGTTATACAGAGTGAAGTAAGTCAGAAAGAGAAAAACAAATACCGTATGCTAACACATATATATGGAATCTAAAAAAAAGAAACAAAACCTGGTCATGAAGAACCTAGGGGAAGGACAGGAATAAAGATACAGACATAGAGAATGGACTTGAGGACACAGGGAGGGGGAAGGGTAAGCTGGGACGATGTGAGAGAGTGGCATGGACATATATACACTGCTAAATGTAAAGTAGATAGCTAGTGGGAAGCAGCCACAAAGCACAGGGAGATCAGCTCCACGTTTTGTGACCACCTAGAGGGGTGGGATAGTGATGGTGGGAGGGAGATGCAAGAGGGAGGAGATATGGGGATATATGTATATGTATAGCTGATTCACTTTGTTATAAAGCAGAAACTAACACACCATTGTAAAGCAACTGTACTCCAATAAAGATGTTTTAAAATATAATGAAAAAAAATGATCCACCAACGTCCATGTTATAATGAACTTTCCCCATAATTAATAATGCAAAGTAGTTTTGTTTATATTATTAACCTTCTGAGTAATTAACAAACTGAAAATTCATAAGTATGCTGGCTACCAAAGAATCTCTCTGTACTTAATTTCATTTTGGCTTTAAAAGTATTTTATTTGAAATAAAATATAAAAGCAGCAGTAAAATTTTCTAACTATAAAATCACACGGACGTGTGCTTATGCCACTGTAATATTTTGAAGCAAGATAACTGTGTAATAAAAAGACCTAAGTACTTTGCTACCTAAGATATTTCAAACTAAGTATCAGAATACAGTTCAGTGAACAAATTGCTAGTGAATAGATGACAGGTAGAGTTTTATTACAGCTTTTGGTAACAAATATTAAGATATTTCCTGCTTTATTAAAACCTAGTTTCTTATTGTGAATATCTAAGTATCTCAACTTATTTCTTTATAGTACTTATGGATGAGCTCCAAATACATTCTTTATTCTCTAATTTTGCACTGCTCAAATATGTGCTTAATTTTGTGGGAAAAAAGACGGCAGAACTGAACAATGGCACAAAACAAAACAAAACAAAAAACAAAATGTAAAACACAGTTCTATAGACTTATGCCCCAACATTTTCACATAAATATTGCAATAACTATATTCAGTAATTTGCTCCTTAATTTATATCACTTTTTATTACCTGTAAAATTTACTATCAGACATATATATATATGCATAAATATAAAATATATAAATATATACACACACACATATATATGTGAGAGATGTATCTGATGTAGCTTATAAATCAGAAAACTAAATCTTTATTAAAGTCTTTTACATGGTTAAGAATTCTACAAAATTTCTGTTGGACTCAATTGAGATTTCTAATTATAAGTTCCTTATTTTTGACTTTTGGTATTTTCTAGTGGCACTGAAATTAATGTCCTAGCATGAGCAGCAGGACACACTTGAGTGCAATCAGGGCAGCGAGGCAGGTGTCGGCCAGGCCACCTTGGCAATCAGTTTTCTTGGCGCAGACAATCTCAAAATCACTCTCACATTCCCACACTGTGCTTTATTCTTCCATTGACCTCTATGTCTGACCTCTCCCGAAGAATTATAATCAAGAAATTATTATTGTTGCTTTTCTTTGTAACTTGCATACTTACAATCAGGAGGCATCTTTTCCATAAATACCGTGTAATATTCTTTTAGAAGTTCAAAATTTTCCTGATTAATACTTTCTTGCAAAGAGACATCTCCAAACCTAAACATAGAAAAAAGAGAATAGTTATGGGTTATAAAATAGCACCGGAAAGTTACTTTTTTTAATCTTTCTTTTTTAAATAGGTGGCAATAGTTTTGTAAGGAAGGAGTCTCTGTTTTCTAAGCAACATTGTGCAAAGGTGATTTCAACTATATTCCAGCCTCCACTGGCCCTGACTCCACCAATCCCTATTGACACACCAAAATATTCTCACAGTCATCAAATGTGAACCTAAATGAAATATGAAATCTAAAACACCAACCCCGTGCCTCTGCATAATTGATACTCAGTTAATGTTAGTCTCCCTACCTCTGCGGGGCTATATCTCTAAAGACCTAAAAACTCTTCCTTCTCTCTTTTTATCCCTCCTATATTCCTCTTCACCAATGACAGCTTGTGGAGAGGTCCAGAGGACCAGGACTGAACACTGGGCTGCATACAGTCTTAAACACACTGTCAACTGCTGTAGGCACATGTAGAGTACTCCAGTCTCCCAGGGACTGGTTCACTTCTGTGGCCCTTTCTTTCTGCCTACACCATGAAGGATGCCAGCCTCTGTACTGGTGCTCTCCTGCCACCTTCTTCAGGCAAAACTTTCTACCTGTATATCACTGACCTTGTGTTTTCTTTAAGCCCCTCTCAGGTTTAAACTTAAAATCCTCTTGTCTCTCTATAAAAGGATGCCATGCAAATGGCTTCCAATATGTATCCTCATCCAAATATCTCCATTCAAATCTGTATTTCTAGATGTCAACTTAAAATTTCAAAGTGAATTAACCCACATCACTTCAAATGCAACCTAACCAAAAACTGAAACCACCTCCTCCTTTTGTTTAGAAATAGGCGTGTTTCTAATATTCTGACATTAATTCAGGTTCAAAATCTAGGCACCCTTTTGGATTTCCTCGGTTTTCCACACTCCATCCACTATTCACTGATATATTCACATCTCTGGTATCCTTTCCTTCTTTTTCTTTACCACTGCCATTTTAGGTATTTAGTAATATTCAGTCTCGACTGGATATAAAGCCTCCCAAATATGAGAAGTGCTATGCCTCCAGGCTCCTTCCCTTCCAATCTATCCCTTACATCATGGTCAGATCATTCATTCATTCAACAAATATTTATTTAACATCAGCCATGTGCCAGATGCTGCATGGGCAATGAATGAAATGTTGGAGAAGTTAGTCTACCACCCGTTTCATCATATCCGCTCACTAAACTTCACTGCATCTCCTCTCTGTGTAAGAACAAAGTCCAGTCTCTTTAGTTTAGCATCTAATGTCTCCACAAAGGCCTCCGAAACCCTTTGTTTGTGGGAATGGAATTGCACCCTTCTACTTTACCAGCAGGATTTTGATGCCTTTGGGACTTTTAACATGCTATTCTCCTCTGACTAGGAAGCCTTACCTTCCTTATCAGCTTGATTAATTCTGATTTGTCCTTCAAAGCCCTGTGGAAGGTGCATGAATACTATGAAACCTTCCTGACAAAATGTTCTCCCATCTGTGAATCACTTTGTTTCCTCCATGAATCCTGTCCCTTCTACATCTTTGCTTATTGTATGAATCAAACTGTAGTGTATCATTTGTTGAACCGTCTTCCTTACTGGATGGTAGGTCCTTTCAGGATGCAGATCATGTCAGTTCTTGTTACACTGCCTGTTCCCTGTGTCCCACAGCTTGGCAGAGTAATGCCTGGTGCAGACTCAATGTTCAATAACTTTACTGAGCTAAACTTGGAGGACAGGAATATGAACCCAGGAAAATCTACAGGAGAGTTAGCTTGAACTCTGAAATACACTCTCCTACCTTTTCAGACATTATAAACACCTGGTATTTAAAAAATGTTATCCTTGCTGGAGTAATACTAGTGTTACAGACTAAATGTTTGTGTCCCCCCAAAGATCATATGTTGAAGCCCTAACCCCCAGTGTGCTTGTGTTTGAAGATGGAACCTCTGAAGAAGTCATTAAGATTATGAGGGTGGGGCCCTGAACCAGTAGGATTAGTGTCCTTGTGAAAAGAGTCATCAAAGAGCTGGTTCTCTCTCTCTACACACACAAAGAAGAGGTCATGTGAGCACACAGCAAGAAAGCTGAAGACAATTCTCACCAGAAACCAAATTGGCCAGAACCTGGGACTTCTCAACCTCTAAAACTGTGAGAAATAAATTTCTGTTGTTTAAGCCACACAACCTGTGGTAGTTTGTTATGGTAGCCCAAGCAGATTAATTAGTACTTACTTATTTACAAATGGATATACATTACATAAGTTTTGGCTATGAATACATATATAGTAACATATTATACCTGGATTACATAGCATACCTAACATGTGAATGTTGATGGAAAAAGCTCAAAATTCAGAATCAGAAAAATAAAGCTCAGAGAACAAAGTGATTTGCTCAAAGTAGTAGTTGGTTGATATCCGAGGGCCAGCCTTCCTGCTTCCCTTTGCGTTTCTCTCTATTTTGCAGTTTTGTGTCTCCTTTTCAAATCCTATGTATCTTAAACAGCATCCAGGTATGAAAAAATACTTTTTTTTTTTTTTTTTTTTTGCGGTATGTGGGCCTCTCACTGTTGTGGTCTCTCCCGTTGCAGAGCACAGGCGGCTCAGCGGCCATGGCTCATGGGCCCAGCCGCTCCGCGGCATGTAGGATCTTCCCGGACCAGGGCATGAACCCGTGTCCCCTGCATTGGCAGGCAGACTCTCAACCACTGCGACACCAGGGAAGCCCCAAAAAATATATTTTTATAGGCGAGACAGATGAGAGAGAAGGAGAGGGGCATTTAAAAAAAAATAAAGTGACTAACATCTAAAATAGTAACAATGACATGTAAATTAACCTAATCTAGAAGGCTTGAAAATACAATGCTAACTATTCCTTGAAAAGTCTGTAAATGGAGAGTCTCACATCTCTCTCAAGACTGCACTCACAGGCCTTAACTTAGTAATTTAAACTCCACTCTGTACTCTAGTGTACCAAAGAAGAGACAATTAATTTAGAGTGCTGTTTTTCCCCCCAATTGTTCATTAATATCATTTACCTCCCAAATTTTATAATTTATGTTCATAAATATCATTCTCCTCAACCTGTGAACTTGCTGTGAGACAACATATAAAGATGACTGGAATATAATCTGATCTTACATAATTATTTGCAAAAGTGCTTAATTATTGAAGAATCAACTTTTTGTACAATACAGTGAAAAAAATTATATTCTGATTTAAGCATACTATAAGACAAGAGACTAATAGCTTCCACACAGTTTGAGATTAAACATGCAATACAAAACTGGCGTGGAATTTTGTAACTGGCAAGTGAGAATTATGAAAATCTATGTTGTCCAGAAAATCTTCTGGATGAAAGGGAGAGACGGAGAAATCGTTGAAAATAGTAGCTAAAAACAGGCACCTTCACCATCATTGAAATTGAAGACAGCTATAAATGTAGTGGTAGGTTTAGTTTAGTAAAAAACATTAATAAAGGATTAAAACATACATAACAAGTCATGGCAAAGAATATGCCAGCTACCTATGGGGGAAGGAAACACTTAGGGAGTGAATTATTGACAAGGAAGCATTTTAAAATACTCTTCAAAAGTTTTGTTTTGGGGGAAATTTTCCAGCAAGGCTTTACAGCAAGACACTAACTTCTGGGCTTCCCTGGTGGCGCAGTGGTTGAGAGTCCACCTGCCGATGCAGGGGACACGGGTTCGTGCCCTGGTCTGGGAAGATCCCACATGCCGCGGAGTGGCTGGGCCCATGAGCCATGGCCACTGAGCCTGCGCGTCCGGAGCCTGTGTTCCGCAATGGGAGAGGCCACAGCGGTGAGAGGCCCGCGTACCACAAAAAAAAAAAAAAAAAAAAGCCACTAACTTCTTTCTCTGAGAAGTTTTAGAGAATCTTTTAAAAGTGTGTTCTGTGAATCTTAACTCTTATCCACGTTTTCGATAATCTCTACATGGGAATCATGTAAGATGCAAAAGTAATTCCTTTGTCTGCCCAAAGCGTTTTTGACAGTTGCTTATGCGATCACATACAATCATCTGTCATTTAACTGAGAAAATTATTATGAAAAGATGTGTTGTCATCCTCCAATAACAATTATTTTAGTAAATAGATTTTTTAAATTATTTAAATAAATAAATTTTAAAAATTAAAAAAAGTTTTTTGAATAAATTAAAAAAATTATTTTAGTAAATAAAACAAAAGGAAAAAATAGCGTGTTTTATTAGGTCCAGAAAATCTGGACACAATTAGCAGAGTTTACAATGTTGAAATATATGTAAGCACAAAAAAATCCTAAAATTTGATACACACATGTAGGTATTTGGAAACATGAAGAAAGTTAATCCATGTGAATATTTTGGTATTGACGCCAATATTTTCCTTGTTATTTTGCCATATTTAAATTTGATGTGGGCCAGGAATCCTTAAATATGAATAATTCTGCTTGCCATATCAAATAACTTTGTACTGATGAAAAGGAAAATGTTACCCATGAATCTAATTTCTATGTACAGGAACACGTGGAATTATTTAGCATATCCATAACAATTATATAAAAAAAATCAAGTACCGACCTTATATCTGAAGCTTACCTCTCAGCAAGAGTTTGCTGTTCATTGATTCCAACATTAAAAAGTACTGGATACACATGAAGCAATTGTCCTTCTTTAATCTGTAGAGGCAAGGACTCAAACATTCTGCCTGGGAGCTTCACCTCCACCACATAATGTTCACTGGAGAAAGAGGAGGGCAAAGAGAAGCAGCCTTGCTTTATTTCATTCAATTTTATGTTACTTTAGATTCATAGGAAACAAACAATAAAACAGTTGGAATATAGCAGTGATTTAGGTTTTTGGCTTCTATCTGCTTATTTTCTTTTATTAATTCATTTGATAATAATTTCATTCACTTCACTATTAAATTACTTGGCATAAAGAGTCATTTACACTTATCTTCATTACTCTGAGGTTTTATAGGAAAGGAAGAATATTTAGTGCATCTTTGTATAAAAGGGCCATGTGCATAAGAGCTTCAATTTTTGTTTCTTGATTTAATTATTTAAAAACACAGTCTCAAGAATAAGAAAAGCAATTTAATGATGGATTTTTTAATATAGTGAAACTAATGAACCAAATCATTTATACATTTTTTAGCATGGCCTAATTGTTATTATAGATAAACCTCCGTTTGTGATGACCTGATGGAAATGTAATGATTTCATTATTTAAGATGTAACCTTTCGGCTTTCCTGATCATTTTGCAACATTAACATATCACCAGAGCATTTTTTCTTTGGAAATTTCCATTAAAAATTACCCCTAATGTTTAGTGTTGAAAATTCAAATTAGGATTCACAGAATAGGGTCAATAAGAATAGTTGCTTGTAGATTCTGAAACTTGATATCTTCTGATCCAGTGTGAATTGATTAAAGAAATGTCAAGTTTCACCTGGAATTTAGGAAAATCCATGTGTTTCCTGAACTATATAGAGTGCTGGTGTTGTAATATGTGTATGGGGTAACGAAGAACAGGACAATTAGAGAGTCTCTGTGAAAATCTTTTCAGTTTCTCTAGTATAATAATACTGCTACGTACTCTGGATACTTGACAGTGAGACTTGTTTCTTACCTCAGCTTTGAACTAGAGAATCTGGAAATACCATCAATCCTGCAAGCAGGGATGTTAGCACTACCCTCAGAGGATGGACACTTTATTTTTCTTTCCTAAATTGCTCTCAGTGTCCTTTACAATAGCCTGGCTAACAGAAGGCTGATGTTTATTTCAAAATTTTCAGGAATATGAGAAGATTCAATGAGCCAAGCCTGCATTTAAAGATTTCTCTGAAGGTAAAACATTATACACATTCTTTATGATAACTTTTTTTTTAAATTGAAGTATAGCTGATATACAATGTTGTGTTTCAGGTGTACAGCAAACTGTTTATTCTTTTTCAGATTTTTTCCATTATAGGTTATTACAAGATACTGAATAGTTCCCTGTGCTATACAGTAGGTCAAAGTTATTTATATAGTAGTGTGTATCTGTTAATTCCATACTCCCAATTTACCCCCCACCCCTTTCCCGTTTGGCAATTGTAAGGTTGTTTTCTATGTCTGTGAGTCTATTTCTGTTTCGTAAATAAGTTCATTTGTATCATTTTTTTTGATTCCACATATAAGTGATATTATGTGATATTTGTCTTTGTCTGACTTACTTCACTTAGTATGATCATTTCTACGTCCATCCATGTTGCTGCAAATAGCATTATTTCATTCTTTTTTATGGCTAATATTCCATTGTATATATGTACCACATCTTCCTTATTCATTCATCTGTCAATGGGCATTTAGGTTGCTTCCACGTCTTGGCTGTTGTAAATAGTGCTACTGTGAACATTGGGGTGCATGTATCTTTTTGAATTAGGGGTTTCATTTTTTTCCAGAGATATGCTCAGGAGCGGGCTTGCTGGATCATATGATAACTCTACTTTTAGTTTTTTAAGGAACCTCCATACTGTTCTCCATAGTGGCTGCACCAATTTATATTCCCACAAACAGTGTAGGAGGGTTCCCTTTTCTCCACACCCTCTCTAGCATTTATTATTTGTAGACTTTTTGATGATGGCCATTCTGACTGGTTGTGAGGTGACACCTCATTGCAGTTTTGATCTACATCTCTCTAATAATTAGCAATGCTGAGCATCTTTTCATGTACCTGTTGGCCATCTGTATGTTTTCTCTGGAGAAATGTCTATTTAGGTCTACTGCCCATTTTTTGATTGTTTTTTTTTTGATATTGAGCTGTACGAACTGTATATTTTGGAAATTAATCCCTTCTCAGTTTCATCATTTGCAAATATTTTCTCCCATTCTGTTTGTTGTCTTTTTGTTTTGTTTATGGTTTCCTTTGCTGTGCAAAAGCCTTTAAGTTTAATTAGGTACCATTTGTTTATTTTTGCTTTTGTTTTCATTACTCTAAGGGGCGGATCCAAAAAAATATTGCAATTTATGTCAACAGTATTCTGCCCTATGTTTTCCTCTAGGAGTTTTATAGTATCCAGTCTTACATTTAGGTCTTTAATCCATTTTGAGTTTATTTTTGTAAACTCAACGAATGTTCTAATTTCATTCGTTTACATGCAGCTGCCCAATTTTCCCAGCACCACTTATTAAACAGACTATCTTTTCTCCATTCTATATTCTTGCCTCCTTTGTAGTAGTTGTAATGACCATAAGTCTGTAGGTTTATTTCTGGACTTTCTATATGATAACATTTTGTCATCTCTATTAAAATATAATTGACATAGGGCTTCCCTGGTGGCACAGTGGTTGAGAGTCCGCCGGCCGATGCAGGGGACACGGGTTCGTGCCCCGGTCCGGGAAGATCCCACATGCCGCGGAGCGGCTGGGCCCGTGAGCCATGGCCGCCGAGCCTGAGCGTCCGGAGCCTGTGCTCCGCAACGGGAGAGGCCACAACAGTGAGAGGCCCGCGAACCGCAAAAAAAAAATAATAAAAAAAAATAATAATAATAATTAAGAAAAATGGTGGTATGTGCCCCTGACATAGGAATATACCTTTTATAAAATGTTGCTGCTTTTAATACCAAGAATTTAATACCAAGTCATCTCAAGAATTATGACACTATTAACCAAATGATTCCAGCAAAAGTAAAAACATCCAGACCTTTAGATTAGATAATAATAAAGAGAAAAATTTTTTCTCATGCCTGCTATTATTTTGAATTTCTCATATTTCATAGGGGAGCCTTACCCTGCTTACCTCATTTTAGTACAATTTACGAACATTCATGAGACTTTTATGAGTTTTTCAAGATCTTCCCCTGTCATGTCACCTACATTTATTTTTCACCAAAAAGGCAAAGAGAACAAAAGAAACATTTCCAACCAAACCTTAATTCTCCTTGGCTCCTTTGTCAGGGGTTAATTAAAAATATCTAACAAAGCTTGGTCTTAGGAAATGAACACCACTTACCGCCTTCCTGTTATAACTGGCAAGACATCATTGGATGTGGCTTCAGTTATTTTAAAAGCAACTTTCTTCAAATCTGAAATACCAACGGCCATGTCCTCCAGCATTCCAATTTCCTCACCTAAACAAGGGCAAAGGAGCCTAGTTACAAACATACTATTTGAAGAAAGTCACTTTGTACTCCACCTCCCTGCTGGAATTTGTTCTAACAGTTTAGTGAATGAGTTTCTGAAGGCAGCGAATCCATTCTCAATACGTTTTCCTGAGTCTGAAGGTTTTCATCAGTGAAACAAGAACCATTTAAATAGACTCCAGCTGTCCACATACCCTTTGAGGGAAGGAAAGAGGAATGCCTTTGCTGGAAGGTTAGAGAGAAGTTTTAATCCTTCTATGGCACAAAGTATCATGCAGATCTCTTTCCCTTGGCAGGACTGACATTTGATTTCTAGAAATAATAGAGATGGCTGAACTGAAGGTCACTGACCCAAGCTCATGCTAGTTTTATATCTTAATACACTGACAAATAAAACCTAAGAAGGAGGTAATTAAATAAGATTCTAGATCAGTCCTGCACAACAGAAATATAACGTGAGCCACATATATAATTTTAAATTTCCTGGTAATCATCTTTTTAAAGAGTAAAATTTTAAAAGGTGAAATTAACTTTAATAATCTGTTTTCCTTTAGCCTGATAGTTCCAAAATAACATTTCAGCTGTAAATCAATATACTATGATTAATTATTCATTAATTATTAATATAAAACTCTTTTTTCACTAGTCTTTGAAACCTGGTGTGCACGTTGAGTACTTATTGATTTGGACTAGATACATTTCAAGTGCTCAATTGCCACACCAACCTATGTATTGAACAGGGCATCTCTAGACAGTACAGAGTTGGGACTTTAAAAATCCAGTCATTGAAACTAGGTTGGCAAAAGGCTTTATGTAAAAAGCCAGATGGCTGCTCAGGACTCCACTGTGAAATAATCTATAATTCCATTTTCAAAACATAATGAGAAAAAAAAATGTCATGAAGAACCTAGGGGTAAGACAGGAATAAAGACACAGACCTACTAGAGAATGGACTTGAGGATATGGGGAGGGGGAAGGGTGACTTGAGGATATGGGGAGGGGGAAGGGTGAGCTGTGACAAAGCGAGAGAGAGGCATGGACATATGTACACTGCCAAACGTGGGGTAGATAGCTGGTGGGAAGCGGCCGCGTGGCACAGGGAGATCAGCTCGGTGCTTTGTGACCCCCTGGAGGGGTGGGATAGGGAGGGTGGGAGGGAGGGAGACGCAAGAGGGAAGAGATATGGGAACATATGTATATGTATAGTCGATTCACTTTGTTGTGAAGCAGAGGCTAACGCACCATTGTGAAGCAATTATACCCCAATAAAGATGTTAAAAAAATAAAATAAATCTTGAAGACTAAAAAAACAAAAAACATAATGAGAGTAAAAGCACAGTGACAAGGAAAATGAATACAAAGAACTAAAAATTACATTCTTTCTCTAATGCTTGATGCAAGAAAGGTTTACTACTCATTTTTATATTTAACTGAAGAATCTATGGATCACATATCTTTATGAATAGGAATATTATTTTAACATGGACTAAAGCAATACTTACTATATGTACTTAGCAGTCCTTCATATTGTACTATCAATCCCACCGTGTGAAGCTGCTCAAGGAAGCCAGGGTCATACAAACTTGTGTGCAATTTGATGATAAAACCACAGACCAATCCAGCAAGCTAAAAAAAAAATCATTGAAGAAATTACTGGGGTCAGCAAACTTTAATTTAAAAATATATGTCTTTGAGACATCACAGACATAATTAGAAATTTTCAAGTATATGTAACAAAATTATAACTATTTATATATCCATTTTGAAATGCGTTGACTGCATTTACTCTAGTATGGCTTGGGGAAGGCAGCATTGTGAAATGGGAACGACCATGGACTCGGAATCTGCAAATCCTGTCCCTCCCATTTCTAAGCAGTAAAACCATAAAAAGTTATTTAACACTTCCAAATCTTTCTGTTCTTATTTTTTTGCACACGGAAAATAGAGATAATAGTTCTCATTTTGCAGAGTCGTTGAAAGGACACAATGGAGAAATGTGTATAAGGCAGAGCACAATGCCTGACGCTTAGCTCCGTTTGCTACTGGGTCGTGCATGAAATCGGGGATATTTTGGGTAAAACATTCCCTTTGGAAGGTTTAGAAGGAGAGGCTTCTGTCTCTTTCCTTCCACGTGTCTGTCTATAAAACTCAATCATGGTGGTGGAGGCAGGAGGGGAGAAGGAACACAGCCATTGTGATGGAGGCCAACCTTGGTGTCATGGGCTAGGGTTGGGTGTAGGCAAAGGAGGTGGTCCTGTCAAACTTCCCATTTAAGACTATGGCCTGGTGAACTTATTTTATAAACACCAAAAAAGAGATCATTATGAAGTCCCGTCCTGGGATTCATGAGGGACCTGTATAAATAAGGGGTTGCAAACAGATCCCTTTTGCCGGTCCTGGCTGCCATCCACACTGTGCACGGTGTGGAGAGCCCACAGCATAATATGAGGACAGGACGGGGGACCCTTTCCTTCACAGACTTTCTGCGCTGTGAAACAGCATGGACATTTCAGAGACTTGGCCACCTCTTTGCTGAAATAAATACTTCAGGTCTCAGACACTGTTTCCATTCGGCTTGTATTTATTATGAGTAAGAAAAACTGGGTACTAAACTTTAAGAAAAGAATCCCTTTAAAAAGAAAACTGCCAAAGGACCTATGGTATAGCACAGGAAACTCTGCTCAAAATTATGTAACAACCTCAATGGGAAAAGAATTTGCAAAAGAATAGATATATGTGTATGTATAACTGAATCACTTTGCTGCACACCTGAAACTATCACAACATTGTTAATCAACTACATGTCAATATAAAATAAAAGGATTCAGGAAAAAATAAAACTGTCAAAAAAAGATATCTATCTTCACCAAGGATACTATTTGACAACCCATCACTGTGCTGGGCTCACAAGATCAAGAGGCACCTACTGCTTGGCTGAAGACGACGTCTCTTCTTAGCGTCAGCATCAAACATTGGGGAAGGCTGTAGGCAAGCTCCTGAAGGAGCACGAACGTCAGGGACTGCTTGGCTCGATTCACCACTTCTCCCATGCAGTCCTTCAGGGTAAGGATGAGGGGATACAACTGTTCATACCAGTCCTCTGCGGGGTGGATGGGGCATAAGAACAGTGGGATAGATGAAGGAAGGTCTTGGAAGATAGAACCAATTTGTATATTTTTTCAGTGAAGTTCTACACATTATTAAGGAGCCACAAAGATTAGATTTAAAGATCTCCGATTCCAATCTCTCCTCTGAACTCCAGGTGTCTATTACCAGCCACCCACTTGGGTGTATCTAACTCATCTATAGTAGAAGTCTTCTCTTCTCTACTCATCTCTAATCTGTGCATTGCCTGTATCTTAGCGGATGGTGCCACCAAACTCTTCCTATGCTGGAAACAATTTCTTGGACTTCTTCTACAGTCTCCACATTTACTGGGTCATTAAATCAGTTCTACCACCATAGTAAGCCATCAAACACTCATCTTCCTCCTTGCCCTCCCCCATCATCATTTATCCATCTCCTTCGGACCACTTTCTATTCCGCTCCATAACTGACCCCTCTTCCTCCAGTCATATTCTACTCGAATCCTTTCTCAACAGAGTTGCTAGAGGGGGCTTTCTAATCAGTTTGAATCCCATCACTCACTCTTTCACTTCCTTAACTTAAACTATTTTAAACACACCAAAACATTCAGAACAAAGTCCCAAAGCATGACAGACCCTGCATCATCTGACCTCTGCCTACATGTTCAGTCTCATCTCTCAGAACTTTTTCACTTGAAGCCTTGAGTCCAGGTGAGCTGAATAACATGGATTTCCCCAAACCTGTTGTCTCTCATCTCAGTGTCTTTGCAAATCCTATCTCCAATCCTGGAGCACATACATATCTTCCTGACAAACACTTTATCTTCTCTGCAGACTCAACAGGGTTTCTCTCTTCCAGGAAGTCTTCTTGATTTTCCCCTTAATCCCCTCCTCCCCCCATCCCTGTTTACTAAAAGTTTGCATCACAGCTCCTTGCTCTTACTGTTCTAGAGTGATCCATGCTGTTCTGCAAGAAAGGGAGCTCACTGAGGGTGAGAAATTTCTGCTTTAATCACTGAATCTCCAGAAGCTAGCATAGCAGATATTCAGTTTTTAATTGAACGAGTAAAGTTATAATAAATATAACAAAAGTCTTTTAAGATATAGACATGTAAGGGAAAATCAAGTTTTTGACAATATTTGGAATTCGAATAGCTTTCCTTCAAATCAGGATACAAAATTGAAACCATCTGTGCTTTTTGTATGTCTAGAAATTTAACATGTTTCAATTATATAATTATGACTTTGGCATGTGAAATAGAAACAAGTTATATCCTATTTCAGTTTATTTGGAAATCAAACCCCTGACAAATGTCAAACATTATAAATTCCAGACTGTGTGCTATTCCATTAATATATAAATAAATTAACAGTAGTGGGAAAAATACAAATATGATTTAAAAGAAACAAGCGAATGCTGAAAAATTAATTACGAATCAAGATCTAAAATGGTATGACCGGGGCTTCCCTGGTGGCGCAGTGGTTTAGAGTCCACCTGCCGATGCAGGGGACACGGGTTCGTGCCCCGGTCCAGGAAGATCCCACATGCCATGGAGCAGCTGGGCCCGTGAGCCATGGCCGCTGAGCCTGCACGTCCGGAGCATGTGCTCCGCAATGGGAGAGGCCACAGTGAGAAGCCCGCGTACCACAGAAAGAAAGAAAATAATAATAATAAATAAAAAAAATAAAAATAAAATAAAATGGTATGACCTTCTCAGTTTACAAAAGTGAATGATGTGAAAGGTCAATAATCAGTTAAAACCTTGGAAGAGTTATAGGTAGTGATGAAAAGAATCGTAATCATTATTGTACCATATCTATTGTCACTTACTTATTTTATGTTGTGGTGAAATAGATTAGATGAAATAAACCAAAATGGGTGAAAGGATAATTAATGGCCCCAACTCAATAAAAAGATGTGCTCCTGTTAATACTCCATGTAAATGCTTATGTGATGCTATAATGCAAAATACACTAGGAATATTAGGAGTTCTTATTTTAAAATATTGTAGAATTAAGTGTTATGAGAGGAATAAAAAAACACTAGAGAAAGGGGAATTCAATGAAGGCCTATTAAATCTGTAATCATTTAATAAAGGAATCACTGTGGGCAGCCTAGGATGAAATATGAACCGTGGTTCAAGTACAACAGGCATTCGGTGACTATTGATTTTTATGTCATTAGTAGCTGTAAAAAGGGCAAATGGAGGTACATTAGACTTATTTTCAGAATAAAAGACACATCAGTAGACACCAAGAAGGAATATTCGATATTCCTATTGTTTTCATATTTACATTCTTTTATCTCCCATTCTCTCCTACTCTCTAATTATTGTTCTCAATATGAACGTGCACACGCGCGCACACACACACACACACACACAGAAGACGAATATCTCAATAAATTGACCCAGATGTAGATCTTAAAAGATAACAGACTGAAAACCTGTTTTGTTTTGTGCTGAGGTCTGCAGAGATCTACTGAAGAATTCTCCAACATAAGATAAAGCCTGTGCGCAGTAGGTGGCGCTGTTTTACCAGGCTGAAGTAGAACTAACTTGGTCACTTACTCCATATTCAGGTAACAGATTTATATACTCTTTTATATATTTGCACAGTTCCCAAACAGCAGGTACATGTTGTATGGGCACTTTGCATCCTACTCTCCTGTGTCAAGTGGTCAATAACCTGGCCAAAAGTGTAATAGGCTCTTTCTATTAGAAAATGGAAAATTAACTTATTTTTTTTCCCTTGGAAGATACTAAGTGACAGCTCAAATTAAATATAGCTGATGGTTTTCTTGAAGATCTTTAAAAGAGGAATCTTCACAGATTTCTTCATTAGCATCAGGATAATTTCTTTACTCACTTCTAAACCTATCTTCACACTTATCTAACCATTTGACTCAATCAGAAATTACAATGACATTAAAAAAGAGACAGAGAGATCACCTGATTTCTAGTCCTTCTAGAATAAAACTAAGGACCTGGAAAAATAAATAAATACACTGAAATTCTAAATCTAGGAGTGTTGTTAGGTATTTGTCTGACACTAGCAATATTCCAGTGTCTCTGTTTATTGTAATTATATATAATTTTTTATGGCTAAAAGTTAAGGAAAATGACAATATAAGAAAACATTAATGATGAATGAGAAAATTACAAGTTGGTGAGCAAGGTAGAATGGCTTAAAGATATTAATAAGCTTCCTATAAAGAAGCATACTTGAGAAAGCTAAAATTACATTTTTTTTTCTAGAAAAAAAGCAATTTAAGTTCAGCAGATAAAGGAAAACCTCACTGGCAAATGCAAATTGTGATGGCTTCAGGTTTTGTTCCCTGTTAATATTCACTCAGTGTAAATCTCAGGTTCTGAAATAAACACAATGGGGTGTGATAGGCCAAAGAAAGGCCAAAGTAGTCAGTTCATAAACAGCCTTTTTGCTCCAATGAGCATTCCAAATCACTCTCACAAAGGCAAAAGAAATGTTTTAGTTTTCTCTTTAAAAATATTTTTGGGGGCTTCCCTGGTGGCGCAGCAGTTAAGAATCCGCCTGCCAATGCAAGGGACACGGGTTCAAGCCCTGGTCCGGGAAGATCCCACATGCCACGGAGCAACTAAGCCCGTGCACCACAACTACTGAGCCTGCACTCTAGAGCCCACAAGCCACAACTACTGAAGCCCGCATGTCTAGAGCCCGTGCTCCACAACAAGAGAAGCCACCGCAGTGAGAAGCGTGCACACTGCAACAAAGAGTAGACCCCGCTCACTGCAACTAGAGAGGAAGCCCGCGTGCAGCAACGAAGTCCCAATGCAGCCAAAAATAAATAAATTAAAAAATATATATTTTTTGGGTAACAACAAAAAAAGCTGTAACTCCTGACGGTCCTGAGACCACTGTCATATCCCTCTCAGCTTCCTGTCTCTCCATACTTACAATTTACATGGGGTTTATTTTGCCCTGATGGGAAAACCATTTTCTGGGAGGGATAAAGATGGTGTTCGTTCTGCATTTTCTAGTCCAAGGAAGAAATCTTGAAATGCACACATCCACTCTTCTGAGTTTAGTTTCCTCACGTTTCAACTGAAATTTTACACACACACACACACACACACACACACTCCTGATATACCCAAGGACGCAGGGTAGCTCAGGGCTCACCACAATATAGTCACCGCACCTACACCTCTCACAGAAGCTAACTGGCCCAGCAGGCACTTAAGTGCCCACATCGTTGATTCTATCCCCTGGGCTCCTTTTAGTGACAGAGGAAAATATGAAGAGAATGTTTTAGCGTCTCTATAAAAACTTGCTGAAACTCCTTAACCCTGAGACCAAGAAGCAGAGTCTTTCCTCAGGAAAGCATTAAAAAGCGTGTGGCTCTGCTGAGCTTTTCCTGAGCTTTGTGAAGTGTGTTGGAAGGCATCCAAGCAGAGCCTGTTTTCCAGCTTCTCCAACGTATTCAAGTGAATTCACTGAAGGATTCAAAGAACGACTGCCGGGCACCCACCTCCTCCACACACCATCTATTTCCTGTACAGGTTGTTCACGTCCTCTGAGCTCAATGGCTCTTAGGTTGCTCAGGAGAAAAAAAAAAGAGCCGAATACCAACCAATGGTAGCAGAGCGTAATGCTTTCTTTCCAATTTCTGAGCCATTTTCTTCTCAGGTGCTTGGTCTCTTTTTCTCATTTAAGATAATGAACTTCACTTCAAGGAAGCTTGTAGCCATTGTTATTTTTGTTATCACCACTTTTTAGACATGGGGGTGGGGGGAAGAAAAGCTCACAGCTTGCATGCCCTTTAAACTTTATGCAAGGAGATAAGAGAAGAAATGAGCCTGGCTCCTAGGATTCGCCTAAGTTAAGAAGATGATGAGCTGTGAAGTCATTAGAATGGCCTTTAAGGAGGGTGATAAAATTTTCAAGGTTCTGAGAGGAACAGAGACCCAACCCACAGCTGACAGGGTTTTTATAGGATGCCCAAACCTCAGGTAGCACAGAACTGGCAGTGAGTTCGAGGCTGAGGGCTGGGAGTGGGTATATCATATCCCTGCCCATAGAGTCCTTGTTGGTTTTGAAGAGCCTATGTCCTCTGTCAACCCAGAGATGGCTACCTATGTGCCCCTCTGGCTTTTGGGTACAATTTTACAATGTGAACATCAGCACTGAGGGGTCAACTAATAATAAGTCTTCCTCTCCAGATACCTTCTAGCAGGACTCCTTTGTATACTACACATGGCCAACTTTGGTCATAGACTCTAGACACCCGGCCATAGGAGGCCTCCAAATATCAGCCGTATCTCTGAGATAGAGGACACAGAAATGAGGCTAATCCAGACAACAGACGAGTAACCAAGGAAAGAAAAGCACCTGCTGAGGCTGGGCTGCCTAGAGTGACTTCCTTGGCCACTTAGAATGACCTCCTCCAAGTCTTCCTAACTCCTTGCCCACCTTTACAATCTGGTCCAGGAATTTAAAAAAAACTGTATTTATCTTTCTTTAAAAAATGCTAACCTGTCTTCCTTATATCAAGTTCCCCTCTTTTTTCACTGCCATCGTGAGAAATACATTCGTCCTTCAGAATCCATGGAGGATTGGTTCCAGGAGCTCTTGCAAATACCAAAAACCAAGGATGCTCAAGTCCCTTCTATAAAATGTCATAGTACCATCATCCCTCCGTATCCGCGGGTTCCACATCTGGGGATTCAACCAACTGTGGATGAGGAACCTGCAGATACAGAGGGCCGACTGTATCCGACAAATAGAGCCTCTTCAATGTGAGGTCCTATGGTTGATACTAATATTAAAACTCATGGCCCCTACCATCAAGGAGCTTAGAATACAGAAACCATAAACTAATCTGGAGGAGGTCAGAAGTGGGACTGGAGGGGAGCGGGGAAGGGACTGAGATGACTTTAAGGACGTGGAAAAGGCAGGAATAAAGGTGAAGTAAGTGTTGAGCCTGAAGCCGTAGGAAAAACCAATGGAAAACCAGGTGGGCAGTCACCATGGTAGACATAGGGAATGGAATAAGTAGGTGTGGGGAGAGAAGAAGGAAGGTGCAGAGTATGGGTGAGCAGAGAGCAAAAAGCTAAGAAGCAAGGCCAAATCTAGAAATAATGGGTATCAGGTAGGGCAAGGTTAATGATAAGCCTGGAAGGAAGATCACATATAAATGTTGTGCCTTCCTTTGCACCTAGTAGGAGCAGTCTTAAAGGCTCCAAGGGTATTCACACAAAAGACAAACGTGTATCTTCAAATGTTATCATCGTCGTGTCCAGTGAGCTATGATCCAAGGTAAGTGACTGACCTTGGCACCTTCCAGTTGTATGAGAAATGAGTGGACTGCTCAACTCGACACACTGCTAGGAGAAGGACAAAGGCAACTTTTCTCATGTCAAGGGAACCTTATTTGTTTAAGTCCTGCCAGTCTGAAAACAATGTCATAAAACTTTCCAGTCTTGCTCTTAGAAAAACAGCAAAGGAAATGCATCAACTGATATCCTGCTTAAACTTCTCATTTCATAGCACAAAGTTGAAAGCCTTAAGTAAATTCTGCTAAGACAGTTTCCAGGAACTAAATCCATTAACCAAACAAGTTCTGCACTGGTTGCAGCACAAAAGTTTTGAATCAGAGTTTACAGTGGACCAGGAAGGGTCACATATTCACATTCCTTGAGCTTATTTTGCCTTTTGGCCGAAAAAAATCTGTAACCTCAGGACTCTGACCTACAAACACGCTGAGCTTTTAAGAATAAGTCATTGAGCAACCTAAAATCACCAATACATCTACATCAGACAGCTCTTGTCATTTAAATTTTGTCCAGTATCTAAGACTGAGAAAAGAGGGGTGGTAGATATTGAGTTGATGAAAGCCTGATTAGAGGGCACCCAGAGGGGAAAAGAAGACACATTATCTACCCTGCAGCGAACTAGGTGAGTGTAGAAGTTCAAGGCCAGTGAAGTTCAAGGCCAGTGGAATACAGTGCATCCTTTTAAAAATTATTTCTACAGGGGCTTCCCTGGTGGCGCAGTGGTTGAGAGTCCGTCTGCCGATGCAGGGGACACGGGTTCGTGCCCTGGTCCGGGAGGAGCCCACATGCCGCGGAGCGGCTAGGCCCGTGAGCCATGGCCGCTGAGCCTGCGCGTCCAGAGCCTGTGCTCCGCAACGGGAGAGGCCACAACAGTGAGAGGCCCGCGTAACGCAAAAAAAAAAAAAAAAAAAATTATTGCTACAAATCCAACAAAGCCTCATGTAAACAGGTTCAACTTATAAGTGCTGAGTAAGTAGGCAAGTAACCAAACATAACATAAACAGTACCATTTCTCACTCTATTCCATAATTATATGCCCCACAGTTCCCACATGGGATATATGAATCTTTTTTCTTTGACTATCTCAGTTTCTCTGTGGAAGTGAGTATCATCAGATTTATGAGAACGCTAAATAATATTTCAATTGTAATTATGAATACTTGGCAATTCTTAATTTCTGCATAAGGTACAATTCCATAGTAAACTTTTAAGAGATATCGATGGGATTGATTTTCATGAAGTTATCCCATAATACTGCTAATTTGTGTCTGATAAAACTTAACATTTTGTTCAAAGGGTGATAGCAAAAAATTATCTGTACAGAGTTAATGTTAGAGATGCTTCTTCCTGGAAAGAACAGAGGCAGTGCAGCGTCGTGGTTGAGGGGACAGGCTCTCAACTCAAAGCACCAGGGTTGGAATCCAGACGCTGCCACTACACTTGGTTCTACTCTTTCCATCTACAGTCAAATCTCAACATAACAGCCTGGATGTTAAAATCTAAGTCAAATCAGGTTAATCCTCTGCTCAAAATCCTCCAATTACCTCTTGATTTTCTCAGAGTAATAGCCAAAGTCAATACAAAGACACTGCATAATCCTTCCCCCAACAATTTACCTCTAAATTCATCTTCTACTCTCTCCTCTTCACTTTCTCTGTTCAAACCAAACCAGCTTCTTTGCTGTTTCCTGATCATGGAAGGCATACTTATGCCTCAAGGTTTTTGCATTAGTTGTGTTCAATGCCTCAAATATCCTTACCCCAGGTATCCACATGGCTCACTTCCTTACCTCCTTGTGTCTTTGTTCAAACATCAACTTCTCAGTGAAGCTCGCACTGACTACAAAACTTCAACAATATTCCAAAACCTTTTTACTTCACTCTATATTTTTCCACAGCATTTGCCACTGTTAACATATTAGGTGATGCCCTTATTTCTTATGTTACTTTTTTATGTCGAGAGACGTAAAAAGAATACAAACTTCAGGATGTCAGGTGTTTTGTATGTTTTGTTCATTATTGTATCCCAGTGTCTAGAATAGTGCCTGTATAGTAGATGCTCAACTAAAATATGTTGAATGACTGAAAGGAAAGAAAAAAAATCACTTTAAAAATAATGTGAGATGGGTTAGAGGATGGGACCTTGAAGATGGCGGAAGAGTAAGACGCGGAGATCACCTTCCTCCCCACATATACACCAGAAATACATCTACACGTGGAGCAACTCCTACAGAACACCTACTGAAGGCTGGCAGAAGACCTCAGACCTCCCAAAAGGCAAGAAACTCCCCACGTACCTGGGTAGGGCAAAAGAAAAAAAGAAAAAAGAGACAAAAGAATAGGGACGGCACCTGCACCAGTGGGAGGGAGCTGTGAAGGAGGAAAAGTTTCCACACACTAGGAAGCCCCTTCGCGGGCGGAGACTGCGGGAGGCGGAGTGGGGAGCTTAGGAGCCGCGGAGGAGAGCACTGCAACAGGGGTGCGGAGGGCAAAGCGGGGAGATTCCCGCACAGAGGATCGGTGCCGACCGGCACTCACCAGCTCGAGAGGCTTGTCTGCTCCCCCGCCGGGACGGGCGGGGCTGGGAGCTGAGGCTCGGGTTTCGGGTTCCGACGGATCCCAGGGAGAGGACTGGGGTTGGCGGCGTGAACACAGCCTGAAGGGGCTAGTGCGCCACGGCTAGCCGTGAGGGAGTCCGGGGAAAACTCTGCACCTGCCGAAGAGGCAAGAGACTTTTTCTTCCCTCTTTGTTTCCTGGTGCGCGAGGAGAGGGGTTTAAGAGCGCTGCTTAAAGGAGCTCCAGAGACGGGCGCGAGCCGCGGCTAAAAGCGCGGACCCCAGAGACGGGCATGAGACGCTAAGGCCGCTGCTGCCGCCACCAAGGGGCCTGTGTGCGAGCACAGGTCACTCTCCACACCCCTCTCCTGGGGAGCCTGTGCAGCCCGCCACTGCCAGGGTCCCGGGATCCAGGGTCAACTCCCCCGGGAGAACGCATGACGGGCCTCAGGCTGGAGCAACGTGACGCCGGCCTCTGCCGCCGCAGGCCCGCCCCGCACGCAGTGCCCCTCCCTCCCCCCCGGCCTGAGTGCGCCAGAGCCCGCGAATCAGCGGCTCCTTTAACCCCGTCCTGTCTGAGCAAAAAACAGACGCCCTCCAGCGACCTACACGCAGAGGCAGGGCCAAATCCAAAGCTGAGCCCCTGTGAGCTGTGAGAACAAAGAAGAGAAAGGGAAATCTCTCCCAGCAGCCTCAGGAGCAGCGGATTAAAGCTCCACAATCAACTTGATGGACCCTGCATCTGTGGAATACCTGAATAGACAACGAGTCATCCCAAATTGAGGAGGTGGGCTTCGAGAGCAAGATCTATGATTTTTTCCTCTTTTCCTCTTTTTGTGAATGTGTATGTGTATGCTTCTGTGTGAGATCTTGTCTGTATAGTCTTGCTTCCACCATTTGTCCTAGGGTTCTCTCTGTCCATGGTTTTTAAAAAAATTTTTTTTCTTAATAATTAATAACTATTATACTTTACCTTCTTTCTTTCTTTCTTTCTTTCTTTCTTTCTTTCTTTCTTTCTTTCTTTCTTTTCTTTCTTTCTTTCTTTCCTTCCTTCCTTCCCTCCTTTAGACAACGAATCATCCTAAATTGAGGAGGTGGTCTCTGAGAGCAAGATTTATGATTTTTCCCCCTTTACCTCTTTTTGTGAGGGTGTATGTGTATGCTTCTGTATAAGATTTTGTCTGTATAGCTTTGCTTCCAACATTTGTCCTAAGGTTCTATCCATCCCTTTTTTTTTCTTTTCTAAATAAGTATTTTTTAATTCAATAACTTTATTACACTTTATTTTATTTTTACTGTATCTTCTTTCTTTCTGTCTTTTTTCCTTCTTTCCCTCCTTCCTTCCTTCCTCCCTCCCTCCCTCCCTCCTTTCTTTCCTTCTTTGCTTCTTTTTTCTTCCTTCCTTCCCTCTTTTCCTTCTTTCTTTCCTCATACTTCTACCAATTCTCTCTACTTTTTCTCTCTTTTATTCTGAGCCGTGTGGATGAAAGGCTCTTGGTGCTCCAGCCAGGAGTCAGGGCTCTGCCTCTGAGGCAGGAGAGCCAACTTCAGGACACTGGTCAACAAGAGACCTCCCAGCTCCACATAATATCAAATGGCGAAAATCTCCCAGAGACCTCCATCTTAACACCAGCACCCAGCTTCACTCAACGACCAGCAAGCTACAGTGCTGGACAACCTATGCCAAACAACTAGCAAAACAGGAACACAACCCCACCCATTAGCAGAGAGGCTGCCTAAAATCATAATAAGGCCACAGACACCCCAAAACACACCACCAGATGTGAACCTCCCCTCTAGGGAGACAAGATCCAGCCTCATCCACCACAACACAGGCACTAGTCCCCTCCACCAGGAAGCCTACATAACCCACTGAACCAACCTTAGCCACTGGAGACAGACATCAAAAACAGCGGGAACTACGAACCTGCAGCCTGCAAAAAGGAGACCCCAAACACAGTAAGATAAGCAAAATGACAAGACAGAAAAACACACAGCAGATAAAGGAACAAGATAAAAATGCACCAGACCTAACAAATGAAGAGGAAATAGGCGGTCTACCTGAAAAAGAATTAAGAATAATGATAGTAAGGATGATCCGAAATCTTGGAAATAGAATGGACAAAATGCAAGAAACAGTTAACAAGGACCTAGAATAAATAAAGATGAAACAAGCAACGATGAACAATGCAATAAATGAAATTAAAAGTACTCTAGATGGGATCAATAGCAGAATAACTGAGGCAGAAGAACGGATAAGTGACTTGGAAGATAAAATAGTGGAAATAAATACTGCAGAGCAGAATAAAGAAAAAAGAATGAAAAGAACTGAGGACAGTCTCAGAGACCTCTGGGACAACATTAAACCTACCAACATTCGAATTATAGGGGTTCCAGAAGAAGAAGAGAAAAAGAAAGGGACTGAGAAAATATTTGAAGAGATTATAGTTGAAAACTTCCCTAATATGGGAAAGGAAATAGTTAATCAAGTCCAGGAAGCACAGAGAGTCCCATACAGGATAAATCCAAGGAGAAATACGCCAAGACACATATTAATCAAACTGTCAAAAATTAAATACAAAGAAAGCATATTAAAAGCAGCAAGGGAAAAACAACAAATAACACACAAGGGAATGCCCATAAGGTTAACAGCTGATCTCTCAGCAGAAACCCTACAAGCCAGAAGGGAGTGGCAGGACATACTGAAAGTGATGAAGGAGAAAAACCTGCAACCAAGATTACTCTACCCAGCAAGGATCTCATTCAGATTTGATGGAGAAATTAAAACCTTTACAGACAAGCAAAAGCTGAGAGAGTTCAGCACCACCAAAACAGCTTTACAACAAATGCTAAAGGAACTTCTCTAGACAAGAAACACAAGAGAAGGAAAAGACCTATAATAACGAACCCAAAACAATTTAGAAAATGGGAATAGGAACATACATATTGATAATTACCTTAAATGTAAATGGACTAAATGCTACCACCAAAAGACACAGATTGGCTGAATGGATACAAAAGCTAGACCCTTATATATGCTGTCTACAAGAGACCCACTTCTGACCTAGAGACACATACAGACTGAAAGTAAGGGGATGGAAAAAGATATTCCATGCAAATGGAAACCAAAAGAAAGCTGGAGTAGCAATTCTCATATCAGACAAAATAGACTTTAAAATAAGGACTATTAAAAGAGACAAAGAAGGACACTACATAATGATCAAGGGATCGATCCAAGAAGAAGATATAACAATTGTAAATATTTATGCACCCAACACATAAGGCAAATACTAACAGCCATAAAAGGGGAAATCGACAGTAACACATTCATAGTAGGGGACTTTAACACCCCACTTTCACCCATGGACAGATCATCCAAAATGAAAATAAATAAGGAAACACAAGCTTTAAATGATACATGAAACAAGATGGACTTAATTGATATTTATAGGACACTCCATCCAAAAACAACAGAATACACATTTTTCTCAAGTGCTCATGGAACATTCTCCAGGATAGATCATATCTTGGGTCACAAATCAAGCCTTGGTAAATTTAAGAAAATTGAAATCAGATAAAGTACCTTTTACAACCACAATGCTATGAAACTAGATATCAATTACAGGGAAAAATCTGTAAAAAATACAAACACATGGAGGCTAAACAATACACTACTTAATAATGAAGTGATCACTGAAGAAATCAAAGAGGAAATAAAAAAATACCTAGAAACAAATGACAATGGAGACACAACGACCCAAAACCTATGGGATGCAGCAAAAGCAGTTCTAAGGGGGAAGTTTATAGCAATACAAGCCCACCTTAAGAAGCAGGAAACATCTCAAATAAACAACCTAACCTTGCACCTCAAGCAATTAGAGAAAGAAGAACAAAAAAACCCCAAAACTAGCAGAGGGAAAGAAATCATAAAAATCAGATCAGAAATAAATGAAAAAGAAATGATGGAAATGATAGCAAAGATCAATAAAACTAAAAGCTGGTTCTTTGAGAAGATAAACAAATTGATAAACTATTAGGCAGACTCATCAAGAGAAAAAGGGAGAAGACTCAAATCAATAGAATTAGAAATGAAAAATGAAAAACTGACACTGCAGAAGTACAAAGGATCATGAGAGATTACTACAAGCAACTATATGCCAATAAAATGGACAACCTGGAAGAAAAGGACAATTTCTTAGAAAAGCACAACCTTCCAAGACTGAACCAGGAAGAAATAGAAAATATAAACAGACCAATCACAAGCACTGTAATTGAAACTGTGATTAAAAACCTTCCAACAAACAAAAGCCCAGGACCAGATGGCTTCACAGGTGAATTCTATCAAACATTTAGAGAAGAGCTGACACCTATCCTTCTCAAACTCTTCCAAAATATAGCAGAGGGAGGAACACTCCCAAATTCCTTCTACGAGGCCACCATCACCTTGATACCAAAACCAGACAAGGATGTCACAAAGAAAGAAAACTACAGGCCAATATCACTGATGAACATAGATGCAAAAATCCTCAACAAAATACTAGCAAACAGAATCCAACAGCACATTAAAAGGATCATACACCATGATCAAGTGGGGTTTATTCCAGGAATGCAAGGATTCTTCAATATACGCAAATCTATCAATGTGATAAACCATATTAACAAATTGAAGGAGAAAAACCATATGATCATCTCAATAGATGCAGAGAAAGCTTTCGACAAAATTCAACACCCATTTATGATAAATACCCTGCAGAAAGTAGGCATAGAGGGAACTTTCCTCAACATAATAAAGGCCATATATGACAAGCCCACAGCAAACATCATCCCCAATGGTGAAAAACTGAAAGCATTTCCACTAAGATCAGGAACAAGACAAGGTTGCCCACTCTCACCACTATTATTCAACATAGTTTTGGAAGTTTTAGCCACAGCAATCAGAGAAGAAAAGGAAATAAAAGGAATCCAAATCGGAAAAGAAGAAGTAAAGCTGTCACTGTTTGCAGATGACATGATACTATACATAGAGAATCCTAAAGATGCTACCAGAAAACTACTAGAGCTAATCAATGAATTTGGTAAAGTAGCAGGATACAAAATTAATGCACAGAAATCTCTGGCATTCCTATATACTAATGATGAAAAATCTGAAAGTGAAATCAAGAAAACACTCCCATTTACCATTGCAACAAAAAGAATAAAATATCTAGGAATAAACCTACCCAAGGAGAGAAAAGACCTGTATGCAGAAAATTATAAGACACTGATGAAAGAAATTAAAGATGATACAAATAGATGGAGAGATATACCATGTTCTTGGGTTGGAAGAATCAACATTGTGAAAATGACTCTACTACCCAAAGCAATCTATAGATTCAATGCAATCCCTATGAAACTACCACTGGCATTTTTCACAGAACTAGAACAAAAAATTTCACAATTTGTATGGAAACACAAAACACCCCGAATAGCCAAAGCAATCTTGAGAACAAAAAAAGGAGCTGGAGGAATCAGGCTCCCTGACTTCAGACTATACTACAAAGCTACAGTAATCAAGACAGTATGGTACTGGCACAAAAACAGAAAGATAGATCAATGGAACAGGATAGAAAGCCCAGAGATAAACCCACGCACATATGGACACCTTATCTTTGATAAAGGTGGCAGGAATGTACAGTGGAGAAAGGACAGCCTCTTCAATAAGTGGTGCTGGGAAAACTGGACAGGTACATGTAAAAGTATGAGATGAGATCACTCCCTACAACCATACACAAAAATAAGCTCAAAATGGATTAAAGACCTAAATGTAAGGCCAGAAACTATCAAACTCTTAGAGGAAAACATAGGCAGAACACTCTATGACATTAATCACCGCAAGATCCTTTCTGACCCACCTCCTAGAGTAATGGAAATAAAAACAAAAATAAACAAATGGGACCTAATGAAACTTCAAAGCTTTTGCACAGCAAAGGAAACCATAAACAAGACCAAAAGACAACCCTCAGAATGGGAGAAAATATTTGCAAATGAAGCAACTGACAAAGGATTAATCTCCAAAATCTACAAGCAGCAAATGAAGCTCAATAACAAAAAAACAAACAACCCAATCCAAAAATGGGCAGAAGACCTAAACAGACCTTTCACCATAGAAGACATACAGACTGCCAACAAATATGAAAGAGTGCTCAACATCATTAATCGTTAGAGAAATTCAAATCAAAACTACAATGAGATATCATCTCATACCAGTCAGAATGGCCATCATGAAAAAATCTAGAAACAATAAATGCTGGACAGGGTGTAGAGAAAAGGGAACACTCTTGCACTGCTGGTGGGAATGTGAATTGGTTCAGCCACTATGGAGAACAGTATGGAGGTTCCTTAAAAAAGTACAAATAGAACTACCATATGACCCAGCAATCCCACTACTGGGCATATACCCTGAGAAAACCATAATTCAAAAAGAGTCATGTACCAAAATGTTCATTGCAGCTCTATTTACAATAGCCCAGAGATGGAAACAACCTAAGTGCCCATCATCGGATGAATGGATAAAGAAGATGTGGCACATATATACAATGGAATATTACTCAGCCATAAAAAGAAACGAAATTGAGCTATTTGTAATGAGGTGGATAGACCTAGAGTCTGTCATACAGAGTGAAGTAAGTCAGAAGGAAAAAGACAAATACCGTATGCTAACACATATATATGGAATTTAAGAAAAAAAAATGTCATGAAGAACCTAGGGGTAAGACAGGAATAAAGACGCAGACCTACTGGAGAACGGACTTGAGGATATGGGGAGGGGGAAGGGTGAGCTGTGACAGGGCGAGAGAGAGTCATGGACATATACACACTAACAAACGTAAGGTAGATAGCTAGTGGGAAGCAGCCGCATGGCACAGGGATATCGGCTCGGTGCTTTGTGACAGCCTGGAGGGGTGGGATAGGGAGGGTGGGAGGGAGGGAGGCGCAAGAGGGAAGACATATGGGAACATATGTATATGTATAACTGATTCACTTTGTTATAAAGCAGAAACTAACACACCATTGTAAAGCAATTATACCCCAATAAAGATGTTAAAAAAAAAAGTGACATCTTTATTATCGTAAAACTTCAGAACTGGAAGAGACCTTAAAAATTTGCAGATGATCTGTATTTTACCAACAAAGAAAGTGGGGTCCAGAGAATTTAAGCAATGTGTCAAAGGTCATGCAGCCAAATTAGTAAACTGTGGACTTGCCAAGTATCTTGGCTCTGGGTCAAGTGTTGTTTTGTTACATCATAATTCACGGCACAATTTTTAAGGGAAACAACATTAATTTTCTGATAAGACTAAATGTTCAACAATGTCATAGGGTACAATTATTATTGGAGTTCTAAGTTTATAATAAAAATCTTTGTGTCATCTTTTATTTTTTACCAAGTTTTAATTTTAACTTGTAAGTGTATTTTAAAAGTTGTCTCACCTACTGACCTGTGAGTTTAAAAAAGCCTCATTCATTGATGTTTCTTTCCCAATGGAATTCTAAACATTCATGTGTAGAAATTCATGGACTCCAGGAATGTTAAGTGCAAGTTCGAGGATATAATGATTTTCAAGCATGTATGCATAAATATGCACGTACACTGAAGATAGTCAATAATACCAAGAAAACCTAAGCATTTCTTGTCTGGTAGCAGTTATAGATCAAGGTGACTATGCGTTGGACTCTACTTGCCAAAAATCATGTTAGGCTCTGGAGATTCAAGAGCAAATCAAAAATACTTGGCATATTTTCTCACAGAGCCAAGACTAGTAGGGGAAATATTTAAAACAGCATTACCAATAAATCAGAGATACAGAGGCTGCAAACTAGTGGCCCATGAACAGCTTCATTTGGCCCTCAAATGTATTTTATTTGGCCTTCCTCACATTGTAATAATTTTTAAATAATCTATTATCAACCTTTAAAAAATTGGGATATTTTATATAAAAATTCAGTCACTTGAAAAATCAGAAGATGTGATAAATAACTTTAGGTCCAGATTCCCCCATGGGAATGATTGGCTAGAGCTGTAGCAGTGGCCCTCTTTGTAGAGACATTTAGTTCCTAGTTTGCTCCAGTGTCCATCAATTTCACCTGACTCATTCATGTTAACCTGCACAATGACTGTGGGCCTTTGTACTTACAACCCTTGTAGAAAGCATGATTCCATCATGTGCAGAATCCAATGAAAAATAAAATTGTGAGACTTTGGTTCAAAAAGCAGTAAACAAGCTTTTTTTTTTTTTTTCTTTCTTTCTTCCTCAGTGGTACCTCTCTTGGCCCATCATGGTGATTTCTATTTACTCTTTCATGTCATAGTCCTTTGGGTATGGATGTGCTTGCGTGAAGAGCTTCAAAGGCACCCAGACTGACCCTGACTCACCAACACTCACACCCAGGTCCCTTAGCAGGTGAGGGTGGGAATGGGAGATGGTCACTGGACTGGGACAAGGATGGGGAAGCCTAGGCAGGCACTGGAGAACCAGGGAGACAGAACTGGAGATGAACCAAGTCTCCAAGTTCCAGGCATAGCCTTCTTTGCCCATTATTTACTTATAACACAAAGCTAACACTATTAAAAAAAAGGCAAGATGGTGACCATAGAGCATTAAACCCAGAGCAAAGGGTCCTGCTGACTGAGGAATTCTGTGCACTTGCAAGTGGTCCCCCGCTTGTAACGCCAACTCTGGTCTGAAAGATCAGAAAAGGTGCCCCAGAAGATGTGCACACTGAGCCTGTGGACAGTAGAGGTGGGCAAACATTTGAAAGCCTGGCATTGAAAAGCACAAGGTGAGCTCTCCAAAGAGTCCAGTGTGGCTGGATCAGGAAGGTTGAGGTAGGGTGACATGAAGAAGATGGCAAAGCACTTGAAGAGGCAAGTGGGAGTCTGGGAATTTAGGGCCTTGTAAGATAAGGAGAAAACGTAACCAACAAGTGAAGCATTAGCTATGACTACCTGGGAAATCATTCATCAAGATATTAAGAGCAAACATAAAGGCAAGTAAACACACATGCAAAACTGCTCTTAAAATTGAAGCATTCCTTGTCCAACAGTTATTCTGCAGACCCAGTTCTTTCTGACAAATTCAATCAGGGATCACTCTGCCTGGAAGCGAGGCAGGGATGGAAAGCTTAGCAAAGTGCATGTCACAGAAATGCGAGTGCAGTCAGTTTTAACTATTAAGATGACTATTTCCTCTCTTTTCCCTCATTTGGTCTCCAAGTTGCATTTGATTTTCATCCCTTGGTGCTTCCTACTCCTCAGCTGAGGGCAATCTCCGCACCCCAAGGCTCTGTATTAGGGATTATGCTCATTTTTTCCTTTCTTTCTCTTTTCATTTTATCCAGTTTCATCTATCTATCTGCTGAAGACTCCCAAATGGATACTTCCTCTTCCACTTTCTTTATCTTGTAGATGCTGTCTTTGGAAAAATCTCTGTGTATCTCCTTTCAAATACAAGTTGCTCAGCCACCAGACTGCAAGAATACGACGATGACTGAGTGTATTTCTAGATACAGTGCCTGGCATAGAATAGATGCTCAAATAATATCTATCAATTGAATGAAAGGATCTTCCTCTTTGTCTTCCAACTAACATGTATTTGGTATGTCTCTTCCATAAGGCTTAACGCCATGAACTGTTTTAGATATATTTAGATATAATTGTGTCAACTGATTAATTGTTCTATTCATTACTTATTTCAGGTGTATTAGGAAGATAGCTACTCTGGCCAACCAAAGGTAAAGATAGGAAAAAAGATTTGCTAAAAAATGTGATTTGCTAAAACCTTGGATTTGTCCCTATTTGGAGCACGGGGAGGGGAATTTTTCAGACGACTGATCTTTGGCATTCACTAGTCATGGATAATTGGTGATAAATTACTGATAAATTCTTGGTAGTTACCAGACAATTGTGTTAACTGGAGGCAGGCAGCGATAAACTAAAAGATGTGGGGGGAAAATAAATTCTCAGATCCCAAGGCATGTGCCTGCCAGTTAGAAGAAAATTATGAATTGGGGAAGAACGTGAGAATCAAGGAACATGAAAGTAGCCAGTGGTACGTGAACTAATTCTGTGGTCTCCAGGGATATTTATCTCCTTTGTATGAGGAAGCAGTGATGACTTGAAGCCAGCATGGGCTCATCTGGGAAAATTATGGCACAGGAACTTCATCTCATTTTTGATAGGGCTTACAGCTAGGTAGATGAGAAAAACGTATTCAATGACATAGGGTATTTGGCCTTTCACAGGGCACTTCATGACACCTGTGTGAAAAACAGAGAAATACAGGCCATGCAATAACACAAATGGGTCAATACATAGCCGGATCAACACACATCCCCAAAGAGTAGTGATTAACAAGTGTATTTCAATGCATACAATTCTTTTTAGTAATATGCCTCAAGGATATATATTTATCTCTGTTTTCCCATTATTTTTATCTGTTACTTCTGCGAGTGGACAGGAAATGTTTCCAAGATGTGAAGAAAATAAACCTGAGTACGGTAGGACAGTAGATATGATGGATGAAAGAAACAGGTATTTATTAGCATGTACTCAAAAGTGTACTATATTACTGTTGTGGGTTTAGACACCAATCTCTTCAGGAGAATTGAAATAGACCGTGTCTTAATCTCCTTGTGCTCCTAATATTTCACAATGTTTAGCACAGACTGGTGCTTAAATATTACTTGAATTTTGAGAAGCCTGAAGGATAGGTCCAATTTAGCAGGGTTTATGGATTTCAATGAAGTTAATAGTAAGATACGACTGTCAAAATAGCAAATGTAAACTTAGATATCAATAATAGAATAGTATCTAAAAGTAGAGAAGTGGTCCTCCTGTGTTACTCTGCACTTGATGCTAAACCTTTGAAAAATGACCAAAACAGTGGCAATTCAAAAAATAACATGATGGTTGCTTTCAGATATGTTAGGCTATAATGTGCAAAAAGGAAAGTAAATTTGTTCCGTTTGTTGTAAATGATTAGATCTGGGCTAGCGGGTAAAATTAAAGAAAACATATTTAGATCAACATCTGGAGTGTGCCATTTTAGGACATAAAAAACGGTTTCTATCAGTGGAGATGTGTATCACAGGCTAGGGGGAAATTGGCAGATACTACAGATAAGCGTCTTAACATAATTTAGGAGGTTTAATTACATAATCCTTAAGGGCACATCAAAATCTAAGATTCTAAATTCACTGGTTTTATCGTTGAGTCCTCAATTTATTATGAAATTGAAAGCATGTGGTACTACACATACAGAAGATGCTTCTAAGTATGTTTAAGTGTACAAAAAAATAAAAGGACAATCTTGTTTATTAAGAAAATATAGGAATATATATAAGCCATGGGAGTTTGGAACAGTTAATCTATTATTTGTGCTCAGAACAGTAGAGAAAGTTTTACTTCTCTCAGCACTATTTGTAGTAAGTCCAAAATTTATGAAGTAAGATATACTGCCAAATCCTGGATCTAAAACAAACAAAAATACCTTCAAAACTACAGGTTTAAAACATTATTAAATTGATACAGTATAAAAATAAAAACCTGCAACTTGAAAAGAGAAATATCTGCAGGTTATAGAGGAACATAAAAAAGTGAATAAATGTAGCAACAATTCAGAAGACCATCTGTTTAACCAACAAAGAAACACCAATTATGGTTATAATGTAAAAATAAAATGATGGTAAAGAAAGAAAAACTGACTGTCTAAAGGTTAATTATGAGATTTCAAAATGCATACCAGGGCTTCCCTGGTGACGCAGTGGTTGAGAATCCACTGCCAATGCAGGGGACACGGGTTCGAGCACTGGTCCGGGAAGATCCCACATGCCGTGGAGCAACTAAGCCCGTGCACCACAGTTACTGAGGCTGCGCTCTAGAGCCCGCGACCCACAACTACTGAGCCTGTGTGCCACAACTACTGAAGCCTGCGCGCCTAAAGCCCATGCCCCGCGACAAGAGAAGCCACTACAATGAGAAGCCTGCGCACTGCAATGAAGAGTAGCCCCTGCTCGTTGCAACTAGAGAAAACCCGCGCGCCACAGCAGAGACCCAATGCAACAAAAACTAAATAAATAAAGTAAATTAGAAAAAATGTATCCCAATATAAAACACAATAGTCAAAAGCACATGAACAAAATTTGACTAAATCCACTGATTAATTGATCAGAAATTGATCAAAATTAGTGTATTGACTAAAATTGATTAAAAATATCTGCAGAAATTATAAGGAAAAACTAATCAAATGTGAGGAAAATAATCACTAATAAATGATGTGACAACAAATCTCTATCAGTATTTAGCACCTTATATAGAACAATGAACTCTAGATGACTCAAATCACTCACTGAGTCAATTTATTAATTAACTATAAAAGGAAAATAATGTAATGATTTTCCACCCCAGCTATGGGCTGGGGATAAATATGGTGCTATTGAAGAAATGGATTTAATTGCCAAAACAATTTTTTGAAATATAGTATTAAGTTATATAATGTCAAGTCACAAATAATCAGATATTACAATATGATTTTTTCACCCCAAATGGCATGAAATCAGTGAAAATATTTAAGGCTGGGAAGTCAAAAGAGTGTTCACAGGTACTGCTGGTAAGAGTACCTATTGTTACAAAGAACCATCAAAATGTCCCAACCCACCCAAATGTTGGTTTCTAAACGCTATTCTCCAGTAAAAGAAACCAGGGTTCCTTGGAAAACAGCTGAACCTAGAGTTGGGGCAAATACAGATCAGACTAGAGTAAGTCCTTCATGATACCAGAGAATAAGGGAGTGAATAAAAACGTAAGAAAGTAAGTAAGAAAGTATGTAGCTTGTAGCAGCAGAAGCTGTCAAAGGCCACTGAGAGCTCCCAAGAGCTAACTCTAGAACAATTGGAGCCCAAAATAAATAATAACACTATTGGTCTATAAATGAAAGAATAAAATTATCCACAAGTCCACACTGATGTAAACAAGTAATTGTATAAATAACTACATTGGAGAGAAGGGGTAACTCTTCCTTACAGGATAATTCCACTTGTAGCAATCTAACTTAGGGGACAATTTCTGAGATGTAGTTAAAGATTTACATATTCAAAGATGCTTACATGTTAATTGCAGCATTATTATAATAATTAAATATCTAAAATAATGGTTTCTCTTCTGATGAATTAGTTTATAGTCATTATAATTTCATTATTTCCAGAGAATATTTATCAGGAAATACTCATAATATAATGACATGCAGGATATCAAGAAGTACATCTGTATTTATATTGTGCACTCCAGTTTGGTTACTCTGTGTGTGTGTGTGTGTGTGTAAACACAAGATATATTCAAATGTCTGATGGAAATAAAAATCGTATGCAATCCTATTTGTTTTCCTTCTCAAATTTTTAAAATTAATATTTCTAATAAAATTTTAAAATACAGGTAAATTGAGGCACATATCATTAGTGAATGTATATCTCAAATATCTTTGTCTGAAATAGTTTGGGGGGAGTAGTATAGGTAAATATGTGACTTTAGGTTGTTTGCTTTATATTAGTTCAGAAAGCCATTATGTATTAATTTCTTAACTGCATTGTTTTATGGGTAGAAACTGAAAGTGATTTTTCCCAACCTTAAGAGGAAGAGTAAAATAAGAATAATAAGCATTATTATTTTTATTATTTAATAAAAAGTTGTTATTAAATAACTGACTGAGCTAATCAATCCCACTCCAAATATGCAGTAACATCCATAATATATTTTAAGTATACTTGAGCACATACTCATTTGTAAGACGTCTATTTATCTTTGTTAAGCATCCTCTTTTATGTACCACTATCCTTGCCAAAACATAAGTACTATACACAATCGTCTAACACATAAAATGTTAACAAAAGATTTAACTTAGAATTATTTGATAATACTATATTGAATAATTTTGAGACCAAAGTATAAATTTCATTTTGCGCATTTAAATAGTGTCTTGTCTCCTAAAAATGTTCCTAACACAAAAAAGAATGGATGAAATAAACATGGATAATAAAATAGAAATAATAAAATCAGTTACAGGGCACTGTGTTGTAATTTGACTCTAACCATCTACAAAGCTGATCAAGTGGTGAATTCTACTTTGGGAGCAAATTCCACCTGGTTTTAGACTATATCCAAACAATGCTTTACATTCAAATGAAGGTGATTCATCTAATTTTACAGATGATTTATCTACCAAATGTTTTTACTTTTTAACTGGAAACTTTGATCGCACAGATACAATCTTCTGATAAAATATAAGATATGAATAAATGCATAATTTCAAATACTTTGGAACTCCATTCTCATCAATGAGAAGTTTTGGGGAACATGAAAACAAAAAGATGTGGCAAAATTCAGTGCCCTTTAATCTCTTAATCTTACTCACTAAAGATTATTATGCCTTGAACACCCATCAATGGACAAAACAAGTCACTAATATGGATTCTGTTTCTTTACGTCATTTTCCAGAGCACAGCACAGTGTCTGGCTCATCACTGATGGTCAATAAATATTCAATTAAAGAACATTGAAGTATACTAGTTCCTTTTGACATAAGTTATGGCAGGCTTTCATTTTGATTCATGTAAAGTTATGGACCTGGACTAGTTTCATTAATAAAACTGATATTATTTTTAAAACATTATAGAAAATCAGAAAAAAACTGATATTATTTTTTTAAAATCCCCATATACAGTTAGATCAAGTAGAACATAAAGAACACCAGTGTAAACTTTCCACCTACATAACCGTACTCTAGAGGATTAGGACCATCTACAGTAAGCAAACTTTAGAAAGCCATTGTTTACAAAAGTGATTTGGAAATGGTTCTACTGTTAATCAGGTGATGAAAGATTGATGTTTCCCATAATTAAACTCCTGATGAAAATGTGAGTAATGAAAAATCAGGAAAACAAATTGAGAAAACAAATTTAATTTGATAAGCATCCATATTTTATTATGACTCATTTTCCTTAAGGAAAAGGAAAAGCAGATTTTGGAAGAAGAGGATAGGGCAACACTTTTTCTTTCCAAACACTTAAGCATCTAGCTGGGACCACTCTAAGAGCAGTTCTTACCATCATAGAGAAATGCAGGTATCTGTATTAGTTTTTGTTGTCAAAATTAATTAAATTAACGAAAAATTTTAACAAAAGAAGCCATTTATAGGGATGCAACTGTAGTGAAAATTTTAATTATCATGTTTGCTAGTCAATAAGCCATACATTTGAAAGTACCCCTCTCTCTATATATATATGTGTGTGTGTGTGTGCGCGCGCATGTGTGTGTGTGTGTGTGTCTATCTACAGAGACTAGACACCCACATGTGTATGCATATGTATGCATCTGTGTGTGTGTGTACATATACATATATCCATGAAAGTCTAGACCCTGTGAAAATATGTCTTTGGAATAACACACAAAAACATTCTTCTTACACAGAATTAAAACTTCTTATATGTTTTTGAAATAATTCACAAAATCACTCCTCAGAATAAGGCAAGGAACATTTTTATCATACTGACTTCTTTTCAGGAACCATTTTGAGATACTGTGTCCTGAGATCCCTCAAAGTTTCTAAGCGTTTTCAGATGCTTGTTTTTCTTCCTAATACAATTTTGGAGGAATGTGTAAAAGTAGATTAAACTATGTCAGACTCTTTAAAAGAAAACACTGTTCTCCTTTCAAGAGGGCTTTTATGAAGCAAAAGCAAAACAAAAACGAGCATTGCAAGCAGTTCTGAAAACACAACTGTGATGCAATTTGATAAATAGCCTTCCATCACCCCAGCCAGGGCAGTGGAAAAACACTCTATCAGCACTTTCATCTAAGGCACTGTTGACTCCTCTTTTTCGATTCCATTGTATCTTGGCTTCCTCATTTTGCTTACTCGTCAATGACTGGAAAAAAAATGATTCCTTACCCTGTGGATGAGTTATGACGGAGTCCCCTAGAGAATGGCCCTTTTCTCCATCTTTGCCGCTGCCATCGTCTCCTTCACCGCTGCCGTCTCTTTCAATCAGTTTATCCACCATAGCAATAATGCAGTTCAGGCTCTTGCCCACGTGGGCCCACACCCTATCCTGAAAAGAGCATGAGTATCACTACACATTTTTATTGCAAAACCGAGATCAGGCAAAATCAGATGAATCCACCTGAGAGCAGCAGGTAGAGGAACAAATCATAAGGATGCAGACTGAGCAGCTCTAATACCCCCATTAATTTGGCCAAATTATGGATAGACAAGAAATCTACTTTCTCCTAATAAAGAATAACTTAAGTGTTGTGAATCTTTTTATTTAGTCCATTATTTTTCCTCTGTCATAAAGCAATGATGAACTACCGAACGGCATGAATCCATAATTGAGCACCAGTTACGACATTTTACGTTGGAGATGTCTATTTTCTTTATCAATACTTAGTAAGAAAGCAGAGATACACCAATATTTTTAAAGAATGACCGCCGCTTGCATTCAAACTTCTTATTTTTCTTTTTATTGTGATAATATATACATAATGGCAAAGTTGACCATTTTAACCTTGTGGCCTCTCCTGTTGCGGAGCACAGGCTCCGGACGCGCAGGCTCAGCGGCCATGGCTCACGGGCCCAGCCGCTCCGCGGCATGTGGGATCCTCCCGGACCGGGGCACAAACCCGTGTCCCCTGCATCGGCAGGCAGACTCTCAACCACTGCGCCACCAGGGAAGCCCCATTTTAACCATTTTTAAGGGTACAGTTCAGCGGCATTAAGTACATTCACACTGTTGTGCATTCATCACCACCATCCATCTCCAGGAATTTTTCATCTTCCCAAACTGAGATTTTGTACCGTGTAAAACATGAACTTCCCATTCTTCCTTCTCCCCGTCCCTGGCAACCACCACTCTACTTTCTGTCTCTAAGGATTTGACTGTTCTAGGTATTAGAAGTTCTTAAACTGTGATCTTCAGATCACTTCTAACAGAATGACTTAGAGAATTAAAATGCAGTTCCCGGGATGCCACAAGTCAGTCAGAACAGCTTGGGATTAACATATACACACTACTATATATAAAATAGATAATCAACAAGGACCTACTGTATAGCACAGGGAACTCTATTCAATATTCTCTAATAACCTATATGGGAAAAGAATCTGAAAAAGAACAGATATATGTATATGTATAACTGAACCACTTTGCTGTACACCTGAAACTAACACAACATTGTAAATCAACTAGACTCCAATATAAAATAAAAATTAAATTAAAAAAAAAGAACCATTGGGAACTCTAAGTTGAAATTTCAAGAAGCTCTTCAGGTGCTTCTGACCACACTAAGTATGAGAATTTCTACTGAATATTATGTGCTTCATCTACATAATAAGTCACTTTGGCTGATGTAAGTCTAAGAAGCAGCCCCTACCACTAGGGAGCCTCTCGGTCACTGGTCACTAATCTTCCTAAGTTCTGATTAGCAACCATTTCTGTCAAGGGCAACACATAACACTGAATTTTTTGAGTCATAAAAATTTCTATTTTTAAGAATAAAGATTTTAATATAGTTATCATTGTGGGAACCAATCATTCCTGTCTTCCCTTCTTGCTTCTCTTTCCACATCATTCAGATGGGGGCACTGACTCCCTATCTGTGATGTTAATTTTATGAATCCACCTGACTGGGTCACAGGATACCCAGATATTTGGCCAAAAGTTATTTACGGGTGTGTCTGTGAGAGCATTTGCAGATAAAATTAGCATTTGAATTGGTGGAGTCAATAAAGCGTTTTGCCCCCTTCCCCCAAATGAGGGTGGGCATCATCTAATCCACTGACAGCCAGAATAGAACAAAAAGGTAGATGAAAGAGAAATTTGACCCTTTCTGCTTAATTGTTTGATCTGGGACATCAATCTTCTGCCCTCGGTGCTCTTTTTCTTTTTTTAATAACTAAAAAATTAACCTTTATTTTTGATATCATTTATATCCAGTCAGTTTCCAAGTTTCTTCTTGTTTTTGTTTATAGCTGATTTGTTTAAATCCAGATCAAAATAAGATGTATGTGTTACATTTAGTTAGTAAATCTCTTGTCTCCTTTTTATTTTTTTTAATTTTATTTTTTTACATCTTTATTGGAGTATAATTGCTTTACAATGGTGTGTTAGTTTCTGCTTTATAACAAAGTGAATCAGTTATACATATACATATGTTCCCATATCTCTTCCTTCTTGCGTCTCCCTCCCTCCCACCCTCCCTACCCCCCTATCCCACCCCCTCCAGGCGGTCACAAAGCACGGAGCTGATCTCCCTGTGCTATACGGCTGCTTCCCACTAGCTATCTACCTTACGTTTGGTAGTGTATATATGTCCATGCCTCTCTCTCACTTTGTCACAGCTTACCCTTCCCCTTCCCATATCCTCGGTGCTCTTGATTCTCAGGCTTTTAAGCCCGGACTGGAATCTATACCATTGGCTCCCCTGGTTCTCAGGACCTCAGATTCAGACTGAACTACACCTTCAGCTTTCCTGGGTCTCTAGCTTGCAGATGGCAGATCGTGGGACTTCTCAGTCTCCAAAATTGTGTGAGTTAATTCCTTATAATAAATGTTAATAAAACTCTTCATATATATGTATATATATATACTTATGTACATATATATAAATAAGTTCCTATTGGTTCTGTTTTTCTGGAGAACCCTCTCTAATACATCACTGCATATGAACCAAATGGAGTCTTAGTGCTTTTCCTGCATCTTGCCATAAAGGAATCTTTCAGTAGGTGTTTTCTCTGTAACAGAGCTATTTCAGGCATTTAGAATAGCGCTTAGTGCAAAGATAATATGCAATTATACTACTTTCTTAGAGGTTTATATTTTTTTTTACTGAAATGTATTTTTTTAGCTAAGTTAATTTTGTTAGTTTATAAACATATAAACTACTTTGGGGTAGGAGTAATCTAGGAAGAAAGAACTACATTTGAATTTAGATTATGTGACGGTTGTCTTGTAAAGACTGAGTTAAGTTGAATAATTCAACCACATTAAACCAAATATGGGCGTGTACAGATATGCATACTAAAGCTGAGGGGGAAAGAGGGTTTAGTAGAAAAACAGCACATCCAAAGTTAGAAAAGGTCCGCCTATGTGACATGCTACGTATGATACCTTGGGAAAACCACCTCATTTCTGGGGACCTACAGTTGGTTCATCTACAGTTTAGAATGATGATTCTTGCCCTGCTTACCTCGCCATGCTGCAGTGAGAGGCAAATGACATGGTATCTATGAAAGTGCTTGGTAAAATTATTGCAGTTTGGCAAAATCACGTCCTATCCTTGCTGGCTTTCCTAAATGAATCAAGCTTGCTTTTTATAACCCTGTAATCTTGAGTATAAAGTATGCTATTAAACACAAGTAATCATAACAATTTTCCCCTAAAGGAAGATCTCCTTTCCGCCAAAGAATTAAAAGCACTTTTCCTCTGCTATTAATTAAAGCAATCATATCCATAAATTACATGATTCTCTGCCTATTGTCTGAGAAAATGAGGTAGAAACCTCTGACACCTAAAAAGCTCATTACTTCCGGGAGGAAATGCTGGAGAATGGCAAGCAAGCTGAGGACGTGACATCACTCACTGGAATTTGGTGAGGAGTCTATATTCCAGACCATATAACCAAACGAACTGGCTCCCATTCTGAATATGCCTTAATCACCACCATCACCTGCATCTTTCAGGCTCCTAAATTGAAAAATGAAGCAACTCTCTAGCTAATACTGGGAATAAACTCTACTACTGAGGGGAAAAAGGGGAGAAGTTTTCTCTTAATTTTCCAGATTAGCTTTGTATAGGAGATAGGTTTTCAACTCTCTTCCTGTTACCCACGTTGAAAGGAACTTATTTTGATCAAAGACGAGTAGTATTGCATGCTGTCTTTCTTGTGTAAAGGCATATAAGGGATGGATCACTGCTCTTAATCACATCTTTGAAGACTGTGAACATAACGGTATATAAGAAGATGATTTTACATTCTACTCCTATACATTGTTCTTCTTCCTTCGTAGATACCTCGGGTCACAGGATTCCACTGGGAGAAAAAGTAACCTTTGCAGTCAGTAGACGCATCTTTATTGGCATGAGGAACAAAGTCAAGCATGTTCACTGACCAAAACCAACAATCATATAGTAAAGGGTTATGTGGCAAATGGGAGCAAAACATTTAAGTCATGAAAATGCTTGGAGGACACATGAGCTGGGAGTATGTTTGTTGGGGGTGAGAAATAGAGCAGTTTCTCATGCAACACTAATACATGATTCATGCATAATCAAATACGCTATTGGGGGCACACTCAGCAGGAGGCCCCAAGCAGACTCATGCTGTTCTTTATCTTTTGGAGATCAGATCCTGCCGAGCTAGTGGTGAGAGAACACTGAGCTTTGCCAGACGCTGCTTCCTTCTCTTTTATGGCATCAACAAAGTAAAGTCGCTGATTTACTTTTCTGTCTCTCACATTTGACTACGACTTATTTGAGAGCTGTGTCCTCACTACACTGCAGAATGCCTGGAAGAAAGGCAGAGAGAGAGATAAAGAGGGAGCAAAGGATGGAGGAGGAGAGAGAGGACTCCAACCCAAAGGCAGATGGAGGGTTGCTATTTACATTCAACTGGTATATGAACATTAGCTAACTTAACTCTCAAAAACCATCACATAAGGTCAATAGTATTGACTTAGTTTTTAGAGACGAGGGAACTTCAGGTAAGAGATGTTGAATAATATTCAATATTAAAATGGTAGACTAGAAATTCCATTTTGATTCCAAAGACTTGATTCTTCCCCTATAGTTTCCCACAGCATTCTGGTACCCAGTAGGAATTGCTCTTCATGAAATTACTAGAACTTTGGGGACAAGCCAGACAGAGGAAGCCTGGGGAGAGGGAGCCCAGGAAGGACCAGGTATAGGTGTGTCACCTCACAGGAGTAAGATTAGGTTTTGGTTATCTGAGATTTGAAAATGAGCCCAATGGCAAATTCTGAACTAAGAGATTACTCTAGAAAAAGGACAGGCTGGTCCCATGTAGCCTTAAGTCTGAAAACAACAGTATCATGTAATCACGGATGGAGCAATCACTTGGCTAATGGATCAATCAGCTTGGGTCAAAGGACATAAGTGGCCAGTATTAATAGAGGACAGTGTTAGCATCAAGGCCCCAGATCCATTCATCAGCCTGGGATATAAAACAGGGAGTGCGTTACAGGGAGGAAAGGTGATAATTCAACCAGCGAAACTCCATTCTCATTCTGATGATTTTTTATTCATGAGGTCAGTGCATTTAGGAGATTCTTTTTGTTTAGATTGCTGGTATGGCTGGGACCTACTCAACTTTCTTCCCTACTAAAATCATGAAGAGGAAAGGCTGCTTAGGGGGGAGAAGACAATCAAAGCGTAAGAATGTGGCCGCACTACATGGTACATCCAACCCCTCCCCTTTTCAGGCCAGGGAAGAATGATCAGTCTCCAGATTCTGTTTAGCCCCTCAGCCACAGGAAAGGTTTAGAAACAAAAACAAAATAACAACCAAATAAAACAACACAACAACAACCTATCAGAAAAGAAGATTGCTGGTTCCCCCCACCACAAATAGCAGTCATTAGCCTGCTATTGAAGGAAGTAATGGAAAATCGGTGGGTTAAAGTCTAACCTTTATTAAATGGAGCTTAATGTTGTCCTTGACCTTAATACAACCCAACTTCTTGAAGGTGAAGTGGCTGTCAACTTTGGCTCAGCAATGAAGGCAAAAGTCAGTGGGGAATAAGCAGCAATATTTATTCCATTCTGAGTCAGGTGGTGATCTTGGTTCTTATTTATTTCTGGGTTAGGACCTAAGCTAACATGCAGGTCAAACCCAGTGGCGGTAGATGCACACATTTGATGGACGTAGCCAGGAATAGCCAGGGGGCCATTACACCTGGCAGAGTGAGCCACGAGGGCAGGGAATATGGTGCTTACTCAGCATGTCACACATTTATGAGCTTGGTGGCATCAAGAGACATCCTGACTGCTTTGGAACAGCAGTTAACTTTAAAAAAGAAAAAAAAAAAAGTTCAACAATGCTTAGCTGATCAACTTTTCTAGGGACAACTTTTGATCAGCAAGAATGTAAAAAGGCTAAACCAGAGCTGATATGAGGGCCCTGTTGTATCTTTATCTCCATGCACAATTTGTCATTACCAATTTCCGAACACTTTGATTAGAACCAGTTAGGAAATTAACAAGGCCGATCTCATCTTTAAAAAGAAGCTTCAGTCTATCTTTGAGTTGATTGAGAGCAGTTTGCACTATACTGGCCTGGTTCCTCCACACTGCAAACCTTTGCTCTTTCCATAGCTTGATAGCTCTGCTCTCTGAATCCTAACCTTACCCAGACTTTTAGGTGAAAGGAGTTGTACATAAAATACTTTATGGTCCAAATTGGCACACGTATGGCCCAAGCTGCATAATACACACATACCTGCACACACACATATAAACATACACATACATCATGTCCGCTAAATATAGCCAGATATGTGGCATCCATCAGAATTAAGTGAGATTCCCCAACCTTTGCTTCTCATTGATCCTGCTGCTTAATTTCATCCACCTACTCATGTAAAAATCCCTGACCTTGGTTTCCCAATGAACACACTGCTGGCCTCACTTTGAAATTCAGTTCCTAGCGACACGAGTGGACACAGATGGTCAGCCACTGTTTCTCCAGCAGTGACCTCTCCACAGTCCCTGGTTTGGATCTTGCCCAGACCCATACGATTAGCTCTCACATGATCAGGTCTACACTTCATCTTCACTGATCGTCACGCTCATGCCATCACTCCTCTGTTCAAAAGGAGGCTTAGTACTGCAGCAAGTATTCACTCTTCTCTCAGCCTAGAGGCACCTCTGTAGTTGGGTTGACCTAGATAATTCTACATGTTTCTCTTTAGTCTTCAAAATGAAAGCTTCATCCAGGTCAGTCTCCTTGCTGTCCTAGAAACATACTGCTGATTAGCTGAACATATATTTTCTGGGCATCTGCTACCTGCCTGCTGAGTGCTGAACATCAAAGATATGAAGGAAACCTTGGAGGAACTAATATTTCTAATGACATATACTGCTTTTTAGGCTTCAAGTGCCTTCTCCCTTACCTTCCATCAATCCAAATTCTCACCATTTCCAAGAACTATTCATGCTACTCTCTCTTTGCTTAACTTTTATTTTCTTTCTAATAGACAGTGGGCTCTATGAGGGAAATGCCTATTATTTATTCATCCTTTTATCCTCAGGTCATAGTACTTACCAGGTGATAGTTAATAAAAGAATGAGTAAAGGAATGAAGGAAGGAAGGAAGGAAGAAAAATAAAGGAAGGAAGAAATGGTTTTTTCATCTTCTTCAACCCTCACATAACTTCTCTCTTAATACTTTTGACATTGTTAATGTGTATCACATACCCACCTCTGCTCTGGGAATACCTTTCAATAGTATCTCTGCTTGTTTTATGAGTGCTGGCCATTCACTTGAATTAGATGATATGGCTGTTGAGGTCAGGATCCATTTTTGATGCTTAATTTGTTTTCCCCCAAGTACCTATAGCACTGCTTCACATTATTGATGCTTAAATAACATTTGTTGATTGACTTAATAGCCTGCTACTTAGGAGTAGAAATAAATTAAGATACAACTCTAAGAAGTATTGGCACATGTATCTTCAAATTGAAGTTAGAATTAAGCTCATATTCTGAATGGTTGAGTTCACCCTAATACGTGTCACATCAAGCTAAAGTTTTCAATTCAGTGAAAATATGAAATAAAGCTTTTGTTTAATAATAAATAAAAATAAATCACTGATTGACTAAAGATGTTAATTTTAAATTGGTAATTGCGTGTCAGCCACACACCATCAAAGAGTCGTACAACTGGCTGAATTATATGACATCAGTGAGCGTGCTGCATGCAACCAATTTCCAGGACTGATTTTTTTTTTTCACTGAATGTGCCCTGATATAGCAAGACAATAGTCTGCCTGTATAGACCTTGGCATTTCTTTTAACTATTCATTAAATTTGGTGTATTCAAAAATGTCTACTTAGGAATAATATCTCACTATTCACATCAGAATGTATTAAAGTTTAAAGGCACTTGATTTAAATGTAATCATACACTTCTAAAGTGTGTGTATGCAAGTTTGCACAATCATTATATACAGGCATATCAAACCATCTGACACTGAACCAGGCATTGCAACAATCAGCAAAGTATCCAAGGGAGATGATACGATCCATTATAAAACCACAGGAAAATCACCATTTCATGAATAAGAAGAAAATATCTCTGTTAAAAACACTAATTTGAGTTGGAAGATGAATTGCTGACTCAGCAAATCCATCCGTTCACTTATTCTGACTAATTCTGAAAAATACATTGAACTGGTATATGTATAAAACACTGTATTAGGTGCCATAAGACAGGGGGCTGAAGGTGAATGTATTAATTGCATGTGGGAAAACCTAGAAATTGGTAGGATTTCATGAATACGCATGCCCATAAAGGTCTCCTTTGGGGTTTCTTCTCTTTATTTATTAAAAAAAAACTTTTTTAACATCTTTATTGGAATAGGACATTTGTACATTTTGACAGTCGTGCACTTTGCCTAATCACCTTTTGTGGACTTTAATATCAGATAAGTATTCGGAGCACATTTCTCCTGGGTGAAGTGGACTGGAGAAGGTCAGGAGGGTTTCCCATCCATCAGGAAAACAGATGCCAGAACACTTGTCATTGCCATACAGAGAACAACTGGCCTAATTCTCCCTGTCCTTTCTGATGGGGAGAATAGATGCTTTCAATGGCCCCTCCTCATAGCAAGATGAACAAAACCAGGCAACCCTATTAGGCGTGACGTAGGAAGGAAAAAGAAAGAGCTGGGACAAGGGGAAGATAGTTGCTTCCAATTCATATTTGCAGGTAAACATCTGAAATTATTTCTGTGTAACCAGGCCCTTTGTAATCGGCACATGAATAATCAAATAAAATGAAAAACACCACCACTGGGTTTCTGGAAGCTGCTGGAGGCCTTAACTCATCATGTTCTTAACTTTGGTCATGTGTGATGATGTTTTGTGTCCATCCTGAATTTTCACCACTTTCTATGTTTGAAGATAATTGTGAAGATGACTTGGAACAGTCACCTCAGAGTTGATTATGACTCTGGGAAATATCCACTAAGGAGAGAGGGATTTAACTGGGTACTTTTGATTGGAAGAGAGAAAGAAAACCCTCCAAAAAATTCATGAATTCTAATGGAGGAAAAGGTACCTGACATGGTGCAGAGTTATATTAAATTTAATTGTTCCGTTTCCAGCCAAATAAGAAGGTAGACAAGAATAATAACTTGAGGGGAAATTTCAAAGTCATTAATTTATACTACAGATGAGTATTGGGTACCTTTTATGTACAAGTGCTCTGCACATAAACACAAAAGTGGGCACAACACTGTCTTTGCCCTTTAGGAGTTTATAAAGTTGATGAGCACATGGAAGAAACTGATATATAAACAACTGATTATAATTCAGCGTTCACGAGGCTGTGTGATCATGGGGTGCAACAATAATGCTTTAGGGCTTCCCTGGTGGCGCAGTGGTTGAGAGTCTGCCTGCCGATGCAGGCGACACGGGTTCGTGCCCCGGTCTGGGAAGATCCCACATGTCGCAGAGCGGCTGGGCCCGTGAGCCATGGCCGCTGAGCCTGCGCATCCGGAGCCTGGGCTCCGCAACGGGAGAGGCCACAACAGTGAGAGGCCCACACACCGCAAAAAAATAAATAAATAAATAAATAAATAAAAAATTTATTTTTATTATACAAAATGTTTTAGAGTTGAATGCATACATACGTATATATACATACATCTCTATCTGTGAATCAATAACAGAAAATTTGGAAATAAATGGCCCTATTTTAGTGGACATTTTGCTGATTCACGTAACTAAGTCATAAGGTATTGCTTTAGAAAAGATAAATCACAGATTAGTATCCAGTTGTCTATAAGAATTCATTACTTTTAAACAATGAGAATGATTTGTTTCCTTCTTATTAAGATCAGGTCAATGGTTTCACATAGCATAATTCTAGGCAGCCAGAGAACTGAACAGAACTGCTTTGGAATATAAATTTGCATAGGTACCTCTGCATTACGCATGACCTTAACCATCTTCCCTAGAGGTAAGGTCTAAGATGGAGACAGAAGCTGGCAAGAGAAGTTGAGAATACAGATCACTGCAGATTGTTTGTGGAGAAGGAAACCGGCTAGACAAGTTTTGTCCTTAACAGTTAGTAATATTTTGCAGCCATGTATGCTCACTGCTACCGATGTTGACGATATAAATAGCTCTATCAATACTCCTGTCAAACTGAAACATTCATATTTGTTCTACACATCATTAGAGAAAGGTGTAGTAGAAAATGAACTGTGAGAAGTGGGTAAAGAACATACCAGAAAGATGTAAGTCTTATTCCAAAATTCAATCTTCGGGAATACTGAGTTACAGAGAAACCACAATTTTTTTCAGGTTGTACAGAGACTTTATTCAGAGGATGTCGGACATAAGTATTACTGAATTTGTGCTATTGTTTCTATAAACTATGAAATGACTGAAAACATATATGGATTAATGCGAACCATCTATTGTGCTTATGTGACATAAACACATTTTGCCATAATAATACGTAGCAAATGTTCTCCTAGCTTAAGAATGGAAACTAATTTTAAATCTGGTCTACATTTATAACATGAAGAAGGGAAATTAAGTGGCTAATCTGGATGCGGAATCGTTGCCTGATATACAGATGTAGTTCAACTGAAAAATGGGTTTGGGATATGGCTAAATAATAACAACAGTTTTCTTAGTCCTGCACTTTGCTGGAATGGATCAGAATATAAAAGATCAGAAGTGTATCTTTTTTCTTTAACAATTACTGAATGAGGGCAGGCAGATTTAGTCCCAAACCCGTCAGTGTAGTAATGTTGAAGTTAAATCACAGTGTTCTAGAGAACAGCATAATTACTGGAAACCAAAAAAACTGGGTCAACTTAATACTTCGGTTGGTTGACATGCCTTCACATTTTGGACAAACTAATCTTGGAATCCCAGCTGTTGGGAGCATCTGTTGTAGAGATGTAGCAACAGAAAAGCAATATGTCATCTTTACCAGCTAAAAGATGAAGAATGCGATATTAGTCTATTTCTTTGCACAGATTGTCATAAAATCTCAATATTCCTCTGCGGCTTAATTGTTTACTACCTTTTCACGAAAATAAACCTTTAAAGCTCTCAATTATTTAATAAGTAAAATTCAGCAAATAACAGACTTTTTTTGGGTCAGTGATCATTTTAGTTTCAATCTCTTCCTTACTGACTAGATAATTATTACCCAGATTCATATGTCATCATTTTTGCCAACAAACAAGCTGAACAGAGAAAGAACCTTCTCACACTGATAGAGAGTTAACAGAGATTCTCCTGACCTCCAAAAGAAAGGTGTTTTATAGGCATCAGCTCAGTAGAACTCAAGAGTAATTTACTAACATGAACTTACTTTCCAAATATTTATTATTAGAAGCTAAATGCAGTTGTTCAAGTTAGGTAGTTGTTAAACCTACAGTCCCTACCAGAAATTAAATAAAACGGATTTTGTAAAATGGAACTATTTTAATCTTATGTGCAAACCTAAATCAACCTACGTGATCAGAGAATATTTTTGTATGTCACAGAAACCCAATTAAATTAATTGTTTAAAACATTGAATTATTTCAGGAAGTTGACTAGACTTGTAATCAGTGCTGAAACTTTTCTAACACTTAATTAACTAAGAAAAGTGGTACACAAAACTATGTTTCCAATTCATTTAATAGCACAGTCTCTAAAGGCATTTCTAATTAGCTACATTTTCTTTGGATTTACTCAACTTTTCAAAGTTAGATAAAGATTTGAAAATAATGTTAAATGGTTATGACTTTGGTGAATTTTTTTAAATAAGGGATTTCCATCTCTTAACAAAGGGATATTTGTAATAGAAAGTGGTTGCTAAGGAACGTCAATAAAAATTGTTATATAACAATCAAACTTGGTTATTGTTTGCAAATAGAGTAACATTATATTAGGAGAAGAGAGTTAGAAGTAACTTTTCTGAGTGGGAAAGATTTTGCTTGTAATTGTGATAAATTTATCAGAGCATTTATATGCTTTCTAGAAATAGTGGGTTCTGGAAGAAACTCAGAAATTGTGTGAAAGGAGGTAAAGAGGAAGATGCAGATCATTATTACCCTACCCTAACCAAAAAACCCTGGGAAACTGAGAAGGCACTCCTGCATCAACTGGAAAAAAAATCAGGCAGACTTTTTCCTACCAAGGTATTCCCAAGTGAATGACTGAAGGTGAGTCAGCATCCATGCAGACTCCTACTGGAATACTGGCCGGCCCTCACAAGCACTGGAATTTCCTATTTCTTTCAAATGTTGATAATAAGCACTCTACCCATTTTCTTTGGTGCCTATTCGAAACTTTCACCCCTCTCCTCAGCCTGTCCTCTCTGCCCTCTTCTGAACATGGTTCTGCTTTTATAATAAAAGAAGTCATGCAGGTTAATATCTAAAATATAAAAGGAACTCATATAATTCAATAGCCAAAAACAAAACAGAACACATAATTAAAGATAGGTGGAGGAACCGAACAGACATTTTTCCAAAGAACACACAAAAAGGTGCTCGACATCATTAATCATCAGGGAAATGCAAATCAAAACCACAATGAGAGGCACCCCACACCTGTTAGAACAGCTGTCATCAAACACATAGTAGATAACAAGTGCTGGCCAGGATGTGGAGAAAAGGGAACCCATGTGCACTGTTGGCGGGAACATAAATTGGTGCAGCCATTATGGAAAACAGGATGAGGGTTCCTCCAAAAATTAAAAATAGAACCACCTTATAATCCAGCAATTCCACTCCTGGGTATATATTGGAAAGAAACAAAATCACTGTCTCAAAGAGATACCTGCACCACCATGTTCATTGCAGCATTATTTATAATAGTTAAGATATGGAAACAACCTAAGTGTGCATCGACAAATGCATGAATAAAGAAAATGTGATGTATATATATATATATATATACACGTGTGTGTGTGTGTGTGTGTGTATTATTCAGCCATAAAAAAGAAGGAAATTCTGCTGTTTGCACCAACATGGACGGGTCTTGAGGGCATTATGCTAAGTGAAATAAGTCAGACAAAGAAAGACAGATACCATGATCTCACTTACACACAGAATTGAAAAAAATACAAACTCAGGGCTTCCCTGGTGGCGCAGTGGTTGGGAGTCTGCCTGCTGATGCAGGGGACGCGGGTTCGTGCCCCGGTCTGGGAAGATCCCACATGCCGTGGAGTGGCTGGGCCAGTGAGCCATGGCCTCTGAGCCTGCGCGTCCAGAGCCTGTGCTCCGCAACGGGAGAGGCCGCAACAGTGAGAGGCCCGCGTAACGCAAAAAAAAAAAAAAAAAACAAACTCATAGAAACAGAGAATAGATCGGTTGTTGCCAGAGCTGAGGAGGGGGAGACAAAATGGGTGAAGGGGGTCAAAAGGTACAAACTTCCAGTTATGAGTTAAGTAAGTCCTAGGGATGTAATGTAAAACATGGTGACTATAGTCAACAACACTGTACTGTATATTTGAAAGTTGCTAAGAGAATGGGTCTCAAAGTTTTCACCCTAAAAAAAGAAAATTGTAATCCTATGAGGTGATGGGTGTTTAAATATATTGTGGTGATTATATATATGTATAAAATCATTTTGTTGTACACCTTACACTAATGCAGTGTTATATGTCAGTTATAGCTCAATAAACCTGGAGAAAAATATTTCAAGCAAAGAACAAAGAAGCCATCCAGGCCCACGCACCCTCACAAAAGTAAAATCCATTTTGACACCTTCCCTGCGGTCTCAGCTGAGGAGCATACTTCCGCCCAGGACTCGTCCTCCACCTGCCTGCTTGAATTGATCATCTTCTCTTCTTTGCAAGGACCTTGTTCTATCAGTAATAGCCTCTCAGTCTCTTAGCCTCTTACATGGCCTTCGGAGTAATAAACACAGTTAATTTCACGACCTTTAAAACAAAACAAGTAAGCAACTAACACACACACACACACACACACACACACACACACGACCTATGTCAGCTAAAGTGTTCCTGTCTAAAGGGTCACCTCATCTTCTTTCTCATATTGTTAACTTCTATTCACATTTATATCTCAGGAATTACTTCCGGAGATCCCATCCTGACCACCAGACTCCCACTTCATCCTGTGTATAATCCTAAATTGCACTGTCATTGCCACTGGTGTCTCCAGAGCCCTGAATAGGTCATGGAGCCCTCGCAGCCGTGGGCGGGTCACCTATGTTTCCCCAGCACATGGCACAGTGACCCAGGCAGAACAAGGGCTCAGTAACACCCACTGCACCAAATGCTTCACCATAGACCTCAACTCACCATGTCTCCTACTCTCTCCCACTTTCCCATCATAAAAAGTTTCTGTATTTAAAATGTTGATCTGAAGTCACATTAGCAGAGTCAACCTTTTTCCACCTGTCTCTCTCCATCCCTATCACAACATTTTAACTATTTATTAACATATTTTTATCTACCACTAGACTCTGAGCTCTAGGACCTAATGATCTGACTTATCTTCCCTTTTGGAGCACCTGTGGATATGGAAGTTCTCACAAGTTATCTAAAAGGAGGGAGGGAAGGAGAGGGGCGATTGGAGCCACAGGAGGAGGGTGAGGTGTGGGAGTGTGTTTGCATAACACAATAAGGTGAAAATTATGAAAACAAAAGATACCCAGTTCCAAAACTCTCCCTCGACTTAATAAAAAATGGCAATCATTTGTCAAAAAGTTTACTGTATGTTTATTTAAATGAAATACAAGTTTTATATCTACCCAAACTCTTTCAAATTCACATTCCGAATTTATGATCTACCCCATTTCCTCATTTATCTCAAGGAGTAGTATTGATCCTCATAATAAGATTATATAATTTACATATCTTAAAAAAGAAAACATACAGCAATAATATTAAAGTAATACAATGCATTGGCCTGGGCTTTTCCAGGTCATGGGGCATTATCACACAGGTAAATCATTTATCTTAGGACCACACTAAGAGCTAAACAGAACAGGTGCTGTTATTTTCACTTTACAGTTGAAAAAAATTGAACTTCAGAGAGGTTAAGAGGTATGCACGCCTTGGAGCTATGAATAAATTGAAGAAGAAGGTGACAGTAAAAGGAAGAAATATTAGATTTGCTCTTTTGAAAATGATGCAGTGGGAGAAATGCAATCTTAATCAGCAACGACAAATACTTATTCAGCATTTACCTCATGGAGCTCAGCTCTGTCTTTCCTGTGATAGAACTTTTATCAAAAGAAAGAGCAGGTATCACTTCACAGCGCTTCAGACAGCAATTTTTTTGAGAGGCCTGCGCCTTTCAAATAATTTACTACCCAAACACTTTTAAATTTAGGGTGGCAGGAAAAGTAATCGTTAACTATTTAACATCTAATACAGCTAGCATACTACAGCATTTTCTTGGTTTAACATATTCAGTAAAGCGTTTCCTTCTGTGTGTGTGTGTGTGTGTGTGTGATGTGCATATACTTCAAAAGGTTCTTGGATAATGAATATGCATTGATTCAGGAAAAACACACTGTTCCCTCTCATCCAGAGAGAGAAACCTTGATTTTCTCCTGTCTTATTCTGCCCACCTACAGTTCCTATCACCATGTTGGCTTCTTTGGTTTATGTATCTTTGCTAGTTATTTTTTCAGATGCTTTTAGGTGGCCATTCTCCTGCCAATTTTAGAGCCACCTGGAGCAACACTTTTTTTTTTTTTTTTTGCGGTACGCGGGCCTCTCACTGTTGTGGCCTCTCCCGTTGCGGAGCACAGGCTCCGGACGCGCAGGCTCAGCGGCCATGGCTCACGGGCCCAGCTGCTCCGCAGCATGTGGGATCTTCCCGGACCGGGACACGAACCTGTGTCCCCTGCATCAGCAGGCGGACTCTCAACCACTGCGCCACCAGGGAAGCCCAGTGCTACATCTTTTTAAAAAAAATAACAGAACCCATGAACAAGAAGGATTTGAGAGATCTTTGTGTCCACTGCCATACAAATGTTAACACTTTTTCAAGTGTGTCCAGAACTTACACACTGGATTGCACCAGTGAAAATACTTGTTGCATCTAAGGAGTAGATTATGGATGATTATTGACTTATTTTCTAAAAAACAATTTTAATGGTTTATATTACCTTGGCAATAAATAAGGAAAAGTATTGATATTATAGAGTCTTGCAATTGTGGCATTCTTGCTTTGATGACATTTCTTGGAGATATTTATTCTTTGACTGCATTATATATATATAAAATATATATAATGTATATGTTATATATAGAAGCTATTTGAGAGCAAATAGGTTTTCACGTCAAGTAAATGTGATCAGGAATAAAAGTTTCATTTTATCATTTGCCCCTGAGGGAAAATGTAACCTATTTATCCACAATCTGTATTATGACTGCTTTCCGACTTGTTTTCATAAAAAGCAGAGATTTTTTTTTTTTTAACATTCTTGCTTTACTTTTCAGGACTAGACACGGAGAGGCAGGCTATGTAAAAAAAAAAAATTAAAAACTTACCCACTCTTCCTCATCATAGTCCGAATGATGCGGTATGGAGTCCTGCCTTCTCATCGGCGGGGGTGGGTCCTGGGAACTGCTCTCCTCTGTGCTGTTCTTAGGAGAGGGCGGCTTCTTAAGGACACCTCCTGGCCTGGCAGTGTAAAGTGCTAGAAGGGCACTTCTGACCAGCTGATCCTTGAAGGCATGCACGAAAAGCTCTGTCTGGAAAGAAATTGACAGGGGTTCAGCACAGAGCTTTGAAAAGGTCAGTGGCAGATTTGCTGTCACTTAAGTGGTGTGGATGGTGGAAAAAGTGCAGGCAACAGAGAGAGAAAATGATTCATACGTATCAATGGAAAATAGTTTGGTTTGGGTTTCCTCCAAGGCCTTGAGTCCTATTCTAAAGTTAATGCTGAGGTTCTATATGCATTGTAAACACCATCTGTCTCCTCAGCCCACTCTCTTTTAGTTCCAGATCCTGTCTTTGGAGATGTATTTCACTGGGGATTATCATTTGAACACCATCTCCCTGCTGTGCCTTTCAAGTAATTCCAAATACACCTTTAAAGAAAATGTGATCAGACTATGTTTATTTTGTATTTTAAACAGAGTTAAAGGCTAAAGAATGACATATCTCTTCAAAAATAAAAAAAATAGAGGCAGGAGACCTTTTCTTCTTTTTAGCATCATGGACAGATTTCAGCAGTAGAGCTGACATAGGCAGTCTTCCCCATGAAAACATTTGGCTTTTATTCCCCATTACTACCCTCTAAACTGTCTCCTCCACCAAACGGTTTCGGTAGCGTTCAGTGTTAACGAGCTTATTATGCAACTTGCCATGTAGGTTTTACAAGCTGGTGGTAAATACCTAGTAAGTACTATGGTAATGATGGCTTTCCAACAATAAAGAACTCTACAGCTGTGCTCTGCAATTTCCTGATGAAATGTTTAATGGCTTCACCCTGCTATACTCTGCAGGGCACAGTAATTGATTTTCTGTATTATAGTACACTTAACATACACGTGGCCTACCAATCTGTTTAGAGAAGTAACTCAAGCACTGACCCACATTGTTAACATATTTATGCTTTGTAATCTGTTGGGAAGGGGCCCTTTAACCCACAGCATTATTTTGAATCACAGATCATTTACTGAGACACTCCTGGATATAATGCTGTCTTCACCAATGCTGTAACTCAAGGTAATCATTTATTGGTGCTCTCTCAATATGTAGTCAGCAGTGCCATGCTCAATAATTGTTACTAAATTGTCTCTGAATCTCCCTGTTGTGAGTGTGGACAATTACAGAAAACCAGTTAAACCAAGTTCAAAATAAGCAACTAATTCATAAGACCCTGTCATATCTGCATAGTTATATCTTTGCAGTGGATCGTGAAATTCTAGAGCTAGAAGGGAGTTGAGTGGACCTCTTCACTAACCAGATAAAAAAACGACGAAAAAAGTGTGATGATCTGTTCTAGGGAAGACTGCTGATTGGCAGCACAAAGGGAACAGAGTCAAAGTTTTCTAACAAATTCAGCAGTATTTTCCTTACTCCACACCATCCACCATGACCCTCAGCCTCGATCCTTCTGTCCTTCTTCCCCTTCTTCTCTAACTCTGGCTCCCCATGTGTTCTGAACATCTACCAGCTCTCATAGTTAATTGTGTCCACAATTGCTGATGTTAACTCTCTGCCCCGTGAAATTTTAATGGATGTTTTAAACACTCTTTTAATCTGTTAGTCATATTGAAGGCACTTTGAAGGTAAGTAGACAAGAAATATGGTAAAAAGAGGCTATATTAGAATAAGAGGTTGGAAAATAATTTTATAATAACTAAGAAAATAAAAATAAGGCAGAGCTCTTTTCATTAAAAGAACAGATGAAAAAGTTGGCTAAACAGTACAAGTCAGTATAGTTACAGCAAAATGGGGGAACATGCTGTTTACATAATTTTCCAGACAGCATGGATGTGTCTGTCAATGTGAATTTAAATATTAAAAATGTGAATTTACTTCCACTCAGCTTAACCTAACTATTTTTCTTGATAGTTTCTTCTTGATAAATTCTTTTGATTTATTTTTGGAGCAAAACAGATTGACTTCTTTGACTTCCTGCTACTACAGCTCCAGTCTCCATAACACTCACTAATTACTATGTAGCTGAATACTATTCAAACCCAATGAAATTCCCTATGGTTCTTGTAATCACCACTATTTCTTCCCATAGCATGCACACACAGAGTTTCCTCTTAATTTACTCAAATCTCATTTGGGTTGATTTAGCACCAAAGACATGGGAGATAATACAGTAGATTCTTGCAGTTTTACAACCTAGAATTTTGGGGCAGGGTAGCTGAATATAATGCACAAAATATTAAACACAATAAAAGCTGATCTTCTACTTTGTGTGTATACTGAAACATGTATCTGACTCCTTGGACACTCTGTGGATCACCCAGATCCTGTGCATAGAATCGTATTCTGTTAGAAAATAGCAAAATATTCCATTGCAATTTACATCATGACCTGGAAAAAGTCTTACTTTTCTTGACTGGTATTACTTGGTAAAGGTAGACCAATATAGACCCAGGTGTTTTACCATCAAAATAAATCAGCTTGAAGAGATTAAGGTGATCACACAATCCTAACACCTGTGTATGTTGCTGTTCTTACAACTGAGATAATACCAGGGAAGTTAAGCATCAGGGAAGGAGGTGACCATGTCTCTCTGAGCTGCCTATTGACTCAGAGTTCCGAAAGCCTTCTTCCTTTTCTTACTTAGCTCCAACTATAGTAATGAAAGAAGAAAGGCTGACTAAATATTATTGTAAGGGTGGGCAAAGCAATTAATTTAAATTATCAGTGTAAGATTATAGTAAAAAAGCATAAACTCTGAACCCAAGGCAGATCTATTTCATTAGTTCTATATTTAAAAAAGAAAAAGAAAAGAAAATGTTTTCTTGCCTTTCTGCCATTTGTCCAATTCATATGCTCATACAAGTATCCTTCAAAGTAACACACAGAATTATCTGCAAGTACAAAACTACTAAAAATTACTTCTCCTGGGGATACATTTCCTAGTTTCCTGAATACTAATGCCAGGGGAATAGTTAGAATATGTTCATTTAAAAACACTCTTTTAAACTAGAGAACTCAACAAATTAAGCAAAGTCCCATTCTATTTAGAATTTCCTTAGAGTCACTGAAAAAATTCAAGGCCATGCCTAATCTCACCTGCAATACAAAATACCATAAACAAGTAATTATCATTTTAGTAGTCATGTATATGGAAAAAAAAGAATCCTGCTTATTTTAAAATTTGATATGCTTCAATTATTTCATAGTGTTATACTTGACATTAGTACCTTGATATGTGTTTAACATTCCCTAAAGCAAAGAACATTGAACTTTCAGCCAGGAGAGTTACCTGACATCTGGGCAGCTTATATAAATTATCCACTTGACCTTGGCTAAATCACATAACAACTTTTCCCCAGTATGTACAAAATGACAACGCCTATCTGTGAAACCCTTATGGGAGTTCACTGAAAACTGTACTCTTCTATTTATGCTTCTCTTTCTTGACTGACCTTTTCAGTTTCTGCCGGTGACTCATAATCCCCTGCTCACTCAAAATGTGGTAAGTGGACCCCAAGGGGCCTTAAACCACATTCTTAAAAGCATTTTTCCATTGGTGACGTAACCCCTTCTTCCATAACTTCAAGTATCATTTTTTATTATGCCAAGGTCTTCAAAATCCATTTCTGCTTACCTCCTGAATCAGCGTGGTCAAGGGTTTCCATCTGCAAGCTTTTTGAGAAGTCCCAGCCCGATCTCAAGTTTTTCAAATAAATGTTTTCTTCCCTGTTTTCCATCTGAGTGGTATCATTACTACTCAGCAACTCTGAGTCCAAACGTCTGGCTCATTTTCAGTAATATTTATTTTCTGGGTTAGTGATCAATTTCTAGTAGTTAGATATTTTCAATAATTTCAAAGATTGACCCTTACGTTATATCCCCACAGCTAATCCTAGTTAATATCCTTTCTGCATTCCATGTTGATATTTCCATAGTCTTCTTACTGGTTGATTTACTTTTCTTTAGCTCTTCTTTTTTCAGGATGTTATCCAAGGTCACCACCACTAAAATGTTGACTTCTGGGTCCCATCTCAGGACTACTGAATCAGAATTTGTATTCTATCAAGCTCCCCCAAAGCATTACTGATATTGTGATGCTCAATAATTCAAATCTCTCTGTCCTTACTCAGCCTAGTTACGGCTCTGAGGATGATCTTCACAAAGCAAGCCTCCAGGCCTTCCGCCCTTAACAACCTTCTCAGTACCTACAGAACAGACCTTCTCTTGGGTAAATAACTAGGAGTGAGATGGATAGTTCATATATAAACCTTTTAACTTTATGAGACACCGATGAACTGTTTTTCAAACTGCCAACAATTGTGTACCCATTAGTGATAGATGAAAGTTCCAGTTATTCCATATCCTTCCTAACTTTTCCTATGCTCAGCCCTTTCGATTTTAGCTATTCCAGTGGGCGGTTAGTGGTACCTCATTTTAGTTTAAATTTGCATTTCCCTAATAACAAATAATGATGAGTATCTTTTCATGTGCTTATTTGCCATCTGTCTTTTTGATAAACTGTCTTTTCAATTCTTTTGCTCATTTTTAATTGTTTTATCATTCAGTTGTAAGAATATACATTCTGACACAAGTCCTTTGTCAGGTACCTATTTTATGCATATTTTCTCCTAGTCTATGACTTGCCTTTTCAATTTCTTAATAGTGTCTTCTGAAAACTTTAATGAAAGTTTTTAATTTTGAAGAAGTCTTACATATCGTTTTTTTTTTTTTTTTTTGGTTCATGCTTTTTGTGTTCTAAGAAATCTTTGCCTAACCCAAGACGACAAAAATTTTCTCCTATGTTGTATTCTAGATGTTTGTTTATTTATTTGTTTGTTTTTTTTCTTTTAGCTTGTATATTAAGGTCTATGATCCATTTTTAATCAATTTTTATATAAGTGTGAAGTAAACATAAGGAAAGGTTTATTCTGCATATGGATATCCAATTGTTCCTGCACTATATGTTAAAAAGATATCCTTTCCCCAATGAATTTCTTTTGCACTTTTGTCTAAATTTATTAAACACATATGTATGGGTCTATTTCTAGATTCTGTATTCTATTCTGTTGATCTATATATCTGTGCTTACACTAATATGTTACAAACCATGCAATGAATATTATTTTTGTTTTAAAGAGTAAATATGTTTAAGTAAATTAAACTTTTGATTTTTAAAATTCTGTCCACATACATACCATTTCTGGCACTCTTTATTCTTTTGTGTAGATCCAAATTTTCCATGGTATCATTTCCTTCTGTATAAAGGATCATTTCCTTTAAAATGTGTCATAGTACAAGTCTGGTATGAAATCTCACAGTTTTTGTCTAAAATGATCTTTATTTCACCTTTATTTTTGAGGGACATCTTCTCTAGATATGGAATTGTAACTTTTTATGTACGTCAGTATTTTGAAGATGTTACTCCATTATCTTCTGGTTTGCATAGTGTCTAATAAGAAGTCTTTCACAATTCTCATTTGTGTTCCTCTGCACATGTGCCTTTTTTTTTCTTTTTCTTTTCTGGTTGTTCACAATTTTCTCTTTACCTCTGTTTCTCAGCAATTTAATACCTGTGTTTCTTTCTTTTTTTAATATTTACTCTGCTGGAGTACATTTTGCTTCTTGGATCTGTAGTTTCATTATTTCATCAAATTTTGAAAAATTTGGTCATCATTTCTGCAAATATTTTTCTGTCCCCCTCTTCTTTTATTCTAGGACTCTAATTATATGTATGTTAGATATCTTGGTATTGTTCTGTAAGTCATTCATGCTCTGTTTTATCATTTTCAGTTATTTTTCTCTTTGTGCTTCATTTAATTATTTTCTAATACTATGTTTGCAAGTTCACTACCTATTCTTCTGAAGTGACCAATATTTTTATTTCAGAAATTATATTTCGCTTTTCTTTGAGTTCTATGTGATTCTTTTTTTTAATTTTCCTTTTTTTCTCCTCATCCTTTTTATATGTTTCTTTGCTTTCATAAGTATGTGAGCATATTTATAAGTGCCATGTTAAGGTTCTTACCTACTAACTGCATCATCTCTGTCATTTCGGGGTCTGTTTCTATTGCTTAATTTTTCTTCTAGTTACAGGTTATATTTTCCTGCTTCTTTGCATGCTTGGTATATGCTTGTTGAATGCTGGGGGCATTTTGAGTTTACATTCTTGTTGCTATATTTTATTGTATTCTTTTAAAAAATGTTGGGTTTTGTTTTGGTATGAAGTTAAGTTACTTCACACCAGAAGGGCTCAGTAAGATCATTTCAAACCTTGTTTTTAAGCCTTGTTAGAGTGAATCAAGAGCAGCCTTTAATCTAGGACTAAGTTAGCCCCACTACTAGGGCCATGCCCTTCTGAGGGCTCTATGCAGTGCTCTATGTGTGACAAAGTCTTCTCACTCTGCTGGTCAGGAGATAAACCATTCCGAGTCCTGTATGACCACCAGGACTTCTTTTGTATGCTTATTTCTCGTACTTATTTCCCTGGATTTTGATAGTTTATTCACATGCGTATGCAAATCAGTACTCAGGTAAAGATTTTAAAGCACCCATTTACAGATGTCCAAGGCTCTTTCTGTATGCAGCTCCCTCCTTCTTGGTACTCTGCTCTGCAAATTTTAGCCATCTTGGCTTTTCCTGAACTCCACTTTCTGTCTCCTCAACTTGAGAAGTTGCTGTTTGGCTTCTCCCTCCTTGTGCTGCAGCCTGGAAACTGCCTCCAGGAAGAAACAAGGCAATTATAAGGTCACATAGTTTGTCATCTTCCTGTGCTGCCTATTTTCCAATGCCTAAAACCCATTATTTTATACATTTTGTCTAGCTGTCCTTTTGTCGTTTGAGAGGATCCATATTACCCTACCATGGCCAGAAACAGAAGTTCTAATTCCATGTATTTTATGTATAAGTATCATTCTTAATATTATTTTACTTTCTTACCTTTATTTTACTTGTTTTTAATAGTCTAATAAACACAGTTTTGTTTTTATATAACAGCACTTATTTCACCAATTAAATATTGACCATATGAGGGAGACTATGAAAAGAAGAAACATAAGTTCTAATCCTGAAATTTCACCTTCATTAACACTAGTTACTTTCAAGTTCCCTTAGAATTTAGTATGTGTGTATACGTAGACATATACTTTCAGCAGCTATAAAAAACAAGCGAAAACTCACTGAATTCTTCTACTCAACTTGGGATTGAGAGAGAGTAGTGGAAGTGAATGAACAATAAGAAATTCCTTCTCAGTACCTAACTAATCAACGTAATCAATGTGCTGTATATAATATACATCTTCAACTTCTTAGCACACTGACTTTCTGGCATTGTTATTAAGGAAAACGGAACATTTCTTAAGAAAATCCTGAGTTAAGTTTTAGAATGGAATGCTTGTTTCTTTCTTTGAATACAGCAGAATGCTTTGGTATACTATGTTAAGGTTGAAAAGATACTAGGAATTGGAAGGTGTTGGGTTTTCTCAAATATATTGTGAGCAAAGCCTCTAATATTTGTGACCAAATCCTTTTTTGTTGTTGTTTACCATTTCACAATTGCCGTGTTGTGAAATAGTCCATGCTTTTAATTTCTTAGACTGTAAAATTAATACTGTGTAGTATTTGTCATACAGCACTGAGTACAATACCACACATAATTGGGTGCTCAATACTGCTTTGTGATGAGCATAATAATAATGACTTTCTAAACAAGGTCTATCAATCTCTATGGAGTGGAGACTATGATGGGCATTTGAAACTAATGTCACACATATATCTGAGTAATGAGATACATGCCTACATTTGTGTCCTTACGTTTTCATTTTGAATTTCTTTACGTTACTTTTCTCTTTCTCTCTCCTTTTTTTTTGTCACAGTATTGTATAATTTTAGTCTAGAAAAAAGGAAAATGCATTTTTTTATCCCACTCTATTATTAACTTTTCATATCTTATGTTAAAAATTTGGCTTATGCTTTGTTTTCTCTGTTGGGATTAGTTATGTAAAGTCGGAGTTTGTCTTTTGCTATAAACCTATACATCATAACATTAAATAATTCTTTAATATTTTCATAAAGATATGCAGCAAACAAATCCAGTTATCCTTCAGAAGATTCTTTTTTTAAGAACTATTTTGTTAAAAAATAGAACAACTTAATTGAGGTTGTGCACATTAGGATATGAAAAATTTATAGTAAATTTTATTGTGAAATTTCAGTTATGCCCTATGGATGAGTTCCTAAGAAAACAACTCAAGAACTTATTTTCCAAACATGTCAGTGCAGATTCATTAAAAGAAACAAGGGGACTATCAATGAAGAAAAGACCTATTCTCTAATCCACAGTGTGCAAGTCCCTGGTCTTAAACACGAAATGTTTCTAAGTTAAATCTTGCTAATATTAAATTACACTAAAATTTAAGATGCCACTAAAATGATTGATCTTTTATGCTAGATTCATGGATCATAGTTTATTTTAAACCACGAGCTAGTAACTATCTTCGTACACTATGCAAAGCTCTGTTAACTTAGATACTTCTTTGAAATTCTGGGCTTGAATTCTTAAAGAAATGCATTGCTTGCAAATTTAACTTTAAAAAATCCTCGTGATTTCAAGTGTTGACAGATTTCTTAGTAGACGAAGCTTGTCTACTCAGTAACAAACAAACAAACAAAAAAAATAGGGAAAAAAGTTGGAGCAATGCTGAATTAAAGGAGGAGAAAATACATGCCCTGCCACGCTCCCAAATCACAGCAGCAAGATGTGAAGGATTTGTGAAATGACAAATCCCTGTCCAATGCACGGGAAGAATACAAATATTGCTCTGAAATCACCACAGTGATGTTCTATTTGCTAGAATTTTCTGTTTAGGTGAACCCAGGAAAACCTCACCTCACCTACAAATCCAAAAAAGAAATGAACCAAAAAGAAATTCTATTATTTTACTGTATGCGACACCCTCCTCTTTTTTTTCCTTTTTCTTAGCCATAACATATTCATTGACTATTAGAATACTTAAGTATTGTTGAGAAGTTTGTCTAACAATTTTTTAAAAAATTTTTATAAAAGGAAATATCAAAACATATATTGCATGGGAGGATACCAGAAAGGGTTTCCATTCTGGAGTCAACCAGACCTGGGTCTGAGCCCTAGTTTTGTTTGAATCCTGGGTTTGACTTTAGTTGCATGACTTTGCACATTTTTAAAACTTCTCTGAGCTTCAATCTTTTGCTTTGTGAAATGGAGATAACATGGACCCACAGTTTGAAGGTTAAATGAAATAACCTAAGTCACTGAAGTCACTAGCAAAATATTTGACAACGTAGGTAGTTGTAAAATTTGGGTCAATTTTTTCCTCCCTTTTCTTGATGGAGATACCTGTTCTGGCATGAAAGGAAGGTTGCATTTTGAACTGGAAGTCTTGGGTTTTGATTTTTCACTTTTTAAGTTATTAGACAATTTACGTGACCTTTGTGAATACATATTAGCTAATTTTTTCTGAAAATATATACTGGTTATATCCTATGAGAAAAATATGTGAAAATGTAGACTTTAAAATGTTAAATAAGGGCAAGGTATTATTATTATTATAAATTAACGTATCTGAGTCAAAAATATATACAGATATAGTATTCAGGTTTCTATGAATCTGTTCTTCAGGGACTCAAAGAACTACAGTGTTATCTTATTCTAAAATGTTACCGTAAAAATTGTCTTTGGTCAGTTTCTTCAAGGGCATATTCATTGGAAGTATCTCATAATAAGTTTCAAGATGTCCTCAGAATGCAGAGGTTACGAAAGAGTGTACTGGAATTGGACTCTAGGATACTTGACTTTGCATTTCTATTCAAGCTGCAATTTGACTTTTGCTATCTTGGTTCTCCATATCATTCAGATGCCTTAATTCATTATGGAAATTGATGCTGAGTGTTTACCCCATGCCAGACTACCATTCCTCTTTACATATACAAATGTAAGTCACCTTTGGAAAAATTAAGACCTAGGTCCTACTACATTTCAAACAATAACTAATACTTTAGAAATTTTTAGAACCTTCTCCCAGTTGATAATGTTACAGAAAGTAAACTGAGGCAGAGGAATTACCCCATGTCACTGATAAGAATCCCCATGAACGTTCTGCTCTCAAATGAAGTGACCTTCTGACTCAAAGGTAGCTTCATATGCATCAAAGTTAGGTGATCACCAGAGAAAATAATTTTCAAAATCTAATTTAATTCATTTAATACAACCAGGAACCAAAGAGAATGAAAGATGTCAAGGAAAAGAGAAAATATACCTCAACCAGTAATAGGTTTCGTTTCCTACTAGGAAAAAAAAATTAATGTTCAGTAAAATTTGAAAAGAGAATGAGGCCAATTCATTTTGATCCTGTGGCAATACTCTGAAGCTGACTTTTTAACCTAGTCTATTTTACATTTCCAGATGGTATGAAAGGCAATGTATGCAGAAAGCAGTACCAACGGGGGTTTGGGTATTTCATTTTCCCCACTGCAGTGATGATTTGGGTCTTACTTTTTCTGAAAGCATCTTTAAAGAATTCTTCAAGCTGTCTGGAGAATGCTGGCTTGCAGAATTAAGCAGTAGGTCTGCATGGGTTGCTATAAGAGGTTGTAGTTGATTGATGTTGCTGAGAACTTCTTTTGCTTTGGCTGTGTTTTCAGGTGAATAGTAAATAAACTGGTATCCAGTACTGCAACAACAAAGATAAAGGCAAGTTACACAACGAGCAGAAAGACTTTTCAGCAGTTAGTACCAGATGGCAAATGATAAACAGAACTCCAAATAGCATTACTTCCTATTGAACAGATAAGAACTATTCTAAGAGATTTTTGTGATATCTGAAGAGTGTTTAAAGTCAAATGACCAAGATATTTTGTAAGACTAGTTGAAATAAATCCAGTCCTCGCTCAATCACTAGGAAGATTCTTCATGATTACATATGTCAAGGATTAGTATTCAAAACAAATTAGTATTAATATTATTAATAATTATTAGTGAACTTGAGGTCACACAGTACAGAGAGAAAAGTATGAGCCTTTATGTTTAGGCCAATATGAATATAGATCCTGGCTCTACCACTTACTAGCTAGGTGATCTTGGGCGGCCTTTAGCTTCCACAACAGGAAAGTGGGAATAATTATGCAAACAGTTCTAAGAGGTGGGTAAGATTGGTCATCATTCGTGTGAAATGTCTGACACAGAGCAAGCATTTAATAATTACTGTGTACATTTTCTCCCATGATACTTAGGGCAAGGGGCATACATTTTAATAGCTGAGAAATGGGGAGAATATAAATTAATGCCAAGTGGGCATATGGAGAATTTTATTGGATAGAAAAGGGACATGACGGCATAAAAATTCCATTATGCTATCTTTTTCATCACCTTTTTTGTTCCCCTTGTGGTTTCTCATTTGACTTGTAAAAATACCTAAAATTGATTACAAATGAAAGAATGACTGACTTTTATAGTCATCATTTAGGAGTTGGTCAAGCATGTTACGGATGTAAGAATTCCATGGAATGAAGGAGTCTTTGGCCAGTTTTATAGGAAAAACAAAGGAGGCATTCCAGCAGGGAAAGAAGTGAAACAGCAAAACATCGGCCAAAGAAAAAGAAGAGAGTGGCCATGGATGGTGCATTTACACAGTGGGTGCAACACTTGGTCATATCCCTTTATATCCAATCATCAACGCTTTTTTCATAGCATCTTTGAAACCAAGTCCCCCCAAAACAAAGTTCCCTTACCGAGAACTTTAGGATTAATTATTAATCAATTATAATTTATGATTAATGTCTCTATCCAAAACTTTATTCCCTTTCTTGTCTCCTCTGACCTCAGTCTTGTGCTCGTTGACCAGTCAGATGACTAAAATTGCTGTTGTCGATATCATCATTAACTTACAAACTCAGGTTGTTTCTCCAGGGCAGGATGAGCTAACAGGACCCCAAGCCATGGCCACCGGGTCTGAGAATCATAAACCAGTTATCCTGACTCCCCAAAACTATGATTAAAGATTAAGGGCTATCACAAGAGGATGATTAATCCCGACCCCCTTTTTTTCCCCCCTTTAAAAAAATCTCCAACTCAAAGACCAAGTTGGAGTGGACCTGAGGCTTGCCTCCCCCTCCCTTGCTTGGTGCCTTGCAATAAATCTCCACTTTGCTCTCAGAGTTTGGCTTTCTGAACCGTGGGCACATGAGCCCTTTGCTGGGTTTCACCTTGCAACCTGTGATGAGTATTTACTGAATATTTTCTTTACATTTACCAGCTAAATTATTAACATTCCCATAATTCCATTTCTTATTTTGAAATATTAGCATCCAATAAGACACATTAACATCTAGAAAGCACTCTCCCCTTGCCTTGACACTAATGATTTTCAGGGCAAAGTATCGGTTTCTTCAGGGAGACAATATAATAAATATTTCTATTATTTAATTTATTTTTTCACAATTATTTTTAAAAATGACCTTGGTGCTTGGACTATTCAGGAGATAGGACAAGAAGTTGATGAATGAGGGATACAAGTGTCTAAAAGCTAAGAAACACATGGCTATCCTGTGACACTGATGAGAACTCACTCAATTCTGTTCTTGTAGATTTTTTTAAATTTCAGAAGCAGGAGCTTAAAAATAAAACGTACCACTTATTTTAATGCAAACTGAAGCAGATGACAAGTAACAATGGCGAGGAGGAGAAAGAAAACAATAGTCCAGGCCAATTATCTCTGTCTCTTCGTGGCTCATCTGATCTGTGGGACTGTGCTGAAGCCTTTAACAAAAATCATGAACTGGGATGTCCCCCTCTGTACTCAGACTGGATACAAAATTCAATCCACTGCAGTCTTTAGAAAATCAAACAACTCCATGTTATTTCCGCAAAGAAAATGATTATCTAAAGATACTGACATATACACACTACTATATACAAAATAGATAATCAACAGGAACCTACTGTATAGCACAGGGAACTCTACTCAGTATTTTGTAATAACCTACAAGGGAAAAGAATATGAAAAAGAATGTGTGTGTGTGTGTGTGTGTGTGTAACTGAATCACTTTGCTGTACACCTGAAACTAACATAACATTGTAAATTAATTATACTTCAATAAAAAATAAATGAATAAAGATATTGATGTGTCACCAGGGTGGGGATGATATCTAATACCCAGCACTTTTTACAGCTGAGAATAGGACTTACTAAGGACTAGACACAGAAAGCAGCCTGTGAGGGCTTCTCTGTGGTCCCTTGTCACTGATCTGCTCTTCTGTTATTATAATTTGCTTTCTGGTTTCATCATATGGGGATGGATAGGCCTCCCATGGCTTAGCTCTGGGAAAGCTAGAGCTCTCAAGGCCAGTGTGGTCTTCCCTCCTTCTCTCCACAGATCTGTCCTCTTTCTGAGTGTGTCATTCCTGGCCTCTCACCTGTTCACTCCTATGCCCTCTTTCTGACTCCTCTATACATATTTCCTACTCTGCAAATTCCCTGAGTCTCCTCTCCATTGGAGGAAATACACTGCCAAGATTTATTTCTTACATCTTCTTTCCTTACACCCTAGTTCAGTGGTGCTCAAATTTGAATAGGCGTAAGATTCACTCGGGGATGAGGTCAGGGCCTGGGTATTTTTAATAAAGACTGCGGGTGCCCTGGCAACACCAAGAGATTCTGCTGTAGTAGGTTGTAGTCTTCGTAACAAGCATCTCAGGAAATCCTGATGCAGGGGGACAGCTGAGCACTTTTAGAAATACCCTCTGCACTGTTTAGACTGTGAGTTGCCCTCTACACCTCTGATCACACTACACAGTGACTCCGATAAAAGTTCCTTATTCTAAGTTTCTTATCCTTAACTCATTCTCATTTTCATAATGCCTTCTATAAGGCTACTTTTGCACTCCATCTTTTTTTTTTTTTTTACAATTCTGTGCATTATTAGTCATCTATTTATTTATTTAAATTGAAGTATAGTTGATCTACAATGTTGTGTTAATTTCTGCTGTACAGCAAAGTGATTCAGTTACATATATGTATATTCTTTTTCATACTCTTTTCCATTATGGTTTATTACAGGATATTGAAAATAGTTCCTGTGCTATACAGTAGGACCTTGTTCTTTACCCATTCTATATATACTAGTTTGCATCTGTTAACCCCAAACTCCCACTCCATCCCTCCCCCACCCCACTTCTGCCTTGGCAACTACAAGTCTGTCCTCTAGGTCTATGAGCCTGTTTCTGTTGTGCTTCATCTTTATATTCAGCACAAAATGCTTTGGTTCACTTCTCATTACCAGTGTTGCCCCCATCATCCTTTCATCTTTTCCCTCCCAATATACTCTCCACCCTCTTCTTCTCCTTCCCCAATACATTCTTCAATCACCATCATGGGACCTAACCATAACTCCTGGCCCCCTGTTCCTGAGTCAGTTTCTATTTGAGAAGAGTTATGTAGCAGGCATTGGTTCTCCTGGTTAAGCCTTTTAATGATGAGCATCTTACCTACAGAGGCTGAAAGATTCATTTTCCACGATAAGAGCCAATGTTGGTGTCCAGGATGAAACAGTATGGTATGGAAAAAGAAGCCCACCACCCACAAAATAATTTTAAGTATACATAAATTTCATCTATGTATTCAGTGCCTTACTCTTTAAACATGTCATATATTTGAACAGTTAGAGCTTCTTAAATAGAAAGTTATGAGTATAAATTAATTATTGAGATAAAAAGAATATTGCTAAACTCTGTTTTATAGTGGTCTGAAATTTAAACTGAACCCAAACACTTGAATCAACTATCAATCAGGCAAAAGCAGAAGAAAGACAAAATATTTGCTTGGACAAAGAATATTTTATAGGAGATAAATAATATAGCAAATCACAGATAATAAAAATTGAAATTATTGTCATCATATTTTTATATTGATGAAACAGTGAATGAGAGTATATATGTATGTCAATATATACACTTTAATATATATTTATTTAAATTATTTAATATCCAGTTAATTAGCATATACACATAGCCATACTCATATGCTCATGTGCATATTGTTACTACTAGAGGTGTCATTTTTGAGATATTTCACATAGTGAAATAATATTCATATTCATAAACTCTAACTGATAACCAAAATATGATTAAAACAATGATATATGTTCTTGTGTGTATATCCCACCTCAGTCACTTCTTGCTAGTCCTCCTTATTTCTCCTCTAGTGTTCCTTTCTTTTATCTACATGTCCTTCTTAAGTACTCTCATTTAATCTTGTGGTTTAAAAACCTCAGTTATACTAATGATTTTCGAATTTCTTCATCTCCAGCCTAGACTTTTCCCTGAACTCCATTAAAAGCAAAAGCTCTCCTCTTGACAGTTCCACCTTATCATGTTCCAAACTGAGCTCCTGATCTGCTCCCCATACTCTACAACCAGCTCCTTCTACCCTCTTCCCCATCATAGTTCACACAAAGCTCATTTGATGTGGCCAATGTCTCTTCTCTTCCTCTCCTAATTTCTGCCACATTTTTCAGAAAATTCTGCCTTTTTTTCCCAAACATATGCAGAATCCAACCACGTATTTCCACACTCGCTGCAACCATGCTGGTGCAAGCCACCATCATCTACCGCCAGGATTATTACAGTAGCCTCAAACTGGTCTCCCACCTTCATCCATACTGAGACATTGAAATCCTTGACTTGTGCTTAGTTGGATGGAGGTGGGAAGCAGGCAAAGAGAGAGAAATAAAGCAGTTCTTTCTTAGTCCCCTGCCCACACCCCAAATCCAAGGACTTGCTCCACCGTTTATCTGTGCCTTCCTTCTCCCAGGCCACTCCTTAACCCATTTGCTCAACCAAGCTACTATTTTGTCAAATGGAGTCATGGAAAAATACAGATGAGAGATGATGGGGAGGAAGAAGGGGAAAGGGAAGGAAAACAGAGGGAGATGGGGCATGGGCAGATTAGGGTTGATGAGCTCAGGAAAAAAATGCTATGGAGTGATGTGCCTCACTCCATAGCAGAAATAAATCTCCGGAGAAAAATCTAAGGACTATTTCCACTTCTATTTTTTTTCCTCTACTCAAGCACTACTTGTAAAAAAACCGATTTCTTGAATCCAGAGGGAGGGACAGATGTGCTTTCAGTTCTGAGAAGAAAACCATGTGGATAATAAATGAAAATTTACAGCTTAGTGCACTTGAATATACCCTTCTGGCTTCACAGGGTTTAAAATGTGCTTCATGAAACTGCAGAAGGTAAAAAAACATACAGCTCTGCTTTCCCCCATATGTCCTCTCCTTTTTTTTTTTTTTTTTGCTTAGAAAAAGAAACTTAAAGGAAACCAGTATTTGTTTTGTTTACCTCCTATGGATTTCACTTGTATAAATTGAGTTAATTAATTAGTTAATTAATCTAAACTTAAATTGATGTTTGTCTCAGAAACTACTCTTTCTAAAAACATTGGTTTCTTGGAAATTTTAGAATCAGCATTTTGAACAAAGCTTGACTCTCTTGTTTATTAGCTCTGTGACAGGTAATGCTAATTAAAGGGGAAAAACCTAAAATTCATTTCATTTCGGCTCAACTTGCCCTCAAAGGAAATTTCCCTATTGGCTCTGGTCACACTGCATCCTATGATCACCCCACTTTCCAGTTTGAAAGTTCTTACCTGCAATTTTTTGACCATTAGAAGTAATATATATATATATATATATATATATATATAAAATCCTTTCCTTCGTCATATTCTTGCTCTAACAAAAGGTTCCCAGACACTATTATATGACAAAGTCCAATTAGTTTTCACTTCCTTCCATGGCCTATTCCCATTTATCCTTGGTTTCACTTGCACTGATTTCCTCTGCCAACTTCCAAGAGTCTGGTAGACCTATTTCTGCCTAGTTTGGCTTCTGGTATTTTCATGCTCACTTCTCTGTGCAGATGTGATGGAGTAACACCCAAACCAGGTCCCCTGATTCCCTCCCATCCAAAAAATTTCTCAATTCCATCCTGGACTTCATTCATTCATACATCTAATTAAAGTACAGAGTAAGATAAGGTCTAAGAATAGAAACCATTCCCAAATACACTGCAAGGTAAATGTTCCCCTGACTGCAAATGGGCCTGAGGGATATTTTTAGAGGTGATGGAAATGTCCTAAAATTGGCGTGTGATGAGGATCACATAACTCTATAAATTAACTAACATTCACTGAACCATACACTTAAAAAAATAGGTCAATTGCACATTATTCTACACAAGTAGAGAGTAGAATGCTGGTTCCCAGGGTCTGGGGGTGTGGGAAATGGGCAGATATTGGTCAAGAGGTACAAAGTTTCATTTACCCAAGATGTATATATTCTGGAGATCTAATGTACAGGCTGCAGGAAACAAGCAAGTGTTCCCAGCATATGGTATTGTAGTGCTGGTGATTAATCATGATTCTGGGATAAGAATGCAGGGAAACAGAAGGTATATTTAGGACCCATTTCATTTTTCCCCTGTTAAATCTGATATTTTTTATGGAGGGTCTCTAAAAAAGCCAATAATTTATTATAAAGCCAATAATTTATTATAAATTATTATTATAAAGCCAATAATTTATTATAAATTTATTATAAAGCCAATAATATATTATAATACTTGGGTTATTAATGTAGAATTTACATTAATAATCCAAGTATCTCTCCCTCTCTCTCTCTCTCTCTCTCTCTCTCTCATTTTAATAGCTAATAATTATTGGATCTATAATATGGGCCTAGAATTATGCTAATTTCTTTTCAGTGATTATTTTATTTAGTCATGAGAACAACTCTCTGAACAACAAATATTATCCCATTATATAGATTTAGGAATTGAAGACTCAGTAGGTTAAGTAACTTGATCTAGAACATACAACTACTATAAATGGTAGGACCAGGATTCAAATGCAGGTCTTTATTAATACACAGTTTGAACTCTTAATTGTGTCTTACTATTTTATGAACATGGTATTGATCCATTTGAGATTTGAAAAAATTACAATCCCATAACTAACACAGGAAACATCTTTTATTTAGTAAAATAATGGTAGGTACAGCATATAAATATTGAAACAAAATATAATTGAAGAAGTTCTCATCTTCTAATTAAAACAAAGCTCATTAGAGAAGATGTACGATTCCATTTTATAACACAGATTAGACATAAGAAAGAATTTGAAAATCATCTCACCATAAATTGCTTGCAACAAATATTTAACGACCGCTATTTAGCCAATGCACTGAGAAAAGCAAAAGGCTGGAGTTAGCCAGCAAGATAATCACGGGATGAGTGTGATGACACTTGTCCTCTAAATGCTACAGCCAGGGCTGGTAGCAGAGAAGAAGAAAAAGGGGGATAAATACCTGCTTCCTTAGAGCGGATCTAAGGCTCTATATTGTTAATATATGCAAAAATCGCCCAGGTAGCCATAGTTTCAGGGTTTGTTTACTAACCACTCAGTACTATAGCTCTTTACATTCCCGAGAGCTCAGACCTTCATTTAAGAGCAATGTAAAAGGATGTCACATTGCATCCAAATTTCCTAGGCATTTTGTTGTTGGAGATTTTTTTTCATGATACCTAGTTTTCCATATTTGCTGGAAGTAGAAGGGGCAAAAGGGTTTTACAAAGACATTTCTCTTATTCTACAACTAGGAGAGCTAGAAAACAAAAAGGAAAGTCCTAAAGGAAATAGAACTCTGTATCTATCTCTACCACTCTAAGTTAACTTGTTATCCTTTCCAAAACGTTCACCAATACCTGTCCTCTGTGTATACATAATTTCTTTTTTTTTTTTTTTTTTTTTGCGGTACGCGGGCCTCTCACTGTTGCGGCCTCTCCCGTCGCGGAGCACAGGCTCCGGACGCGCAGGCTCAGCGGCCATGGCTCACGGGCCCAGCCGCTCCGCGACATGTGGGATCTTCCCGGACCGGGGCACGAACCCGCGTCCCCTGCATCAGCAGGCGGACTCTCAACCACTGCGCCACCAGGGAAGCCCCATAATTGCTTGTTCTATTACAAGTACCTTTTTATATACACCTCTAGATACCTCATAATCCACATACTAATTTAAATGACTACATAGTGTTCCACTTTAGTGATGCAGAGTAAGATTGCTTAATCATTCATTCAAGATGTTTCTAAAATTTTACCATTATGAATAGAATCTCTGAATACCTGAAATATTTTCTTTTTTAAAAATTATTTTTATTATATATAATTCCTAAATAAGTGGTTTTCCTGGGGTGTATTTAGGAAAGCTGTAGATAGAGAATAAGGCCAGAGTCTTAAAAATATTTTACTATTTTCTTTAGCAGATTAAAATAGTAACTGATCTGAGTGAAAATTACCACATCAATTCATTCATTCTTTTTTATAGTACAGATAAAGTAATTTACTTTGAAAATTATATTCTCATAAAGGCCCAGAAAGGGTCAAATGCATCAACTTTTAAAAAATTTCTATCTGGTGGGTAGCAAAACTCAATTCTTAGAAAGGTTATCCGTAAACTAACATCATTCATTCATTAACAGCATACACATTTCGTGTTGAAAATCTATTGATTGTATGAGGATGAATGCATATAGAAGACCTTGAGACTGGGCACCGAAGTCTGATTTTCCAGCTCTGTTATTAGCTGTACGGGCGATTCAGTCTCTGAAACTCATTATTCTCATTGGTAAAATAAATAGGGGAGTTTGTAATCTGAGATTCCCTGTAAGTTCTAAGATCTAAACGACTCTTTAATGCAAAAAAAGGCAGACTCAAGTAACTTTCTTGTTTCCCCAAACTTCTTTTCATATTGAATATAGACAACTAATCTTAGTAAGTAAACATGGTAAACACATGGTGTATTTCCTGTATTCCCTTTCCTCGTGAATTTTCCATTTACCCAGTTATATTAACCAGAAACCTGAGTCCTTTCAACCCTGCTCAGTCCCTCGAGTCCTCATCCAATTGGATTTAAATCCTGTAAAAATTTCCTTAAATCTTCTTCAACTCCATACTCACCCATCTCCTCTCACCAGCACTATTATAATAGCCTAATTGTGTGCCCTTAGTTCTCTCCACGTAGTAACTCAAAATGCGCCTCTGATCATGTTAATACCCAGATAAGAACCTGTCAATGAGTCCTCTTAGCCTAACCTAGCCTATAGGATGAGAAGCCAGGACTCGACACAGCAAACAAGGGTCCTTCAGATTTGGTTCCCATCCTTTAACCCTTCTCTCTCTCTCTCTCATTCTCTCTGTCTGTCTATCTGTCCCTTCTGTCTCTCTGTCGTCTCTCTGCCTCTCTCTCTTTCTCCCAGCCGCTCTATGTTGCTGGAGTTCCTAAGCCAAGGTGCAGTGAATGGTACCACCCTGCCCAGGTGTGCTGCACAGAAGCCTGGGAGTCTTCCTAGACAGCTCTGGATTTTTACCTCCTACTCCAAACAGACACACAAAGTCCAAACAGTTGCCAAGTCCTTTAAAATATCTCTGTAACTGATCCCCTTCTCTACATCTGTGCTTAAACCACCCTAAGCCAACCCACCTTTCTTCAGCAGAAGCACTGCAGTAACTACTTACTTACGCAAGCCTCTTGACGGGGAAGAAGACGTTGGAATAGCTTAGGCAAGGTCCCATCTAATAAAGATTCTGCAATGACACTATTTTTTCTCATGTCACACAAGATGATTGTGTGATTTTCCCATGACATAAATCCCACGTGTACAGTTTTTTAAGTTAGTACTTTCACTATAATCTTGCAAAGAATGAGATACTCTAGAGTTAGTTTCTAAAGCTCTGGAAAATACAGCACTTTTAAAATTTTCTGGCAGTTTATTTGTAGATGACTGTCCTTTCTGCTGTTTGCTGCCTCTAGAATGATGGATATTAAATATCTAAGCTAATAGAGAGCTTTAAAGAACATGCTGAAAATTACTCAGCATTTGATCTGAGTACACAAGGTCTTCCTTGGATTAAAAGCATACTAGTTAAGATGACATAACTATGTCATGATTCCAAATATCTTTTTAGTTTATAGTGAAGAAGAAATGCAACTCCTGATTTACAGAAAATAAGTCCTCAAACCATATATTCTTTTCATATTTAGTTTTTTAAGCAGAAAACAATGTTTCTATAGTTCGTTATAGATTCCACATTTTTAACTCCTAATATTCCTATTGATTAACTTTTTCTTCTGAGCTAAAACCAGAAGTCATATCTTAATAATTGTGTGAAATTAAAACATTTAATTGTAAAGTCAAATTATCCAAATTATCTTCCTGAGAGTGATGATACACTTAATATGTCTTTCCTCAAAAATCTCAAGATTGTAACCATTCTTTCTAACAATCTAATGACTTCAACAGAAATCAGTCACATCCACAGTGCGGATAAGGAAACTAAAGGGTAAAAGCCCAGTGATTTTCTGACATCACACAGTTAAGATTATGTGTTTTATCATTTTCAGACAATGTTGTCTTTACCGAATTTATTATCACTCTAATTTCTAGGATCATTTAGCAAACTTGTTTTCATTTACAATTAAAGTCATTTTCTTTAAAGGAAAGATTCAATTTTTTTTTTTTTTTTTTTTTGCGGTACGCGGGCCTCTCACTGTTGTGGCCTCTCCCATTGCGGAGCACAGGCTCCGGACGCGCAGGCTCAGCGGCCATGGCTCACGGGACCAGACGCTCCGCGGCATGTGGGATCCTCCCGGACCAGGGCATGAACCCGTGTCCCCTGCATCGGCAGGCGGACTCTCAACCAATGCGCCACCAGGGAAGCCCGAAAGATTCAATTTTTAAGAAGTTTGAACTGTTACACTTGACACAGTGCTTCTTGCTTCAGATCATACTTTGCTTCACAAGCTTTTGGGTAGGTGATTGGAAGAATACTGCCAACTTTTAAACGTTAAAGTCACCACTGCATTACTAATATTGAACCGGATTTTAGGTTGGCTGTTTTTATAAAAATCATCAGCTTTCCTCTTTCAGAACACGTAAAAGTATATTTTCACTTCCTAGTGAGGCGCAAGCAAACACAAACATTCTAATAGCTGACAAATGGCCGTGTGAAAGCCTACAAGACATTTTCCACAAATGCCCCTATGTTTCTGTCACCTAATTACAACACAGTGATCTCTTTAGGCAGACCAATTTGTTCATCCTCTTACTCCTCTGACAGACAATGCTTTCACTTCTTTTATTTACTTCTTCATATACTTAGTCATTCAAGGAACACTTATCAAGTTAGTTCCTGACACAGTTAGTTACAGACACAGTCCATGTCCCCAGAGTACACAGTCTAGAGGCGAAGAGAGGCAATTAGGTATGTTTGTACATGGGAGGCTAAAAGCAGATGTGGCCTTGCCAAGGAGTTGGAGAAGACTTCAGGAAAAAAAAACAACTTCAAGGCAGACCTGAAACTGAAGAACTTCGGTCTGGTTCACCGTGGAGGGTGGAATGAGAGGAGAAGATGATGGTGTGAGTGGAGAAAGATGAAGCTGGAGAAAAAGTCAGGGTCAGATGACACATGAATATCTTATGCACCTTGTGCTTTTATTCTCCAGGCAAGAGGCAGCTATGAACTGTTTAACATGATGAAATCACAAGATTGTATTTGCCTCTTAAGAGATATTATTCCAACCAAGATGAGGAAAACGGATGAGATGAGAGCCAGCCTGGAGGATGAAGAGTGATTAAGAGATTTGGCAGTAGGACATTTAAAAAATGGTGATTCTATGGGTTAGGATTATCCTAAACCACAATTGATTATTGAAATGAATGACTTCCTGAGATATAAGAAGGTAGAAGTGACGGAACTGATTTTTTTTTTTTTCTGGGAAGTGGAAGCAAGGGAAGAAAAGTAGTCAAGGATTTTCAAGCTTCAAAGTTGAACTTCTAGATGGATGTGGTGTCTCAATTAAGAAAAACAATCCCCAAGAGAAGTTTGAGGATAAGGGGATGAGAGATGACTGAATGTGTCGACTTTGAGGTGTTTGGATGATACCATCAACGTGGAGCTGTCTACTAAATGCTGGTAACTACGTGTCTGAATCTCAAGAACCATGCCTGGGATGGTGTACGAAGCCTAGTACTTAAGAATATGCGGGCACAAGGACTTCCTGTATAGCACAGGGAACTATATTCAATATCTTGTAATAACCTATAATGGAAAAGAATCTGAGAAAGAATATATATGTCTATATAAACATATATATGCATATATATGTATAACTGAATCACTTTGCTATATACCTGAAACACTGTAAATCAGCTATACTTCAATAAAAAAATTTCAAACAGAATAAGTGGGCAATTAGGCATATTATGCACATTAATACAACTTTTTTGGAAGGCAATGTGACAGCATCTCTAAAGTGTAACCACTTCAACTAAGAAATTCCACTTTTAGGAATTTTATCAAAAAGAAACAAAAATTTGCAAAAACAGAAGAATAAGGGTTTACCTTGCAAACACACAGTTATAACAAATAATAGGAATTAACTAAATGCCCATCAATATTGTATTGGTTAGATAATTCTGCTACATTCAATCAATAAAGCCCTACTTCGCTTCTAGAAAAAAAATGAGATCTAAATGTATTGAAACTAAAGGTTGTCAGAACATTTTTTTGAGTAAAAAAATACTTGTTTGCATATTTTATATAAATAATAGCTAATATCTATTAAGCCCTCATTATGTGCCAGGTACCATTATAAATGTTTGGTGTATATGAAGTCGTAAAATCTTCAGAACAATCTATGAGGTAAAGCAATATTATTTCTGTGTCACGAGTGAGGAAACTACGGTACAGAGGGGTGAGGTAATTTGACTAATGTCACAATGCCAGTAAGTGCCCAAACCAGGATTCAAATCCATACAAGGTGTAGAATCTATGAATTATCTGAGATGAGAGTTTCTGCCTTGCCCCAGAATGGAGGCCAGAAAAAGTAAACTGAATTATAGGAAAGTCAAGAACATGACATTCCCATGACCTGAGTTTGTGTCGACAAAGAGTCCTGATCACTGAAAACTCAAAGAGTTGGATAGCTAGAAAAAATTGCATAGAGAAATGCATTAAGCTGTTCAGACCGGTTTACTCTGGGGAAGGAGAATGGAAAAGGTAGACTTTTCACTTTATGTGCTTCTTTATTCTTTGAATTTGTGTGCTAGAAGCAAATATTGTTTTTTTGTATAGTTAAAAAGAGAATGAAGTAGGAGAAGTTCTGCATTACAAATTCATTTAGGATCATATGCAACTTAGCGAGAATCCTTTCATTCCCTTATATTAATTTAGTTTAATGCTTTGCAAGTGTCATCATTTAGTTTGTAAAGTACGTCCAAGACTCAGCAGGGCTATTTAATTGAAGTATTTTATTCTCTCCTGACTCCACGCTATAGATGTTGTAAGAGCTAAAACCCACCTATTCTTGAAAATTTGTTGTTGTGCACAGGGGGCTGCACAGAGAAAAGTGCACATTGATGAGAAAAACCTGGTACACAGTTTTGGCAGACCTAGTGTTGTATTTGCTCAAACATGAACCGAGCTGAAATCTAAGAGTGACCAAGGAGAAACTGACTCACCGGAAGAAGAAAATATACCTCCAATGAATCAAGTTATAATCAACACAAAAATTAAATCGCTATCTCCTTGGAAGTGATATGTTGTCAACTACTGGACACAGTTCAAAAGAGAAAAAAAGGAATGAACAGGGCTTTCATTCACACTTCTTATTTCTACAGTGTCTGTATGATTTTATTATACTTTTAAAATTTCTTTATTTTTTGGTGCTATAAAGTGTTTTTTCCAAAAAGGAAAAAAGTATTTGAAAGTGAACAGGAGATGAATTTTAGCTATAACTTGTAAGACTGATATTATTAAATATAGTAGCTTTGTTGTATTGGGCATGACTTCCAAAAACCAAAAACACATAAGGATTTTTAAATGGAGAGCACTCAATTTATATACTTTGAAGAATTAGTCATTTTAAGCCATTTTGAATTTTTAAATTTATAATAGAAAAAAACATAAGATGTAGATTACATGTGGAAAAACAAACTGGAAGAGACTGCACCAGTATGATCCCAGTAACTGTCTTGTTGAGGAAGGAGATTATGGGTGATTTTAACCTCCTACTTTTGACTTTTCTACATTTGCCAATAAACATATTTACAAAATTTGAAAACTGTCAATAGAAAGCAATATACTAAAATATATATATCACTAAAAGATAAAAAATATTTCTGTTTAAAAGATATATGACATGAGACATGGATTTATACAGAGTTATGATCTCAGATTCTAAACTGTTCTACCAGTGAGTGACAAGATAAATTTCTGAGAAAAACCCAGAGATCAAGATAGAGACATGGAAAGACCTCCAAGTAGGGGGAAAAAATTGGCTCTCAAAAATCAAATCATGGATGCAGTCTTATTGCTTTCAAAGAATACATTTAAATCACTCATTCCCTTTCATAAAAGAAATGAAAATCTTTGTCTTAAGCGTGAAAGTGAAGGGTTTGAAAACAAATATACTTGTAACTGCTGCCTAGTCTGCTCATATGTTACTGGAGAAAGTACATAAAAAGAAGAGTTGGAAAACTCCGACCATTTTGCTTAGATATCTCAGCTTTATACCACTAATGAAAAATGTTAATTTATGTTTTAAACCCCGCCCCTCCAATTAAGCAGTGGTTAGTGATACTGTCTGATGAATACATTTCAGAGGTAGTGGTATGATTTTGCATCCAGTTCTCCCATTTCTGGTTTATTGGATTCTTGCTACACTATAGGCTACAGAGAACTTCCTTCCCTGATGTGGTATTTCTCCTTTTACTCAAGAAACTTCCTATTTATAATAGAGATTTGGGAAACTTCTATTCATATCTCTCCTTACAATAATAAGGAAAATTTTCCTTAGAAATTGTATAACCATTGTGACTGTATAACCCTTGATCTCATAAAAAGTAAGGCTGGTTTGTTTAACTCTTTGTATTGTTTTACTTTCCTTCGGAAAATTCCCCCAAATTCTAGTACGACTCGAGTGTTGTGAGCTCAAGGACCACCTATAACACTTCTATTGGTACATTTTAGTTTGTTTTCCTTATGATTTTTCCAAATGATTTTTTTCTCTTTTCCATTTGAAATTTTGGGGTAGTCAATCTTGATTATGGGACCAGATAGGGTGGGTGGGAGGTATGGAGGGAAAACCATGGTAGATACTCAAGGCAGGCATTTGACATTAGGATCTCTTGGAGGGAGTCAGCTCTGAGTTTGTCCCTAATGAACAGGTAGATCATAAGGAATTAATATTCTCCAGGAGTGAACACTGCCCCTCATTGGCTTTTCTTCTTCTTTACAAAGGCTCTTGGTTTTCATGAGGTGCCTCTCTATCTCAGTGAAAGGGCTGTGCTTTCAGGTCATAATCTTACTCAGTGAAAGTTCTGGCTTAATCTGAGGTTCCTGCTGAAATCACAAATGATCAAAGCCGGCAAAGTATGTGTTGTTGTGGTAGATTTTCCCTTTCTTTTACAAAATATTGGAAGTAGAGAATTGATTCATATTTTGAGGGAGGAGTCCACAAGCTTTCAAATAGTGCCTAGGTAAATCACCAAATCCAGAAACACATAAGTGTTTGATGAACAAGTGAATACATGGGAAAAAGTACATATATTTATATATATATGTGTAAAACTGAATCACTTTGCTGTACACCTGAAACTAATACAACATTGTAAATCAACTATACTCCAATAAAAAATTTTTAAATGATTAAAATGGTAAATTTATATGTTACATATATTTTACTACAACAAAAAAAGCTTAAAAAGTTTTAAAAAACAAACAAAAAAACCCCCAAATAATATATGAGTAATTAGGGTTTTGGTTCTCCTAGAAAAGTCTCATGTCTAAAGCATGAAAAGCTCTATAATATGCTCGGTTTTATTCATCCACGATTACTCAGGCCCAAGTTTTCCCAAATCAAAACTCTTACAGCTCTGTCCCCATCTTTGGTTCCATTTTGTAACAATTTAATGAGTTGGGGATTCTTTAAAGAAAAATTTCCAATAAACAAGATGTAATGCTTTTCTTCTGTATTGGAACAAATATTCCTTAACGTAGATTTTCTTTCCTCCTGATAGATACTAATTGATGTTCTATACATTTTTCAACTTTAACTCATCTGTGTCACTATTCCTGTTTCTAGTCTCCACACCCTTCACCTGTCTTCTCCCAGCATTATTCACTTACATCTGTATCAGTGGTTCTCAACCCTGGCCACACATCAGTCTCACCTGGGAAGCTTTTAAAACTTACCAATGCCTGGGCTCCATTCCCAGAACTGACTTTATATGTCTGGGGTGATATCCTGGCATAGATAAAATATTTTAAAGCTCTAAAGGTGATTCTAATGTGCAGCCAAGGTTGAGCCTGTATTCCACTCTTATTCTCATTTCAGTAAAGGGATGGCATCCCTTTCCCCATGCGGTCTGTCACTGAACTGATTTCCAACCTCCGTGAATTACATAGAAGGTGCCTCTCCCCTCAGAGCCCCTAGCTGGAACCCTGACGTCCACACCCTGTTGAAATAATAAGGCAAACGAACCACTTTCTGCAGCTAAAGGGTCTGGGGGAAAGATGTGACAATGAAAAGATAACCTGGGGGAGTTTCTATGTGGCAATGGTACAGTTACTTATGATGATTATGGTGGTGCTTACTGTCATCTACACCTGTGATACCACCTCAGAGAACTATATACCCTGCCCACCGAAAAACCAAAACCAAAACTAGAGAAATATTAATAAGGAGGTAGCTGAGTTAATAATATTGTATCAGTACATAGACAATTTCTTTAAAACAAGAAAGACATACATATATATATATATGTATTGCTCGTTTATATAACAGTATATCAGTTACACAATTCTAACTTATTTTTAATGCTTTCTTCCTGAATAGGCTGGAGAGGTCAAGAACTATTCATTGCGATGGACCAAGCTTCTTTATCCTAACCTGGTATACGAACTTCCCCAAACAGAAGGTAAATATCATTAACGCATCCTGTCATCACTTACTTTCTTCTTTCCGTTTCAAATCTATGGAGTAGTTTCCGAAGACCACCATTCTTAAATCCCTGAAAATGCGCAGCTGGGGCTCCCACAGTGATGACATCGTAGAGAGCATCTGGAACAGGAATGGACAAGGAGATGAACACTTTGCAAACATTTATCTCCAACATGCTGTTTGCATTGAAACCTACACACTGTGGGAAGTTTGAGAAATTATTCTGTTTGATTTTGCAGGAACAAAAATGAACTCACATCTCAAGGGGGCAAAGAGGAGCCAATCAATCTTTCTAAAAGCCACCTGTGCACCTAAAGAAGTTATAACATTTCCTTGATTTGTGACTACATCTTAATTATATGGTACTGTGTAGAACAGTATGTTCTCTCATTCTATATATTTACTGAGATAACATGTTAATTGGTCTTTTGTGTATTTTACTTTATTGAGTTTTGCATCATTTAATTTGCAATCATATTGAAATTCAACAATATTGAACAATCTTTCAAACAAAAGTTGCCGAGAAAAGAACCAAAATGTTAATGCATTTTGACTCAAGGTCAGAACAGTAATAAATCTATACATAGTAGTTTCCTGCCTGTATATACTAAATCTTACACAATTTTGAATGCATGCAATTGAATTTTGCAATTTCCTTAGGTGACATAGAAAGAATACACAAAATGTCTCTTGATCTATTTTCCAGTGAGATACTTTGTTTTTTTAAATAAAAAATCCATACATTTAAATTGAAACTCAATCCTTTGATCTTCAAAGCCATCAAGTTTGATACATATTAAATTTACCACTTCAAGACATGCCATCATTTTTACATTCTAATGAAAAGTACCCCCATAAGAAGGAAGAAAAAGTGAATGCCCTCTTGTTAAACTACATTTTATTTGAGAAACCTAATTTCATAGTAGATCCTTTTCAAATTGATTTTGGTATTGACACCTTGGCTGTTTTTCTGATCTCATTTACAGGGAAAACATAAATTATTTTATTAGCTTCAAGTAAACACCATAACTTCTTCACAGTGGTTCAATCCAAATGCACCTGAAATAGTTTTTTTTTTTTTTTTTTTTTTGCGGTACCGCTGCGGAGCACAGGCTCCGGACGCACAGGCTCTGGACGCACAGGCTCAGCGGCCATGGCTCACGGGCCCAGCCGCCCCGCGGCACGTGGGATCCTCCCGGACCGGGGCACGAACCCACGTCCCCCGCATCGGCAGGCGGACCCTCAACCACTGCGCCACCAGGGAAGCCCTTCTTTCTTTTTTTTAATAAAATATGTCTTAAATTGAAAAGACTTCAGCTGCACTCAGAGAACTCAAGGTCACAAAAAAACAGAAATACAACCCAAGCCAAATGGTTAGTAAAGATACTGAACAATCACTTAATGGATTGTTGGAGTGGTGAGCTCTTGTCCTTTTAAAACGTCACTAATCAACTAGAAGTCATCTTTCCCTAAAATAGCAACACATTAGACTAGTGTGAAATTTTCAGATTTCGTAGTCCAGGGGATTTTAGCCTAGGGCTAAGAGGAGGGTTTTAAGATGTCCAGGGATGGATGGTGAATTGTACTGGTGCATCTGTTCTACTTCATGGAAAGGGGTCACAGCTTTTTTGAACAGTCATGAGATCCCCCAAAAGGGGCCAACTAAAGACTTGTCTACCTGCATTTATCTGACGAGAAACCTGAGGATCTTGAGAAGTTACCTGCTTTGTCTGAAGTCCCAAAGACAGGGCCTTCTAACTTCTAACCCAGGGATGGAGAACCAGTGATTTAAGTTATTGACTGGACCCTGAGTCCCTGGCTCCGGATCCCAGCTCTGCCATGTATAAGTTGTGCAGCATTGGGAAAACTACTAACCCTTTCTATGTCTCAGCTCCTCAGCTAGAAAATGGAGTGGAAAGTAGTAAAAAGAGGTTAGCATTCAGTAAGTACTGTCTATGATTATTTTCCCTATAGGAAGTAATCCTACCAATTAAGCAAAGAAAGCTGATATTTTAACAAAAAAAAATCAACATGATGTTGTAATCAAATACATTGCATTTCTGCTAAAACCTGGGTGACCAGCAATACCAACAATATACCAAAGTGACTATAAACTGTATCCACATGTTCCACCAAGCCCAAATTAAATGCATTCCTAACTCAATTTTCAAAAAAAGTTGTCTATGGACTTTCACTGGATCCAAAAAAACTTGTAGCCTCTCCAACACCACCCAGCAAGAGGGGAAGGATGAGGGAAGTGGAAATCTGAGTGGAGAAAGCAGTCTTAATTGATGGAGATTAAAATGACTTGATTATGCAAAATTTGCAAAACCATTTGTCCTTCTCTGGCTTAGTTCACTTAGTATGATAATCTCTAGGTCTGTCTATATTGCTGCAAATGGCATTATTTCATTCTTTTTTATGGCTGGATAATATTCTATTGTTCTGACTTTTTCTGCTCTTCTTCTCTGGTTCCCTGTGACCCATGTAGACACTTTATTCCTTTAAGTCTTCCAGTAAAGTCCTCAAGACCTGACGATCATTTCCAATTTCTCTGTTTCCCTCAACATTATATCTGATCAGTTCTAACAACTCCGCTACCAAAATTTTATTCTCTCTTATACATGTTAAACATCTTTACCTTAATTTTGATCTTCCTCATGTCTTGTCAAGATTCCTACTGCCTCTTCAGTCCTAGCCTCTCTGCATTCACAATGCAGTGGATTGCTTTTTCTATATGGGTGGCCATTCAATCACTCTGCCCAAAACACAGGCTTTGAGACTTATACCCCTCCTCATATCTTTCAAATATAAATAGAAGAACATTCAAATGTCTCAGCATCATGCATGTTTTAAGTGCTCAATAAATGTCAACAAATAGATAAACTAATATTTTGAGGGAAAATTCATTTTGTCATGTTTGTCCTCAGATCATACATGGAGTTACTATTCTTAGCTGAAGAATAAAACTTTTAGATACACTATCCAGAAACACATATATTAGAATCTGGAATATATGTATATATATTCTCCACGGTATGGGAATGAATATATATCCATTCATGAATCACATTCTGTAGAATAACAGAGAGCTTACGATTATCACATGCAAAAGAATGAAATTAGACCCTTATAGCAAGCACAAAAGAATCAACTCAAAAAGGATTGAAGATTTAAACATAAGATGTAAAGCTGTAAAAGTCCTAGGGAAAAAACATAGGGAAAAGGTTTCATGAAATTGGTCTTAACAATGATTTCATAGAAATGACACAAAAAGCACAAGCAATGAAAACAGAAATAAACAAGTGGGACAACATCAAACTAAAAAGCTTCTGCATGGCCAAGGAAACAATCAGTAGAGTGAAATGGAAATACACAGAATTAGGAGAAAATATTTTCGAATCATATATCTGATGAGATTAATTTCCAAAATATGTAAGGAACTCCCACAACTCAATAGTAAAAACAATTAATAACCTGCTTATAAAATGGGCTAATGACTTGAGTAGACATTTTGCCAAGAAGACATAAAAATGGCGAACAGGTAAATGAAAAAATGGTAAATGTCATTAATCATCAGGAAAACACAAATCAAAACCACAATGACATATCACCTCACATTTTCAAAATAGCTCTTATCAAAAAAAAAAAAAGACAAGTGTTGGCCATGATGTGGAGAAATTGGAACCCTTGCACACTGTTGCTTGTGGGATGCAAAATGATGCAGCTGCTATGGAAAACAGTATGGAGGTTCCTCAAAAAATTAAAAATACAACTATTATATGATTCAGCAGCCTCACTTCTGGGTATTTATACAAAAGAATTGAAATCAAGATCTTGAAGAGATATTAGCACTCCTGTGTTCATTGCAGCACTAATTATAATAGCCAAGACATGGAAACAGCCTAAATGTCCATCAACAGGTAAATGAATAAAGGAAATGTGCTGTATACATACAATGGAATACTATTCAGCCTTAAAAAGGAAGGAAATTCTGCAATATGTGACAGTATATATAAACCTTGAGGATATTCTGCTAAGAGAAATAAGCCAGGTACAGAAAGACAAATACTGCATGACTGCACTTATAATGAGGTATCTAAAATGGTCAGTGCATGGTATCAGAAAGTATGTTAAGTTAATCTGTATTACTTGATGTTAACTGCGATTCATTGGTCAAGGTGATATCGGTCACTGCCTAGAGTTGATTCTTCACTGTAGAGCTACTAGGTATTTGAAGGGACACACTTTAAGATTATGCAAGTCTCCTGTTTCTGTTTAAACTGGTACCCATTAATTTTAGCATCCACTGATGAATCTTGCCTGTGGCAATTTTTACTGTTCAAATGGTAATTTTCCATTTCCCTCATTCTTGCCAAATTTATTCATTGGAATTCTTCTGGAAGGAATAGAGGACCCTTCTTCTTCCTTCATGTGTTTATTCAGTTATTTATTACCATCAATATGAGTATTTTGTTCTTTGATTCATAATCCAACCCTAGCTTTATGTTTAAATTGTTCCAGCTTTGTCCACTGGGAGCCCCTTTGGAACGGCTCCTGTATCACTTTTTTTGCCCCTTCTGTTTTTTGTTTTGTCTTATTTTATTTTATTTTGCTTTTTGGTATTTGGACACTTCCTTACTTTCTAGAGCCACAAGATACTCCACACTCATATTTTCCCTGCCGCAGCCTTGGAATCAACCAGCTTTCCAAGGAACCCTAGTTCTTTTTATTGGAGAATGGTGTTCAGAAATCAATTACTATGAGCAATTACACTCATTGCTACTGCTTTCAATCCCTTTCTGTAGCTAGAGCTAGAAAAGATATGTATGTGTACTAACTTGTGCACACACATCTATATTTATCCATCTAACTACTGCTCTATCTATACTGTACTATCAACAACAACAAAAACCATGAGTCAATGCTGTTACCTCTGACTTCAATTCAGCCTCACAAGATTCCTTCTAGCCTTCCTTCCTTATTTCTACCTTCTCTCCCTGACACTGAGAAACTTGACTTTCCCTATCCACATATTTAAATATATGGTCAATCCCAGTGAAAAATAAAACAGCTTCAGAATTGTTAACCCTACCTCTGTAAGAAAAAAGAATTACTAACGAATGTACAGTGTTTGTAGTGTTTTTTAATTTAGCATTACAATATCTAGTCCTTTCCAAAGTTTACATAGGCCAGGTCCTTTCTTTCCCAATCTTTTCAGTAAATTATCATTTTAATAATTATCTTTACCATTAATTATCATTTTAAACAAGATAACGAAAGTAAGTTAATAAAAGCAGGTTGGAAATATGAAATTCTATGGAAAACTTACACAATAATTAGTAGCACAACAATCACGATTTGAAAAAAATAAGAATAGAAAGGGAGCCAAGGTGCAGGTACCAAGAAGTAAATATAGAAGCATTCCCCAAATATTCTTCACTCTTGGACTTCATAGAACGCATTTCAAATAAGCAAGTAGAAAATAGTACTACTGTGGTTCAGCAGAGCTGGAAGTGCAGCATCTTATCTATATTCCAGAAGCCATGTCTCCCATTTCCCAAGCCATAATATCCTCCCAAGCCAACCATAATATCCCATTAGTATCAAGAGGTCTTCTCTGCAGGGACACTAGAGTTTCTGTCTGGATACTGAAAGAGTAAATAAGGTCTCTCTTTTGCCTCTCTCACTTTTCTCTGTTGCCTTTTGATTTTACCCATCTTGATTAGAACCATTTCTCAAAAAGCTGGGATCTTTATGTCTACATTTTACAGAGGTTCAAAGAGATTAGGCTTAAATAGTGTTTGCACATTTGAGTTTCAAAGAGTTGCTCTGAGGTATTAACTTTTAAACATTGATTACTGTGATATTGTGATTTATAGTATGAAATAAATATTTGGTCTTCGTCCCCTTTTCTGGCACAGAGTTCCCCAAACCCCGGGAATTTCCTAAGTGTTGAGAGCCACAAAGGTGTCTTCTGTTAGGTTAATGAGGTGACTTTTGGACTGCACCTAAGGATGGGGGCTGGTGGCCACTGAAACCAACCATGAGATTAGAGGGTTGAAACTTTCAGTCCTTTCTCCCTTGACTCCCCTACGGAAGAGGGGCTGAAGATGAGTTCAATCCCAATGGCCAATTATTTTATCAATATTGCCTGTGTAATGAAGCCTCCATAAAAACCCAAGAGGACAGGGTTTGGAAAGCTTCCAGGTTGGTGGACACGTGGAGGTGCTGGGGGAACTCAGAGAGCATGAAAGCTCCACGCCCTTTCTCCATACCTTGCCCTATGCATCTGTTGCACCTGACTCTTCCTGAGTTCTCTCCTTTTATAATAAACAGTAACCTAGCAAGTAAAACGTTTTTTTCTGAGTTTTGTGAGTCTCTCTAGCGAATTAATCAAATCCAAGGAAGGAGTTGTGGGAACCCCTGATTTATAGCCAGTTGGTCAGAAGTATGGGTAACTACCTGGAATTTCAATTGGCATCTGAAGTAGAGGGCAGTCTTGTGGGGCTGAGCCTTTAACCTGTGGAATCTGATGCTGTCTCTGGGAAAATAATGTCAGAATTGAGTTGAATTGTAGGACACCTAGTTTGTGGCTCTGGAGAGTTGCACAAATGAGGGTGGGGGAAATCCCCTCCTCACAATCATAAATAACTAAAGAGTGGTTCTGAAGAAAACAATTAGAAAGTAGCTGCTGGACTCTGTTCTCAGAATTTATATGATTTTAAGCAAAAGAAAACAGCTTTGTTCTTCAGCTATTAGGCATTTTTGGTTTATCATATAATCTGAAATAAGAACATACTGTGTACAGCTGTATAATACCTAATTTTAATTGAGACAGTTTCTGTCACAATTAACATTGATCACTAATATTTTTAAGTATCAGCATTCTTTATGGAAATCACAAAAATCACAAGACTCCAGGGAGTCTTAAAAGTTTGCAACTGTTATTTGATAATTATCAGTTACCAATACCACAGTACTGGAACAGCTAGGTTTATCTCTTTTGGCCCCTTTATCCTTGAATTTCACTTGCAATTACTACATAAATAGTAGATAGATCTATGTACACCAAGGGAATTATTTTTTGGCCTCTTAGTTTAGTTAATGAAGAATGGTATACACTTACCATACCATACTCATTCTTGGCTACAGCAGTCGTACTCCTTAAAATTTAGTTAGAATTAACTGTAATTGACTGTTTTCCTCTAGAAGAAGTCAGATATACAAAAAAAAAATCAATAAAAAATTAAAATTCTAAGACAACAATCTGATCAGTGATATTTCTCTCATTTTAAAATTTCCTCATTTTATCCTGCTGTTTAAATTATGTATCTTTGTGACATGAATAGCCCTTAACTTTCAGATTTTTGGTACGCAATTATAAAAATCTAAGTGGACATTTTAGTTTAAAGAAAAGTCAAGCAAAGTAAGTGTAAAGTCTTTTTCTCTTTTTTTTAAAAAAATATAATATGCCTCTCTTCTTTCTTTGATATTTTATGCTTCAAAAAATTCCTTGGCTTTGTGAAAATTTCATCATATACACCATATGAGGAAAGTGGAGTTCAAATCGTTGAGTCTTGTCAAACTAAAGATACAAGGTTGGTTTGAAATCTAATAGTAGGGCTGCCTCATAGCCTTTTAAAAGCCATTTAATAATAGAAATGAGATAGTAAGTCTATTTTTTCTCAGAAGATCTCTTTAAAATTCCTACAACTATAAAAAGAGTGCTGATGAAAAAAAAAATGTAGACATGCTGATCTCATTTCAAGGAAAAATTTAAGCATAATCCCTGACTTTAAAATGACCCACAAAATGACTTGGACATGAATCTCAAGACAATAGGGAATTCTAAGGGAAATCTGTTTCAAAATAGTCCAAGCAAGTTGGCATGATGATTAAACATATCTAAAAGGTAATTGCACTTCACTGATGAGGTGATACACCTGAACTCTTGAGACACAGAAATCAGGGAGATCTAAATAGCTCCTCTTGTCTGCTCCTTCCTTCCGTGTAGAGATTAGAAGACTAAGGGGCAGAGAGGTTAGCTGACTCATCCATATTAAACAGTAAATCCTGGCCGATCTTGCACTTGATTACAGCCACAGCTTTATGATATAATATAGTAGGTTTTTTCTTTTTTTTTTCCTTTCTTTCTCTCCCTTTCCTCCCTCCCTCCTCCTTCCCTCCCTCCCTTCCTTCCTTCCTTCCCTTTTCTCTCTTTTCTATGTACTATATGCTATTATATATATATATATATATATATGTATAAAACATACAAACTAACTTAAACATAGTATAATACCACAAGAATCCATACTGTATAATATTCACAACTGTTTTTCTATGAAAGTAAAATATACTGGAGAGGGAAACTGTCTGGAGGCTAGAAGATTTGTGTTATTGTTGTCACTGCTGCTAAGATCTCTATTGTGGTGGGTATTCTATTTGTTACATTTAAGTAATGGACAAAGATGAAAAATTAACTTAATGGGTCTGGGGGCACCTGAAGTTAAAGGAAGGTTATTTCATTTGTCCGTATGAGACATGACATCATAGTTCTGCTGTTACTTGTTTCAAGAGCTGGACATTAGCCTTGTCTTTGGTGAACCTGCCTGCTCCTGTTTGCATAGCTACCTCTCCAAATATAAGAGACATATTAATCAAATGTGGATAGATGAAATTTACTAATGGTAAGAATTAAAATAGATGTAGACTATATCCAAATAACTCACCAGTGAAATACCAAGGCTTGGCCAATCTTACTTGCATCATTACCTGGAAAAATGTTGTCTGTAATTCAGCTAAACATTCAAATCAGTAACCATGGATCTTAAATACATTTAACTTGATTCATTTAATCTGCTAAATATATGTTATATAAGTGAGTAGAAAATCAGATTGACTACCATCTAACTTTTAACCATTTTATTTTTCAAGTAAAGAAAATCAAAGCTCAGAAAGGTTATCAACTTGGTCAAAGCTCAGAAAGGTTATCAACTTGGTCAAAATAAAAAAAAAAAGTAAGGGGTAGAGTCCCCCAAATTCAGTCAAGATTTTAATTTCTATTATAATACATAGTTGGTGATATAGTCTATAAACACCTACTTTAACTGAATTTCAATTTAAAATAACATTTAAACTTCTAAAAACTTAAATATTTTAAAAACATATATTTAATATTATACATAGGACATGCATATCATATATATATATATATATATATATATATATATATATATATATATATGAGTAGCCTTGGGGAAAGAAACCAGCATGTAATAGAATTCAGTACTTTTGAATTAATTCTTGGCTGTTAGACTCTCTAGTCCTTTCCCCCATTTACTCCTTAAGTCTTCAAAGAAAGGAATCAGTCTTTCTGAAAACTATGTCAAAAACCCTCTAGTTGATGAGTTGTACCCTAGTTCTGTAACTTCAAAATATTGCTCTTCTCTTTACTGTTTGATATTTGTCATCACAAATAAGAAATTCTTTTATATATCCCATTATGGGTTGAACTGTGCCCCCACTTAAGAAAGATATCTTAGAATATGACCTTATTTGGAAATAAGGTTTTTACAGATGCAATCAAGTTGTAATAAGGTCATTAGTGCAGGTCCTAATCCAACATGACCTAATCCAAAATGTCCTTAATGGGGAACTTTGGACACAGAAAGAGACACAGAGAAGATGGTGTAAAGGCATAAAGGGGAACGACATGCAAAGACGAAGGATCTGTGGGATGCACCAACAAACCAAAGAAAACTAAAGACTGCAGGAATACCGTAAGAAGCTAAGTATGGAAGGAGGCAAGAAGGAATCCCCTATCAGTTTCAGAGGACGCACTCCTCTGCCAACACCTTGATTTTTAGACTTCTAGCCTCCAGACTGTGAAGCACTGCATTTCTGTTGTTTATGACTCCCACTTGGTGATACTTTGTTATGGTGGCTCTAGGAAACTGATACATATCCCACTAAACTAATTAGAAGAAATTTTGTTTGCTTTTCTAAATATCTTTCTTTTAGTTGCCAGTTTCTTCCTTTTACATTGGAGAAACAAAAACTAACTGCCTTGTATCATCCCAGTTCACCCTAGTCTATTTTCAGAAATTACCTTAGAGAAAACAGCATAATGTAAATGGTTCTTTTGTCTTCAAGAAATAAGTATAAACTAAAAGGCCACATAGATAATAATTTCTCTTTGTGTGGTGGATGTATTTTAAGGATTATCACCAAATATTTAAATGCACATTTAAAATATAAATTCCTATCAATTTGGCTTCAACAAACCATCTGGTTTGATGATACTGCTACCCATCCACGGCTGTAACCTGATTATTCACAGTACTTGCATGTGATGATTTTTCTAAAATGCCTCTCTAAATCATCTTTTCTCTAAATCTGGCTACTTCTTTAGTTCAAGATTTCAATATCTCTTAATAGGCTCTTAACGGATTACTTTCCTCCAATTTTAACACTCCTGATAAAACTGACAGATCCGTTTTGTTCCAGTGATGGCAAATGCCACACGTATCATAAAAACTATTATTGTTCGCTCTATGTGTTTAACGTGGTCTAGTTCACTTAATCAGGAAGGAAAAGACAGTGCTTAGAAAGATTAAATAACAGGCTTAAGGTCATATATAAAGCAGTAAAGCTGAAATTCTGTTCCACTCCAAAATATATAAACTTTTTTACTGTATTATAAAAGTCTCTTCATATAGGCCATTAGGGAAAAAAAAGTTATGCTGGTTGTCAGATAGCTTTTGAATGTTGCAGCTTCTTTATGACCTTGGTTTTGATGATTTTTGAAAACCATTAGATATTGTTATGTTCAAACTATTAACAGACACTCAGTATTCAGGGGAGAATTCCTGAAAGCCTCAGGCCAATCCATCTCATTTTTAATTCAGTTGACATAACTTTTGGTGAACAGGGTGCAAGTTAAAATTTCAGATAGTTGATAAGGGTCACCAAAGATAATACAATTATATATCAGAATGATTTTAACTACACTTGAACTTATACGTTACTAGTTGTGTACACATAATCAGTATGCACCAACTTGAAAAATTTAATTTTTCTGATTATAAAACTTCAGGTAATTTTAAAACAGACAGAGATTTAATTTTAATTTTTTAAAACCTCTGACCTCTAACCTGTAGCCTCATCGTGACAATGGCTACAAAATTGGGTGTTAGAATGCTTCTTTAGATGTATCTGTGTATGTGCATGTTTGTATGTATATGTTGATAGACTCAGCATAAAGGATTTGATGATCTAAAGTAACTTTTAGCTTCCTAGGAAGATGAGTACCCATAGGATGACCATAGCATTTATGATTCAGAGAGACCTTTGAGATGGAAAGGATGTGGAGGGCATCATTAACAAAGATGCTGGACAAACAGGCATAGTATGGGACTTCTGCTGATAAATAAGGGCAGGTGGTCACCCTAAATATGCACAAAATTGATATAGCAATAAGTTAAAGAAAAGGGAGATGAGAAGAGTATTTAAAATATATTTTACTGAGAAATGGCAAGGAATTACTTGAGTGGCAATGAATTCAACCCCATATCATCCACTCTAGAACTATTCAGGTATGTTATGAAAATCTATGTGTATTTTCTTCAAAAATGTCTCTCACAACCAAGTACATCAAAATACTGTAGCACCTTCTATCTGATAAACCCGCTTCTCACAGGGAAGTGGGTGATTCTGGTGATAGCCACCACTAAGTCGGAGAAACAGCACATGAGTCCATCTTTGGACTCTGGTTTCTCAGGATAGGCACAAAATGAACGAGTCTTGTTTTTCTTTTTCTCTAATTCAAACAGTAGCACAATGGGGAGCTATTAGGTATCGCTGATAATACTTAAAAAAGCTAATACTCATTTTCCATAGTCACCTGTAACTCAATTCAGGTGGCATATTTACAAAGCATTGCCCAGAAACACAGCAACGAAAATGTAATGGTTTCTTTTGTAGTATCTAGGGTCATTATCAGCTTCAATTGTTTCATCTTCACCTTTATATAATGGCTAAAATTTCTAATTCTGCCAATAGTTAAGGCTTTTAAAGAAGTACGCACTAATATAATTTGCCCATTTGAAAAAGAATACTATATACTACCTTTCAAGTGAGGGCTGTGTACGTGCATTCTTTGCAGATGTAGATTTATTGGAACAAATTCTAATGTTTTCTCTCCTTTGCTGCTGCTTGATTTGAAAGAGGACCCTAGGTGGAAAAAAAAATTAAACATCATTAGTAAATAAATAGTGTGTGTGTGTGTGTGTGTGTGTGTGTGTGTGTTGGAAAGTACATATGACATAGAAAAATGTTATAAGAATTTCAGAAAGAAAAACATATTCTGTATGAGTTGATTTTCTTCTCAGAAATTTAATTTAAAAAAATTCTCAGTTATCCCTATAATGATACCATGAAGTAAAATAGTGCAATTTTTTCTTCTTTGTTTTTCATGCCAAGATGGTAGAGTTGGAAATAAAAGTTTTCTGCTTTTTGTTTTTTATTAAATCTTGACTTTTCTATGTCCATAACAACAGTATTTATTATTGTTTTCACATAACATACATGAAATTCATTTCAGTTTGAATATGTAAAGTCATTGATTTCATACCTGTTTCCTTGCTGAGTTCTGTCAGAATGTCTTGGTACATATTCACCATTTGATCACAGTGAGTAAGGACATTTTTTCGTAGATTGTCCCAGTGTGGAGAAAGCTCCCCAAGTTCTTTTAGCTCCTGGTTTCTGTTACAATGAAAAAGAAGAGAAAATATTTATTTTGATCTTAAACCCACAGACACAAAATGCTTAATCAGGGTTGCCAAACTAACTGATTCACCATCCCTTTCAGGAAAGCTCTGTGCTTATTAGGAAAAAAAAATCATTTTAACACAAAGGAAGAAGTGACTAGGTAAGGCCACACAAACATTAAAAGTCCTGTATGTCAAAGAGCAAAAGAAAAAGGTTTAAATTTATTGATAAAAATTTCACAAAGATGGCAAAGACTTATTATCCTTAATATAAATAGAGGCCATTCAGTTAAAACAAAACAAAACAAAACACTAAACCTCAATAGAGAGATAGCTAAGTTCTAGGCTTTGACTATCCCACATGAAATAATTTGGAAAGAGTTATCTGACTGTGAAGGAAACACAAGCTAATCACGGAATCTAGTTTATATATAACATAGCTGTAATCTTTCTAAAGCCCATAAATAGTATGATCAGGTATGATTTTATTGTTCTCAATTTCTCCTAAGGACAATTTAAGTAAATACTGTATGCCTATATTTTGTCCCCTCTTTATCAAAAGAAGAGCTAATCAAGATCTAGGTTTTAATTATTAACTTTAATTCTCTACCCTTTAGCCATGTTAATTTAAGTCATCAGATTGCCTTTTTAAATTATAATGATAAATGGTTTAATATGCTTCTTGGTTAGATTTCTCATTCATTTCTATAACCTTTTACCAACAACATTTTCATGAGGCAGTTTAACCAGCAGTAATGAAACTTCTTTGCCATTTTGGCTGTGAAACATGCTAAATACCAAGCTAATAAATTCAGAAGATGTGGAATCTTTAACATCCTGTTAAATTCAGGAATAATGGATGGTGTGCAAAAATGTGACTTGCTTCCAAATGCTTGTAGCTGCCTTTGTTTGGTTTCAATGGGAATGCGATATAGTATTGCTGCATCTTCCATCTGAGGTCTTCACAATTTTTGTGAACATTAATCTCATTCTCAACTTTTCCATAGATTAACTTTCATCAGACAACATTCATGGAAGTAATTAATCAATGGACAATGGGAGTAAAGGAAATTCATGACCAAAGCGGGGTTAGGAGAGAAGGTTGAAGAGTTGGGAAGTCAAGTTCTCTGTGTGGACTCAGATGGTAGGGTATTGAAATTCAGGACAAAACAACAACAACCAAAACAAACAGATAATTCCAAAAGCTGGAGATATCAAGTCTAGAAGAATCTGGGCAATTAGGTCAAATCTGAGGTAGAGAGCAAATGTGATATGTCAACTTAATATGTAAGATTTTGGGTTTTACTTTCAATATATGGTTATAATAGAAATCTTAACTAGGTATTACTGTTTAACACTAATAAACGCACCATGGGTTTACAATTTATGTTGTCTCTGAATTCCTATCAGAAATAATAATTATAAGGGAGGTGGCGATGGAGGGGACGGTAAGAGTGAAGCCCCTGACTACGGTGTGGAATATTGGGATGGAGTACACCTCCCTGCCCAAGAGGAGCCCGACAAAGTGTGATCAGAAAATCTTAGCTTTCTGTAGGGAGTGACTTGAAGGAAGCCGGGAGGAATCTACAAACTGGGGTTTAAAATTCATTACACTCCTCCAATATGTCAAAACTTACATACAGGAATAACTAGACGAAACCTGGCGTTCACTGCTTTTTTGTTCTAAGAGAGGACATTAAACAGATACACATTCTGAAAGGGACAAACAAACAACATAAGGTTTCTCCGCATTAAAAAAGTTCAGGGACTTCCCTCGTGGTTCAGTGGTTAAGACTTTGCCTTCCAATGCAGGGGGTGCGGGTTCGATCCCTAGTTGGGGAGCTATGATCCCACATGCCTTGTGGCCAAAAAACCAAAGCATAAAACAGAAGGAATATTGTAACAAATTCAATAAAGACTTTAAAAATGGTCCACATCAAAAAAAATCTTTTTAAAAAAAAGTTCAAATATAGGAGAACTATAGAATAAAGGTATAATAAACTAGAGTAATGAAAAAGGTGTAAAACAAAATGGGGCAGAGTAAGAAAGTAAGTTTTTAGAAAATGAAAGAAATTAATTACATTAATACATTAAAATAGAGAAGATAATTGGCTGCATCAAAATCAGTAAACTTTTCAATCAGGAAGGCTAGGGCTGTTTGTATTATATTTTGATTTGTCAGTCAGTAAACAAAAACTTTAGCATCTAAGAGCCTTGTTTTTTTTTGTTTTTAAGAGCCTTGTTTTATATCTCCATCCAGGTTCTCTGGAAGGCAGGGCCTGAGATCAAGCAATCCCAGGTCAGTCAGAGGGAGTAAGAATGGAAGTGCTGAAGGGAAAAAGCAAAAACAGGCATAACGTCGTTCGTTATCAAGCTGGGCAGAACTTCACAAGAAAACACAGCTGGTTAGGTGGCCATGTGGAATGACTCCAGAGAAGTCATACGGAATCTCTGCACCTTGGAACAGATTGTTAGATGGAGGAAAATGCATTTATATGCCAGTTCCTTACCATCCACTCTATTTCACTGGTAAAGATTCATCCGATGGGACTTTGGCTCCTCTGTACTTCTAGTTATGCAGTCTGTCTCCTCCAGGCAGACACTGGGGGGTGGGGGTGGGCAATGTTCCAGTGGAGACAGAACTTTCCTGGGTCTGATAAAATATAGGTGCCAAGTCCACTCTGGATACTTCCATGGCAGATGCCATTGGGTGCATGATAATGGCTGGTCTTCACCTTGAGGGAGACTGATAAGTTGGTGGCATCAGGAGATAAGGTGACAATGGTGGCACCAGTTGGGGTTCTCCATTGAGCAAGTGGTCAAAACTTGAAGACACATTCCAGTTAAGCCAGCACAGAAAAGCACCTAAACTGAACCCAGGAGGGGCTCTCCATTGAGCAGGTGGTCAAAACCTGAAGACGTGTTGGGGGTGAGCGGGCATAGGAAAACACAAAAACGAGGCCCAGGACAGGCAACTTCTTGCACAATTCCGATCCATTTATGAAATCCAGATAGCATATAAGACAACATTCTTCATCTTCTGCAAGAGGGAAGTTCAAGTACAATCCTTCAAAATGACAGCCAGTTGCAACTTCCCAAAGATTTAAAGAGAAGCAGTGAACCAAGCACAATAGTCAACACTCCAGCTGATTCTGGGGGCCTTAGCTGGTGGTATTCATCATTCTACCACTCATTTCAAATTTGCCTCATACTCCACTGGCATTTCTGGAGTGCTGCCTTGTGAGGTCACCTAGACCTTAATCTGAAGACATTAGGCTCTTCGTTTCCTTGCTGTTATGGAATTTTAGTTGTGGCAATTTCCCATGCACTTCTGGCCATGGAACACCTCTGAGTTCTAGATAAATTTCTCTTTGCTCAGCAGCCCTATTTCCCCATGGTGATGAGCAGAGTATCTCTTACTATCTTTGCTGGTCCATTTAGTTAGGAATGTACGGTAGTCAGATCACACATGAAATCAACCACAACTTCCAGTTAAGTGGGACTCTTAATGGGTCCCCTGACAGAACGCCTGTCCCCATACTCCAAGAACCAGGACTCTAACTGGCAAAGTCTAAGGCTGTAGGGAAAGAAAGTGCATATCCCCAAAAGTGGGGCACTATGATTGATTATAAGGGCTAACCCTTTCTTCCAGAGGTGGTTATTTTAGCTATAGCGGGCACAACATCCTATACCAGCTGTTGGAGGATAGTACCCCAACCCTAAGTTTTTTTACCCAAGCTGGTACCTTAGCTGAGTCTTTCATGGTTAATATTATTCCACTGTTCTATCAGGTCTGTGGCTTTTGGGTGGAGGGGCATGCAGTGATTACAAACTCATGTCGCACCTCGTTTTACGTAGCACTTGTCCTTTGGTTGGAGCAATGTTATGTGGGACACCAGATCATTCTGTAAGCCATCAGATGGGGGTGCCAGCAGTGGCACTGTGAGCAGAAAAGGGAAACACATATTTAGACTATGTTTCATGTCCCAGGATAAGCTGCTGCCCTTTCCAAGGTCAAAGGGATGCAACGTAATTGACCTGCCATCAAATAGCTGCTGGGTCTCCCCCAAGGAATGGTACCATATTCGTGTCCATTGCCAATCTATTTCTGGCATTTAACATTTAGCAGTGACAGTAGCTATATCAGCCTTGGAGAGGGAGGCCACGCCTCTAGGTCCATGTATAACCCCTGTGTCTGCCACCAAGGCCATTCTCTTCATGGGTCTATTTCACAAACTCTGGAGTGTCCAAGAAAGGAGTCTGGCTAATCCATGGGCAGGTGATAATGTTCTCTGGTCATAAAGAGTATTTGCTTTCTGATGGGCATGGCTCAGGCATACTTGTGCTCACTCCTGTAAGCCCATCTACATACCCTTGCCCATACTCCTTGAATCCAATCTTCTAGTCTTATTTCTTCCAGGCCCGTGAAGCCATTCACTTTGCTAAACTTGATATATATCCATACCTCAGGCCATCTCTCCCTCTAAATGATTAACAATCATACTGTTTCTCAGATCTCCCCACTGGATGGATTTTCTTCATTATTGACCTTAAGGTCCACCTAACACATCAGGCTGACCCATCTTTTTAAGAGTTTGAGTGTTTTCTTCCTCCATGAGTTAATCAGAATGCAAGAGAAGCATCAAAAGATAGAGGTACTAACATGAGGTCAGTGACATGAGACTCTGGGACAGCTCTTTACGATATATGCTCATACCTCTTGGATCTGCTTAAGCCCAGTTCCGAATGTATCACTCCCACCACACAATACATTACTCCTACATCATACAATGGGATCACAGTAGTACCCAGTTCACAATGGGCAGCTCTAGGCCCAGAGTCATTCTGTGTCCCATCATCAGGGGTTTAGTCTCTAACTAGGGCCCAGTATCACACTGGGATGATGCAGGAGCCACCAGTACATTTCAGAACCCTAAAGGTCTGCACTGAAACAATCCTACCTGAATTTGCTGAAGCCTCCACAGGGCAGCATTATTTCTCACCATGGATACGTTCAGACCCATTGTTCAATCTCATGTACCCAAGGGCTGGCAACACAGTTAGGAACTTTGGAAATGTTCCTCTTCCTTGGGCTCTATTTGACACACTCTGCTTCTCCATTAATGGTTATATATATATACACATATATATATATATATATATATACTATATTTTTGATAAATATGATATATATGACTTTCATACATATTTATGACATATATATGACTTTTATATACATAAAGTCTGAATGGTATATGCATCAGAAATATAGTTCAAATCACAGCAATTATTTATGTACATAGATGAAGAAGGTCTTTTTTGTGTATGTATATGTATGTGCTATATTCCTGATTTCCCCCATTATTTGTCATTGAACCAATATATGTTAGAGGTGGAGGAACCATATGTGCCAGTTTACACCTGTTACTCCATTGTAATTATGAGCATCTCTTTCATTTGCAAAATATCCCTTTAAATGACCCAAGTTTTAGGATATCAGAATTAACATATCCTTTTTGATATAGTAAAAGAAAACAACAACTACAAACTCACAGAATGTCATGGCTGGAAGGAAATTTAGGAAACAATTTGAAACCTCTTGCTTCACAGATGGAGGCATCTAAATAAAGCTGCTTGTTAATCTCAGAGTCACTAGAAAAACATAAGCCTTTTAGACTATAATTCTATACCAACCCTTTCCTCACCCCATAAGATTCTCCACTGTAAGAACAAAGAAATACAAAACAAATTAACAAAATTACGAACAATAAACACAGTGCCTTGTTTATGAAGGTACTCAATGAACGTATATGGAGTGAAGGGGTGTAGAACCTGGAGCTATTGACTTCTAGAATCACATTTATAAACTTTCATGTACTTTTAACATTAAACCTGAACAAAGGGTAAGTTGTAAGTTGAGATTTTTTACTTCTGTATCTTTCAGTTCGAATGGCATGGCCACTAGGTATGCAGTAATAATCTCTAAAATATGTTCAAGTGCATAGTGGTGTCTAGTATTCTGAGACTCATAGATAATGGCCCCTGTGGTCCAGTCTGCATGTTGCCACTTTTATCTAAACAGAAATCTGGCATCAACATTATAATTAAACAGTTACACATCTTTACTAAACCTTTGGTGTGAATGGAAAAAGTGATGAGCTGTGTAAATGCATTTTTAATCCATAGGAAAATATTTTTTAAAACACTCTGCTGTCTATTAACATTATCATTTTACTCACAGTAACACCTTCTGCTTTCAAAAGCTGTCTCCTTTAATTGCTACCTTACAACAATGACAATGAATATTTCTTTCTGGAAAATCCACTGCCCTGCTAAACACACACAATCACTTATGAATTCCCTACCTTATTCTTACTAAAGTTCTATTTTTAAAACAAATTTTCTAGCTTGTCTCTAACTCTTTCCAATTCTCCAAGACTCCAATAGGTAGGCACAGGAAGTTGAAAATAAAAGACTGAATATTCAAATACTAATAAGCTTGGGCCGCTTACACATTAAAGTTCTTTTGGCACTTACTGCCATCCATCCACTTTCACTTTGCTACCTACAAAAATAAAAGGCAAATCATATAAAATGCGTCTCCAAAGGAGACAGGTGATTGCTAAGGCCTACTTGAGAAATACCTAATGCTCTATGGTTCTTGACATTTCAACTGTAAAGACTGACATTCTTGATGCTTGATGAAATATTCTACAGATCTCTGGTGTACTTTTTGCCTATATGGTTTGTTTCATCTGACCTTGTTTAAATATTTCAAAAATACATGCTTTTTCTCTTTAGGAAAATTGCAAGTTCCTGGAGGTTATTATGACCCTCTGAACCTTCCATAATGTGAAACACACTACCAAGTATAACATGTTTGAAACACAGGCTATTAAATAACATGAAGAGAAAATGAGACCAAAAAAAACCCAAATGACTCTTGAAGAGTAAAAAGAAATAACTGAACACAACATGAGTCACAGAGAAACTGAAAAGGAAATAGCCAAAGCTGCTTTCACATATAATGCATGAAACACTGGAAAGATTATTAAATAGGTAAACGTTTTTTAAAGTTCATTACTTACACCCCTGGGGCTGTCATGGCTAGAAGGACAGGGAGGGTGCTGGGCAACAGGGAAACCAAGTAAGCAAACTGGCATTCGGCCCTTTTCCTTACTCCAGCCATCCACCTGCTCTAACTGAATCTCCCTAATTAATACTGGAATTCTCTGTACAGAGCTGTAAACAGTTTCTACTGCTGAAAAATAAAGCTAGGTTTAAGACTACCAAAATAGAACCTAGTTCAAAGAGGAAAAAGTTTAGCATCTACTTAAAGCCTCTATTTAAAAGTAGTTTCAAAGCCTGATGACGATGTATTCAAGGGGGGGAATTCCAACATGGGGAAAACTTTGCTCTGAGTCTGTGAGTTACAGAGACTTGTCTTGTTTATCGTCTTGTCCTACCACAGTCCTTTGTCCATAGAAAGTGTTCCATGTAGGCCTGTTAACTGAATGAAAGATTTGCTTGAAGACTGTAATTCTTAGATTTTCCTGAAATTCGAGATAAAGTCAAAATATAAGCTAACCCCAAAGTAGAATGCTGAGCTCTGCCCCAGTTAAAATGGATACATGCAATACATAAATGAGTCACTGTTGAGTCTTCTAACCTTATACAGTTGAGATCTGTAACCCTAGTTTGGTTATGTCTTCCTCAAGGATAGAGAAAGATTTGAAATGTATCTTCATATGGCATCTCTTACTGTGATGGTTAATTTTACGTGTCAACTTAGCTAGACCACAGGGTGTCAGATATTTGGTCCAATGTGATTGCTGGTGTTTCTATAAGGTTGTTTTGGATGAGATTAACATTTAAATCTATAGACTGAGTAAAGCAGGTTGTCCTCCCTACTTTGGGTGGGCTTCATCCAAACAGTTGAAGGCTTGAATAGAGCAAAAAGGCTGACCATCCCCTGACCAAAAGAGAACTCCTCCTGCCAGGCTGACTTTGAGCTGGGACACTGGCTTTTCCTGGGTCTCAAGCCTGCTGGCCTTTGGACTAAAACTACACCATAGTCTTTCCTAGGTCTCCAGCTTGCTCACTCACCCTGAAGATGTGAGGATGTGTACACACACACACACACACACACACACACACACACACACACCTTACTAGTTCTGTTTCTCTAGAGAATCCTGAGTAATACACTAACTATGTAGAGATTCCATCAGAAAGCTTTCTTTCTGCTTGGTGTGAAAGAAGTTGGGGGGGGTGGTGGTGAGATGGAAACATCCAGAATAGAGTTTAGGCTCTTTCATGAACTTTTATCCCTCCCACTACATTTTACAAATACTCTGACTTCTTCAAAAGAAAAATAACCATAGAAATGCTCAGCCTGTCTAAGGGACATACACAAGAAATCTCTAGTCCTGAGGCCAAAGTGCCACATGTGAGCACCTATCTTATTAGAAGTGTAAACCTAGAATAATCAAGTTAAAAAAAATCTGGTTATGTGAATTCAAAAATTCCTGAAATTACGAAAAGTAATTATTGTAAGAAAGAGTGCCCAAGAGTAACAGTTAATTCATTTACAAGAAGGTAGTAAGATCAAATAGCCTGATAAAATTTATCTACCAAAGAATACAGACCAGTAAGAAAGACATTAAAATGTTATTTGAAATTGTTATTATCTAAGCAAATAGAAATATTTTCCTACAATGAGCTGTCCAATACCATTTTGTAGAATAGAAATGGCTACACAATTTAAATAGAGCCTTTCGGTAGTTATCACACTCTAAAACGACATGTGGGTGTACATGGGTGGCAAGTTTAAGAGGCAAATGGCTTTCATTCATTAAGCAAAATTAGACCTTAAGACAAACCTGAAAGAAGCCATGAAAATTTACCCATTAGGAAAAAAAATTAAATATGAAATAGTCAATGAAGTGTAGACTCCATAAATGACTGGCGGGTGGCTTCATTTCATAAAGTGGCTGGCTGACACCATAAAACTGAACAAAGTTCAACTACATGTCAAGTTTCACAGTATTTTCAACCCACAATTCAAACTGTCTGTGCTTTAACCTGTAGAAGGATAACAACTGCATCCATAAATCACAGGCTTTTTTAAAATGCATTTTTGTAAATGACAATGTGGGTAATGTTGCAATCCACAAGCCACTATTTCACTGGAAAAAGTGACTGGATATTCTGAGTGGTCATTCACTCTGATTTTCATGTGACATTAAAACAAGCGGCTGTTGTACTATACACTCAAGGTTTGAAGTTTATATGCAAAGACTAAGCATTGGAACACGGTAACTACAGGAATTAGCTGTAATCACAGAATCTGTTTGTATCTGATAAACAGCCGGATTCTATAATTTAATTTTAGGTAGCTGCGTTAGGAAAAAATGAGGAATGATAAGTATGTCTTATTCCATCCTGAGAGTCTATTTGCTGCTCCTGATAAAGGTGATTTGGTGTTTATTTACTTCCACATATCTTCTTTACCCTTCAAAGTTTGTCAAACACGGTCATTTATTGTTTTAATATGTTAAAGCTCAGTGTTTCATTTATGCTTAAAATGGTGGCGTGTTCATATGAAACTTCTCCTAAATCCACATATACTAACATATGTCTTTTTATTTTGGGTAGCCATGAAAATTACTCACTGTACCTGAAAGGCTACAAAAGCAAGAACATATGCTCACACTGTTACCATTTTCCATTATTCATGCCCATACTTTTAGGAAGTGCAAACATTTGTGAGTATCACCCCTTTGAATTCTCACTCCCGCATCTGGAGTGCAGATGTCACCCAGTTCAGTTTCATAGGTAGACAGAATTCAAGAAGCTCTCAAAGTGCTGGAAGTAGAGCTCTTTGGGGAACACCGTAAGGATTTCCAGGTAATCAAGGTTAGTTTCGTATAGAATGTGTCTCTTTTCTTAAAACACTCCTCAGATATAATTGTCCCAGAGCCCGACTAAACAAAATTAAAATTTCAGTCTCACTAGGCACATTTCAAGTGCTTGATAGCTACATGGCTATCAGAGTAGGCAGTGCAGTATAGAACATTTCCATCATCGTGGAAAGTTCTAGTGAACAACATTCCTCTGGACAAATGGGAAGAATATAAGTGAGAAGTAAAGTGACTTATTTGATGCCATATTGTTAGGAAGTGGCGGAATCAAGATGTACCGAGGTCTTGTGGATGCAAATCTTGTTCTCTTTTTTATTTTAATTTCTGGTGAGTATGATTTCTCTTAAGCAAGTATCCTTCAATAGGAGGACAAGATTGGAATCTCCCATCTGAGGGACTCATCTGTATGTAAATTCCACCCAGGTCAACAAAGAGCTGGTGCAAATATTTTGCTCAAGTGTGCACTTACCAGACAGCCTTGGCTACCATAATTGCTGGAATCTCAAACAACAAAACAAAATTCTTACGTATTTTCTATTCCTTTAACAAATATTTAGCAGTGCTGATTATCCTTATTCATGCCAGGCACTATAATAAGAACTTTATAAATATTCACTCATTCTATATGCATAACAGCCCAAGGAAGTAGGTATTATTATTATCGTCCTTATTTTTTAAATGAGGAAACTGAGACTCAGGGAAGATAAGTAATTTACCCAAAGTTATCCAGATAGCGAGTAGCAGAGATGGGATGAAGCCCAGGAGGTTTGTCTAGGGCGCCCGTGCTTTAAACTACTATGCTAGATAGACTCTCCATTAGAAATACAGCACAGCCTCACTCTCACTAGAAGTCACATCAAGAAATATATCTTGATACTATCAGCTTGAGGAAAAAACAAAATAAAACCCTTGTGTCTTTGCAGACAAGGGTAAAGCTTGATGTCAGCCTTCTGATTCTTTACGTTAAATTCCAATGAGCAGGAAGAAAGGGGGGTTTTATGTTACTAGAACTCTTTAAAATTAGAGATGCTACTGCTGGTTATCCTAGATCAGTGCTGTCCAATAGAACTCTCTGTGTGATGGTGATGTTCCAAAGCTGTGCTATTTAATTACAATGGTTACTAGCCATATGTGACTACTGCACGCTTAAAATGTGACTAAGGTGACGGAGAAACTAAATTTTAAATTTCATTTCATTTTAACAAATTTTAACTTAAGTTTCAATAGCCACATGGAGCAAGCAGCATCTGTACTTAATAGCAAAGACCTCGATGGTTCAATTAAGAGCCAAAGAGGGCTCCTTTCTTTCTTCTAAACCTTGTGCTTGCCCATTATGTCCTACATCAAAGAATTATAACTTATCTATTCAGTCATGCAGGTCAGAATGCTTAAGTTATTCTGCACGCCTTACCTCCAGAGATGATCCATCACCAAACTCTGCTCATCAAAAAAAATCCCAAATGTTTGTACATTTTACCATTTCCCCCCAACCACCATGGTCTAAGTCACCATCATTGTTCGCCCAGACAGACACAACATCCCCCCTGAATTGTTTTATCCCTCCACACTTGCTTCCCTTTTTCTAAGTGTAATCATGTCATTCTCTTCATGCAATTTCAGTTGTTCTTGGGAAAAGACTACATTCCTGAGTGCTTATTATATGCCAGGTATTATGCTAGATTCCAGGAATAGTACAATAAGAAAATTGACAAGTTCCTCCTTTTCTGTGTCCCAGAGGCCCTAACTAATCTGAAGTCTGAAGCCTGACTATCATTCCAAAATCACTGTCTCAGCTCTAAATACACCAGCTTTGTGAGAGAAGTCCATTTTTCTGCCCACTGGGAATTTGTAGTACCATATAATAAACGTATCTATGAGGTATGCTAGGTTAGTAAACTAAAGGAGATTACAAATAAATTATAGGCTCGGTTTTCTGACTGAAACACTATCAACATTCAGCTAAGATGAAAAATAACAACAATAATAGTTTTGATATAATGGGTGTCTACTGTGTATATGATTCTTTACATAAGTGATAAGAGTGGTTTCCACACATTAAAGGCCTCTGTACATATGCACCAGGCATTTTTCAATAGCTCTTTTTTTTTTTTTTTTTTTTTTGCGATACGCTGGCCTCTCACTGTTGTGGCCTCTCCCGTTGTGGAGCACAGGCTCCGGACGCACAGGCACAGCGGCCATGGCTCAGGGGCCCAGCCGCTCCGCGGCATGTGGGATCTTCCCGGACCGGGGCACGAACCCGTGTCCCCTGCATCGGCAGGCGGACCCCCAACCACTGCACCACCAGGGAAGCCCTCAATAGCTCATTTTAAACCTCACAATAACCTTGTGCACTTATTATTTAATCCCCTCTTTACAGTTGAGGAAACTGAATTATGGCAGTTAGTTAAATTGTGCCATGCCACATAGCTATTAAGTAGACTTGGGAGAGCCAGGTTTCAAACCCAGAGCTGCACTTACATACACACACACCCCAAATCCCATAGCCATAAGTGCTAGAGTCTCCTGATTGTTCACTTAATTTCTACAGTAGCCCTGTAGGACAAATGATAATATTATTATCTAAAAAGTGAAAAAAACATTGAAAATTGAGAAATTGTGTAACTTTCTAAAAATTATAAGTACGTATCAAATGGCAGATAAAGAGGTTTTGGACTTGGGTTGATAATTATTCCAATTCCGTGTTTTTATCATCACAACGTACACTCTCTCCTACTCAATCCATGTGAAATAAAGAATCCTGGAACAATGGACAAATATGCTTCTGAATGAGCTTTGCCTTATTTGTTCCTGTGGGGCTATGGTAATAACCAAACAGCAAAATAAAACACATATTTCTATCGCCAGCTTGGTGATACTAAGCGCTCTACAGGACATCTCATTCAATGATACCGAGAATCTATAATGATGAACTGAATGGCACACAGCATCTGCCCTCAATGCTAGGAGTTGGTAGGGCCAATGCGCTCTTTCCATGATAAATAATATACCGCATGGTATTCCAGCTGTGCATCAACGTTGCATGAAGAAAAATGAACAGAAGAAGTAACACTCATGAGGTACGAGTCAACAGTGGAGTCCCAATGGGATACTTCTTTATGCATCACTTTTGGATATTTAGGACTTAAGATTTTCCTCAGAGAAAGCAAACAAGAGAGACAGAAAGAAACACAAAGAGAAACAAAGCGGAAGAGATAGAACACTATTACAAACATCTATGAAATTCATCAGTTTGAGGTTTATTCAGTATCTATGAGACCTAAACAGAATAGCTGACTCCTTATTACTTTTCCCACTAATCAGTGTTTCTTTAAGGTCAGTAAAGATTTTCAGTGTGCTTTTATCTAAGTATGCAAATGTCAGTAGACGTCTCAAAAGTCATGTGCTTCAGCCAGGCCAAAATAAACACGGTGTAAGATGATGAGGCTGGAGATGTAGGTAGACAGGAGCCCTTGTTTGCCTTGTAGGCCGTGTGAAGGGGAAACCTCGTCTGGTGATAAATTTTGAAAAGAAGATCTAACCACGTTCAATGGACAGGTTGGCTCACTATGTGGTAAAATCCTACTGTACAACTTTTTGAAATAGAATTTATATGAATATATTCTAGTTCATAATTCCTAGTATATACTTTTAACATTTTTTAAATGGCACTCCTGTAGCATTATTGGTTTGAAATAATATGAACCTTTTTGAATGTAATAGTCACAAAATGCTTTAAGATAAGGTGCAAGGTCAGAAAATTAAGTATCTTCCTCATTTCTTTCAAACTAGGTATATTGCTTAGAAAACCCATTTAATAGTGTATGATAATATTTAAGTCAGCATGTAGAACATGTCTCTGAAATGTAACCTGTGCAGCAACTAGGATTTCAACCTGGGATTTCAAAGTATCTTACTATTTTTTTGCATATATAAGAATATACTGCATTCAAGAAATAGATTTAAGACTAGATAGATAGACAGACAGATAGATACACTTATCATAGGTCTGTAATATAGCTCTAAAAATGAAGAATATAGAATATTTGAAATATATAGTATTGAACAAAACAGTGTCTTCATTGACATAAAATATTTTATCACCATGAATTTAGTATATGTACGATATTTACAAACACTAATATCTAAGAGAAAGCATTCACATTCTCTAAAAGAAGTGTTAGCAAGATTTTTATTTAAACTTTCTATGTCCCAAATTCTATTACATTTTCCCTACTAAAGGGTTTGGTTCAGATGTTTATATTTTATTTACAAGATTGTTCCTCTGCCTGGTACACACAAATATTTATGTCTTATATAAAACCTAAGGACATCTTAAAGTTAATTGTTATAAATTATTCTTATCCTTTCTTTTAGACTCCCAAAATTATATTCAAGGAAGTTTCTCTCCTTCCTCACCCCTGGGACCAATGAAGAAAAATATAAAGAGAGCAGAAATGAAACAGGAGAAAAAGAGAAAAATACATGATATAAATCAAACTAATTTTTTCGTGGGGAGTTTTATGGACCATGAGGTTCATTGTCACCGAAATACTTCATTTCTTTAAAACTTTTGTACCATAATAAGTTTTCAAACATCATATTATAATGTAGAAAAGTATATATTTTGATAAAACCAAACACCCTATGGCCACCCAAGCCTCCCATCTAAACATATATGTGTGCACACCATCATTTAATATGGTATGTGTAGCTGCCATGGAGCTTCAACGTCACAAGTTCCATCATTTCTTCTATTAACTGACACATTTCAATGTTGACTAAGCAAAGCAAACTTTTTTTTACTTAACATCTCTATTGGAGTATAATTGCTTTACAATGGTGTGTTAGTTTCTGCTTATAACAAAGTGAATCAGTTATACATATACATATATCCCTATATCACTTCCCTCCTGCGTCTCCCTCCCACCCTCCCTATCCCACCCCTCTAGGTGGTCACAAAGCACTGAGCTGATCTCCCTGTGCTATGCAGCTGCTTCCCACTAGCTATCTATTTTACATTTGGTAGTGTATATATGTCCATGCCACTCTCTCACTTCGTCCCAGCTTACCCTTCCCCCTCCCCACATCCTCAAGTCCATTCTCTAGTAGGTCTGCGTCTTTATTCCCGTCTTGCACCTAGGTTCTTCATGACCATTTTTTTTGTTTGTTTTTTAGATTCCATATATATGTGTTAGCATATGGTATTTGTTTTTCTCTTTCTGACTTAACTTCACTCTGTATGACAGACTCTAGGTCCATCCACCTCACTACAAATAACTCAATTTCGTTTCTTTTTATGGCTGAGTAATATTCCATCGTATACATGTGCCACATCTTCTTTATCCATTCATCTGTTGATGGACACTTAGGTTGCTTCCATGTCCTGGCTATTGTAAATAGAGCTGCAATGAACATTGTGGTACATGACTTTTTTTGAATTATGGTTTTCTCAGGGTATATGCCCAGTAGTGGGGTTGCTGGGTCATATGGTAGTTCTATTTGTAGTTTTTTAAGGAACCTCCATACTGTTCTCCATAGTGGCTGTATCAGTTTACATTCTCACCAACAGTGTAAGGGGATTCCCTTTTCTCCACACCTTCTCCAGCATTTTTTGTTTGTAGATTTTTTTATCATGGCCATTCTGACCGGTGTGAGGTGATACCTCAGAATGGGAGAAAATATTTGCAAATGAAGCAACTGACAAAGGATTAATCTCCAAAATTTACAAGCAGCTCATGTAGCTCAATATCAAAAAAACAAACAACCCAATCCAAAAATGGGCAGAAGACCTAAATAGACATTTCTCCGAAGAAGATATACAGATTGACAACAAACACATGAAAGAATGCTCAACATCATTAATCATTAGAGAAATGCAAATCAAAACTACAAAGCAAACTTTTGAAGTAACACAAAATCTGAAGAAAATACTCAATATAAACAAAGTACGTGGCAACACTAAAACAAGCTATAAAAATTTTATAGGTGGTAGTTTGGCAAGACCTACACAACTTGCCTGCATGCAACCCAAGGTGAAGGACTGTAAAGCCTGTGGCATTATAAACACAGGCAAAAATACACATAAACACACACACACACACACATCTTCTATGTATTTAGGATCTCTGAGCTGTCTTCAACATGTACTCTCCTTTTTCTCTCCATTGCACTAACTCTATAATAAACCAGTTGTGTTTTCCCCCCCATCCTTCAAGGAGGCTAGATCAAAGAACTGGGCTACTTTATAATGCCACATCCCTTAGGTATCACGATTATAGAATCATTTAGTAAACTCCTCAGAAGCGAGGTGTTATACTGATACTTGGTAAGCAGGACCTCCCCGTCTTCCCTTCCCAACACATAATTCCAGCATAGCACTTAAGAGGTTATACATCACTGCTGTCTCCTTGATACCCCTGCTGGAAATCTGCATATTTATAACATTTTTAATCAGATTATGTGAGTCTGCAATGTGAACCATGGATCTTTTTCTTTTTTATTTATATTTTAATTGAAGAATTGTTCATTTATAATGTTGTGTTAATTTCTAGTGTACAGCAAAATGATGTAGTTATACATATATGTATATATTCTTTTTCAGATTCTTTTCCATTATAGGTTATTACAAAATATTGAGTATATTTCCCTGAGCTATACAGTAGGTCATTGTTGTTTACCTGTTTTATATATAGTAGTGTGGATCTGTTAATCCCAAACTCTCTGCTCTCCCTTCCCTCCGCTATCACCTTTGGTGACCATAAATTTGTTTCCTATGTCTGTGAGTTTATTTCTGCTTTGTAAATAAGTTCAATTGTATCATTTGTTCATAAAAAAGTGAACCATGGATTTTAAGGAAGCAAGGCCATTGGCAGAAAAGCCGTTATAGACCACTACACTATCACAGGCAAGAAATGATGGTGGTTGGGATTAGAATGGATAGAGTGAAAACATAAAAAATAAATGAATTTGAGGGAAACTGTGGAATTAGCATGATTAGAAATTGATACTTGAACTGGAATGTGGAATGTGGATAGGTTTGGTGAGACAAGACAAAAATACTTATGTTTTATGTTTCTGCATTGAACTGTTGAAGAGAGGGTGGCATTTACTGAGATAGGAATTATTTGAGGGAGAATGATTTAAATGTGATACCAGGGCATGGTAATCATGGGGACCAAAAGTCTGCTTTCCACAGTGAAGCTCACGAAGACGAGGGTAGATGTAGAAAATAAAGACACAGTATTTCTTCTGGGTGGTGGGTTTAGAGTGATTTTTTTCTTCTTTTTTATATTTTCACTATTTTCTATAGTGACCATATATTATTTTTACAGAAAAAAATTACCACACATTTTATATATTTTTAAAAATATGGCCTCAGGAGCAAAGAGGCAGAAAATTGCTAATATAGGCCTTTATTCACAACAGTAAACATAACTTGTCATCTACGATTTCCTGCCTGTGAATTTTTGGGGCCTAAACCGTAATATAAAAGTCAAAGTTTAGCATTGTGAAAACACGTCACCGCCAACGCAACGGATGTTATATATCTGAACTTGAACTCAGAAGGTATTAGTGCTTAGGCCAATCAGAGGGAGGCCCCAAAGAATTTAAACTCTATCACAGCCCTAAGACTTTGTGTATGTACAATCTCAAAGTTAATAAAAGTAGTTCACGTTGAGTCCAATGTCCCACTAAGGGACTAATAGCAAGAGAAGTTTTAGATGGCAGCTGCAGGCAAGGGCACTCGGTATGAGTGAGGGAAAGTAGCTGCTGTACCATTATGTCCCTGCCAACATTTACTCCATATCATGACGGCTGAGAAGGACATTTTCCTCACGGATACATACAGGTACGCACTAGGCAAAGAGGCGTACCATGCACACACCTGGTCCCTGCCAACAGACTCACACTAACTTAGCCTGTCAGGTGTTTACCAATCCCAGACATGATAAAATTAATAATATACCTTCAAATGCATGAGTGGGATTTCATTCTTACCGAGTTAAATAGATTACAAAACTACTAATAATGCCTTGTCTTTAAGACACAGTTGTGACTAGACATCTACCTAATATTCCCTAAATTCCCTTTCTTACTTGCTATTTTTTTTCACAGTTAAATCCATACTCAAACTTAGGAAATCTCTACCTGCGAGTTTATGAGGCTGGTATCAATCATAGCAGTCTTTTCAGAAAATTTTCCGTTTTCTATTCCCTTGGTAAAGGAGGGAAGTTATGTAACAAAGTATTCAAAGAATGCCCTAATTACCCCTATAGGGAGATGACAACACACCAACACCGAGAAGTTGTAGAAAAGTTTACGTCTGGGGTGAAAAGTGAGACTGAAAGAGTCAGTGGCTCATGAAAGAAAGTGTAGGATTGTCAAAATCCAGACTTCACAGAAGTCTGACCATGTTTGCAAATTCATCATCTTGGTAATTGAGAGGAAACATCTCACTTTTGTAAAATATTTTGTAAAATACTTACTATTTGGTCCTTAAGGAAAAGTTTTTGCAACCCCTGTTATACAGCTAAATTCATACTGTGATTACTGACTTTCCTAAGAAAAAAAAAGAAAGAAAGAAAAGGAAAGAAAGACTGTATATCTATGTCTGTGTGTCTGTCTATCTCTCTGTCTATCCATCTATAACTATCTCCATCCATCCACAGGTCCTATGAATAGGGACTTAATGGCAGCTTTTATCTACTGCTCATTTACTTACTGCTCTTCACCAACTAAAATGATATAATTTAGTTAATAGTTATTTTAAAGATTCAGAAAGTAGCTGTTTCAGTTACTTAGCATAATATAAAGTTGCCCTGGCACCTTTTTTTTGAAGAAAAGACTCGAAGCTTTTAAAAAAATAATTCTCTCAAGATAGATTTCCAAGCATGAAAATGAAGCACCTTGTACTCTTTGCAACTACTGAAAGATAAGGGCACGATGACACCCACAGTCTTCATCAAACCACCTAAGAAAATCCATTAAAATTGTGCTGTTGAGAGGAAGGTTGAGGTAAGTATAACACTTCCTGGGATCTGAGTAAGACTAGGGGTAAAAGAGTCCATTTGCAGTGACATGGATGGACCTAGAGATCGTCAAACTGAGTGAAGTAAGTCAGACAGAGAAAGACAAATACCATATGATATCGTTTATATGTGGAATCTAGAAAAATGGTACAAATGAACTTATTTACAAAACAGAAATAGAGTCACAGATGTAAAAAACAAACTTATGGTTACCAGGAGGGAAAAGGGGGGAGGGATAAATTGGGAGATTGGGATTGACATATACACACTACTGTATATAAAATAGATAACTAATAAGAACCTACTGTATAGCACAGGGACCTCTACTCAGCACTCTGTAACGACCGATATGGGAAAAGAATCTAAAAAAGAGTGGATACATGTCTATGTATAACTGATTCACTTTGCTGTACAGCAGAAACTAACATAACCTTGTAAATCAACTCTACTCCAATAAAAATTAAAACAAAACAAAAGAGGCCGAAAAAAGAACTTCAGAGTAAAGCTCTGTCTGGGCCGGAGATTTCACCCAACCAAGAAAAATGTTTCAAGTCCTTCTGTAGGACAATGTCCCATTCTTACATTCTTAATTTGTTATGTTATATCATGTTAATTTCATATTATAATTTAATGATTACAGTATATTAATTTATATTATATTATAAATATAATTCTTAATTTAAATTATTGTCTCAGTTGGATAGCATGTATCTTCGAGGGTAGATTCTTTAAGAAAGTTTGGTGAACGACATTTTCTGAGCTTCTGCGTATTTAAGTATGTCATTTCCATTGCCTTCATTCATTAAAAAAAGTCATAACTTGACCCTATATAATAAAGTGGGCCACAACTTTTTCTCTCAAAAAATCAAAAATCAGTAGATGTTACTCCATGGACTTCCGCAGAGAAGTAAGTATAAGGTTAGTCTAATTTTAGCATGTAAAATAAAAACCTGCATAAGTTTTCACTGTTTCCAAGTTTTTGCATGAATTGTTCTTTCCCAAGAAAGAACATTTGAGAAGAACTTATTGTGTTTGTCTTCCACATCCGAGATGTGATTTCTTAGTGTCAAATCTGTTCTTCTCTGCTGGCTTTGTGGATTTAATTTGCCTACTGCATTTTAAAATTTCATTATTCTCTCCATTATTCTTTTCTTCTCAGCATTTTTCCTAAAAGGTGATGGTTCTCAACTTAGGGTTTTCTAACTCCTTTTCATAATAACCATACCTTATATTCTACTGAGATCGCTAGTCAATTTCCTTACAATCTTTCCTATTTCCCTTTTGAGTCTTCAACATGATTTTTTCTCTACTTTTCTTTAGAAAGTTTTAAAGATTCATAATTGATTTTTTTTCAACACATTTTAATGGTGGGAGATTTACACAGAAAAGGTGTAATGTAAGCCACAAATGAGAGTCACACATGTGATTAAAATTTTCTAGTGGTCAGTAGTCATATGTAAAAAGTAAAAAGATATCATATTTTAGATTCTACATGATATCACTTATATGTGGAACCTAAAATATGACACAAATGAACCTATCTTTGAAACAGAGTCATGGACATAGAGAACAGTCTGGTGGTTGCCAAGGGGGAGGGGTTTGAGGAAGGGATGGAGTGGGAGTTTGGGGTTAGCAGATGTAAGCTATTATATATAGAATGGATAAACAACAAGGTTCTACTGTATAGCACAGGGGACTATATTCAATACCCTGTGATAAACCATAATGAAAAAGAATATAAAAAAATGCATATAATATCTATAACTGAATGACTTTGCTGTATAGCAGAAATTAACAAGACATTGTAAATCAACTATACTTCAATAAAAAATAAAATTAAAAGTAAAAAGAGAAGCACATAAAATTAATATCATATTGTATTCAACCCCAGTAGAGCCAAAATGTTAACATTTCATTATGAAATCAGTCTTTTTTTGTTTGTGTGCTATGAATTCAAAATCTGGTGTTTATACTACACTTGGCAGAACATCTCAAAGTGGGCTAATCATATTTCAAGTGATTAATAGTCATACAGGGCTAGGAGCCATCGTACTGGACAATGCAGATCTAGATTTTTATGTTATCATCATACTTTAAGAAAAAATGTTTCATAAAAAAAAAATTAATGTAAGAGACAATCATAAATCACTTTCTCTTACCTACACAAATCTTCTTTGATTTGAAGAGAGATCAATTCCTTAGGAATATGAAAAGAAAGTATGCTCTCTGACATCTGCTCCCGGATTCGCATCCACTTATTGTCAGATGTGGGAAATCTATATAATTTACACACTGGGTTCTTTAACACTGGAAAAGGAGAAAAAAATAAAGCTAATAGTTAAATTATAAAGATATGCACTTTAGATAAAGATCAATTAACAAAATCATTAATCAGGATACCATTCTAATTTGATCACAATTTTTTATCATAATCCTTAGTGTGACTGAGTTTCTAAGAATTTTCTCCTTATATCTTATTTTTTTCAGTAGCTTCTTGGATATAGTTTTTATTGAATTAAAAAGTGATACAACAAATTCCAATTCATAAATGTGGCTACTATGGCTCTCTGACATACCACCTATTAATTCCTTTTCCTTCTAAAGATTTTCTTAAAGTATATGTAATTATAAATATAGATGAAAATATATGGATTTATACACCATACATGCTTTGAAAAAATACATTTCTGGATTTCTTCCAATCACTCTTAGTCAGCTTTACCCACTTATATAGTAGGTGACAACTGATATGTTATATTAGAGGTTTTAAATGACCTTACTACCAAAAGCGACTTTGTTCTTAAATGTCAGAAAGGTTCATTCCTTGGCTTAAGATCTATTACAATTCAAATATTATTCATACTTCAGTGTCAATAAGTTAATAACACTTTCCTAAAACCATATATTATCAGAAGCAAGACAGGGAGACTATGAACAAGCTGAATATTTGAGATGGGTGACAGTGATTAGGGGAGAAATAACATGGTCATGTCATCAAGGATTTTAAAAGATTTAAAGAAAAAGTGTAGGGCTAGATATTAAGATAATACTTTATACATTTTTTGTGAGGCCAGCATCCCTACCACACTACCAAGTCCTATATTTCAGGGCAGGATTTTATTTCCATTGCTGTTGGATAAAGAATATAAGAGAAATATATCAAAGCTTAATGGACAACAAAATGTCAGGTGAATCACCAGTCAAGGACCTATGATTATTTGGCTCCAGTTTACCAATGAAGCTAATTAAAAAGAGAATTTGATATTGAAGTGGATGTAAGACTTTAAATAACACCCAGCCTGGTATGTGGCCCAAGTCTTTTCAACATAGGGAGTAAAATACCTTTCTCCTTTTAGTGTTTTATAAGGCTGTGTCTCATTCATTCTCATTTATATTTCCGTGTCTCATTGGAAATATAAATATATTTCTGAGCATTAAAATGAGGAACTATTCATCCATTCTGCAACTACCATTCTCAGAGGTCCAGTCTGACAACTGTCATTATCAGAATTGATACTAAATAGGAAACCTTTATTTCAAACATCTCATTCTTTAACGACCAGATTCAAAGCTCCCGGCACACTTATCTACCCCTTACAAGAATTAGCTAGAATGTTCACTTGTTAAAAGCATCAATAGAAGCAAGAAGACGATAGAATATTTCCAGGATGTTGAGAGGCAATATTTTAAATCTAAAGTTGTATGTCTAAAGGATTATGTTTTTGCCATAAACATGACCTTTTAAGTTTTATCAATTAGATTATATCACAGATCCATATATAAGGCTAATTATACTTATTTTCTTTCTCTTTTTAATGAGGTATAAAGGTATAATTGACATATAACATTATATTAGTTCCAGGTATAGAATGTAATGATTCAACATCATTTGTATATTTGTATATATTGTGAAATGATTACAATAAGTCTTGTTAACATCTGTCACCATACATTGTCACAAATTTTTTCTTGTGATGAGAACTTTAAAAATCTCTCTTAGGAACTTTCAAATATGCAATACAATATTATTAACTACAGTCACCAAGCTGTACATTACATCCCCATTTCTTATTTATTTTATAATTGAAAATTTATATCTTTTGACACCCTTCACCTGTTCCACCCACCACCATCCCCTGTCTCGGGCAACCACCAATTAGTTCTCTGTTTCTATGAGTTCTTTTTTTTATTTGTTATGTTTTATTTTGTTTTTGCTTTTAGATTCTACATATAAGTGAGTTCATACAGTATCTGTCTTTCTCTGTCTGATATTTCACTTATCATAATGCCCTCAAGGTCCCTCCATGTTGTCACAAATGGCAAGATTTCATTCTTTTTTATGGCTGAATAATATTCCGTGTGTGTGTGTGTGTGTGTGTGTGTGTGTGTGTGTATCACATTTTCTTTATCCATTCGTCAGTGGAAACTTAGGGTGTTTCCATGTCTTGGCTATTGAAAATAATACCGCAATGAACACTGGGATGCATATATCTTTTTGAATTAGTGTTTTCATTTTCTTTGGATAAATACCCAGAAGTGGAATTGCTGGATCATATGGTAGTTCTATTTTTAGTTTTTGGAGGAATCTCCATATTGTTTTCCATAGTGGCTGCACCAATTTACATTCCCACCAACAGTGCATGAGGGTTCCCTTTTCTCCACTTCTTGCCAATAACACTTGTTATTTCTTGTATTTTTCATATCCATTCTAACAGATGTGAGGTGATATCTCATTGTGGTTTTGATTTGCGTTTCCCTCATGATTAGTGATGTTGAGTAACTTTTCATGTACCTGTTGGACATCTGTGTGTCTTTGTAAAAATGTCTATTCAGATCCTCTGCCCATTTTTAATCAGAATTTTTTTTTTTTTGCTGTTACTGAGTTGTATGAGTTCTTTATATATTTTGGATATTAGCCCTTATCAGATGTATTTTCTTTTATATGAAATACAGAAACTTACAGCCAATGAAAGAAACTATGATATTTCATTCATCTTTAAAGTGACAATGTTTTAAAGATGTAAGAATTTTACTATAACCTCTATTGCCCTATCTCTAGAGGTGGAGAAGAAAAACAATGTATGTACGGAATTCAGTATATTGTAAGTCAGGTTAAACCATTTATGGGATCTCAGGAATTCTAATATAGCTAACATGATCAGGAATATAAACGTATCCTTTTATAGTAAGACAGAAATAGTCTCTGTTTCTTTTTTTTCTGTGAAATGTCCACATTTTTCCTTAGTAACCTAAGTAAATATTCAATTACTTGGGTTAGCTATACTTAGTATATACACTGCTTTTTAACCTCTGCTTTTTTTTTTTTTCAGGATTACACAGAATCTTTGTATCTCCCAAACCATGGTTTAAAAACCCTTCGATTTTTCTTGCCTTTAATAAAACAATAATATTTTAGAAAATTTGTATTTTTAATTAAGTTGAAAAATATGATATTCTTTATTTTATCTGTTATCACAAAACTAGTCCTTCAACTTTTGATTTTACTGTTTTCATTTTACTGCTTTTCAGTGTATTCTAAATATAAATCTTTGTAGAAGTAGAGTGGTAGAAATCAAGGACAGTGTGATTAATGAGCTCCAGAACTATCCTCCGACCACCCGAGACACAACATCCAGGACCCTGTGGGAATGCTGCTGTTTTTTTAAGGAAAGCACTTGGGACAAATAATAAACAAAAAAATCAGGCCACATGATCTAGCCCCCCCCGGAAAATTCCCAATAATGTCTCCTATCTAACTTTCATGCTATAGGTTCTAACCTTTTGAAACTCATAGATCTCTAAACATTAGTATTTAACTGCACATAGCTATTAGGATCTCAATGTAGACATAGTGGAATCCACTTTACAACCAAGTCTGATCCAGTAGCTTTGCTTATTGAATACCTACTACGTATAAAGCAAGAACACTTACTGTTTCTCAAAATGCCACATAATGGATTATGACTTAGAAAATACAAAATATATATATGGCCTGACTTTTAATTACCATGAAATTTGTTCCAATGGCTACAAGCAGACCAGATAAGATGTTCTCAACTCAAAATTTTGCTGGGTTCATAGTGAGGAGATTTCTGCCATCCTCATATAAAAGAAAGGCAAGGTATTCATTATCAAATATTGAACAGTGGACCATAAATGATGAATGCTTTTGTCGTTTTATAAATGCTTCTCCCCTATAGCAGAGATACAGTTTCAACAATTCTGCACACACACTCCAGCTGTGTAAATGAGCTCACCACTTTCAGCTCTGGCTTTCCACTGATGTCAAGTATTTCTTCATGTAGGAGATGCATTTCTGACCATACAACAGGCTCAACTCAGCAAAAACAACTATCTAACTTATCTATTATAAGTTCTTTTTAAAGAGAGCCCTGTGTGTATTATCTTCATTTTTTTTCACTGCTTTTGCCAAAACAATTGCTAAAAATATCACGTGACAGATTCTACCAAGGGAAGAGTAGTGAAGAGATTTTGGACACCACCACAGTCTTAATAATGACTTAATAAAGTTCTAAGATGGTCCAGATATGAATACATTCCCACTGAGATCCACCCTCTAAGGTGAACACAGGGACAGAAAGTAAATGACAGAGTTTTTCTCCTAAAATTGCAACACAACTCAAATTTCCACATCATTTATTCCAGACACTGTAAAAGGCCTTTTTAATACAGTAGCACACCACCTGCTTTTCCAGCAATTGTGAAAGCCAAGTGCTCCAGTTCTGAAGTATCAAAGTAAAGATGCCAAGGAAATGTTCAACAAAGCCAAAACATAGACAGCACATTAAAAAAGGATGGCTGTTCAAGCAACCTGGGGCAGAAAAGATAAACCAGAGTGATATCATAGGGATGATCTTCTCTTTCCTGTGTCTGTGTTGGGGACATCAGTGGATTAGACAAGGAGTTTTGGAAATTTGGATTCAGGGTTGAGGGGATCATCAGAATGCCAAACAATTAAGATTGTCTTTAATACAGTTCTCTGGAATAAGCTCATCTGTGATTATCTTCATGCAATTTCTTGCTTTCAGGAGGTGGTAGATGTCACGTATTTAAATGGAATCTGACTTCATTGGCTTCAAGCTTTACAAAATCATTATTTTAATGTACTGTAGATTCTTGTAGAGAATCTATTCATTCTATAGCTTTTAATCATGCAGTTGTTTAATAGTTTCATCATTCAGCTGAATGTACATGCATTGCCTATTCTCCAAATGCTACATTACACTTAGTAAAGATAAGTCTGTGTAAGCCAATTAGATAATGACAGTCTCTCATTTGTAGTTGAAAATATCTTAGATTTAGATACATACATCTTAAATGTAGATTGGCTCTTTTTAAGATTAGATGAGAACTAAAAATCCTAAAGAGAAATCACTAAAAGACTATCCTAAGCAAGGCTTACAAAAGAGAAAGTAAGAAAGCATGACGGGAGCTCAGAAAACACAGCAAAGAAAGATCTCTTTTAAAATAATAAAGATGAAGAAAACTATTAAAAAATAAATTCCCCCAGAATTTTAAATTACTTTTCTTTAGTTGTGTTATAAAATCTAAATTATGTTATTGTTTGTGCTGTTTTTAAAGGAACAAATAAGAATAGAAATAGTATGTAAGCTGAGTCAGACAAAGTGCTGCTTCCCTAGTCTAGCCAAACCCACAAGCTCTTGGCCTTCCATCTTCAATTCAAGGCCAAGAACAAGAAAAACTATTACAGATGCAGAATAAAACATAAAGATAATATTTGTGGGGATTTAGTCTCCAACTGGTGAAAACTGGCGAGTTCAATGTGTAGAATTTGGAGCTTTGGTTTTGGGTGGTCAGAAAAGAGATTTGCTTCATTCACTCTAGTGTGAATGATTTTCCCTGTTCATTCTAATTCAGTCATTAAAGTAAAGGACAGATCTACAAAAGTGTCCTTTTCTGGTTCATATTTCATGCTGAGCAGCCTGGAATGACCTGCGGTTCATGGAACTCAAGTTGTTTCTTGCCAATTTGCCTCTGTTCAAGGTATTCCCTGCACCTCAAAGGAACGCTCCTTTTTCCTGGCTACACATAATCATCCTATAAACTCAGCTCAGCAAGCACCTCCTCCAGGAAGCCCTTCTTGACTTCCCTCTGCTCCCTCCCTACAGTTGTTTCTCTTTTGTACTCCCCATCCCCATCTCTATCATGGTTCTTATCAGTTGTGCTATAATTGTCTGTTTACTGCTCTGTGTCCCCCATTAGAATGTAAACTTGTGAAGGCCATGACTGTACAGTTTTCTTTGTCCTCATGTTATCTCCTGTACCTAGCACAGTGCCCAGTATATGCAAACATTCCACAGAAATGAGCTTAAACCTTACACCTCAGATGTTTCTCATCATTACTTTCCCTAATAGGTGAACAGTTAGGGCCGTGACAACTGTGTAAATTGAGAGGGAAAAATGCAAGAGGGAAGGACATAACTAAAAACCTCTCTTCAAGAGAGAGCACAGGCATCAGAATAAAAGAAGGAAAACCACAGCCGAGAGAAAGCCCTGCTCACATTTGTCCACAAAATGTTAACCTTTTGACTATATCCTCTTCTTGCCTTTATTTTTCTTCTAGTTTACCTAAGGTGGGCAGTGGAGGGGCTAATAAACTTACAACAGGAAGACAGCTGAAGTATTTAAAAGTGTCTAAGAGATGATTTCTTTGATTACTAGGCAGTGAAATTCACTCTTCCATTGAAGCTACTTAACACCATAAGTATGTTAATGAAAACATGAAAATTCCAAAAGAGCAAGGTTAATGGTGTGAACTGAGAATGCCACCTTCCATATTAGTAAACAAAAGATGTTGCAGCCATCCAGTCATCACATTACAGCCTCCCAGAGGGAGAACCCCAAGGGAACTTGGGATGGAAGCAAAGAATGCCTGCCATCTAGCTGTCAACTGCTATAGCCACCCTGCTGGCACACCCTGAGGAGACTCAGGATAAGAAAATGCAGGATACTGGCCCCAGATAGCTGAGGTGCACATCAAAGGAATGATCTCAACGAGCCCAGACTTTGCATCTTCCCATACATAGAAAAGTGCTAATTTCATTAACTTGAGATGTCTGGTTTTCTTTAATTACCAATAATCTGTTGATGTTCCGACTACCTGCTCTTTGTTGCAAAAACTCCTATATATCTTGGCTACTGCCTCGCCTCTTTGGAGCAGTTCCTCAGAGTGATCTGAGAGTCCTATCTCCGGGGGCTTGAAGTCCTAAGAATATCCGCCAAATAAAACATAACTCTCGACTTTTAGGTTGTGTGTGTGTGTTTGTTTGTTTTTTCAGTAGACAATGGACTCCATTGGATTTGTTAAAACAGCAAAGGGCAAAGAAATCTGGTGAGTAAGTAAGTATAAAGGATAAAGGGCCAATGTTATAAGCCAAGATGGTCCCATATTTTACACATCATGGAGTTATAAATACAAGGGCAAAATCTATTTAAACTAGTATGGAGAAAATACAACAGAGATATCTTTGTTAGCATAAATTGATATGATATAAAATTTGACAAGGTAGTTGATTTAGTACCTCATGAATGAAAAGAAAAAATGGGGAAAATGGGATTTGTTTTTTGGCTGGAATTCCTCAGGACTCAAAATGAATATAGGGGGAAATATTTTTCAATGTCTCTCAGAATATCTCCTAAAATATTCTGTCATGCCTTGCTTTACATGAGGTGGTAGTGAGGAGAATGTCACCCAATATTCATTTCAACTGTGTGGTATTGTGAAAGGCAGTTAAAGTCTATGGTGCCATATGAGGCAGGAAAAAACTTAAAATGAGAATTTCATAGTAATTTTTAGGGAGAGTAATAAATTCTTTTATTTCAAACCTAAATGATTCAATTTGAACATCTTTCTCATGGAGAGAAGAATAACAGTGCAATTTTCTGTTACCTGAAGCGTCAATTCAAACGATAAGATATACCCATTATTAGTCATTTGACAAATATTTACTGAGTGCCTATTGTATTCTGGCCCTGGAGACACAGAAATAAATAAGCAACGTTTCTTCTTAAATAGCACACAAGCAGGCATCTTCCGTACAGCAATAGTAGTAGATGGCTTAATCCTATTGGGGGAAAAAGAATCAAAGATATAGTGGACTATTTCGAGAAAAATTGCGATTTATCTGTGAGGTAAGAAGAAAAACACCAATAAATTCTCCAAACAGGAGGGAAATTGCCTGTGTTTAGGGCTGAAAGCAGAGTAGTCCCCACATTGTGGCTTAGGTTCTAACTTACACAGTCATGGAAATCATCGTTGTCAGATACACCCTCTGTGAGGGCAATGGACACACACACTTTAATGTAAAGCATGAAAGTCGTCTTTAAAAACTATCAAGGATAATTTCATGACTCAAGCAGTATGGAATTCAACCAAGAAAGATGCTGTATCAGATCGAATGCTTGCTGACAGGGGGAAACTCACTTGAAATGTGAAGATAATAGGAAACTTGGTGACGGGGCCCATTAGCTCCTCAGATTGGGCATAATAATATCAAAGTCCATGGACTGAAGTATTCTGTAGCATTATACTTTTACAAGGAAAATTGGTAGATTCAGGAAATCTAGAGAGAATTGTCTCCTTGACAAAAATGTTTAAAAAGCTTATCTGTGGTCAGGCTTATTAAAAATAAATAACTCCTGAGAAAGACAACTGTAAGTGACAAAGAATAGATATGTGACTCCATGTGAGACTGATGAAAATGAATACTTTCATGAAGTATTTCTAAAACGAAGGAAGACATAGCAAAAGCTGAACTATGCTCTACAGACTTCAGACACTGAGAGCCAAAAAGGAAATCAAAGACTGTCCAGGTCAATTTGCTCATTGCAAAAGAATTGATGTCCAAAGAGGCTGACTTGTCTGGCAGGGTCACACTGCTGGTTAGCAAATTTAGGCTGTGACACCGGTTCTTCAGAAGAGTCTGTCCAGTGCTCTGATATTAAGACCACCAGAGCACATTTGTTCTTGTTCTGCTGTAGGCAAGGCACCTCAGTTGATGAGACTTAGCAGGGCACCCAACTCCGTGACCAGATAAGAGACTCTGCTGTCTACACTTCCCTCTGTTCAAAAATAACTTCCCCTCCCCCCATCCCCCAAACAATACCTCAACAACAGTGCTAAGTGCTTTCACTACCATTTGCTTAAATGAATAAACAAACAATTAAATGGGTAAATCTGTTATTTTAACAACTTTATTTGATGAACTACAGAATTAAAAAATTAAGCAAAATGAGAACCTCACAATTCTAATACTGTACCTTCTAGTGCGTTTCCTGTTTCAGAGAATATAAAAGCCAACAGCTGAAAGGAATTTGTTTTCTCCTATAACTAAGGTACTTATACACCTTTTTTATGGAATTGTAAATTCTGCCCCCTCTCCTTTTTCTCATCTCTTTTCTCCTCCTGCCCTCAACTCCCCAGGCTCCCAACATACACATTCAACTTGAGAGGCAAACAGGGCATGAAAAAGGTGAGGCCCGAGGGGGAAGAGCTTTTTCTTTGTAGTCTCACAATAGATAAGTGAATTTCCCAAGTCAGGCACTAAACCTCTAGAGATATAAATAGAATAGTGAGGACCAGCTATGAGCTATGACATCCTTTTGCACTCACTCAGGAAGAACTTCATCACTCACTTGAGACTGGCAAGTTCCATATAATACATGAATACAGAGACTTGAGAAGAATGTCAATAACTCCCTTCACCTAAAGATTTTGAAAAACTACCAGATGGGAATATAGTGGATTAATTCCAAGGTTGCTGAGTTTAGACAAATAAATAGAAAAAAAGACCAAGGTACACACAAACCAAAGTCATAGGCGCACAGTCCAGCTACATATGCTATATGTGCACAACACACTTAGATTTGGAACAGAAACATTTCATATATAGCACTTAGTTGTACTTTAAAATAACTTTTTAAAAAAAATCTAGCTTTTATAACATTTGACTGTCATTTAGCCTTGTCTTTCCCTGATATAAGAAGGCTCATAGAAAATATTTGTGACAAATATATTCCAGGCACTTCCGGATTGCCTGGACTAGGGACATTGAGAAATATCATCAGACCTAAGTGGAGAATCACCACCAAAACTGTCACCTCCAGGAAAAGGGAAAAGCAGTAATCAATCACCTTTCACTCCACTGAGTATATTTAAATTGCAGAGTGCAGCTGCTTCCATCACTTCCATATCACTTTTTGTCATATTACGGTTCATATGTTAGGAATTGTACCCTAGTAATCTGGAAGAGTTAGTACGCTTCAAAGACTCATGCCTTGCAGATTTTATGGCACAAGAATTAGGAGGTGCAGATTTACTTTTCACTATGTTCCCTTTGTCTCTTCTTCCTTAGGTGATATATTTTCTTACTCCGGGAGCCATTTTTCTCTTTCTCTTTGAAATTTATATGAAACCAATCAGTTTTTTAAAATGGCATTTCTCTTTGTGGGCATAAAAAAATTACAAGGTTCACATGAGTGAATCACTTAAAAAGTGTCTTATAATTACAGTGTAGATGATTCTGATGATAATTTGATTCACTCAAACTGCATTTAACATGAATGTAGTATCTCCCACATTCAATTTTATTTCTCAAAATTGACATCTGGTAAATTAAATAGATTATCTGGATATATTGAAATAAAGGACTAAAGGTCTGGTCAACTTGCAGGTGAAAAAAATATATGTGAGGAAGACCCTTTGAGGTTACATTAGTTATTTTATCCACACGGATAACTTATCAAGTACTTTATGGTACATGGCTGGTCTAGCCGTCCAGGTAGCCCCTTCACTGTTTAATGCATGTCCCTCCTGGCATTACATCCTTAATAAAAATTTTTAAAAAACACATCACTTGGTCATAGGTTGAGAAGCAGCTGCTCTTCTTTGGTTTAATCCTTCATTCTAATAAGTACATTTAATGGGTTTTTTATTGCTATATTTTATTTTGAGTTCTTTGAGTCAAAAGGTTGCCTGTCTTTCTCCATCCCTGATTATTAGTGGCTTCCTGCAGGGGAAAATTGCTAATAGTTTAGGGGTTATGTATTAGTAAGCCTTTGAAGTTTGTATCACTCATTAATCTGATTATCATGCTATCCATGTCACTGTTGAAATGTACAACATAGAAGGCTAGAAAAATATTAAGGTTTATTCTACTGTTACACCAACTTTTAAATTAATGGCTTTTTAGTAATAGCATGACCTGGTAATTAAGAGCAAAGGCCTTGGGATTAAAACTGGATTTAAATTCTGGACCTGCTATTCACTAGGTAGTGACCTTGAGCAATTTCCTCACCTGTAAAATGGAGATAATAATACTGCCTTCTTCATAGCACACATCAGAAAGCAAGGTAAGGCAAGGCATATGAGTGGCATCTCGCCTGCCATTTATTTGCCATTATTATCACTACTGGTAACATAATTTATGTTATCATTCAAAAATCAGTTCCATAATTTATAGATACATATTATCACATATTTTGTAATTTTACCAGGTGTCTCAAAGTCATCATTTATCACATTGTTTAGTTCCTTGTTGAAATTCAAATATATTACTATAAGTAACACTACACACACACACACACACACACACACACACATATGTGTACACACACACTCAGGAATGTACAAATGTGTATATGAATTTTTCCTACTGAATCCATATACATACTGTTTTAACAATTTCATTAAAAGTAATAAACTAAAACTCAAACTAATTAAGAGCTTGACATTGCTAATACTCCCTCTTCTAATATCTCATTTCAGATGATACAAAATCCAAAAGCTAAAAGGAATTTGTTTTGCCATATAGCCAAGCTATATACATGTATTTATATATGTTATATATCTTTCTTACAGACTTGTCAAGTCTAACACCACTCTGCTGACTCCATTCCCATGATTACCAATATTTAATAAGTGTCTACAATGGTTCTGTAAGAATGCTGCTCAGATTCAGTATTGAGTCCACAGAAAAGTAAAATGTATGTTCATATGAAATGAATGTAAGTTTCCAAAAGGGAGGTACATACCTGTGTTCAAAAAAGGTAGGTTATCTTTTCTGCTCACAGTTTCTGGGGCTGTACATTCACATACCAGTGCACACTAAGAAGGAATAAAAGAAAACATATTTGAAAATGATCAAATAAGAAATGAGATTCTTTTTTTATTTGCAAAACATGAGGCCATGCACACGGTTTCAAAACGTTCTGAACAAACATTTTTGTAAAACTATTTTTAGCTTTATCTTTACAATGAACCTTGTTTAACTTGTGATTACTTACTTACATTTATATATAATATGATTATATTGTACAATTATAGACTACATTTCAGTTCCAGTTAAAGACTACTTAGGAAACAAAGTTTGTACTTTCTTTGTGGAAACGGATTAACCGCATGCTAGAGATAGGTTCCTCCTATAGCAAATCACCTACGACAAGCTGAATGGCTTTGTATTTCTGTTGCCCGGGTTGATTTTCGATCAATAAAAAGCAAATTATCTTCTGGCTTTTAAGTAAAGGCAACTTTAAATAAAAAATAAAATATGTTACAGCATCTAATTTCATAAGGCAAAAAGAGATGTTTGTTTCTGGCAAAACGAAGCAAACACTTGCCTATAAAGTATGAGGATACTTTATAAATAAGCTGATGTCTGATTTATGAATAAGCAATTTATAAATAAGTGGATCCAGAGATCCTAGATCTATTAATCCATGATAATTAGATTCAGCTCATGATCCTTTACAGAACCAACACTTCTCTGGACAGAAGGAGAGAAGAGAGACACAGAGAGCACTTTGCCATGTTCCTAACGAGTGAACCATGGGTGGGAGATACTATCTCAGATAAGCCATCCCTAAGCATGGGACTCTGCTTCAACCTCCTATGAAACTATAACTAACAGAGGAAGCAAAACTTTTTTGGCCCCAGAGAGGCTGATAAGAAACCTATATTCACAAAGACGGAGACCAGTGATTATTTCTTCAGATGACTTTAATTTTATCTCTAGCAACCGCCCCCCACCCGACCCCAGAGAAGAAAAAGGAGGGCTGGGAGAAGGAGGAAAGTAAATTTTTAGAGCAAATATATCAGACATAAACAAATAAATAAAAACAAAAACAAAAAACAGACAAAACCCCAGAAAGTTCTCTGAGTGAAGAGTTCTAAGGGAAACAGCCATCCTTCTGTAGCAAGCATGGTGTTGTCAAGAGACTCCAAGGGCTCAGACTGCCCTCCTTAGCAGGATGTATCGGAATTGCCTGGGCTATTTCCCAACTGTTCGAACTACCTGTGGCCCACCTCCGCTCCTCCTCTGGGGAGTGCCCCCCTCCTTGAGATTCACCACCACCGAGGTCACTGTTCATGAATGTATTATGTCCCTGAAGCATTGTGAGAAGGAAGACAAATGGCTTAAAACATTGAATTAAATGTTACTTTCTGTATTCTTAAAGCCCTCTATCATAACAACATTCATCACATTACTCAGGAAATTTCTTGATGGAGAAAAATGTGCTTTCATACTTTCTTTAGTGCTTATATTGAGATCCTAGTTTACTGAAAAAATGAATAACTGCAAACAACTCTTAAAATTTTATGTTCTCTAAATCATTTTCCCGACCAACCGAAAGTCAGAGGTGATCCCTTCTTTTAATCCACAGCTATTTTGGAGATGTACTTCCCAAATCACTATAGCAATGTGCAAGGATGCTTGGACATACTTAAAATTCTTTATTTCTCTTATTTGCAAAGTTTTCTCGACTTCTTTCAGGCTACATAGGGCTGTTAAAGTAAAATCTTTTGTAAACATTATGTTCGTCATATCAATGTTCTGTTCTAGAATGTATATAATGGTTATTTACTGTCCAATCAAATCCAATATTCTCAGACTGGGCCTCAAGTCCTTTCATGCTTTGTCCCTGACATCCTTCCACATAATAACTTGGTATACAGCTCTAAGTCATCTTCCTTTCCAAAAGATCACCATCTACAATATCACTTATAGGAATGGTTTAGACTAAACCTTTTCAGTGAAGAAGTCCATAATGCACACAGATCAGGCTATTACCCTGAGAAACTGCTTCCCTTTATGGAGGCGACCCTGCCTCTTTGAAATCAAAGATAACTTTCTGTTTCCTAACAAAAGGCCCGTTTTATTCCACCAGATGAATATAGACATACGACATTTATATATTCATGTCTTCCATTCACACTGGAAGGCTTATATTTAGGACAATTTTAAACTAATATTCTTACTTTGTATTTTACAACTCTACTATTCAGAATGCTCTCAAGGTTTAAATCCATGGAACATAAACAGAAAAATCCAATAAATATGTACTAAATTAATTAATATTTTCATATTTGGACTCAGCAATTATTTTTTTCAATTGTTTCCTGAGTGTACCTTTTCTGTCTCTATTTATTTTGATTGAAAGTTTTCAAAGCCAAGAACCTTATTTCTTTAGGCCATTTTAATTTTTTTTTTTTACGTTTTTTTACATTGACCTTAGAATCTTTTTGCACCGTGCGGGTTGCTACAGAGAATGCAAAGATGGAAATGATGTGGAATCTGTGCTTAAGAAGGTTCCGCTGTTTCTACTGTTCATTGCTATTATTATGGTGGATATTCGCAGCATTACACACTTACACGGTGTGCGCTCTCAATGTAATAACTTTACATTTGCGATTCTGAGCAGGAATAACAAACATCACGTGCTTCTGGTACCAGATGTAGCGCCATAAGCCTATTGATTTTGATTAATAGTTTAAAAAGTGTCATTTGATGGTAAGTGTGGCCAAGCAGACGAAACATATGATATGTAAAATTCTTGGAGCTAAATGATTTTGACTCTCAGCTAACATATCAATTTGCCATGCACTGAGCTAGAAAGTTACTGTATGAACAATAATCATAAAGCTCTGTATGAATCCATCAAGACCAACACTTCATGGCCAAGTACTTTCACATCTGTTGATTTATTTCATCAATCACACTTCTCAAAGTTTGGTATGGAGTCTCCTGGAAGTCCCTGATAACTTTTGCCTTTGCACCCTTTGTAGCATCTAGCACAGGGCGAAGACAACTTTATTTTCATATTAATACTAAAATATTATTTGTCTGTTTCCTTCTCTTTTTCTTTGGGGGGGCAGCGCGTGGCTTGGGGAATCTTAGGTCCCCGACCAGGGATTGAACCCAGGCCCTTGGAAGTGAAAGTGTAGAGTCCTAACCACCGGACCGCCAGGGAATTCCTGTCTGTTCCCCTCTCTCTTACAAGCATACGGTAGAATTCTCTAGAAGCTATATGACACAATCATTTGACAGTTAATGGTATGTGTGCTTATGTACTCTTCTGCTTTAAACGTTTCGTGTTTGAGTTTCTAATATGATAAATGTCTATGGATATAATCCAAATAAGCAAAATCTCTAATACAGTAAATATCAATAGATAAAATCCACATAAATATAAATTTGAAGAGTGTAAAATATGAGAATTGCTATGCTTTTGTGATCTCATTCAGTCTCATGGTTTAAGTACCATCCAAATATCATTTGATGACTCACAAATATATAATTCTAGCTTGGACATCTCACCTGAATTCTGACTTGAAGCTCCAACTGCTTAGATATATCCATACTTGGATGTCTAAGAGGAATGTCAAATGTAACATCTCAAAATCTCCTGTCTTCCTCCAACTGCTACTCTCAATGTTGTTTTATATATATATCTTCATTGGAGTATAACTGCTTTACAATGTTGTGTTAGTTTCTGCTGTGTAACAAAGTGAATCAGCTGTACGTATACATATATCCCCATATCCCCTCCCTCTTGAGCCTCCCTCCCACCCTCCCTATCCCACCCCTCTAGGTGGTCACAAAGCACTGAGCTGATCTCCCTGTGCTATGCGGCTGCTTCCCACTAGCTGTGTATTTTACATTTGGTAGTGTGTATATGTCGATGCTACTCTATCACTTCATCCCAGCTTCCCCTTCCCCTTCTGTGTCCTCAAGTCCATTCTCTATGTCTGCATCTTTATTCCTGCCCTGCCACTAGATTCATCAGTATCGTTTTTTTAGATTCCATATATGTCCGTTAGCATATGGTATTTGTTTTTCTCTTTCTGACTTACTTCACTCTGTATGACAGACTCTAGGTCCATCCAGCTCATTACAAATAACTCAATTTCGTTTCTTTTTATGGCTGAGTAATATTCCATTGTATATATGTGCCACATCTTCTTTATCCATTTATCTGTTGATGGACACTTAGGTTGCTTCCACGTTCTGGCTATTTTAAATAGAGCTGCACTGAACATTGTGGTACATGACTCTTTTTGAATTATGGTTTTCTCAGGGTATATGCCCAGTAATGGGATTGCTGGGTCATCTGGTAGTTCTATTTTTAGTTTTTTAAGGAACCTCCATACTGTTCTGCCTAGTGGCTGTATCAATTTACATTCCCACCAACAGTGCAAGAGGGTTCCCTTTTCTCCACACCTTCTCCAGCATTTATTGTTTGTAGATTTTTTGATGATGGCGATTCTGACAGGTGTGAGGTGATACCTCATTGTGGTTTTGATTTGCATTTCTCTAATGGTTAGTGATTGAGTATCTTTTCATGTGTTTGTTGGCCATCTGTGTGTCTACTTTGGAGAAATGTCCATTTGTTTCTGAGAAAATGGTAATTCTATTTTTTGCTAGCCTTTCCCCCTGGAGTCTGGCCACGTCTCACTTTCTCCATCAGTCACATCCTGATCCAGCTCATCTGCACTTCTCCCCTGAATCTTCACAAAAATCAGACTCCATTCTTCTGTCCTTGCCTCCTTTCAGGCCCTAGTCAACACAGCAGCCGGAACAGTCCTCTTAAACATGAATCAGATTTCATACCTATACTCACAGCTCCTCAACTGTCTTTACACATAGCCCAGAGTCTAACACCTTCATGGGGGTTGGTCTTCCCTGCCCCATGAACCTCTGTCCTCAACTCCTACCACTCTGCTCCTTGACCCCTCAGTTCCAACCACACTGGCCTCCTTCAACACCACAAGCATCTTGTCTCCTCAAGACCTTTGCTCTTGCTCTTCGCTCTGTCTACAATTCCTATTCCTTTCAGATATCCATGTCTTGTTCCCTTCTTTCTTGCACGTTTCAGCTCAAATATCACATTACCAGTGAATCTATCCTTGACCATCCAGTTTAAGAAGGCCACAGCCCAGCACTCCCTAGTCCTTGCACTCTGTCTTATTTTTCCTATAGAACACAGCACCATCTGATCAACAGTATATTACTTTCTTTTTTACTGTTACTTCCCCAGAAGGTGGCATCCGTGTCTATTTGGTTCATTGCTGAATACGCAGAAACTAGTCCAATGCCTAGAACATAAAATGTAGTATTGTTTGATGAATGAATGATGAATATTATATGCCTTTTAATATTCTATAAAGATAAGTAGGGCCTGTTATATAATTTTCAACTTTTATATTTAGGGTAGATAAAGGGAGGAAACCTTTTGAGACTGGTCCTTAGCTACACAAGGACTCTAGTTTTTCCCTCATTAAGTCTGATGAAAGTCCACTTAGAACACCTCTTCTAAGTATGGGGTCAAAATAACCTAAGGGCAGCAGGTCATCAAAAGACTAGCCGGGTTAGGTTAATAGTCAAAGGGAGACATTATTACTCCACTTATACCATTTTTGCCATGGTCATAAATAAGTAAGGCATTTTCCTTCTTTTTGAAGAAATCACTATCACTTTGATCATTAGTACTCTGCAACGTTCAAATATAATATAGACATTAAACAAAAGGGGAAGACAAGGCAGGAGCTGGGTTTAACCAGTCTCACCAGAGGATTGCTAACCCTCCTGCCCTAACAAGAAGCCCAGGCATCTCTGGGGCAGGCAGAGTGGTGAACTGGGCTCTCTCAGTTGATCCTGTTGGCTTTTACTTACATGAGTTTTCTCATCTGTCACCTCACTTGATGATTTTGTTTCCTGGTTCTCCTTTCCTCAGTAGCATTTTTTCTTGACTACTTATTTCAAAGGTTTTTTAAATTTTAATTTCTTCTTCTTTCCTTCATAATCCTGCACTCTTCACTACATCCCTTACTACATGCTTTATTTATTGACCGGTCAGTTTGTACAGGGCTATAGGTAGCCAGATATTTTCCCTTCTAGGAGACAATTTTGGATTTAATTTCTTCAAAGTAAAATTGACTTCATTTATTCACTCATTCATTTTTTTCGTGTCAGGCTCTGTTCTGGGAGCTGAGAGTAAAAGAGAGGAAAAAATAGACAAATATCTTGCTCTCAGGAAGTTTAATTCTAATGAGGGAAATAAACAATATATGAGATAAACTAAAAAGATATATAATGTTGGATAGTGATAAGTACTAAGGACAAAAATAATGCAGAGAAGAGAGACAGAGTTTTGGGTAGGCATTGCAGTTTTAGATATGGTGGCAGAGAAGCCTTCGGTGAGAAAGTGATTTTGTAGAAAGATCAGAGGAAGTGAGGGAGTGAAGCACAGTTACTGGGAAAAATGCTTCACAGGTAGATTGAATAACAAAGTTTAAAGACCCAATTTGGAAATATACCTGGACTGTTCAAGGAGCAGCAAAGAAGATAATGTGACTGGACTGAAATGACTAAAAATGAGGAGTAGAGGAGGAGGTGAAGGACATGAAGGGGGCCAACGCTTAGAGGACTTTAAGTGAGAATTTGGGTTTATACTTTCAGGAAGCTGAGAGGCCACTGGAGGAATGACAACTTCCGCATTACATTTTACTAAGTGCTGTGCTGATAACGGACTATGATGGTGGCAGGGGAGGTCAGGGAAGGAGGATGGAGGGAGTCAGGGGGACGTTTAAGAGACCACTGCAAAAATCTAGGTGATAGACAATGTTGTTTACAGTGAAGGGCTCACGAGTTGCCGGGTTCTAGATTTATTCAGAAGTCAAAATCAACAGGATTTGCTGACATACTGACTGTAGGTATGAGAGGAAGAAAGGCGTCAAAGATGACCCCAAAATTAAAAACAAAAAGTTTGTTATACCTAATGTGATATTTCACCTAATATGTTAGCTTTGTAAAAGGACGATGTTCGTAGGCTTTTTGTGAATTTTTCTTTCTACTGCTACGTGATTTTAACATGCTGTGTTCTATTTCTATGTATGTATGTATGAAATAGAACTTTGAACCAGTATAATATGGTGAATGACCCTCTGTACAATCTTCCCTTGATAAAAAATACATAATAATACGGTTTTAGGAAACAAGTAAGCGAATGTACATGAGAGGAAAGAGTTTGGATTTTCATTTATATTTTTTTTAAATGTTTTTTCCTTTGTCATTTTTTTTAAATGTTGAGGCTTCTTTTAATTTATTTTTATTAATTTATATTTTTTTGGCTGTGTTGGTTCTTTGTTTCTGTGCGAGTGTTTTCTCTAGTTGTGGCAAGCGGGGGCCACTCTTCATCGTGGTGCGCGGGCCTCTCACTGTCGTGGCCTCTCCTCTTGCAGAGCACAGGCTCCAGACGCGCAGGCTCAGTAGTTGTGGCTCACGGGCCTAGCTGCTCTGTGGCATGTGGGATCTTCTCAGACCAGGGCTCGAACCCGTGTCCCCTGCATTAGCAGGCAGATTCTCAACTGCTGTGCCACCAGGGAAGCCCTCATTTATATTTTATTCCATGCTCTGGAGGTAATGTAAGAGTCAAGATTAAAATGTAATATTTTATATCGGGGTATTGTTATGAACTGAACTGTGTTCCTCAGAATCATATGTTGAAGTCCCAATGTCCCACGTAACTGTATTTGGAGATAAGACGTTTACGGAGGTAATTAAGGTTAAATGAGGTCATAAGAGTAGGACCCTAATGCTAGGGCTGGTGTCCTTTACAAGAAGAGGAGAAGACACCAGAGTTCACTCTCTCTCTCCCTCTCTCTCTCTCTGTGCATCTGTGCCAAGGAAAAGCCTTGTGAGGACACAGCAAGAAATCTGGAAGCCAGGAAGAGAGCATTCACCAGGAACTGAATCATCTGACACCATGATCTGGGACTTCGTAGCCTTTCAGAGCTGTGAGAAAATAAATTTCCATTGTTTAAGTCTATGGTATTTTATTATGACAGCCCAAGCTAATAAACATAGGTATGAATCTTTTAGCTGCTCCTTATAAATGAGAGATAGCCTGTGTCACTCAATACATGACTATGGTTTTAAGAGTAGTTCCATTTCTTTCTCCCCCATTCACACAAACCAGTGAGAGGGATGTTGTTTTAGGGATAACCTCCATTTCAGTTACTTTGCCTTTTCAGATATTTCAGCCATTGACTAACGTCAGGACTTAAATCACTATTAGTAACAGACTGTGTTAATACACTTCATAGAGATTCTGATTTAGCAGATCTGCAAAAGGGTCCCCACATTTGAATTTCTAACAAACACCTCTGATGATTCTGACCACACTTCGAAAAACACCAAGATAAAGTTATTTCCACATAACTCTTCGAAATATCATGCATAGTGGAGCTTATTACATGTGCTTCCTGACTATTCCTAGGGATTGCCAGTAGGGTTTATAAGTAACTCTATGAAACACTTCACAAGAGGTCACGGTTTACTAAGAATCCAGATAGGACAGAGGTAAAACCAACACTGCTTTAAGGGTTTACCATTTTAGTGCACTTACGACTCCTACAAGGTACTTGCTGACGCTACCGCCTCCTATTTCTAGAGCAGCTCAGTTAAGTCTTTAATTTTAAGTTCACATTACTAAGTCAGAAACATTATGTACGACTTTGGTGGGGCATATTCCTGGGTGTCAAGTTCTCCATTTATGAAAAGAATATGATTCAATTTGTGCTACCCCATAATAGCAACGTTGTAAAGGAGTCAAGGGGTGAGCCAGCTTTGAGAAAAATAGAGAGGTGGCTGGTAGTAGATTGGGAACAGGGAAAGCAGGCCTGCTTTGAGATGGGAAGTGTTTTAGCTCCTGGTCTCCTAGCGCATGCGCTTAGTTCATTCTGTCCCCCTCTCGTCTCCCACACCCTCCCCACCTTCTTAGCTTACAGATCCTCCCTCCTTAATCTTCGTAGTATAAGCATCCATGTGGTGGTGACTAATAGGAGTCTTACGTAGAATTCCAGAGCTAACAAGGGTTGAAGGACAGAGCCATCCACAAGGCAAGAATCTTAAATACACACATCCTAAAACGCTCTGCTGCACGACGTCACCATGGCCCTGACATTTGCAAGCAACCTGATTCAAACATTGGTCCTCACTGGAATGTGTTCGTGACCTGGATTTTATTCTGAGGGATAGTAGGGAACAGAGAAGAATGAGGCTTGGGGATGCGGTAAGACCCTAGCCTATGCTGGGCAAGAACAATATTTTTTTGAAAGGCAGTTTAGATTTTATTTATTTTGGTAAAGTTAATGATTTGTTAAGTGTTAGATAAGCACTGCACCGTCTCCCATGTAGATGTACCAGAAATTAAAATATGCTCCCAGATAAGCAACACTAAGCCAGAAAATAGGTCACAATAGACCTTGTCATTAAAAAAAATGCTCATTAATGAAAAGGTAGGCATTCTAGTACACAAACAAATTCATTTCCCTGGGGGAAAAAAAAAAGCTATTAGCGGTTCGTAAATCTGTCCCCTGCGTCTCAGTAAAACAGGCAATCACATTCCTAAGACAGAACTTTAGACTAATACTTATATCAAGTCTCTCTCTTAAAGAAAAGAAAGTAGAAAACAAGTAAAAGCCCTGGATATTGATAATACTGGGGTTTTTATCCTGGCCTTCAAGGAAGCTGCTTCGCTCCCAGCTGGCATTGCTCCTCAAGCAGAGCTCCCCCTCCACCGTTTACTACTTCCTGCTTCTCTCTCTGCAATTTCACAAGGCACAAAGTTGTTAAATCTGTCCTCCTTCACATAAAAACGAAATCCAAATTCAAACTGCATCTCTTTCCAAAGAGAATTTCGAGAGCAGAGAAGTGGTTACTTTTGGCAATAGACCTTCCAGAATCTTCTGTGCATCTCACATGGGGTTAATTATGGCAGGATGCAACAGTGATCAATACTTTTTTTCGAACTGAGAAGAGGTTGTGTCCACATGGGAGCCAGCTACAAAGAGAATGGTGTTTTGAATGGTGCATGGCTTTGCACAGTTCCATGCAAATAGGCTGTCGGGTTACGAGGATGAGACACACTTACGGTACTCCCATTCCAAAGCTGATTTCTCATTTAGCTTTGGAATAATGAGATTTCATACCCCACAGAGGTAGTGGCGATCCAGGCAGCTGGCAAAGCTGATCGTTTCTAATTTAATCTGTGCAGTGAGCTGACTGGGACCCTACCTTTTGTCCCTGCACATCTGTCGTGATGTGGTCGGCTTCCCCATCCTCAATCTCCCCCATCTTCACGACACTGACTTGTATGGTGCCAACAACCTTGCCACCATCTGAAGTTCTGCAATCAAAAATAAAGGAAGCGGAAAGGTAAGAATCATCTCTTCCCTGAAAGTATGTCCAAACACGTTTGTTTCTGAAAACCACTAACACCGCTCTTTACTTGCGTTGGTTGTAATAAACAAATCTGCTTAAAATACATTGAAACCTGTTACTAGAATCACGAATTGGTGTGGTAAGTGCACGAAGCTACCTCATGAAGGTTAAACCATCTCACGGCTCTCAGGAGTAGCTGCCAAGATCATGGATCCATGCCCTGTTTGGTAACCCCTTGTCCCTACAACGGCATCAGCCATGGCTCGTCTATACCAATCACATGGGATATTGTGCTCATCTATTACAGAAACTACAGCTGAATAAAACAGAAGAGAGTACAAATAACCCTATATTCCTCTATGACCCGGCCATCGGCTATAACATCCGATTTTGTGCCTTTTCATTTTTCTTTCTCAGAGACCAGGTAAAGAAGATTCTCTCCCAGCAAACATCAGAAAATCACAGTACATGAAGACAGAAATTAACCACTCAGATCATTCAGGATGACCCATTACTTTTTCAGATAAAGAAACTGAGATTCATGAAGATAGAGAGACTCATCCATGGAAACAAACTGGCAAAGCCAGAAACCCAGGTTTTTATCTCCTTTAAGTCTGTTGGTCACTGAACAACTCTTCTCAACTCAATGATGATGAAAATTTTATTATTAAGATTTTCCTCATCATCACTGTCATCAACATACAAACTTTATGGCTGACAATAATAATGAAAACCGAAAATAAAATTAACAACCACCACCCTTTAAGATTCTCAAATCTTCTTTTCTGGGCAAGAAAATATACAGAATAAATGTTGGCATCATGTCATGGGAACACTGTAATACATAATGATGTTCTTCCCTTGCACCTTTTTTTAAGATAGGTAGCAAGTCACCCATTGGTATGGGGTGTTGCTGTAACCTATATCTAAGCCTAATTGACCAAGCGACACTTCATTTTCTTTCTTTAGTCATTTTATTTCCTTTTTGAAAAAAAATTTTTTATTATGGAAATTTCCAAACGCACGTCAAAGCAGAGGTGAGTACACTGAATCTCCACATACCCGTCACCACCCACCTTCAACAATTCCCAGCATTCTGCCTTTCTTGTTTCATCCATCCACGGGCCCTTCCCCAACTTTGTTTTTTTTTTTAACATCTTTATTGGAGTATAATTGCTTTACAATGGTGTGTTAGTTTCTGCTGTATAACAAAGTGAATTGGCTATACATATACATATATCCCCATATCTCCTCCCTCTTGCGTCTCCCTCCCATTCTCCCTATCCCACCCCTCTAGGTGGTCACAAAGCACTGAGCTGATCTCCCTGTGCTATGCGGCTGCTTCCCACTAGCTACCTATTTTACGTTTGGTAGTGTATATAAGTCCATGCCACTCTCTCACTTCGTCCCAGCTTACCCTACCCCCTCCCCATATCCTCAAGTCCATTCTCTAGTAGGTCTGCGTCTTTATTCCTGTCCTGCCCCTAAGTTCTTTATAACAATTTTTTTTCTTTTCTTTTTTTTAGATTCCATATATATGTGTTAGCATATGGTATTTGTTTTTCTCCTTCTGACTTAACTTCACTCTGTATGACAGACTGTAGGTCCATCCACCTCACTACAAATAACTCAATTTCGTTTCTTTTTATGGCTGAGTAATATTCCATTGTATATATGTGCCACATCTTCTTTATCTACTCATCTGTCGATGGACACTTAGGTTGCTTCCATGTCCTGGTTATTGTAAATAGTGCTGCAATGAACATTGTGGTACATGACTCTTTTTGAATTATGGTTTTCTCAGAGTATATGCCCAGCAGTGGAATTGCTGGGTCGTATGGTAGTTCTATTTTTAGTTTTTTAAGGAAACTCCATACTGTTCTCCATAGTGGCTGTATCAATTTACATCCCCACCAACAGTGCAAGAGGGTTCCCTTTTCTCCACACCCTCTCCAGCATTTATTGTTTGTAGATTTTTGACGATGGCCATTCTGACTGGTGTGAAGTGATTCCTCATTGTGGTTTTGATTTGCATTTCTCTAATGATTAGTGATGTTGAGCATCCTTTCATGTGTTTCTTGGCAATCTGTATGTCTTCTTTGGAGAAATGTCTATTTAGGTCTTCTGCCCATTTTTGGATTGGGTTGTTTGTTTTTTTGATAGTGAGCTGCATGAGCTGCTTGTAAATTTTGGAGATTAATCCTTTGTCAGTTGCTTCATTTTTTAAATTTGTGTTTAACTTTAATCTGAATACGAACGGTGTCTTTCAACCAATTCCTTCAAAATGTCACTATTTTATTACTGGAGGTGTCAGAAAACAGGAATAGGAAAATTAGTATAAGTAGTTTACTAAAATGCTAATTAAAACAATAAGTTAGGCGAAAAGGAAACCCAATTGTTACCAGATCATAGGAAGATTTTTCTCAAAATATATAAAGTACAAATTTAAACACATCTTTTGAATTATGATTTTAAGAAAACCGAAATAGAAAAACTCTGGTGACATATACATAGCTAATGTCATAATGTAATAAAATAAAGATTATGTACATAGAAAAATACAAGTGGTTTACTTAAATAGTATATTAAGGTTCTTACTAAAATATAAAATAAAATGCTTCTTGGTGATTTTTCAGTCAGTGTAAATCATAATATTGACTCAATTATTTTAAATTAACAGAAAAAAGCATTCATTACAAAGAAGATGTGTATACAGATGACAGTATAATCTATGATTTTGTAAAAAACTACATTAGCTTCAATTCTGGGATGATTTTAACAATTAATTATACCATTTTCCTACTTGAAAATGACATAATAACTTGTCATAAATCATAATTTGACATATCTCTGTACAATTCTTTAGTACCCGATAGTGAAATAGATATTTTAATAAAAGCCCTGGTTCTACTCACAGGCTTTTCTAGAAATTTGCAGACTTCTTTTTCCCCCAAACTGACACTCAATAACAATTAAAGACACCTTTTTTTTCTCATAGGCATTGTTTAAAATTTTTGCTGGAACAAACTGAGCTTAATTTCTAGGTATACAAAGCTTAGGTTTAATGTTTCAAATTTTTTCCTTGACTAAACCAAATAATGTCATAATGATTTGAATGAGAAGATAGATTTATCACACCCTCTCCCAGGACTGGGTAATAAACCAACACATGCAATAACAGTTAAAAGTGTGAACTCAGGAGTTTGACTTATCTGCTAGCTTCATGACCTTGGACAAGGAACTTAACCATGTGAAATAAACTAACACATGCAATAAGAGTTAAAAGTGTGAACTGAGGAGTTTGAGTTATCTGCTAGCTTCATGACCTTGGACAAGACACTTAACCATGTGAAACTTTGTAAAATGGAGATGATAATTTTGTTTTAAGGATTACATTGTGACACGATTTATGTCAAGTTCTCAGCACAATGACTTACACAAAATAAGTGCTTCTTCCTACCCCCGCTTCATCCCAGTAGTAGTAGTAGTAGTAGCAGTATCAACAGAATTGCTATTGTCATTAATGTATTATATTTCATTCAATTCTCTTTAGAAATTTTACTAAAATGGGCATCTAAGACTATAGTAAAAGATTATAGGATTTCAGGACACATGCATTTCAAGAGTGATTAAGTGCTCATTAGAGGTACAAAGACTTAGTAATGACAGATGATGTTATAAAGCTTACATTCCTAGAAGTGCAAAGCACACAAGTTTATAACCAGTTACAATACAAAGTGAACCTTTCGAAGTGCCAAAGGTAGATGAAGAAGCAATGCACCATGGGAGTATGGGAGTAAGCTTCCGAACTCTAGCTTTATTTATTCCCTTTAAAAAAGCTTCTGGCTGCTTTTTAAATACAGGCATATCTTGTTTTATTGTGCTTTACTTTATTGTGCTTTGCTTTTTTGGAGCTTCACCGATATTGTGTTTGTTTTTCACAAATTGAACGTTCGTGGGAACCCTACGTTGAGCAGGTCTATCAGTGCCATCCTTTCTAAAAGCATTTGCTCACTGTGCCTCTGTGTCACATTAGATATAGGGACACTAGAGAGATTCTAAACCTTTTTTTTTTTTTTCACTAACCATTTTGGATAAGAATCTCTGAGTACCCTAAATCATGCTTCTTCCCCTGAGATTTGTGGGAGACAGAATGGGGAATTCAGGTTATAAACTTAAGAACTAAACACAAGACACCCAAAATCATGGGTCATCCTGTCAGTGAACTGCAATGTGAAATGTAGAAGCCATTTCCTATTTATTCTGTAACAACTGACAACCCACAGAGCATGGATATTCAACACTTCTCTTCAATCAGGACAGTCACAACTGAAATACCTATTTCATGTTTCCAAAGGCTGTTTCAAAGGTGATTTCAAAAAAATTTAGAAAAAAATCATTCTTAAGTGATTAATGATGCTTTCAATTAATCACCCATCAAGTTCAGGAGGCTACTACTAATTACTTAACCATTATTCATCACCAAAATTGCACTAACTTTTATCTAATAGAAATTCATCCTCTCTGCATGGGAGATATATTGAAGAGACTTCTAGGCTAGGAATCAAAATACCAATACTCCATCCAGCTCAGCAGCTCACTAGCTATGTGATCAACAACATATTGCTTCAGTTCCCTGGATTTCAGTTTCTGTTGCTGCAAAACAAAGAGTTGGTCTTTGACAGTTATCATATTAGCACTCAAGCTTCGTGCTCTGACATGGTTGGAATCCATCAGTTGATCTCATCATAGGCATCATAGACTATTATGGGCTGATACAGCCTTGGGGAAAATCTTGGGCACATCCTAGCCTCTTCTCCTCACTCCCCACCTTCCCCTCCAACCTCTCCCCAAAACAAATGAAGCAAACAAAATGCATGCCAAACCTAGAAAGTAACTTTAACACTTACAGTCAAATACAAGGGCTAGTTTTCCTTATAGTATCCACTGTATACGTATATATTTTACTGTCATTATGGCACTGCAACTTGGCGCTTTCACAAGGATACAAATTTGACTGAACTAAGAAACAAAAGAGGTCTTCGTACACTTTCCTAGCAATTTATATGGCAGTAAGAACAGGCTGCAGTAATAAATAACTATCTCAATCTATAGGAAGAAGAAAAAAAAACCTATGTCATTTCACTCTCTTGCCAGGTCATTACCACTGCTTAATGCAGAGAGCTATAAGAGAAGTAAAAGATGAATAGTTCATGGCAGCCACATTATTTCAATCACAACATCAAGCTCCTATTTCCCTCAGCAGATACACTTAAATATTTAACCATGCCAACAAGATGGAAGGCAGAGAAAGGGAAAACTTCAGCAACGCAAATCTACACTTCCTCATCACTTAGTTTTTCAGCATGCATAATACATTAGTGATTAAGTTTCTTTAAAACCTTCCTTTAAAATAACTCCCCTGGGACTTCCCTGGTGATCCAGTGGTTAACACTTTGCCTTCCAATGCAGGGGATGAGGTTCGATCCCTGGTCGGGGAGCTAAGATCCCACATGCCTTGCGGCCAAAACACCAAAAACATAAAACAGGAACAATATTGTAACAAATTCAATAAAGACTTTAAAAATGGTCCACATCAAAAAAAAAATCTTAAAAAAAAAATAAAATAACTCCCCTAATGCTTCCTAATGAAATATTCAATTTCACATGCTAAAACTTACAAACATTTTAGAAGACTGAAGGAAAAGGGATGTGAAACAGTCTTCTAACAAAAGACAATTTTTTTTTTTCTTGCGGTATGCGGGCCTCTCACTGTTGTGGCCTCTCCCGCTGTGGAGCACAGGCTCCAGACGCGCAGGCTCAGCGGCCATGGCTCACGGGCCCAGACGCTCAGCGGCATGTGGGCTCTTCCCGGACCTGGGCACGAACCCGTGTCCCCTGCATCGGTAGGCGGACTCTCAACCACTGCGCCACCAGGGAAGCCCACAAAAGACAATTTAATGACACTTTTCCTCTAAACTTCTTCACCACCTACTGTACCATCCTTAGTAGAGCAAAAAGAAAAAAAAAATCCTATGGAAAGGTTAGAGAGCAACATGTAAATACCTCCTCTATTTTGGAAATGCCACAGAGATACAAATGACTCTGTAAACATCCAGGAGAAAATCGTCATTAGCACTGTCAGGCTTTGTGAATATAAAGTAGTCTTGGGACTAGGCACCGGGATCATCATCTGGGAGACATGCCTGGCATTTAACCCATCTAGACATGTAACTGGGAAGTGAAAATCTCACCTGGACAGAAATATAAGCAAAGGCCATAAGTAAACAAGTGCCACTAACTAACTAACTAAGTGCATTCTGACTCTTACTGGTGAATACATTTACCTGGCAGTGCTAGATTTACTTTGGCCTCAGAGAAGTGAGAGTTCTACTTAAGTATGAATGCCTGAACACACCTCTATTCTGGCTGAACTTCAAAAATTTCAGAAGCCATAGGATACTTTCAAACTAATATTCAAATAAAACTTTCCAGTAGTTCTCAATATTATAGCTTACACACTCGAAGCTTTAGTCCTTTGTTTTCTCCTCTTTTCTCATTATAAACTTGTCTTCAGAAACTCTATCCATTATTATGGGATTCAATTGTCTCATCTTTGAGGATCTACCACAAACCTATATTTCCTACTCTGACCTGATTTCCTATTCCAGAACTCCAAATTCCTTTCATCCTGATATAATTGTACATTCTATAAGCTTGAAACCTAACTAGTCCTTTTCCCAAACCCCAGCTCACATCAGTAGCATATCATTCTCCAAAGACCAAAACCACAGAATATTCCATCTCTACCAGTGCCTCGTCCCTACCATTCAGTAAGTCATCAAGCCCTACTGATTCTTCCTGTATAATGCCCCTTACATGTGTCCCTTCCCAATGGTAACATCCCAATTAGTTTCACCAACTTTCTTTCATTACACTTGAAGAACCTACTTCCCATCTTCCAGAATCTTTCTCTTCCACCCCATCCATGTCAGATTTCCTTCTTAAGACCTGCTATCACTATTGTATTTTATTTTCTCTGTCAAAATTCCTTAGACATTGCCTAATGCCTACCAAGAGAGTTTGAAGTGTAGACTGTCTTTTAAGACTTGGCCGGGGTTATGGACAGCTCAGTATTTTTGGATCAAACAGATCCATGTCATCACACACCAGTAAATAATGGAGCATGGTTTAGTGGAAAGCACAGTGAACACTGAGTAACAAAAGTCCTTGGTTACGGTGTTGGCTCTTCAGAGTAAACAACCTGGTGATCATGAGAGGGCAATTCAGCCTCTATTAAGATTTACGAGCTATTAAATATGAAGGTAGTAAACCATTCTACTTATCTCACAAGATTTATGTGTCCAAAATTAAAAGATCTTAAAGTTTAAATATAAAAATGCTTTTGTGGGAACTGCCTGGCGGTCCAGTGGTTAGGACTCTCACTGCCACACTCTCACTGCTGCGCTCTCACTGCCGCCACTGGGTTCAATCCCTGCTCAGGGAACTAAGATCCTGCAAGCGTGGCAAGAAAAAAAAAATGCTTTTGTGTATGGTAATGAGTACAACTGTTATACCATCCGGGACACAAAGTTCCAAGAGCACATCATAGATACGTTGACTACCAGTTTTTCAGACTAATTGGCTTGTAGATTCCTCTTTACTGCTGCAAACAGTGCTATCCAAACATGAGTAACTGTCTCAATACAAATAAGCTAAAGAAATCTTTCCCTCCTCATGACTCTATTAAATATACATAAATATATATATATATGTATGTAGTGAGTTGTATTTGGAAAAGATTCAATGCTAAATGTAAAATACAAACTACCTCTTTGTTATTCAAATATACATTTTTACTGAAGTATAATTGCCATATAGCAGTATATTAGTTTTGGGTATACAGCAGAGTGATCCTATATTTGTGTATATTACGAAATGACCATCACAATAAGTCTACTTAACATCTATCACCATATACACAGTTACAAAAATTTTTTTTCTTGTGATGATAACTTTTAAGATCTACTTTCTTAGCAACTTTCAAATTAACTATGGTTGCAACATGTAGGTCATCTATTCAGTGATCTGAGGAACCAGGCTGATGAAGGCTCTGCCATGTTCACCTTGTGGCATCTAAGGTCTCCAAACAGCAGAAGGGGATAAAAGCATGGAGGAACTCTTATTGGACAGACGCAGAACCGGTGTGCTTTCCTCTCTTTACGATCCAGTGGCCAGAGCTCAGTTACATGGCCACCCCTATTGAATTTGGCAGGTCGTGGGAGAGGGGGGGGGGACAATAAACATTTAAAATAGGGCAAAGACTGCAAATGTTAGTCCCCCTCCTCTTCTTGGGCACACGGCTAGATGACATTTCCAGCGCCTTAAACAGTTCAACTATCTCTTGAAATGTAAGAAATATCCATCTCTTTAAATGTAAGATATACCTCAACAGCAAGGTGAGAAAACATCTTGGCATCTTGTAAATGTCCTTGGATTCACAGGCAACCAAAATTACATTCAAGTTAACAGGTCACCATCATCTGCCCTTTGGGAGATAAGATGCTGCAAGTAAGATAGAGGAAGCTTACTCTACCCTCTTGCACCCACTGGATGAAGCTATAAAACCTGGACAGAATGCACAGAGCAGCTGTTTGAGGACTCAAAGTAAACACTGCTGGGAATACTGGGGAAGATTAGAATTTTAAATGCCACTGAACCAGCAATTAGTTTACCATTTTTTCTCCTCTCGTATCTCATGATCTAGACTCAAAACAGCCCCAAGCCCAGAGATGGTCATGGTGTAGACAAAGATAGCTCCAGGAGAAACTCTCTGGTTCTGGCTCAAAGAACAGAAAAGAGGTCTCCTAATACTCAGAAGAATGATGAAATCACTTTTCTTTTTCCCACTCTCTTGTGTCTCAGCCCCCAAGCAATCCAGCAGTGGCAGCAACAAAAGTGACAGCTCAGAGGAAGTGCAGAAGCCTAAAATTATGAGGAAGGGAAAGTTTCCTCTCTGATTGGAGCTGTGATCCCAACGGCATGGGATGCATGCGTTTGACTTTTTCTCTCTCTCTTCTACCTCTTGGCCCCAGAAGAGGGTGCAGCTGCAAGGCAGAGAAGGGAAAATCAAACCCCAGCTTTCAGAATGAAGGGTCTTTTGATCTTTTCCTTCCAGGGAAGCCACAGGAAATGGGAATATGCCAGAGAGAGTGTAATGAGGAAGGAGCTCAGGAAGGGACTTCTTAATGTCGTTCATGGATTTCTGGGCTTAACTCAAGCTGTGCATGCATGGATCTAAACCACATATCAGATACTCTGAGAAATAATCTATGGACTACACCATCCCCCAGGTCCCAGACTGTCACGTGGGTGACAAACTCGAAGGACAGATACGAATAACACTACAAAAGTTTTGAAAACAGAAGTGATATTGAAACTACAAAGTTTCACAAGACACATGGTCAGCATACAAATATGTAGCAATTAGAAACTGAAATTTTTTAAAAATATATTTATCATTTATAGTAAGTCCAAAACAAAGTACTTAGGTATAGATCTAACAAAAATGTGCAAGATCTATGTGCTGAAAACTATAAGTGTTGATGGAAGAAATCAAAAAAGTTCTAAATAAATGGTGAGACATACTGTGTTCATATACTGGAAGCCTCAAGTTTATAAAGATGTCGATTTTTCCTAAATTGATCTATAGATTTAAGGCAATACCAATTAAAATCTCAGCAACATTTTTTGTACATAATGACAAGTTGATTCAAAAAGTTATAAAGAAAGGCAGAGTAAACAGAATGGCCCAAGTACTTTTCAGAAAGAAGAACAAGAATGGAGAAATTGCATCTACTGATTTTTAAGACTTGCTGTAAATCTATAGTAATCAAAACTGTGGTATTGACAAAAGGACAGATATATTGATAAATGAAACAGAGTACACAGAGAATATGGCCAACTGCTTCTGACAAAGTTACAGTCAATGAAATGGAAAAAGAGTAGTCCTTTCAACAAATGGTACTGGAACAATTAGACATCCATTTGGGGAAAAAATGAAATTTTACGTAAACTTCACAACTGAAACAAAAGTTAAAATGGTACATAGACCTAAATGTAAAACATAAAAATATAAAAAATTTTAAAGGAAGCCATAGGAGAAAAGTCTTCATGAACTGGGTTTCGTCAAATTGCGCTTAAATATGATACCAAAAGCATGATCTGAAGAAGAAAAAAATTGATAAACTGAACTTCATCAAAATTGACAACTTTTGCTTTGTTAAAGACACAATGAATGAAAAGACAGGCTACTGACTGGAAGAAAACATTTACAAATCATGTTTCTGACAAAGAACTTGCATCCCAAATACATAAAGAGCCCTCAAAACTCAACAGCAAGAAAATGAACAACATAATAAATAAAAGGGCAAAGTCGAAGAGATGTGTCTCAGAAGAGGATATGCAGATAACAAAGAGACCATGGAAAATTGTTCAACATCACTGTCCATTAGGGAAATGAAAATTAAAAGCATTATGAGATGTCACACTATATTTTCAATGTCTGGTGAGGATGCAGAGCCATTGAAACTCTCATACACGGCTGGTGGGGAAAACAGTACAGCAGTTTCTAATAGAGTTCAACACACACTTACCATATGACTCAGAAATTCCAATCCTGGGTATTTACCCTAAAGAAATGAAAACTTAGGATCACAGAAAAACCTACACAGGAATATTTTAGCAGCTCCATTCATAATCACTCCAAACTGGAAACAACCAAAATATACTTTCATATGAATGGTGCAACAAACTGTGGTACAGTTTGTTGTGGTATGGTAGCATGGAATACAACTCAGCAATTGAAAAAAAAAAAAAACCTGTTATTGATATGCACAACACCTTGATGAAGTTCAAAGGCATTAGACTGAATAAATGAAGCCAGTCTCAGGAGGATCTGCAATCAATGATTCAATGACTTTTTCAAAAAGCATTTCTCTATGGTGATGGAGAACTCACATCATGGGTGTCAGAGGTCGGTGTGGGTGGAGGCATTCATCAAAGGGGCAGCAGGTGGGAGTTTCTCTGTGGAGATGGAAGAGATCTGTATCCTGACTGCAGTGGTGGTTACAAGAATCTATACATGTGTTAAAATTCACAGAACTGCACAGCAATAAAAAGTCAATGTTTACTAAATGTAATTTCCAAAACAGAATAAATGAGAAAAGATATAGACATTTTCGATGATAATGAATGGATAACAAACTATTAGCTATTTAATCTGGGAATACAAAACCAAATGACTGAAAGGTTATTGCCTTCCATGTGAACAGAACCTTCTAACTGCTGGCAACATTGATCTGTAATGGTAGAGTCAAAGTGTCAATTTATCCCACACTTTATGCTTTCAAAATATCTGCTGACATAGAAATGCCGTATGTGAGAGGAACATGTTCCACCTGAACAAGGGGGGGAGGGTATTTCATCAGAGATTGGAGAGAAAAATGCTCTTGCAGGAGGTGCAATGAATTTCCCAAGCCCATGACTCATTCATGGGATAAAACAACTAGCCACCCATGTCTGAACTGACTCACGTTTAGACCTACAAGAGAAACTATTGCTAAGGCTTTTTGTTAATTTATTCTATTCTATTTTATTGTTTGAATTTTAAGAGAAAGAAAAATGTTGAAAGGAAAAGAGCACTATATATATTAAGCAGAGACCGTTGGAAGAGGAAGAGAATAGTAGCAAGAAAGGAATTATAGGAGGTTATACATAAATGGCTGGGGAAACCCGACTTAATGCTGACATTTTTAAAAGCAAAAAATATGGACATTTTTAAGACCAAGTATAAACAGTCTTGATAGACAGCTAAGCAAAAATTTATTTCTTACTAAAAATGGACATGCTACGACAGTAGAAACTCTTTACAAGAATAGTTTGCAAATGTCAAAAAATAAATCAAAATATTCTAGGCCACTATGAAAACATTCTACTAAAGATAACAGGCATGGAGGACTAGCGGATTTAATTATTAAATAATTAGTATCAAATACTAGTGATGGGTCTATGTTTACTACTGAAGTTTTGAATTATTTATATTTTTGCTGGATTTTTTGTGCCGTTCGGTTTTATGTAAATTTCTTAATAGTAGGAAATAATGTAAAGGGATTTTTTTAAAGCTAGCATTAAGAGATCAAAGTTAAAGAAAAATCAAAGTTATCCAGTGTATGAACATAACCTTAGAGTATAATGTATTTCAAACCTGTGTGATAAGAAATTCACTAAGCTTTAAATTGTACAGTGAGGCATGTACTCTGAAACCAAACAGTTATTAAGTGCCTCTATTTTTCTGCTGAATTGCATTTAGATTTGTTTTAAATTCTGCAGGTATTAAGTTATAAAATCTTGTGGTTTTTCAAATATTTTTTCTTCATTCTCCTTTAACATGACAACATTTTTAATGAAAAAAAGAGTCTCCAAAATTATAAATTTCCATAGAAATATAATAAGGTCAAAATAACAGAAAATGTGAATTCACTTACAAACATGTATTAAGCACCTACCATGTTGGAAGCACTGCTCCATGTACCAGAATACAACAGAGAACAACACAAAAATCCCTGTCGTCATGGAGCTTGAATTCTCATGGTAAACAAAAAAATGATACAGATACGATAAGTTCCATGGAGAAAACTTAAGCAAGGTAGGTGAATGCTGGCTGGGGCTTCTACTTTATAGTCTACATATATATATAATGACTACATATGTATGTATATGCATTAGGAAAGACTTCCCTAATATGATGCCATTTGAACAAATACCTAAAGGAGGTAAAAAAGTGAGCCATATATCTTTCTTAGGGGGAGGTCTTTTCAGGCAGAAGAAGCAGATGGTCCAAAGGTCTTGCAGAGGAACACGGTCCCCATATTCAAGGAAGAGCAAAGACCCCATTGCGGCTAAAGCTGGGTAGGTGGGGAGAGAGGACTAGAAGACTAAGCCAGAGAGCCATGTATTAATTTTATATTGCTGCATAATGAAGGACCACAAACCCAGTAACTTACAATACCACCCATTTACTATCTCACAGTTTCTACAGATCAGAAGGCAGGCCAAGTCCTCTACTCAGGGTCTCACAGGACTGAAGCCAAGATGTAGGCTGAGCCACACTCCCACGTGGAAACTCTAGGGGAGAATCTACTTCCTAGCTCATTCAGGTTGTTAGTGGAATTTATTTCCTTGTGGCTGTATGACGAAGGTTCCCGTTTTCTTGTTCATCCCATAGTAGGTATGAAGAGTAACCACTTGACAGGGCTGAAGGGGAGACAGCCACCTTCCAGTTAAACAAAGAGAAATGACTGAGGATAGGGGATGGGGTTGAGGAGGAAGCTCAAGGATCAGAATAGAGTCAGGGAGTAGAAGGCACCAGGGCCACAGGAGGGAGTAGACAAACAGGTAAAATGATGGGCGGCCATGTGCATGAAAGATGACCTCGGAATCCAGGGTTCCTGCGTGGTCACCAATCACCGGAAAATGAGTCATAGTTATTGCTACAATAAGGAAGCTCAGTTTAGCTAGGCAAAATATGCCAGGCAGACAGGGCAGCAGTAATTTAAAAATGCTCTAAAGACCTGAAATTTCCCATTTTCAGATTTTAACTTGTTCTGCTAACAGTCTTAATAATGCATTACTAAATCATCTGGTAATTATTTTCGAGGTCAAAATGTGACTGATTCACTGTTAAAGGAGTCTAGATAGAACAAAAAAGATTTCTACAGATCTTTTTTTTTGTTAAAAGGAAGAAAAGTAATTAATGCAAAGTTCAAGACACCTGCTATATGGAAACAGCATACTGCTTTTATTCACGTTAAATAGATTCTGAAGATCAGCAGGAATAAATCAAATGTCCTATACCAGCTCTGCATAAAGTACATGAGAAAGCAATTACTTGTTCTCTGAATATCTCCCTTTTAAAACATTAAGATTCCATTATAAGAAGAAAATATATCTATTAGCAATTAAAGGTCTTTATTGCATCATTAAAAAAGATCCATATAGGGCTTCCCTGGTGGCGCAGTGGTTGAGAGCCCGCCTGCCAATGCAGGGAACACGGGTTCGTGCCCCGGTCCAGGAAGATCCCACATGCCGCGGAGCGGCTGGGCCCGTGAGCCATGGCCGCTGAGCCTGCGCGTCCGGAGCCTGTGTTCCGCAACGGGAGAGGCCACAGCAGTGAGAGGCCCGCGTACCACACACACACACACACAAAATTCCATATAAGAAAACAAATGGATTTTGGTATTTGGCAGGCTGATGTGCTAACAGGAAGGAGAAAGACAGTAAAAATTAAAAGTCACGGGATTAAAATTTTCAGTTCAGGAGTGCTTGCTATATATCCTTTTGTAAGTATTTGAGAACTGAATTGGAGTTTGTATACCAAATAAAAGTTTCACCAGCTTTCCGTAAGCTTGGATGCAGATATTTCCTCTTTTATTCTACGATAAATCCCGCAGATCTCAGTATCAGGAGTGAATAAAATCAGACAGTGCTTAGAACAGAAGGTAAGGTTAAGTATCAGCCAATCCATTCTGTAGAAACTGAAGCCCAGAGAGGTCAAGCGAAAGGCTCACAGGTCGACAGCAGTGCTGATATTTGTCAAAGAACAGTAGAAACCAGAAGTCCACACCTGATTTTTTTAAAATTTATTTCTGAGAACCAAAAGATGAAATTGTGGTAACTTTTCCATGTATTTATTTTTAGCTTCTTCGTCAATAAGTTGATTGTCCTTATCTGAAAAATCTTCATAGGAATGCGGTGTTTTGGTTCAACCCTCGCTAGCCCACTCTAAAGCTCGGAGGAAACTTGCTTTCTGAGCTACCTGATCTTCTGAGCAAGAGACATTTTGGGATAGTTCCACCTCTTCTTTTTAACTTTTTTCTTAGGTGTCTTCTCATAGATTGGATTGCTCTCATACAGCAGCATGAACTTTCTTGCACATCTCTTCGGTGTCTGGAGTTACCTTCTTTTTGTGCTGAGTAAATTTTTTCCTGTAAGCGTCACCATCTCCTTCCATATATAATCTGCAATGTTTTGATCCCTGATCTTCTTCCAAAGTACTTATGCCTTGAATTCCTTGTTTTCTGAACCATAACCAGGGAATCGTTTGGTTCTGTGAGGGATGGAAAAGCTTCTTTCCACAGCTCTCTTCAGGGCCCCAAAAACTTTATTTCCAGTGGTAGTTCAGGTGTGAACTGAATCCAAATACAAAGTACCTTCATACTATATTTTGTAAGTTCATGAGTATAAGCTGCACCATTATCATAGCCTCTTCAACACAGGCATAAGCAATCTGACAAGTGATCTCTCTGCTGGTTACATGAACTATCATCCCATATTTGAGTGTACTGTATTTACACTCAAATGTGTAAAATGTGTAAGCATTTCCAAGCATACCAATTGGTTTTACCCTCTCGCCTTCTTCTAAAGTTCACTTGGCATCTTCTGAAGTAGGCCTTATTCTTGACAACTTTAACTCCATCCTGTGAAGCAGAGATGCATATCTGTGGCTCATCACAGATACACAGCAATGGTGGTAAATTTTATAATTTAATTCTTACTGCTAACAATAAGAAAACACAGTCAATGTAAGAGGAATATGATTTTAAAGTGTAATCAAAGAACTCTATCAGAATCTAATAACTCTTTGCTCAGGCTGTTATAAAATACCATAGTCTGGGTGGCTTAAACAACAGAAACTTAATTTCTCACAGATCTAGAGGTTAGAAGCCCATGATCAGGGTGCCAGCAAGGTCAGATTCTGGTGAGAAACCTCCTCCTGACTTGCAGACGGCTGTCTTCTCCCTGTGTCCTCAGATGGCAAGGAGAGAGCAAGCTCTCTGGTGGCTCTTCTTATAAGGTCACTAATCCCATCATGAGGGCCCCACTCTCATGACCTGGTCTAACTCCAATTACTTCCCAAAGTCCCCATCTTCAAATAATATCACAGTGGAGTTTAGGGCCTCAACAGATACATTTGGGGGATACAAATATTCAGTCTGTAACACTCTTAAAACCTCAAACTTTAAAAATTAGCATAGTATTTGTTTCAAGAACTAGTGGGGGTTCAAGGGAAGAAGAGATAGCATGAAAGAAAGAGGGAGAAAATAATTTTTCCTACTAAAGTATAAAGAGATTCTTAAAATCTGCCTTATGAATTCATAATTTAAGCTCATCTCAGTGTCATTATTATCATTAGTAGTCAGATGAAGAAATTTAAGGAAAGTAGTTACCTCCTGGTGACAGTAATGGAACTCGAACTTCTGCCAGTGTTACAATCACAGGCCAATCCTTAAAGTACTTGAAAGGCATATCACTTGGTCAGAGAAGCAATTCACGTTTACCAGTACTAGAAGTAAGTCTCCATAGCCAAGAAATTTATTGTTAGTTGGTAGTCTGCCCAACAAACAAGCAAACCTCAAAACTGTTAGAGTCTCTCTTTCCTACTTACTGTGTAGGTCCCTGGAAAATCCTCAATTTGATTCTAGATAAGACAAAAATAATCCCCACTAGACACCATTTCTAAGTTTAAGATTGAACCTTAAACCTGCTTTGAATTCGAGAGACTGCATCGATGGTGGGGAAGATTAAAATAAAATAAAATTCAAGTTATCTGCTCTGGTCTTAGACGGATGGATGAGGATTAGACCAAGTTTATTATGGCAACCTAAATTTGTTTTTAGCAATCAATTTTTATATTAAGTTCTAAAGGAATGTGTTTACTTTCCAATTTACATGTGTGAACATCAGAAAGAAGCAACATACAGCATGTATCTACAAGCACAACTGGTCATTTCATCTGCTTGTCATAATGTAATATACAAGTAGCACTTAGATCAAGTCTAATTAAACCTGCATTCAATGATTTCAATTGATTTTTAAATCTACTTTTCCTGTAAGATGGTAAACTGTCCCATAATGTAATAAAATCATCAGTGCCACACAATGTATAAAGACTAATCTTTAATTACCTAACATTTTCTGTCAAACTCTAATAAGCTTGAGTACATTGATCAAGGGACCCAAAGGGTCACCAATAGGCTGAGCCCATTACTAGAAGCACCCAGCCCCTATTGTAGCACAGCACTGAGAAAAACAATGTGGTTATATTGGTATTAAAATTAATTAAGTAAAGCAAAATAAGTGTGTCTGTTCTCTTCTCCATCTTGTTCTGCAACTTTTTATCTTTGACCTCATCCTTCTCTTCTGCCTTCTTAAAATCTTTCATGATATGACTTTGCATATTTTCTAGTTTTCCTATCTTCTATTATAAAATTGCACTTGTCTTCCTTTTCCTGACTCAGTACTTTATCTTCCTGAAGTCTTATTGCAAACAATTTCATTCAACCACACTTTTACTATGAGGCACCATGCTATACCACAGAACAACAGACATCAGTGAATTTCACTTAATGGATTAGGGTGGAAAATCCTAGGCTAGAGCATGCTATTAGGGGAATACATTGTTAAGGGGCAGGTAACTTTCTACAGTTCCTCAAGGATGGTACCTCCAACACAGCTCACTCATATATATTAAGTAGAACTGACAACGTGTAAATGAAAAAGCAAAGCCAAACTTACTAGGAACACAGTTAAGAATAGTGACCTTCCAGTGATCATTAAGCCTGTGGTAGCTGGAGCAGGAATAATGAGTTCTGACCTGCTTCTTCAAAAGCTTGATCATAGGAAAATGGTCAATTTGGTCTTAGGAAATTGAGGAGCCTGGGTAGGGGATAGTGACCTGCCCTTTTCACTGACATGCCTGGAGACTATCGCCTCTCAGTTCCTAATGAGAATAAGTATGGAGAATACTAGGGACTTCAGATGGGTGAGACCATCCCAGGCAAGGGATAACAAAAGATGGAGGGAAAATAATAGGACATCAGTGTGGGGAAGAATCTTAGGTGCACCATCTACACCTACGGACATTGCTCTCTTGCTGGTTGAGGTTGACACTGAGCTCAAAACCCTGAGAAGCGGGGTTTCCAAAGAACTACAGAGACTCTGACTCCACCTTTAGAAAGTGTTATGTGCACATAAGCCACTATAAGTGACAAAGGAAGTGATGATCAATGTCAAGGGTTACGTGTGTGGTTGCAGATGAAGCTGAGAAAGCAGACTTACTATCTTGTATCTCTTGGCTGAGGTTTTTGCACGCTTATTTTCAGGTTCATGTTCATTTGGGTCCAGGGACAGGAAGACATACAAATTTAAATCAGAAAAAGAGCTTTAGATGAGATCAGATGAGAGCTGTAGAAAAGATGAGTTGGAAATGGATGCTGCGATTTCTAACTTGGGCTATAGTTAGGGCACCTAATGGTTCTGAATTTAACCAAGAAAGGACAAGCACCAAAGGGCAGAGCCTTCAGGAGAAGACCTAGATTCAGTTCAGGGTGGTTCTAATATTAAGTGATTGTGAAAATAAGTGTGTGTCCACTTATGCAAGCTTAAAAAGAATCTGTCAACGACTATAAAAAAGAAAGCATGTATTTTGTCACTCCTTTCCCCTTTCCACATATTCTGTACAAATCTCACAAATGGGTGTCTATATAGTCCATGGCATGGGTGTAAAATGCCACAGGGTTGGCAATGCCTGTGGACAGAGAACGGGGGGTGGGAGAAACAGGGCTGGGTAACTGCATGTGGATAGGGACAGAATGTGCACAGGTGCAGGGTGTGTGTATAGGATGAGGGTTCATTTGGATGAAGACCACAGGCCTGTCTGCAGAGGTGTCTGTTCAAGAAAATGCTCATGGTGGGGAAAAGTGGATGAATACATATAGAGAGTGTCTCATATATTTCTCTGGAAAATACTTGGTTGTTTACATTGTTCAAAATCAGCACTTTCTCAGCTATGCAGCTGCTTTTCTTGGAACACAGTGTCTGTCTGATAAGCTGTTAAAGAAAGCTTTCCAAAAAGAAAGCTTCTTGGGTTCAAATTAGTTAGGGAAAAGCTGTAGGCGACATTGCCTCTGAGAGTCCTAGAAGGACTTGAGGACTTAAGGAAGGCTCTGAGAAATCCTACAGTAAGGTGACCCTCTTCACTTTTTTGAATATAACATTTTCAAACTTATTGCACATAAACTACTTCACTCGAAGAACACATACTAATAACTGAAGGGATACCAGTGTTCCAAATAACATTCTTCGGAAAAAGCTGATATAAATGTGTCCAGAGCAGCAGAAATACAGGGTGATAATGATGAAAGCGACTTTGGTAAATATGGGCAAATCCTTTACAACATTTTCAGGTCAAATATAATTCCTTGCAGGCCTAATCATTCCTGCAATTATCTTCAAAGCTAAATTAGCTCTCAAACTTCTTAAGCAGGTAGGTCTGTGTACGGATATTAATTTTATGTGATCTGCATTTTAAAAGAGGGAAGAGCTCAGGCTTTTCTCTACAAATTGAGGAGCGACTGAAGTGTACTCTAAGTACACGTTGTCTCTTCAGTGACTGAAAACTCTAATTTGCAGTCTGACAAATATGACATATTTTGAATAATGCAAACTAAGGAAGTGCTAAACAGTTTCCATGGTCATACCTCCCGCCCCATGAAAATGGATTAGGAACATAAAGAAAAATGCAGACTATACCACTGTAGAGCCATTTAAATTATAAATGAAAGACAGTCTAGTTGGATGAAATGGGGAATAATAATACTGATGAGGATGATAATTTTAAAAATAGGTGACGAGCATGATGGGCACATGCTTTGCATCAGGTACTGTTTCAGATGGGTTGGGTACCATTTGTCTAATTCTCACCTGGGAACAACAAAAACAACATCAAAACACCTAAGGCTAGAGAAGCTAATCAATAAAAGGAAAAAAAAATTACAGCCAACATTTATTGAGCACTTACTATGTGTCAGGAACTGTTATAAACATTTCATGTTAGTAATTGATGTGAGCTGAGGCTGTGAGATGGGCACCACTGTCACATCCCCTTTTCACAGATAAGAAAACTGAGTCTCAGAGTAATCAGTCATCCTGCTGGATAATAAAAAAGCCAGGATTTGGGCTCAGGCATGTCTCTAAATCCCATACACTTTTTATTTCTCTACTGTCCTAAGCCCATGATATTTGTATACTTTGCATCCTCTGATTTTATAATAAATTAATGTCATTTTAGTAGTTATTACAAAGTGGCTCACATTAGAGCCTTTTGATAATTTTAGACAGTCTTCTTCCTAAATGACAATGACACAGTTATATATAAGAACAGAATCAGTTTTAGAAGCAAATGGCCCTACTTCTGCTTTTGATGTTTCCCTTCCTCTTCACAGACCAGTCCTGAGAAACATCACTTGAATTTATTTCTGTAGACAGTTTATTAAAGATTCGGCAATAACATGTATCTGTAAACCCTAAAAGCAATTGACACTCTGTGTCACTTTTATGAATATCTGTCCTGATTTCAATGCTATATTGCTAAAATTTCAAGTCAAAGCAAATTTGAGATTTTTCCCAACTCTTATCAGAATGCTGCCTATTTCAACCAAACAAATACTTCCCCTATGTCTCTTGCTGGTATCTGCCATTTTATAAGAAGCCAAATCTGGTGTCAATGTGATTAAAGCCAGAACTTGGGTTTCAAGGAAGCATCCGTTCCTCAGATAATAAAAATGTTATGTGCAGATCAAAGGTTAAATCAACCTCTCTGCCATTGCCCAATTTAGAGAATTGTGGATGTCACATTTTAAGAAAGACCTACAACAAACTAAGCAAACTAAGAAAAACATTAAGTGATGGGTGAAGGAATTAGTAAGTTTAATGCAAGAAGCAATCTTTATAGAGTGTTTTTCTCTAATGCATGGTAATGCATGGAACTTCACTGCATTTATTAATTGCCCAGAATCACCCTGGGAGGGAGGTCATTACTATTTCCACTAACAGATGTTAGAGAATAGACAACATGCCTGGGGTGACACAGCTGGGACTTGAACCCGAATCTGGTAGGAAAGTCTGGTGCTCTTTCTACATTACATTCCTTGCTGAGTAAAAAAGGAGAGAAGATTTAAAGTTGGGCAAAAAAGCTGCTTTCAAATGCGATCATAGAGAAAAGGTATGAGACTTATTCTACTTAACACTATGAAGGAGAGCTGGGAATGTGGCAAGAAGATAAAGTCTGGGATAAAATAGGAACACTTTTCTAACACTGACCTGTCGGAAAATGGGAAAGATGTATGGCCTCCTAAGTTTGATTTCCAGGTCACTAAAGGGGTCCAAGAAGAAGCTAAAGTGTCAAGATCTCTTCTGGTCTGTAAACTTATTTAATCCTAAAATTCTAAACAAAATATATATTCTCTAAGAACCCTTCTTCTCTTCTAATTTCCATCCTGTCCCAGCTGTGTGACCTTAGAAAGCTATACTGCTACTCCGCAGTTAGCTTATAAAACAAGAATAATATCACCTTCCAGGCAAGGGTATTAGAAGATTCAGTAAGGTAAGACATTTGAAACACTTAATCCATCATAAACCTCAAACAGTGTTAGTTACCTCTTCCTATGTGTCTATGAGGTCCGAGTCAGTGTCAGAGTCAGAGAAGCTGTCCTGGAGGAGCTTCCTGTCTTCGTTTTGAATTATGCCGAAAGCACGGTGAATAGAGCATTCCAGAGATTCAAGGATTTCCCCATATGTGTGCATCTGGATCAAGCATGAGCGTGCATTTGCTATTGACGTGCATGTTTTCTTGGTGTTAACTCCCAAAGGAAAAGAATGCAGTGTTCTTTTTCATTGCTTTCAGCGGTTAGGATGGGCATTTTTAGAAAATTCTAGGCAAAAGCATCAAGTTAGCTTTTACATGACATCCTTATCCTCGAACTTTTCCACGAATGCGTTTAATAAAGTTTAATCTATTCTGTTTTATAATTAATCATTGATATGCTATTTTCTCTTAAAGCAGGCTTTTTGGCCACCAGTCAATGTCTGCCGCCCTTATGTAATATAGAAAATGTTTTAGACGTGTATAAAACTTAGTGTGGTGGAACCAGCAGAACTTTCTGCTGTAATCCTACTTTCTGATACCTAGAAAAACTAACTGGAAGCGACTTTTAAAGGAGAATAAAACATATTCAAAACATATTCAAGATGCTTGGATGTGATTTTTTAAAAGCATCTCTGAAGTCCAAGTAAATATAAGAAAATATGTTGTCGTCACACATACAATTTTAAAGACAGTATCTGGTGCTTAAAGTAAGCATTATTTGCGTGCAGGAAAAGAGTTATGGTAGGAAACGAAAAAACAAAGTTTAATTCCATTTCAAATGAAAAATAAATTTATCAGTTAAAACTGTATTGTCAATCTACGGCCAAGTTCAGTCTCAGGTTACCGTGGGGATTCACATGCATTCGAGCATTCCAGGAACAAACATTCTGATCCACACTGCCCTATGGCCTGCAGAACGGGCCTTGGCTCCCCACCTGCGAAATGTTAGTGACAATTTCATTTTTTTTATCGCTCTGAGTATGCTGGTGTAGAAAACTGTGTGTCAGAGCCTAAGGAACCTCTCCTTAATATTGCTCCCAGCTCTTAAATTAAGAACATGCCTTTGGGAGATTCAGTTAAAAATATGCAGGAATTTTTTTTTTTTTTTGTCGTTCTTCTGTTTTTACAAATAAATGGAAGTGCGTGTTTGTGCCTGTGTGTGTGCATGTGTGTGTGTGTGTGTGTGTGTAAGGAGGTTAAATTAAGCAAAACACCAAAAAACAAAATCAAACAGAACTTAAGACTCCATAGTTTGGATCTTACCTTCTCTAAACACACACATTTGACGACAATGGAAAATAAATAGTCAAGTTTGGGAGAAAGCAAAATAATTGTAAAAGAATGTAAATGTACAAACATACCTATCCATACAATCCATGAGGCATTTGCATGAATATGTACACATATAAAATGTTACATAAAATAGGGAAAATTTAAAAACAGTAGAAATTCATTGTTTGTTTCTTTCAGAGCCCCTCCCATACATCTGTATATTATAAAACATAACATCATACGTCTGTCTAGGATCATCGTAGTCTTATGCTGTACGTTTCACGACAGCACTACTGTAAATGTGGCAGAAGTAATAAACAAAAAGGAAACATAAATTCTCTTTTTATGGATAAATTCTTATACGCCTGCATTCAAGAAAATTTGGCCACATCCACTATTATAAAATTATAATAAATGCTTGCTTAATTTGGGGGGGACTACATGTGGAAGGTTACAAAAGAAATAACAGAGCAGTTGCTAAGATGAGCTGAATGTTTCTGTGGCAAGGCAATGTGACCTACACTGAAATAAATGTGAATTCTAAGTAAGGTTTTCAGCCTTTCGAGCAAATCACAACCTATCACTCACTATTACTCTGAAAGTTACTTGTCTCAGATATACTCTAAAGCTTAGACTGCATTATATTCACTAATTTGGGTGGATTCCACTCGGAAATAAACGGTACCAGGTTCATATTTAGCATCCATAAAAATATAAGTCATCATCATGAATCAAAATCTCAACAAATAATTATTGAACCTCTCTACTATGTCACAGGCATATAAAATTGAATTTTAAGATTAAAACATTAATAAAAAGTAACTGAGGCCCCTAAAACTCTCCAAAAGATAGAATATAAAATGGAGAAGAAAGCAAAGATGCTATGAGACCATTAGCTTCCTATCAGGCAGCACAATAAAAGCAGAAGAAGCTCTGGAGTCAGACTCAACTGAATTCTAATCCTACTTGTACAGTTAGTACCTGCGGAATCTTAGACAAGTTGCTATAAAACGGGGATGACAAAGCTGCAGGGATTAAATGATATAGTGCAGGAGAAGCACCCAACATATCCCTTGCACGCTAGTAGATGATCAATAAATAACAAGATTTTTCATTAACAGTGTTATTAGTAATATCAACTGCAAAATGTTAACCCTGTTACTATTTTAAAAATTTGGTAAAGAACCCATTACTATAGTTAGCATATGAAAAATTCATGATAAATGCTCGTTGAATGAACAGTCACTGAATGAAGTCCGAACTGTGTGGAGATAGGCAACAAAGGTCAGACAAGGTCAAAGCACTTCTATCTGTCTCAGTTCTTCTGAGAAGGATTTCCTAAGAAAGAATTTGTATCCCTGCCTCTTTTTCTGCCTTTGCGATTGTTTGACTACTTTAAGAGCAACATAATTTTTCCCCTGATCTCTAGCGCCATTGCCAGAGAAAGATATGCTTCTCCATTCTGTAATTAAATAAGACAGTATTATGATATTCTAAATTTCTGCTTGTTATGATTCCAAGAGACTCAGGTCAGGTTGGTAGAACAAATAATTGTTAGGTGCTTGGGCAGTAAACCAGGCTCAGGGCCATGGTTCTGGGGTGAGAATAGATTCCCCAGGTTTCCCTTAGTCTCCATTCCCCCTTAACCTAGCAGGCTGGTTCTCACTTTCTGCCATCATGGCTAACATTCCTGAGTTCTCCATGGCCATTAACACTCATTAGGTCTTCATTTGCTATAAATCCAGGCACTGTGGTGAAATCAATGTGGAAGACACCTTGAACGAGTGGTCCTGGACCTCCGTCCTTGCTTTGTTCTGCCATTACCAAGTCACGTGACACAGGACATGTTTTAACTAGATCTCGGTTTTCCGCTTGGTCAATGGGGACAAAAAGTGAGTCATTAAGAGCACAGGATTTGTAGTCAGAAACGTGTGGCTTCATGCCTTGGCTTTCTTATGTTAAGAGCATTGTAACTTTGCGCAAATTACTTAACTGCTTTCTACACCTCAGTTCCTTAGTTTATAAAATGACAAAAGGAATAACATCATACGCTGATAAGGGTCAATGAAACAACATCTCTAACATACTTATCAGAGCATAAAACACGTAGTGTCTCATAGTATCTTCCCCCTCCACCTCCTCCTCCTTCTCTTCTCATTAGTATTACTATTATTGTAATATTAACCAGTGTCTTCCATGTCTGCAATTGTAATCCGCTATACAAGAACCTTAGCTTGTTTACAGTACAGTATGGAAGTCAGGAATAGATAGTAATGAGCTAGAAAACGAAACAGAAAGTATGATTCAGATCTAAAGGAAGTCAGAGTAGACAGGAACTACCAAATGTAAACTAGAAAAACAAAGCAGATGTCATATAAAGGTACCAGGGTTAATACTAAATAAAGACACCGATTGGGATACTAGAACACTTAGACAGAAATTTAGTGGCTATGCATTTAAATGAAAATGAGTTACATGAGTGGGAACCACTTTCTATATCGGAGGCATTCTCCCCAATACATGCAAACAAATTTTAGCCTACAATTTCAAAAATGCACAGTACCATATTTCATGCAATTTGAGTCTAAGTCTATAAATAAGACACACACTTCTTGCCCTTTTAAGTTTTTTGTGGAAAATAAAAATTCAACTCAAACTCAAAAATTCCAGTTCACAGCACATAGGACAGGCCACATTAAACTATGGTATTCCATGAAACTAGTTTGAGAGTTTGAAATCTGACTTACCTGATAAGAATAAGGGACAGTGAACACAAACAAAACCAGACTCACGATCCAAGAACGGTGCCAACAAATACGCCCTTACCCTTATTTCTGTGAATTTGTTTTACAGAAATCTGAGAATTCTACTCTTTAAAAATTATGACCCGAATATAAAAGGAATAAAAGTCAGATAATGTCAGTGCAAAGGAATAGTAAAAACAAAACTAATAACCGAAAAAATGCTTCTTATCCCTGATCTAACGTTTTTCCGATTCAGTACCTCAGAGGTTGCCAAGTCATTGGAAAGAAGATAAATTACAACAGATGGAAAAACACGAAGCATCAGAAATCAGCAGGTTATGATAAGTCTATAATGTGTCTTGTTCATAGAGGAAGAAATCTACAAATTTGGCAAAGCGCAAAAAGGGAAAAAAATATTAACCTCGCCATTTCAAAGTTGGCTTTCAAAAATTATTTTTTCTAGAAAATGCAATGCTTTGTTGCTAAATTTGGTTTCCTTTTAGACAATCAAAATCAAATAAATAAGAATCAGGAGCATTCAAATCAAAAGTGGAAATGTGTCTTGATTTCCTCTAAATCTGGAATTATTATATTCCTTTTTCCTTGTAAGTGTAGTACTCTAAACTAGATCTTTCTGTTCCTATCCTTCCTCTAATTGTGTGTGCTCACATATTTTCATTGCACTAAGGATTTCTGGGTCCCTGATATCTGTTTCAAAGCCAGTGTCTAAATGTTGTGCAGAGGACTGCGACGTTAATGACAGTTATGATACAATCAGTACTGCTGTTTGTGATCAGCAAGGTGAGGAATAAAGTACCATGCACCTTATATAGAAAACACGTGACCTGCTGGTGGTTCTCAGCAAGCTCAATGTCTGACATCTTATATCATGAATCCAGGGGCACTTGGGTCAAATCTAACTGCCATGCTAGATGGGTAATAGATATCTTCTAGGATACCAGTGACAGTGACAGATAGACATTTTAGCTGGCACTTAACACACTTCCAACAGAAAATAAGCACAGCAAAATTTTATTGGGAATAACACCACAAAACTATAAAGATTTTTAAATGCCGTCCCAAATAAAATGCAACAACAAAAAAAGTTACAGCCGAAAGGAAGCCAAAAAGAAGATGACAGCCTCAGTAGAACCCTTCAACACTTATTTTTCTGCATGAACATGTGTTACTTTAAATTATTTTATACCGTCTCTTAAGTCAAAATGCTAAACTGTAAGGGTCAGGAAAAAATCAGACAGGAGACAGCCAGCAGTACAGATTCCACCATAAACCATGACATCTACACTGAAATAAATTGGTTATAATGGGTCCTTAGGGGCTGGGCAGAGGGAAAACAAACTTGACACATTGTCTGTTCCCTGACAATGGTCTCTACATTGCGTCAAAAGAAGAGCATCTTAAGATTTACAAACAATGTTCTCTACAATTTTTATATTCATTTATACTATATAAATATTGTAAGGCAGTGTTCTCCATGTATACATAATTTTAAAGTTATTATATGGTTAGAAAATAACATACTATTTTTCTAATTTATAATGAAGTTAAAAAGAAATGATTAATCTATTTAATACTCTTCTTAGTATGAAAACGCGGTGCAGTTCCTAAAGATTGTTGTGTCATCTGTATCAAAACAGATTGCACTCATACTCAAAAGCATCTCTGATCTGCTGTCTGTTGCAATGAGTCTGTTTTAACTTGTACTTTATTTTTTTAACTTACACTTTATATTTAATAGTATAGCAGCAAAATAAACTTTAAGAAAAGAGAATAATCAGCTTACCCTTTATTATCATAAATCTGCAAGTTGCCTCTAACAAACGTATTTCAAACCTAGAAACTCACTTGATTTAAAAAGTAACATTTTGATAAGTAACAGAAATATTATTTAGTAACATGCCCATCATTCCTATTTACTTTCTTACTTTCAAAGAATTTTATCACCTTATTTTTTGAAGTTTCATTTCAAGTTTCATCACTTTATTTTTTATTTTATATCGAAGTATAGTTGCTTACAATATTATATTGGTTTCAGGCGTACAATACAGTGATTTGATATTTTTATAGATTATGCACCATACAAAGCTATTATATCATTATTGGCTATATTCCCCTGCTGTACATTACATCCCTGTGACTTATATAACTGGTAGTTTGTACTGCTTAATCTCCTTCACCTTTTTGTCCATTCCCCACCCCTAACCCTCTGGCCACCACTAGTTTGTTAATAATGTCATTTTTTTTCCCTACAAGAGCTGATAACTTTTGACCATGTGAAACACAGACTTGAATATGAACCTGACTAATTGCTGTTTCCCTGTAACTTGTTGCAGAGGAGAACGTAAGCTGTTTGAGAGTTGACATCCAGACATCTGCAAGAATTGTGACTTTCAAACCCAACCAGCCTTCAATGAATAGCACAGGCTGTTAAATTTAACAGCATTGAGACCCACCTCAGGCTCAGGGTCAGCACTTGCTCCTTGGACTTCAGTAGATCTCCGACTTTAAAACTGGCATAGCCCAGAAAGCTTCGCTGAAAATAAGAAAGAATGGTTTCCATTAACTTCTGAGGTTCTCAGTATTTTGTGTCACAGCAATCACACAAAACTAGTCTTCAGAAGAGTGAAATGTTAAGTCTATTAGCCTGACAAATATTTCATTGACAGAAACACAACCATCAGTAATAGATGTCCACTCCATGGGGCGAGGTTGAGGGATGCAAATGCATCCTTCTCATTAAAAACAGAGATGAATAGCCAGGAAAATAACAAAATGTCTAACACAGAAGCCAGGACTTTTCCATGAACACATTTTCTCCCCACATGAAAACTGAGATAAAAGAAAAGATGACAGACGTTTAATATTTACCAATGCCGTCCTTGTTCTTATTAGAATTCCTCAAGTCATGGGCAGCAACAACTTTGTATTCCAGATATGAGCAAATCTGTTAGTTGGAGCTATTTTTATGTGGGATTCTGTGCAAGTTATAAATAGAAATGCTACATTTCTCCCCCATCACAGCAATGTTTAAAAGTATTTGCTTCCTTTGTTATTTCTACACTAGCATGGGACAATTTCACTCCAACACACAAAGAAGAATGGTACTTATTCAATTACATTTTCTAAAATTGCTTTTTTAACCTATCATACTGGGTGTTGACTATCTATGAGTATATCTATCTTCTCCATTCTCTGACTCATAATATAAAGAATAAAACACTAAATTGGTTTTTCTCCTCCAGGATAAAAATCTTTCATCTCTTTGTAATATTCCTGGCTGCTTGTGATTTAAAAGTCACAATATTATGGTATACCATAAATAAGATTTCTCATTCTCCTTTCAAGGTCAAGATGTAAACACGAAAATATCAGTATCAAACCCATATTATTACCTATACCATTGCTGCCTAACACACTGTAATACTTTACAAGAAGTCTACACTACATCTTCCAGAACATTCTCTCTTCATAGGTCTGTTGCCAGCCTGCCCTAGAATGAGCTGCTGGACTTAAGTCAACTGGTTCTTTTCAGAGGAAAGTGCGCAGTGATTCCATACATAAGAGGCTGCATCTACACAAAGTGATCCTTGAGCACAGAGAAGACAAGCTTCAGGTCAGAATTTTTCTCCTTCTTTTCAAAGTTCTAACTTAGAAGAACTGGTTCAAAAATCGTAAAGGCAAACATTTGAAATACAACTCGGTTGTAAGTTGGAGATGCCTATACGTTAGTAATGATAAAACCTAATTAATTCACTTGAAACTCGAAGAAGTCGTTTAGATACCAAGTCGCCAGACTGGGGATCATAGAAGACTAAATTATTAGGTGAAGAATGTTATGTGAAAGCAGAAGATTTGTGGAAACAAGCTGTGATGACATGAGTGGTGCGAGTGAATCAAGGCAGAGAAGAATTCCAAGAGCTGTATGAACAAAGCCAAAATCTAGGGTGACTTTTCAGTAAGGGGTAGAGAGTGTCTAGGAGAGACCCAGCTGAACAAAAGCACTTATGCCCCCTCAGCAGATAACCTACTAGGACGTCCCTGTATAAAAGGGCTCCCCTTCTCCACACTGCTCGTCTCCATTCGTTATCCTGTTGTATTTTTTCTATTGTCACTTAAATATTATGTATTTAATTGCTTATTCTGTCCTCCCCTCAAAATAAAAATTGAGATTTGGAGACCCACAACGAGCTTTGTTTTCTGGTAACCTCCCACTGCCTAACACATTAGGTGTGTGATAAATAGTGACTGACAATAAATGAATGAATGAACGGCATAGACACTAGCTTTCAAGTAATTTATACCATGAGATATAAAAGAAATACTCCTTCTGCAGATTTTTATAAACCATTATAATTCACTGACCTGTGGGAAATTAAAACAATTTTTTAGCTTGCGGATTGTATACCGTGGTAGTGAATTTCACTTTAGCATTTTGTATTTTAAAGAGATGTCTTGCTTATTTCTCTTTCACCGGTAATTAGGGTTATTAATTTAAATTCTACCCCTCACTCATTATCCTCACTTGAAGAAAATGCTCAACCCACCCGAAATGTCACGGTGCCCCCAAATTTCAAGTTATTTCTTCTCCTTGCCTTTTGAGATTTCTGAAGGAAGGGATGGTTTTAGAATTAAGAAAACAAACCGCACATGCCATGAATGTTAGTGTGGTCTTTTCAGCAACAGAAGCAGCAGATGTCCCAGACGGGAATGTAGCAACGAGAGACAGGTGGAGGGGCTATTTTCAGACATGCGCCCCCGACACCCCAGCAGGCACAGCTGCAAGTAGTCTGTGACCACAAGTCATTGAATGTCTCTCCTGCCTACCAGGCCGGGAGCTCCTGTGGAAGCAGGACCTTGGCTCGTCCATCTTCTAGCTCAGCCCATTGTCCGGAACAGAGAGGCTGCATGCTACGCCCACTGCTGCACTGTGAGTGTTTGCGGTGTGCCAAAATGGACGCCTGTGAGTCAACCTTTTCCATCACAACTGTCAGCCACGTGCTTAATCTCAAAGGATATTATCCTTTGAGAGAGAGCTTACAGAAATCATACAATCCATTATAAATCAACTTAGGTAATGGCATTATGAAGGGGTGTCAAACCAGAGGAAGTGTTATTTATTCTAAAAATATTTTTTAAATTTATTCTAAAAATAACCGTACATTAGGACTACATGTCACATAAAATGCATTTAATAAAATCCCTCAGTTTAAAGACATTGCCTAATTGTTTCACATTGCGATACCAAACAATGGACTTGCCTATACTCTTACTTTCTAGCAGGTTTTTATGTGTTTGCTTCGCCTCAGTATAAATAAAACTAGGACCCTCCACACCCCTGAAAGTGGAAAACACATCATTAATTTACATGAATATTCACTGGACTCCTGGTCAAAGAATGAATTAGAGAGAAAACAGTCTTCTCTATTATGAAACCTGAATTCCCATGGAGGGAAAACGGCACACAATGCTAATGCAAAAGAATAACTTAATATAGAGTTATTTTATCTTTACTGTCACTTTAATCATAATCATAGAATTTAAGAAAATTATTTCAAAAAATCTGTTTATATTCCAAATATAACTCAGGGAACGATGTTTTCATCTCTCCTTCAGTATTGTTTCTAAAATTCTCATCTTCAAGGTTTTAAACTGGGAGATCCAGTATCAGGGGAAAATTTAAAAACAAAGAAAAAAAAATTAAAGTATCACTAGAGTTGGAGGTCTGAAGTGTAGTTCTAAATCCATGATTATGTCCAAAAATGGAAATCTGGGCAATTAAATCACTTCTCCCAGCCCCCAGGCTGGCTGTCCACTGACGGGCACTGTCAACCTCCGTTTGTCTGTCTTCTCTCTCACAAATCTGGGACTTGGACAATTTACTCCACCATACTAGGCCTTAGTTTCTGGATGAAAATGTTGCATAGGATAACTGTATCTTTCTCATTGTTATTGTTATAAGAATTAAAGTAATCCAGGCAAAGCACTTAGTACATTGCTGGGAAAATAGGAAGCACTGCATAAATATTAGCTTGCAGAGTACTTGAGGAAAATATGCCCAGAAGTCAGATGACTTAAATATAAGTCCACTTCAAATACTTTTCGGAAAAGGCAGAGTATTTAAAAAAAAAAGTCTATGAGAAATTCCTATTATAAAAAAGAAAAATGTATGTTTAAAAATAAAACCTGGCTGGAGAGTGATATCAAGCAGGGTGGAGAATGCAGGGCACCTGTCTCAATCCCTGGCTCTGCTCTACGGGGAGCGTACAAATAAACCGTTCATCCTGCCTGCCCTGGTGGGGACTCAGTGCAAGTCACAGACATCCAGAATGCTCAGCAGGGTTGCGTACCTGCCTGAAGCAGGTCCTCCATGGTCTCGTTCCCCTGGTACTACACGAGGATCCAGAGGAAGTGCTCCTCCATACACATACCTCCATCACCTATGTTCATCTCACAAAGCCTTTATTCAAAGTTTAGGTTTCCTTTATACTACAACTTCCATGGATCTCCCAAGTTGTTCCAAGTACTGTCCAGAGCTGCATTATCCAGCATGTGCACTAGTTTGTGGCTACTGTGAGTTGAGTTGTGTTCAAAGTGTAAACACAAATCAGATTTATAAGATGTGATATGAAAAACGGAGTGTGAAATATATCATTACTGATTTCTGAATTGATTACGTTTTGAAATGATAATATTTCACATATATTGAGTTAAATAAAATATTACAACTAATTTCACCTGTTTTGTTGTTACTCTTTTAAAAGCATGGGCTGCTAGAAAATTTTAAATTACATATGTGGCATGCATTAAATTTCTAGTAGACAGTGTTGTTTTTTTATTTTTAATTTTTATTGGAGTATAGTTGCTTTACAATGTTAGTTTCTGCCATACAGCAAAGTGAATCAGTCATACGTATACACGTATCCCCTCTTTTTTAGATTTCCTTTCAATTTAGGTCACCACAGAGCACTGAGTAGAGTTCCCTGTGCTATACAGTAGGTTCTCATGAGTTATCTATTTTATACATAGTGTACATATGTCAATCCAAATTTCCCAATTCATCCTCCCTCCCCGCTTGGTATCCATAAGTTTGTTCTCTACATCTGTGTCTCTACTTCTGCTTTGCAAATAAGTTCATCTGTACCATTTTTCTAGATTCCACATATAAGCGATATTATACAATATTTGTTTTTCTCTTTTTGACTTACTTCACTCTGTATGACAGTCTCTAGAAGACAGTGCTGGGTTTTGAGGGTAAATGAAGATATCCATAATACTCTGACATATTCTCATAAAACTATATACTGGAACTGTGGTGTAGGTTTTAAAAGGTCTTTGAAAACCAGAAGTTTATATGGTGAGGCAGGCTGATACACAGCATCTCCTGCACATAACTTACAGGATGGGCCCCTTTTCATACTTTTGTACAGGTACTGTTTCTTCCCCCTCTACCCTAACAGACATTGTTGTGTGGTTTCCCACTCTATAGGAAGGGACAGGGGGTACATGAACTATATGCGCTGAAAAAATACATGACAAAGAAAAAAGAACTGAGAGAATATCTATTACAACTTGATGAACAGTCCAAAGAACACATTAAAATGCAATTTAGGGCAAAGTCATATATTATAAAATTACATCTTTACTATGAATATACCTCACAAGGTCTCAGAGCACAGACTGGTATCTGCTTGACTAAGCCATCACCAAAGGTGTGGTTTCATCTAATAGATGTTGCTGAAGAATGCAAAGAAATGTATAGAACATATTTGAAAGATTTATAATAAAAAATTTGAGCTGATTTTTTAAATTGGAGTACTCAGTGGCTAGAGTCCGTGGCACGCTGTAATGGCAGAGCCATTACCTGCTCTATGTTCTTGGCCAAGAACTTAAATTCTCAAGAATTTTTTTCAGTGTCCAAAAAAATATTTCGGAGGAGTGATGAGATGTATATTAATCAGCGGTACTTCACAGCTGCTCAAGGCGTGACAATTTTTCTCTATCCCGAATATCATGTGCTCTGAGGGTGTTAGAAAAGCCAAGGCATGCTGACTTGTTCTTATTTAGACTCATTCTTATCATGCTTGAGATTTAGTTTGGTAATAGAATTACCATTTTATTGATTTCTGATGTGTCATAAAATGTACTCGATTCTTACCATGCTATTGCAATTATTTTTAGACGCCCCCTCCCTTTTTATTCTGGTGCTTCTAAAAAAATATAAGATGGCTGGCAAACCAAAATCATGGTATGCTTCCTAATGCATTCAATACATATATCATGATTTGCTAATTTCCGGGCACAGAGCTAGGGCTATTAAAGTAAACCAAATATACACGATCTTTGCAAACAAAATATACATGATCTTTGCAATCAAAATAAACTAGTATTTTGTTAAACAAAATACTAGTTTAACATCTAGTAGGAGAGTGGAGACATTACTAATATATAATACCCATTCTGCCCAAGTTGCATTACTAATAGCATCTTGATTTTGTTTAAATGGGAATTGTATCCCGATTCCCTTCTACCCAGGGACTCTGATCGTCTCAGTGATTATGTAAGTGGTGGGACAGTTGGCCCTCTGTACCCTGGGATGCAGAACCACTGATATAAAACCTGCAGATATGCAAAGCCAACTGTAAGGGACTTGAGCATCCATGGATTTTGGTAACCGAGGAGGATCCTGGAACCAATCTCCTGAGGATATTAAGGAACGACTGTATACCAATTGAGTTTTCCTTTCCAGAATTGAAGGAACAGGATGAGTTGCTCAGAACCTTTTCAATTTGGAATGTGATGCCTGGAGGTGTAATGGTCAGACTGTACAACACTTTAAGAAAGGAGAAGCAGGACAATGGACAGAGCCTGGTTGCTTTAAGTCCTTTTGAGTAGCTGGAGACTTGGGCAATTTCCCCATGACTTTTCTTAACATGAGAAGAACAAGTCTGTTACCTACTCTTCATCCAGTTACTTGCTTCTGAATGCATTCCTAACTGATACAATAGGCATGTCAGAGAATGCCCACTGAGAAGTTTCTTTTGGTCCAGGAATTATAGATGAGTCTCTGTCAAGGATGAGGACACAAGATAACAAATGTTCCACATTATAAGTTCAGAAAACCTCATCACAGTGCCTAAAAGGAGCCAGTTTAGAGAAACTGGTCTATTAGTAACCACAACACAGCTAGTTCATATAAAGGTAGTGTTGGAAGAGAGAGGTCAGAATTTGGGGAGGATACAATTTAGGAAATGAAGCGGATCTCTCTCTTCATGACCCTCAGGAAGACATCTCGATCTCCAAGGCCAAAACCAAAGTCATGGGAGTATGCACCCAAAACATGACTTATGAAGCTTGAAGGTGTCCAAACCATCTCTGCCTCTGCTGTGTTGGGAACTGGTGTTTGTGTCTCCTTTGAGAATCATTGATTATCTAGTACCCGATGCTGCTGGGGCTCATAGAAACGGTCAGAAGAGACATGGTTCAGCCAGAACCAGATCCCCCATGATGGGAAAGTATACAATGGGAAGGGGCCTCCAAGGCCTCCAGAAATACCTATATTTGTGCTCACAGGAGAGCCAGCATTTCACTCTGCCACAAAGAGAACTCGGGCAGCATTATGCTGAGAAGCATCAAAACCAGCATAAAGGGCCCCACACCTCATGGTGGGCAAGCACAGAAGGAACCTCTCCCCCTTCCTTTCTCCTGAGCAACTGAGCAATGAGAGGAGGAAAGTGTGAGAATGGACCCCCTCCCCCACCACAAGTTGCTAGAAGCGCAGAGATGTCTACAGCCTGTAGCTGGAAATGGTGGAGGAGAGGGTGGAAGAGAATAATTTAAAACCAGAGAAGAGACTCAAGTTTGAAAATGAATAAGATGCATTCCATTCCAAGAACTTGAATGAGAGAAAAAATAGGGGGGAAATTCATACAATTAGGCCAAGATGTCATTAAAATCTCAAGCAAGGGGGATTTAACACAGAGAAATTGTGGGAGTGAGCAGTTGGAGGAAAATAATTAAACCAGCTCATCTTTCTTGAACCTCAAAAAATAAATGGGAATTTTTTTAAAAAAATGATTAGCTTATTAAGAGTTATAAATTTCATTTTTTTTTTTTTTTTTGCCATTTGCAGCAACATGGATGGACTTGGAGGGCATTATGCTAAGTGAAATAAGTCAGACAAAGAAAGACAAATACTGTATGGTATCACTTACATGTGAAATGTAAAAAACACGACAAACTAGTGAATAAATAAAATAAGAAGCAGACCCACAGATACAGTGAACAAACTAGTGGTTATCAGTGGGGAGAGGGAAGGGGGAGGAGCAAAATAGGGGTGGGGGAAAAGGGTTATTATGGGATTATATGAAATCATGTGTGTGAAACGTTTGAAAATTGTAAAGCACTATAGATTTTTTTTTTAATTTAAAAAAAGAGTTACAAATTTCAGAAGGCCTTACATTATATGAAGGAACTGTAAAGGGTGTGAGGACAGCTTGCACTGGCGGTTCTAGTTTGAAGGAGGGCGGACGTCTGAGTGGTCGTAGGCAAAAGGCCTGTGACCCGAGTCCTGAGCTGGGAGAGAGCACCACTGGGCAGCCAGGCAAGGAGACTGCATGTGTCCTGCAGGGAGAGAGGCCTGAGGCTGGGAGGACTCGCTGGTTCCTTGGGAGAAACTCTAGCAGCCCAGGTAGTCTTGGCACCAAGATTGGCGGTGGAAGTGAGAGCAGCACAAGAGGCTGAAGGGACTGGCAGGAAACAAAGCATGAAGATTCATTTAAGTCAAAGAGAGTTATTCAGCCTGTTCCAGGAAGAAACTAGAAGGCTGCGTTCGGCATGAGAGAGCACGAAGTACCCTTTTCCTTCCCCTACGCTAAGAGATGCAGAGGTGGCTGACTCACTTCTCAGCCAATGCAAGGCACGCTTTCTGGAGGGTTCCCTTGGCAGGTTGGGATGGCAGCTGTTGCCAATGAGGAAATGAATGCTACCTAGTACAGGCTCCCCACACCCACCGGAAGAAGGTTGCCAACTGCCTGTAGGATTTCAGGGAATTTCAAATAGGCCTTTCAGTTGGCAGGGCCTCTTAGACTCAACTTACTTCTGGACTTTTTCCACCTTTCTGAATGCAGGATCCCAGGGACCAGCCTGCTGGGCTATTCTTCAGGAGCCTCCATTGCCTACTGTAAACTTGTCCAAGCAAAATTACCTGTTACTCTCTTGCTCTCCCAACTTGTAAAAGCTTGAGATGCCATGGCTCAGATGCAGCAGGAAAACCTCAGCTGGATTTTCCAGCACTGGGCTGCACTTCGGTGGCAGCTTCTGTTTCAACCCACCCTACAGTGTTGAAGCGGCTGGATGCAGAAAACATCACAGTCCTACGGCTAGTCAGCCCTCTGCGTCCTTGCAGAAGCGGTCGAGCTCACACCTGCAATTTCCCAGCCTCCTGTTGGTCCTGGAATGTTGGCTCCGAATCACATCTCAGTTACCTGCAGGGCAATTTCTAGACTCATCTCTAGCCAGCTGAACTAAATAAGAATTCACTTGAGGATGATTTTCAGGAGACTCGGAATGAAGTCCATGCAATTCCACAAATATGTGACCGTGTCTCCTTGCAGGTCACACTCTATTAATTTAATTCAATTTTATTTGTCAGTTAGAAGGCAGGAGGCCAGAGAAAACCCAAATGATTAGCTTAGAAGTGATGTGTGTGCCTTTTGGAAACAAAAGAAACACTTACCCCAACCTCTGGCGGGGGATCCTTATGTTCAGGGAGGACACTTGTTCTAACCTAAGGAGAAAAACAAACATTTTCTGTATGACTTTGGAGTAGAAACCAGTGCAGAAGCTTCACACAGGTGCTGTTTGCATTTTCCCTCATCTGGCATCAATTCAGACTCTGTGGTTAATCATTACTGAAGGTACCTGTGTATGACATCCACTGTGGGCAACAACGATGCTATCTTTTTATAGTTCCTGAATTTCCTGAGGTTCTTAAGTAGACAGAGCTCATCCCATGACTCCTTGTCAAATACAGAGATATCTGGGCTTTAGGTGAATCACTTTTAATCTCCTTGAAAAGCAAAGCTCATTCAACATTCCAGGGAAAGGACAGAGTTGGCATAGAGAATGTCATTCGATGAATGCTTATAAATATTTATTCTCCTTTAGGATATCTCTCTCTCTTGAGAATTCTGGGCCAAATTGTGATATACCATCATCTAGATTCCTTTGAAAACTAATTCTCGATTGTGGGAGAGGATAATAGTGTAAAATAGTCATTTGGGGAAGCTTTTCATATGTTTAAAAAGCATTCCTGGTGAAAAATCAACTCCTTAGATGATAAGCAGACATATTTCTTCTAGTAGGTGGTGATCCTCAACCCTGGCTGTACGTTAAAATTACCTGGAGACCTTTCAAACTACCTGTGCTCTTTCCTGTCCATGGATGTTGACCCTAATGTACAGTTACGAGTCTATGATTCTCTATTTAAGAAAAAAGATGTTTCCGATAAAAAGAAGTCACAGTTATCTTTCTCACTTAAGAAAAAGCTAGTAAAAGCAGGAAGAAAACATAAAACCTAAACCTAGTATATCTAAATTTGAAGTAAGGATGAGATAAACAAGTTAAATGAATACACAGCAACATACAAGAACACTGTGTTTAACTGGAGAGCAGAGGGCTGCGGGGAGGGATGGGAGAGAGGAACCCAGGAACATATAATGGATCAACATTTTAGGGGGTCATTTTAACATTTAAAGGCCATTTAACCTTTGGAGGTGCAGCAAGGGCAATCATACTTCTTTGTTTCTTTATGACGGATCCAGCATTATCACTTGTACAGTTTGTCAGTCATTATGACTCAAAATTGTTCACCATTATTTTGTCACACAAAATAATGACAGGAGAGACCCCAACAGAGTAAACACAATTTACAGAACATGCTCAGCTCAGGATTTCATGACAGAGAGCTCACTGTTTAAGAGCATTTCCAGGTTGGTGGCTGCATTAACGTTCTTTGGTCCAGAATGTTCAGAGGTACCCTTCAGTCTCATTATCTGGAAATCATTATCTGGCCTCAAAGGATGAGGAAGCTTGGAAACTATATATTAATATATAGCATGCTGTAATGGACCATATAGTGTGTGTGTGTGTGTGTGTGTATAGACTATATACATAGCATGTGTAATATACACACACTATACACATATATACATATGTATACTAGAATAAATTATATACAGAGTGAATAAATTATATACAGAGTGAATAAATATTCACATACATGCAACTCATACACACACATATATATGTGTATATGTGTACATCACTTTAAGAAAATATGTGATATCCAAATAACATTACCCAAAAGGATATATAAATACAGTATATGTATATATACATGTATAGACTATATACATAGTGTGTGTATATACACACACATTATATACATATATATATATCAGAATGAACTACATATATAGGGAATATTCACATACATGCAACTAATACACACATGTATATATGTGTATATTTATATATCACCTTAAGAAAATATTTGACATCCAAATAATATCATCCAAAGGGATATATAAATACAGTATGTGTGTGCGCATATATATACATATATGTATATATTTATATAGACTATACACATAGTGTGTGTATATACATAACACTATATACATATATATACCAGAATGAACTATATATACAGTGAATAAATATTCACATACATGCAACTCATACACTAATGTATATGGGTATATTTATATATCATTTTAAGAAAATATTTGACATCCAAATAACACCATCCAAAGGGATATGCTTGAATTTAGAAATAAAGTGAAAGAAGTCCGAAACTGTTAAACATATGTAGGACTGCATATAGTGTGTGTGTGTGTGTGTGTGTGTGTGTGTGTGCGCACGTGTGTGTGTAGACTATGCAATCTAATGTTGGACAAAGGTAGAATAATAGTGACAATTCCTGCAACACCGTCATTAAACTCCTAAATTTAAATTGATTTTATCAGTATAACATTTATTTCTTAAATGTTAAATAAATATGAATAAGCTATATAGAAAAAAAGATTTTTAACACAAAGGTGTATACTATGAAAAAGTCTAAAGATATTCACAGACTGGTTTGCCATATCCAGTGTGTGCGTGCGTGTGTTCGTGTGCGAAGGAGAGAGAGAATGAATATCACTTTACATAATAAAAGTATTTTTGAAAAGTACATGTACATCACATTTTATTAAATCATGGCATGTTTAAATCACTAGCAGAGCTCTTGATTTAGAGGAACTGAAAGACAAAATTATAAATCAATTTTAAATTGTATAAAGTCAAATTTTTATAGGAAATGTTTGATTAAGTCAGCATGTATGTACAGTCCTAAAACCTTTATATTTAAGGTCAGTACTACTTATGTTTAGCATATAGGTTACATATCGATGATGCTTTTCTCGCGTTATCGTACAACACTCTTCACACACAAACTGGGTGGCAAACACTGGGTTTGCCAGTGAACAAGGTCCCATTCCTTCTCTTCAGGACTTCAGAGTCTGGTGGGCAGGACAAATGTATGAATAATCCAGGACAATGTTGTAAATTCTATAATGGAAATGTGAGCATTTTCCTGTCCGCATTCAGAGTGAAGAGTAACTAGTTCAGCCTGTAAGTGTCAGGAAAGGCTTCACAGAAGAGGTGGTCTGGGTTTTGAACAACGCGTAAGAGTTTTAGGTAAAGAAGGAGGCGACAAACTAAGCAAGGTGCCAGGTATCAGGCATGCAGCACGGAGCCATAAAAGCCCATCTGTGTTTGGAAAAGAGTGAGTACTGTGATGATGCTATAACATGGGGGCCTCTAGGGATGTGACAAAAGCCGACTGTGTTTGGGGAGAGAGGTTGGGGGCCATTTGTTGTAGAGGTCCATCTATCATGTCATAGAATCGGAGCTGTACGCAATTTCTAGGAAATCTAGCAAGGCGTTCAGAGTAGGGGAGTGACATGATCGGAGCCCCTTGAATCATCCCAACTCTGCCCAGACTCACGTCGGAAGAATTATTTAACCTCTTTATGCCAGTTGCCCTTTGCCTTTATGTCCGCTATCTTTAACGTGGGGTTAATAAGAGACCCCATAAGTTGTCACGAGTATGACATCTTTTCAGCACTTAGAACAGTACTTAACACAGAGAGGGAAGGGGGAGGAAGTGAGAGAGAAAGGGAAGGAGGAAGAGAAGAAGTGGGGGGGGAGGGGAAACAAGAAAGAAGACAAAAGGGAGAGGGAAGAGATGACAGAGGAAAGATGGGAGGAAGCAGAGAGACAGGGAGACAGGACCAGAGGGAGGAATATGTCACTGAAAAAAAAAAAAAAACATAAATAAACCCTGGACAGATTTAGCTGAGACCTCTTGGTGAGAAAGGGATGAAGCAATGGCTGTCACTGTAGCATCTGGAATATTCCAGTTCATCTGCAATGTCATGCCTCCTGAGATTTACTGGCCTTCCTTAGAAATTCATTTTCCCTTTTTTGGTCTTATTAGCAGTTCTTCTCCCTGTTTTTCTTCACCATACCCCTCCCTTTCCCCTGTCCCTTCCTGGAAGATAGGAATGTCTGCCTGACTACACATTTAGAGTTCTTATAACTTCCTTTTGTCTGGATTTTTATGATATCAAATAAAGCAAGAAAGATCAATTACTAGAAGAGGTCATGTAGAAAATTATATATCCTGTCTTGAATATTTCTTAAGGTTCCTGTAAAACAAATTCATTTCCTTCTCTATCAACTTCATAAGCTTAACATTCTATGCACTACATTTACCCTGAAAAAAAAAAAGAAACAACCAAAGGAAAATCAGGTAGCATATAGTGAGTGACACTCTTTCATCAAATCCTTATAGATTAGTTCATAAACTTTGTTTCCAAGCAAGAGGCTACTTGGGCTACCACTGCAGTGGCTGAACACAGCACTCCAGTCCATGGGAGACAACTTATTAAAAAATGAGTCACCCTTGCTACAAAGAGGCTGGGCACAGCTGCCCTGAGCCAGGGAGGAGGGTGATTGCTGTACTTTTCACAGGTGAGTGGTGCTAGGATACCGTTGGGTAACCAGATCCACAGGGAGGCCGTGCTGCCATGATGCTGTGCACCAGGTTGTTGTCCAGGCCTGGACCTCACTGGTAGGTGAGGAAGGAGCAACCTTCCCCTGGAAGGCGGAATGGAAGATGTTGGCAATAGTGGAGGAATACCTCGGGGCAGGGAGAAAATCCAGGTTCTTTCCTCAGACTATTGTCATATCTGATAAGATCTCTGATAATGAATGTGTCATTGAAACACATACCTTTTTTCTAATAAATGCATTACTCTTATTCTTTCTGTATCTCAAATTAAAATATATAATATCATCACATTTACTTGTTCCACGTGGAATGAGATATAGAATTGCCTTAATATTCAAACACATGGAAATCTGACTGCAACAGAAATGTTTAGCCCTCTTGCACAATATGAATTTTTGGAGAGGAAGCTGCTCAGTCAGGATTATATTTCCTAGGATGCCTTGTACTGACAGATAACCATGTAACTAGTTCCTATCAATAAAATATAAGTGATGTTTGCCGCATCTAAACTGGATTTTTCCGAAGTGGATCTAGAATGCCCTCTCCGTTGTCTCTTTAGGTGACTGCAGAGCTGCACCTGGTCCCAGAATGACCACATAAAAGAAAGCCATCCACCATCCATCACTACCAGTATTAGGCTATCAAATGATTGGTTAGCTTTCTAGTGCCGTGTAAAAAGTAACAACAAACTTAGCTGTTTAAAACAACATTCACTTATTAGTTCACAGTCTGTATGTCAGAAGTCCAGGCCTGGTATGGCGGGGCTCTCCCATCCAGTCCTACATGCAAGGCTCAAATCAAGGTGGCAGCTGGCCGCATCCTCATCTGAAAACTTGTCTAGGGAAAGGTCAGCTGCCAGCTCCCGCAGGCTGTTAGCAGAACTCAGTTCCTTGCAGCTCTAGCACTGAGGTCCCTGTTATCTTGATGGCTGTCAGCTGGAGGCTGCTATAAACTATTGGAGGCGGCCCTCGCTCCTTGCCATGTGGCCTCCTCCATCTTCAAATCCAGCAATAAAGAATCTCGTTTGCATCAAACCTTCTTGCACTTCAGATCTTCAGATTATGTAAAACATGTACATGGGGTGGTACCTTGGGGCCATCTTATAAGTCTGTCCACCACAATGATAAGAGCTAAACATCCATTGTGCTGAGACACTGAATTTTGATGTTTACATTTGTTTCAGTGGCCAGCATAACTTAGACCTCCCATTGGTTATAAATGAAATTTTGAATTCAGTTTATGGCTATGAAGAAATGAAGCAAAATAGGTCATATTAAATCCTAATTCAGTATTCTAATGTCAACAAACATGCATTAACTACTTATTATGACCCAGCCACTATTATAAACACTGGCAATCTCAGAGATTAAGAAGACATCGTATTCCTATAGGCAATACTAATAACATGGTTAAGAGTCAAAATATGCAATAATAATTGTTAAGCATTTTCAATTGTCTAAAACCTATCAGCCACTCAGATATTGGTTTTCCAACTGTGGATGGAGAAAATGATCCATGCACAAATGCCAACAATTTAGACCACAGAATATTAGAGATGGAAGGGGTCTTAGAGCTAACCTAGAAAAACTACCTACGCAATGTGAAATTTTTATCTGAAATATGCCTGAGAAGTACATTTAAAATTTCTCCTTGAACATGTTTAGTCTCTAATTTACTATCTCACTAATTAGTACGGTAGAGATAGTGTTACAAACTCACATACCCAAAGGCTCCAAGCAGGTTAAATTAATGAAAGAAGTGAACTGGGTGTAAGAGACAATAGGGATTGTAGAAGACTCTGGAAAGTAGAAATCACATGCCCCGTCTATAAGGAGCAGCAACTATCTAGCTTCAGATGATAAAAAATTCCCAAGAAAAAGTTATTCAACTATCAACTGTGGGTAAATCCTACTTCCTTTGCAGGTGGGCTGTGACCAGCATTTACTTACTTTTACCAGAAATGGGCCTGGTAAATGAGGTGGGTGGTCAAAGCAGGTCCAGTACTATTTTAGTAAAAATAAATAAACAAATAAAAGTGCTACCCTAAAACAGTTGTTCTTAATCTTGACGACACATTGGAATCATCTGGCATAATTTTAATGCCAATTTCCAGGCCACATTCTAGAATAATTACATCAGAATCTCTGAGGGAAGGGTCTGTTCCAGCATCAGTGTTTTTCAATGCTCACTCCCCACTTGATTCCAATGTGTAGCCAAAGTTCAGAACTACTGATCTAAAATAAATGAGCTTTTTTGAGTGTGAGCCTCATAAATTCCAAATCCTACACAAGTTCACAAAAAGGCACTGTGCAATGGTCAAGGGATAGAATAAGTCTTCCTTTGGAAAAGATTTTTTTTTAAAGTTAACAGAATGTCAGAGCTGGAAGTGATCTTAAACATTATTTATTGGGCAATTTTTCTTAAACTCCAGTGTACACACTCATCACCTACTGGTCTGTAAGCTGGTCAGGAGGATGGTCTTGAGGACTGTCCCCTAGAAGCCTGTTATAGAAATGCAGAATCTCAGGCTCATTCCAGACACACTGAATCAGAGTCTTCATTTCATCAAGGTTCCCATGTAGTTCATACGCATGTTTATGGTCTGGTCTAGAGTACTTACGAGTGAAACAGGTCACAGATGAGAATGGTAGATATTCGTTTGCACCTAAACACACTTAAATAAGTAATGGGATTTATTCTTCTGGTTATGAAGGTAATTAGTCACTTTTTTAATGTCAATCATCTGTAGAGCTCCAGATAATATTTTCTTTCAGACATGTCTTTCCTTTGTTATGCTTTGTTACATCATGTTATGGGGAAGGGGCTGCTCTTGTCATCAAGTCAGGGATTGATTTGGGACAGAGCTAGTCTGGAATTCTAGTAAGACTCGGTGTTGTAGGCTGAATCTCCACTTCCCCAACCCCTTTACCCCCAATCCCACGCTCCCCCAGTCCCAAATTCATATGTTGAAGCCCTAAGCACCAGTACCTCGGAATGTGACTATCACTGGAGACAGGGTGATTAAGTTAAAATGAGGCCCCTAGGATGGGGCACTCATGCAATAGGACCTGTAACTTGGGTGGGTGGCCATCTGCAAGCCAAGGAGAGAAGCTTCAGAAGACCTCATCCCTGCCAACACCTTGATCTTGGACTTCCAGAGTCCAGAAATGTGAGAAAATAAATTTCTGTTGTTAAAGCCGCTCAGTCTGTGGCACTTTTTCATAGCAGCCTTAGCAAACTAAGCCACTCAGTCTACTTGTGTTGTAGGGTATGGCCTTCCGTAACTTTCAGCTGAGAGCCTAACTGGTCTTTGCTCCTCAGTCCTTGAAAGGATGCTGGAGATCCTTAGATGTCTCAGTGTACCGCTTTTGTACTCGGCCTCAGCTTCAACGTCTGGCAAATGTCTTTAGAGACAGACCAGCCATGAGTTTGAGTCCCTTCTGTTCTCTAAGTTTGTCATTTCAGCTACACATGAAAACCAGAATCTCTGCTGGGTTCTGGGCCTGGCAGCTGCCACCTTGTGTTTAGCAAAGACAGATGCTCAGACTTCTAGCTACAGAGAGAATCCGTAATCGCCCCCAGGTGAGAGATGGCTTTTTAGTCCCTCATTGTCAATTCAACACTCCCTCTAGGGCTGTGGCTCATGCCTGGTTTTGGTTCCTTTCCCTGGTTTCCTAAACACTGTGAAACCGTGGGAGGTTTCACTCTGCTTTATATAAGCTTTTGGCCTGGTTCTTTCGCCTCCTGTCAAGGTCAGGATTCAGCGATTCTCTTCTGAGAAAAAGTGCCCATTGATTTGAGGTCCCTGAAGTCTCAGTTTCTCAGTCCATCCAACACAACGGCTGAAAGCTCTGCTACTTTCTCTTCTTCTAAGGAGCAGCAGCCCCGTGTCCAGGCAAATGCCTGTTCTTCAACCTACTCTCAGAATCACCAAATGCCCGAAGAGGAAAAATCCACAGGCTCCTGATAGCTCCACTCTGAAACGTCCTCCTTTCTCTGGAATTTTAGTTTCGCATGTTGTTATTACTGTCACAGCTTGATGACGTTTTCAAACGTGATTTTTATAACACGTTCGGCTTGTTTCTAGGTGGTGTCAGAGGGAGCATTGCTTGTTTCAACTGCCACATCCTACCCAAACTAACCTTTGTAATATCTGAAAGTTATCGTGAAGCTAAGGGATCTTCCAAACGTGATTAAGAGGTGAACAATGATACTCAACAGAATGTAGTAGCTAAATATGATCGGAGAGGGCAAAAGGTGTCATTACATGTTGGACTGTCTGTTAAGTCTTCGATACACCAGTTACAAATGGATAACTACAGGTAGTTCTCTTCATAAAAGCAGAGTTAACCCTGAAGCCTGAGCACTAACTAAAACTAATCCAATAATTATTGAGTGTGATGTGCTATCTTGATCTTTACCAGGTAAACGTGATCACCTTTCACATGTCAAAACATAATATGCAAATGATATACCCAAGAACGTTCTAGAGATTCCCAAGCCAAATGAGATCACATTAAGAAAAGTGTAAGCACTCTTACTTTGGATGTAATCGTAGGAGTTTTCCATTTCTCTAAGGCAATGATGGTCACACCACAGCCCTCTGGTCACATCGGTCCCTTTATGTTTAATTGGTGGCCCTTTAAGACTACTAATTTCACTATATGAATGCACCATTATGCTAAATTCTACCAGTCATATAGGTGTCATGTGGTTCTTTAAGTTAATGGTGACAGCAAATGTGGCTCCAGAGTCACATAACTCTGGGTATCCCTGCCATTACCCACATTTTATTCCATTTCCCTTTCCAAGAGAGTCACTGAAAGATACAGGCTCGACTGAAAATAAGAGATGCTAAAACTGAGGTCTAGTTTTCATGAAGTCAAAGAGGTCTCTCTACCTCTGTTCTGAGCATAAACTCGTCTGTCTTTCATACTCTTTACCTCTGGAGCCTCCTGAAAGGGACACTAGCCTGGGAATGGCAGCACTGGTCAGACCCCATCAGGTATCTTACACTGCATCTCAGAGTCAAGTCTTGTCCTGGGCACTTACCTAAAACAAATAGGACAAACCTCCAAAGAGCTGTACAAGTTAAAACCAAATTTTTTTTTCAGTGTTAATAGATATTTAGCTATTTTTAAAACTGAGGTAAAGAATAAAGGACCTCTCTGCACTGCAGAAACAGAATCTAAAAATGTGTTTTAGAGGCACTGAAGACATTAACTAATAATTTGCTAAACAGCTGCTCATTATAAGTTGAGAATTCTATTCCTGCTGACTTCCAAAGCCTCACATGAGAATATTATTAACATTTCAATACACAGAGCATTCGACTCAAATATCATGTATCCATATTAATAGATTTTTGGTCAGGTTAAACCTCCATTACTGCTTTCATTCCTCTTCCTCTATTTCTCCACAGCTCCAATATACAAAAATAACTGTACCATCATTCTGAAAAATGGAAAGAGAGTCAATGGGAACTGATCTCTTGCTCCCAGCACTAGACCTGTGTTGAATATGTGCTACCCTAGAAAGAAATAATACAAACTTATAATTGATAAATAAGGATAATGGAATCAAAGGAAATAACTATACTTCCTTCGCCTATGGGTTAATTATTTCAGAGGCACATGCATAATTTTTTTACTTGTATTATCTCACTCAATTCCTATAGTTCTGTGTTGTATTGTTCTTGTTTGGCCCATTTTACAGATGAGAGAAGTCAGTTTCAGAAAATTGGAGTAATTTGCTCACTTCAGTAGCAAGTTACAGATCAGACATGAAATGGTCTGCTTTCAAAGTCTGCACCCCTTCCATGGTGGTGTGCCTTTCTGAGCCCACTGCTGGTGGTGACTTTAATTGTCTTCCCTAGGGCTGCTTAATGAGTTTTAAAAACCAAAAATCTATTGGCCTCAGGGAATAGAAACAGACACAGTTTATCCCGTTGCCAGACTCAAAAACACCATCCTTAAGGTATTAACAGCCTCCAATTAAGACCACAGTCATGAGTTAATGAACGAGCCTTTAGACAGAGAACAGTAATATATACACAAGCACGCGTCTATTACTCTGTTGCTCAGTGAAAGTCATTAGTCCCAGCACCGTAAGGCTAAATAATTTCTAGGTAGCTTTAAAACAAAATTATTGCGATATCACTTAGTATTTTAAGAGATCATTTACAACGCAGGCTTTTCTAACTCCAGTCAAAAGAAGATCACCAAGCCCTGGGTAAAGATCAATTGATTTATATAATCAACCCACAAAGCATATTTTTTGACAAATTGGAATATAATGGTGTATACCGGCACAGAGGGAAGGCTTTTGACGTAGCTATCCGATGAAGTGCTGTGTTCGTCTTCAGGCAAAACTGGGACAATTCAGCAGCTCCATTCTATCATCACCCTAGTTTCTTTCTCTATGGAATTCCACCAAAGTATCTAATAATTTATTCCATCATTGGGTCTGGGCACTGGCTGCACTTGAGAACCACCTGGAGAAGCTTTAAAAATTCTGAGGCATTATTTACACTCCTTTAAATAACCCGTTTCTAATCACTCAGAGTTTTCGCTGCTCTCTCTTCTCATTTACTCTTCAAAGCAACCTAATGAGAAAACTGAGGCTCACACTTTCAGTACCTTTCAACCTGCCTGAAAACAAAACGTCAAGATAAGTAACTTTCTTCCCAGGTTACTTCCCAGGTGGCTAGTATGTCAAAAAGCCAACGTCTCGACCAGAATCTTCTGTATTCCCAAACCAATACTTTCAACACTTCCGTTGTCCCGTTGCCTGCAGCCCGGGCTGAAAGGATAGTACACTTCCACTACAGTGGACTGAAGACAATCTGGGCAAATTGAAACAAAGTTCGCAGTTTACCCGCAGGGGGAAATGTGACTGTGGCATCTCAAACAGGAACCAAGGGTGGCTCTTCTCAAAGAAACGTTATCATGCAGTGGCCAGGGTCTACTGCAGGACGCACTCAGGGTTGTCTTAAAAGAGCAAAGGTGTCAAACTGAATGCTGTGAGCTCTTCCTAGGAAGGTAATACTGATGAAGAACCCTGCCTGTATAGAAAAATGTATTTAACGTTTCTGAAGATTGATTTCCAAAATTGGGGACACGATCTCATTAAGTTGAGGGCACCTCGTACTTTAACAGACCAGGTGCATACTGAATCCTGTGACATGTGAGTAGCAGCTGGGACACTAAATGCCTGCAGTTTAGGTCTTACTCAAACCCCAGATCAGCAGTTCTCTAATGGGGTCCAGTCAGGGGATCTGCAAGGTCAACACCATTTTCATAATAATTCTAAGACAGTATTTTACTTTTTACTCTCATTCTTTCACAAATGTACAGTTGAGTTCTCCAGATGCTACAAGAATTGTGATTTGCCTACAGACTGAGGCATGACAATGCAGTTCTCCCCTATTAATCACACAGTAAAGAGACTTACACACATGTAAAACAATGCCACTCCCTCAGTATATTATTTTTAGTTTTCCAAAATACAATTTATTTTCAAAAGCATGTAGTATGTATGTTAACATATAATGGGTTTATTATTTGCTATTGTAAGTGAATTAATAAATATTTTTAAATTTCCTGAGTTTCATTTCTAATGTAAACATCCATGGTCATTAAAACCTACATAAACAGAAGCCCTTTGGGATTTGAGATAGCATTTAAGAATGTAAAAGAACCCTGAGACCAAAGGTTTGAGAAATACTGCTTCTTCCTCAACATCTGAGACTTGTGTTTCACATTGTCTATTTCACAATCTTACCATTGTTAACAAGATTTTTGCTGTAGAATCTCTTTAAGAGATGGATGTGATATTTACTACACGAACCCACTAATCCAGCCGATCTGAATCCCTATGGTTCCTTTAATTTGCGTTTCTCCCATCTCCCTGATGCCTTTGCCTATATTGATCTTCTGTCATTCTAAGTATGAGGGACATGGTTGTGAACAAGGAATAATCACTTCATAGACTTACATTCTAGCAACAAGAAGAGATGGAAAATATCAAAATGGGTAAATTAGTAACTATGCATGGAAGTAAAATAAGGTAATGGTATAAAATGTTAATTGGATGGGGGTATTTTACATATAATGGTGAGGGTGAATTTCTCTGAGCAGATGACTTTGATTAAGACCTGCTAAAGAAGAGAAGCCAGTTCAGAGGAAAATAAGGGGGAACAGTGTTGCAGGCCAAAGCAACATCAAGTGTAAAGGCCCTGAGGTCACAGTGTCTGAAAAAAGTAGCTGAAGGAGGAAGAAAGAAGAGGGAGGTAGATTCAAAGGAAGGGAGGGCTCCGGGAGAGTAGAGTCCTCATTCTAATTACAATGGGAAGCTCAATCAGGGCTTTGAGCCAAGAAGTGATGTGATCTTTTTCATGCTTTAAAAATACTACTCTGATTCTATACAGAGGACAGACTGCAGAAGGTCAAGAGTGGAAAGGGTGAACAATTAGGAGTCATTTGCAAATTAGAGTTTTATTACCACCACTTTACTTTTCTAGTGTCAGGCTCAAGCTCGGTATTTAGGCTTTAGAAGGATAATCATTAGGCTGCCTTGAGTCATTTAATTCATTTCTGAATATTTACAGAAAGCACTTTGATACTGACAGAGAAATAAAGTTAGTATATAAATTTCCTGTATGTGTAATTACATTAATCTCTGAGGATAATAATGCTCAACTATCATAAGAATATTTGTGGATGAATAATTATTGAAATACATTTAGTGCTAAATAATAAATGTACTATTTACATCCTATTTACATTATGGATATTAAAGAGCAGCACAGCTCTTGAAATAGAAGAATCTTCAGAAGCATGCTACCTTAAAAGCGCAAAGGACCTCAATTCCCTGAAAAAAAAATTATAAACAAACTGAGTGATAACAGAATTATAATTACTAAAGAAACCCCTATGAATAGGATTGTTTATTAATGGATTCAGGCTTCTGGCAGGTACCTGTGACAGTAGAATTTAGAGAATATCTTCATTGTTTCATCTTTGCATCTGAACCATATCAGCAAGCAATGATTCAAAGACCCATGAACAGCAAATAATGATGGATGGACAGAAGATCACAAAAGGGAAGAACAGCACCTTTAATTTTGAAACCAAACCCCTTCTTTCCAGCACAAGATACCTATTAACAGGACTTCTGAAAAGCATCTTTCCACATATGCATGATTTTGCACATCATAGGGCCTGACTTAAAATACACCTTGGAGGAGTTTAGGATTAACATATACACACTACTATATATAAAACAGATAATTAACAAGGACCTACTGTATAGCACAGGGAACTCTACTCAATATTTTGTAATAACCTAAATGGGAAAAAAATCTGAAAAAGAATAGATATATGTACCTGTATAACTGAATCACTTTGCTGAACACCTGAAACTAACACAACATTGTAAATCAACTATACTTTAATATAAAGTAAAAAATAAAAAAAATATACCTTGGAAATCCAACTCTGGATTTTTTAAGTTAAAGCTGTGGAACATTCTTCATTTGCACTGGAGCTGCCTGTGAGATGGCTCTTTCATTTTCTAATCAAAGTTTTTCTGTCTTAACCAAGGACACACACATCCGTATGCATGCATACTTGCATTCAGTAAAGCAATTTGATTATAACTATTCAACAAAGGCCAAAGTATTCCTATCCCTTCAAACCATTCAGAGCTTTTAAAATATATCTTCTCAGACGTCTAAGGAATTTACTGTCTCAAGGAGACATTTAAAACCTAGAATCTTAACGCTGAAAACTTAAACAGTTGGAGTGCTCCCGCCATTTATAATGCACGTTTGTGCTTAAAATGAGTTTACACTTGGTATTCTTGCTGCCTCAGCGCGTAGAGAGGCAGGCTAATTGGAGCTAATGAGTTCAGGCACTTAAGAGAGAACCGTTTAAAACTAAAAGCACTAAGCTAAATCCACTCACAGGGACAACAAGGGGCATTTTCATAAATTCTTTTTATCAAAAGTTGTGCTTTCACCTTTCCTACTTCTTAAAGTGAATTTTCCTTTGATACTGTCAGGAAGAAACTTGCAAACATTCTCACCCTTCTCAGATAAGGGTGCTCCTTCTTGGCACTGGACGAGACCACAGGTAAGGAAATTCAGGGACTTTAGTCATACTGGATAGCATTCTGCCTTTAAGAGCAGCAGGGTGCCACTGAAGGTCTAACAACTGGTTCTCAGAGGCTGGGGATGGGAGGAGAAGCTACGACTTATAGGGGGTGCCAATTTTGGTGGTGAAAACACCTCACCTTGGCCCGCTACAAGCTACCACTTGGATAACTGATCGTGCAGTTGGGAAGAGGTGTGGACGATCAGCTCTCTGGGGCTCATGGAAGCAGGCTCCGGCACCCCACCGTGGGGTCATGGCAGAGAAGTCAGCACAGCAGAGGTGCTTGGATCCAGGTCAACTGAGATCTCAGTGTGCCGCGAGCCTGACTACAGCCTGCTCGGGCATCTATTCCAGGAAGAACTGAGTGTAATAACCACTATATTACCATTAATAATTTGAAAGTAAAATCATCCTTAGTCTTATATCACAGGGAATAAAACCATATCTCAAAAGCCAACAATTTTTTTCCTTTTTTTTAAATTGAAGTATAGTTGATTTACAATGTCGTGTTAGTTTCAGGTGTACAGCACAGTGATTCAGTTCTCTCTCTCTCTCTCTCTCTCTCTCTCTCTCTCTCTATATATATATATATATATATATATTTGTTTTCAGATTATTTTCTTCTAGGTTATTAAAAAATACTGAGTATAGTTCCCTGTGTGATACCGTAGGTCCTTGTTGTTTCATATTTTTTATGTAGTAGTGTGTATCTGTTAATCCCAACCTCCTAATTTATCCCTCCCCCTCCTTTCCCCATTGGTAACCATATATTTGTTTCCTATGTCTGAGAAACCAATGATTTTAATCAAGTTTAAACTCAGGGGAACGCAAATATCTGGCTAAGAGGTGACCAGTTCTATCTCTTCAATCAGATTCCCAGTAGCTGCTGAGAAATTCTTTTAAAATCAATGGAAACTTTGGCCATGGGAAAGATGCAGAAACGTACAAAGAATCTGGCTGACCAGAACTGGTCTCATGACATATCTGGGCTCCAGGGTCAGTTTTAAGTGCCCTGGTAGCTAGTATTGGGATGCTACAAAATGTTCTCTATCTTTAGAACCTCTGATTGTAAACTTTACAGGCCACAGACCATGTTATGTATTAGTATTTAGGAAAGTATTTTTACTGAAATGTACCACAAAGTTGGGAAAAAAGCCTAAGGTTGTCAGTATGTGTCCTAGTCCATAAACAGGCTTATTCATATCTAGGACTTTTATTAGAGTCTAAACTCTTAGGAAAATCTTCCATTAAGGAATTTTTAACAGTTGTTTCAATTAAGCAAGCAAAAATTTCTTTAAGGGAATTAACCATGCCAATAATTTTGCCTCCTTAAGAAAATCTAAATTTTAGAATAGCTGTCTTGTACAAGTTTTATTTCACAGCTTATTCCAAACCAAGGTATACAATATGACAGTTTGTACTTATATTATCATGTTTCAGGGACTTCAGACAATTTTATATTAAAAAAAAAAAGACATTTACAGCACCATGAGACATTGTTTTTGGCTTTTTTTCACTTTATTTAAAATAAAAAGGCAGGTAAATATGGCTGGACACTTAGTACAGGTTTTGTAATAATAGATTAGTAGCCTTCATAGGCATATCAATATTCATAAAAAGAGCTCGGAACAGAAGAGTATTAAATGCTATTCTTAAAGCAAAAGAGAAATATTTCTCAACGTCCTTGAGAAATGAATAGGAAAACTTATTAAAGGAGAAAAAGAAGAACACTTACAGTGAGGAAATTTAAGAAATAGAAAAAATGGCAGATCATATTTGTCATCACAAAAACCCACTTCAGAGTGTTCTATCATTTATGAGCTAAGGGGTCTTGGGGCTAGAAAAGACATTAAAAATAATTTAATCCAGCAACTTGAAAAAGTATTTTACAAAATAAAAAAAATTTAATTTTTCCAGCTTTACTGAGGCATAATTGACCAATAAAAATTATACATATTTAAAGTATACAATGTGATGATTTGATATATATTGTGAAATGATTACTGCACTCGGGCTAATTAACACATCCATCACCTCATTTTGGTTACCTTTTTTGAGCGTGGTGAGAGCACTTAAGATCAACTCTTAGCAACTTTCAAGTATGCGAGAGGGTAGTGTTAATTATAGTCACCATGCTGTGCATTACATCCCCAGAACTTCATCTTAGAAGTGGAAGTGGGTCCCCTTTGATCAACATCTCCCTGGTCTCACAATTAGCTCAGAACAAAATTAGGTCTAGGCCCAGTGTTTCATTTTTCCTTAAAAAACTTATAAAATCGCAGACAAGTAGTCACAATGAAAACTTTGAAACACGGAGACAGATTATGGGGACCATCTCGGGTGCCTCCTGAGCATCCTGTCTGATTGGATCAGCTGGGGCCACACCTTTGTTCCCTGTGTTCCTGCTGCACAAAGCCAGGCTGTTGGATCAGCAGCATTGGGATCCTTTAGGAGCTTGTTAGAAATGCAGAATCTTAGGTCCTGCCCCGGACTGTAAATTAGAATCTGCATTTCACAAGGTCCTCAGGTGATCCCTGAGTACATTAAGGTTTGACAAACCAAGACCGAAAGAATGCATTCTTTCAAAATGGAGGAGAGGTTGTTAAATGACCAAATCTTTCCTCTCCATCTTTTAGTTTTCAAATGTTTTTGTAGAAATCAAGAAGGCTGGAAAATAATAGTACATTTAGTTAAAATATATAAAGATATATGATGTTACATTACAATAAAGTTCTCATATATAAGAGAAAAGGATTTGTACATATACACTCTAAAATTCCACAGCATAACTGCATGATCTTGTGGTTATTACAGGTACTAAATTCACTGTTTTTTGTTTGGTTTTGTTCTGTTTTTGAATGCATACTGCATTGAGGCAGTTGGTGAGCTGCATTTAAATACACAATGGATAAATTCTCTAGGGAGCAACCACACCTATGGCAACCGCTCCCCTGAAATCCCACTATAAGTTTGGCCTCCGAAGACCTCCCAAGGATGATGCCTGTAACTCAGGCATTAACTCTGATTAATGCTGTCTGCTGCTTCCTGGGAAAAAATGCAGGAAAAAAAAAAAGTCTCTCTAAGGATCCAAGAATTCCCAAAGCAGCTGGGGGTGTTATAAAAAGAAAGGCATCCGACCATTTCCATGGGAGCTTCTTCCCTTCTCCCATTTTCTTTATTAATAGTAACTCAGATTAAACCCTTCAGCAGCAAAAACAAAAAATTCTAGTGAACTGGTTCCTAATGTTTGCTTGGGTACAGGATGCTTCTCTTCTCCAGCTTCAGCTCTGGTCCTGTTCATTTTTTTTAGTCCAAAATACCTTGTGTTAACTCCTCACCTCATCTATCTTACTCTTTAGAATTCAACTGTTAACAGCAGCACTGATTTTCTTCCTCGTGACACCAGGTTTCTCATGTATACCTTAAAAACGGCTTTGCTTTCATATGCCAGAAGTGAAGAAATATGCAAATCTAATGGACATTTACTATATATTCATATTTTATGTTATGTTAGTCATGTTAACTTCTCAGCCACTAAAATGCAATCTGAAATTTTAAAATAGCGCCTTCAGGGAGATAGGGCTCAGCGCTTTGTAACCACATAGAGGGGTGGGATAGGGAGGGTGGGAGGGAGACACAAGAGGGAGGGGATATGGGGATATATGTATACATATAGCTGATTCACTTTGTTATACAGCAGAAACTAACACAACATCGTAAAGCAATTACACTTCAATAAAGATGTTAAATCAATCAATCAATCAATCAATCAATCAATAGGGCATTTAAATACCCTTGAGAGACAGGCAGGATCAATTATCAAACTGTAGAACATGGAGAATGGAGAGTCAATTGACTTTTTAAAAGTCGTTTGTCTATTCTTAGCAGAAAGAAAACTGCATAATCTTATGTGTATAATATGTACAGATTAACACCAGTGTAACCACCACCTGTGGAAGAAATGCAACTTAGCCAGTAGAAAACCTCCCTTTTGAGCCTCTTCCTCAATACAACCCCTATCTTTTCCACCAAAGATAACCATTGTCCTTTTGTAATGATTTCCTTTTTCTTCCTTAAGAGCATTACCACTAAAGAATGCATGCCTAAACCAAAAAATGTGGGCTTTCTTTTTACCTACATTTTCACTTAATATAAAATACATAAATACTTTACAAATCCCTTTGTGTTACTTTGTTTACTCAACCACTTTTTTGTTATTTATCCAAATTGTTGCATATAGCTAAGGTTCATTTATTTTCATTGCCAGATAGCAATTTATTGTATGACTATACCACAATTTATTTACCCCTATTATTCTTGATGAATATTTGGATTATTTCCAGGTATTGGCTGGGATGAACTGCTGCTGTGAAATTCTTCACACATATTCTGGAACACACCTGCAAATCACTTTCTAGGATAATTACTCGGGAGAATTTCTGGGTCTTTTGAGATCACATCTTTCACTGAACTAGAATGCTAAATTGTGTTTCAAAATGGTTATAGCATTTACCTCCAACTGTATGAAAATCTCACATCTTTATCGATACTTGAAATGATTCGATCTTTAAATTTTTGGCCAACAGCTGATACGTAATTGTATCTCATCATAGTTTTAATTAACGTTTCTCTGTTTAATGAGGCTGAATCCCAAATGTTTATTGGTCATTGGAATTTTCTCTTTGGTGGAGTGCTGGCCCAAATCTTTTGCCTTTTTCCCCTATAATTATAATTATTTGCCTTATTTTTATTGATTTGTAGTTGTCCTTTATAGATTTTATATATACAATAGCTCTCAATCCTTTGTAATTTTTAAGTGTTGCAAATGTTTCCTCCCCTCTATAACTTGTCTTTTCATGGTATCTGTTCCACCTGACTCTTTTAAATGTTCATATTTGAAAGCATTATGACAAGGTGAGGAAAAAGGAATACATAACCATACACGTCTAAAAGACATCTCAAGGATGTATCTAATAGCATTATCTCCAATTTTGCATTCTGGAAGCAATGTGTCAGCACTTACGTACCTGCTTTCAACTATGTCATCCTGAAGTTGGCTATGTGTCACTTTGCCTATGTTTTCAGGACTCTCCATATGTGTCTGAAACCTTCCCTGCCATAGAACCCAACACCTAGATACTGACCTATATATAACAAACACTCTAATTTTAAAAATCCAGTTGATTAAGTGCCACATGACAGACTAGCCATCCAGTTGTCCGAGGAGTTTATAATTAAAGGCAATTTTGCAAGAAAATAACTGCCCTGCATATAGAAATCTGTTCCTTTGCCTTGACATAGGCCCTACTAATGAGTGAGTTGTTATTTTTCCTGCTTTTCAAATTCAAAAGAGTAAGGCTCTCAAAGCCTTAATGCCTCATAAGTACTAAGTATTTGCTATTAAGTTATTCTGATTATCACAAGCCATTAAAAAAAAAACAACCTTGCATTTCAAGATCCTAGTTTCCATATGTTGGAATTTGTGTCAAATGTGCCAGATCCTATTTGCTCCTCCACCCTTTCCCGCCTTGGTCATCCGCCCCTGGGGGCTGAGCTCTGTGGAAGACATGAAGGGACTTCCTTGTCCTCTGGCTTTTAGCTGGGTTCTCATGGTGGGGACCCTGGCGGCAGGCTGGAGGGCCCAGAGGGGGAAAGGGAGGTTAGGAAATGACCTCGGCTTCCTTCCTGTGAGGTAGCTTCTGGTGGCTGTGCCCCTTGACCAAACTGGCTGTGAATGAAAAACACTGCCTACCATATCCATAAACAAAGGCTGTTGGAGCCATCAAGCCATCCCATTACAGCTGCCTGGAGGGTGAGCCCAGAGGAAACTCAGGATGGAGACAAATGGGTTGCAGGACTGCCACTGCTAAGCCCTCCACCAAAGCAGCCACCCCCGACTGTGCACCCTGAGGGGATTCAGGATGGGGAAAAGCAAGATGCTGGCCCCAGACAGTGAGGTGCATACCCAAGGAATGATTTCAGTGAGCCCAGACTCTTGCATCTTCCCATACATAGAAAAGGTTAAATTCCTTAACTTGGGCTACCTGTTTTTCTTTAATTAACACTAAGCTTTTGATTCCAACTCCTGGTCTTTGTTGCAAAAGCTCCCATATATCCTGGCTCCCCCCCTTGCCTCTTTGGAACAGTCTCTCAGAGGTATCTGAGATGCTGTGTCCTGGGCTTGAAGTCCTCAGAATGTCCACCGAATAAAACATAATTCTCAACTTTTAGGTTGTACAATTTTCTTCCAGTCGACATGACCTTCTTTACTCAAGTCTCTCTATTTTTTTGGAAACTGTTCCCCGCCTTGTTTCTTTCAGGCCTAGGAATGATAACTGCTCTACCATTATTAAACCAGTTTACTGCACTACTCTTTGTGGTTCCACTTTGCAAATAGTCTCTTTGTAAATAAACCCTCCTGGAATTATCCTAATTTGCGAGCGCCATGTGTTTCCTATTGGGACTATGACTGATACAGACTTAAGAGTCATGCTCGTGTGCAAAAAGAGAAGCAAAACAAAGCATTAAGGTATAGTCCTGTAAGTGCTGCTTTCCTGGGCTCCTGTCTAAAGCACATAGAAGCACAAATACTCTTTTCTTTCTTTCTTTCTTTTTTTATTTTTTGAGTACTCTTTTCTATGGAGCTAACGGAAGACCCAAGGAACACAAAAATTATGTTGGGCCTTGGGAATATAACAAGTAATGAAGAACAACAATTATTCTCCCGCTTGGAAGGATGGGTTTTTTTTTAACAGGACTAGGTTGCAGACCCCAGTCATTATCTGCTAGCTGGATAGCATTCAGGGGTTTGGTGAAAAGCACTTCCCTCACACAATTCTTTACACCCTCTTGCTTACCTCATTCATTCTCACCTCCACATCTTGAAACTGAAAGGGGACATTATTTAGTGAAGGGAAGTGAATTATGCTTCAAGTGACCCCCATACATCCTGGCTTTGAACTTCATTCAGAGTTTGTTTTTTTTTTTCTTACTGTTTTTTTCTCTTTCCCTAAAGAAAAAAGGCACTTCCACTGAGGCTTATTTATCTATTCCCCATTGCATAGATTTCTTATTTTCTCATGCTTTGATATAATATTAAATAACAAAAATGTCTCCTCTTATTCGTAGTTCATGCAAAACAAAAAAGCAATTATTAAACTGGAAAAAAGAAACAAATTTTAATTAGCTACATGAATAAATACCTCAGGATGCTACAAAGAAATATTTTTATTTCTCAGCTACAAGGCTGTCTTCTTAAGGAAAAGCCTTATTATTTATGTACTTTAGAAATGAAAGTCTCTCCATATACACACTACTCTATAGAAAATAGATAACGAATAAGGACCTACTGTATAGTATAGGGAACTCTACTCAATACTCTGTAATGACCTATATGGGAAAAGAATCTAAAAAAGAGTGGCTGTATGTATATGTATAACTGATTCAGTTTGTTGTACAGCAGAAACTAACACAACACTGTAAATCAATAATACTTCAATAAAAATTTTTAAGAAAAGAAATGAAAGTCTCTCAAACTAGGGTATATTTAATACCACAAAAAGCACATCAAACAGAGGAGAGATTTTCTTAACTGGAAATACATAAGGTGTAGTATCTGGTAAAGAGAGGAGCAGAGGGGGGCCTTTTCCTACCTGTTCACCTATAGGGAAGGCAGTCTAAATTCCACTGGAAAAAGACAGGAAAGCTTAGTTTGAGTATCCCAACTTCCTAGATGCTGTAGTAGGTAGCAGAGGCAACAGTGGATAGGAGAGGGAGCCACTATATGAGTAAGAATCTTCCCCTTCCTTAAAACCACGACCCCATGTGGGGTCCTTCTCTCTATCCTGCCAGTGCAGAGGGGCCTTGGGCTCTATGCTTCCTGTCTGTTAGCCATCAGTGCGACTAAACAGGAAGTGATCTGAAGGCTCCCTAAAGCAGGCGTCAAATCATGGAAGAATTTTTTCTAATAGGTCTTTAAATACCACCTGGAGAGGAAAAAAGAACGGTAGCTCTTTTGTTTTCTCATCTCCAGTCCTAAAAAATACCAAGACAGCTAAAAATTCACAGTCACAACCTCCCACTCCGGGAACTTAAAGTGCAGTTCATAATGCATTTGACATTATTTTACTGGAGCTCCTGATGATAACATTTAAGTTACACTTTTTAAACAGAAAAACACTCTACAGGTTCTACTGTGCTTACTAGTGAATATGTAAATACACTTACTTGACTGGAAAAGACACTTTCATCTCTCCCTTGACCTCACTGATTACTTTTTGAAAGCAACAATTGCTCTCTTTAAGTCAATGCTATTTGGTACCTAATTCCACACTACATTTATTATTTCTAAACAGATGTGATAAAACATACACATATTTTATTTTAAGGAGTAGATCAGGCTTAAGAATGTCCCCAAATGTAGAAATTACATCACTTAAGTTATACTTTATGCAAGTAATCGAAGTATATGCAGACAATAATCTTATACAGTCGTGTTTTATTTCTTTTGGATCCTATGTAGATGGGAAAATATGGTAGTAATGCATGGACATTTAAGTCAATAACATCTAGCTCTGAATCCCAGTAGCTGTGTGACCCTGGTTAATTTACTTAATGTGGCAGACAGACCTCAGGGTGTCTCTCATGATCCCAGCTCCCTGGTGTTCCTGTCCTTTATAATCCCCTTACCTTGAGAGGAGACAAGATCTGTGACTTGCTTTTAATCTAGAATATGGCAAAGGTGATAGAATGTCACTGTTAAGATTGTTATATTACGTGGCAGAGGTGATAAGATGTCATCCTGTGATTATATTACTTTACATACAATACTTTCTTATCAGACTGTAAGATAATAAATATGTATCATTTGAATTTGCTAAATTTGTGATAATTTGTCATACACTTTTCTAATCCTCAGATTCCTTACATGTAAAATACAAATGATAGAACCTCCCAGAGTAGCTGTGAGCATTAAACGCAATTCTGTTTTCAACACATACTCCCAGGATCTGGCTCACAGAAAGCTCTTAAAAATCAGTAGTAACATTATTACTCCTAGTATCCTAGAAAATTAAATCTCACAAGAGTGAATATAAAAAAAGGCCTTAGGAAGAGGTGAGTTCTACTAATGTCAATTGTGAAGATGCAATCAAATAGAGTACTGATTAACCAAGAACTTGACAAATTTAATTTTATTACATCCAATGTCTGGAACTGTACTAAATAAAATTGAGAAAGGGAAGAAATTGGCCTTGAGTACCCTCCCTTTATCCTTTCAGCCCTCCCTACCTTCTTCCCACCTCTCTCAGTTCTTAGGTACTTGATTTCTCTTAGTAGCCGTGTATGCCGAGAATCAAGGAATCTAGTTTAAGGTAGGGATGCTTATAATAGCTTAAGCTGCACAAAAAACACAATTACCTCTTCTGCAAAATATAAGAATTGTTGCATATTTGCAAAAGGAGTTTTGCCAACTCCTTTTGCAAATTAAAATTACAGGGAAATGTTTATAAGAATATGAACATTTTCATAATATAGAGCAATTTCAAAACAGACTCCATGCATTTTATATAGAAAAATTTTGCCAAAAAAGCATTCGTGTTTCTAAATAGCAGTCCGAAGTATCTTGCTTACTGCCTTGATCTCTGACGCTAAGCTTTATTTACTACTCTCATTTTGACTTCAGATCATTTTAATTACCAATAAAAAGCAAGCACCAACACAGAATGGATTGTTACTTATGTGGATGCTTTTAAAGCTGGAATAGTTAGTGGCCTCATTCCAAAGGTTCTATAAACGATTTTATAAGTGAACACTGTCATAAAAAATTTGGATAGGGCTTCCCTGGTGGCACAGTGGTTGAGAGTCCGCCTGCCGATGCAGGGGACACGGGTTCGTGCCCCGGTCCGGTAAGATCCCACATGACGCGGAGTGGCTGGGCCCGTGAGCCATGGCTGCTGAGCCTGCGCGTCTGGAGCCTGTGCTCCGCAATGGGAGAGGCCGCAACAGTGAGAGGCTCACGTACCGCTAAAAAAAAAAAAAAAAAAAAAAAAAAAATTTGGGTAAAAACCCGTTGTTAGTGGAGAAATGTGAAGCAAAGAGTAATTAGAGCTTTAAATGTGTCAAGTACAAACCAACATCATTACCTTAAAAGTTTAAAATTTCATTCATCCCTCAGTTTCATTAGAAGAAAAACCATCTGTAAGAACGTGACAGATTTCATTTCTATGGTGTCAGCTCAAACATCTGAATTAGAAGAAATTTCAATACTAGCAGCATAAAAGCCTATAGGAAACAGTTTTGTGATCTCAGTTTATTCCTATTGAATAAACAGGATGTTTTCCAATATAACCAAACAGGTGCCACCGAAATTGATATCCTAACTAGTAAATTAACCAGGGGTCTCAAGAACTGAGTAGACTATACAGCCCATTCTAAGGGATGTATTTCATATTATGTAGTGACAGAGATATCTATCTTCTAGAGATGAAGGGATAGACAGATATAGGACATTTATTTAATGGATTATATGAATATCCTTTGTTTCTGAGTTCACATAAATCCCTATACCTGTGAGGGCTTAAAAGATACCTAGAAGTTTATAATAAATCAAACTAATATTGGCCTTTGACTAAACTGGGGAATTGGAACTTTGCCTGTTCTTTTAAAATATTAATTCCATGATCAGAGTTCCTAGGCGATTGGACAGAATAATGACTAACAGCTCCAAACCACCCCAAATGCCTTTTACTTACCCTATATTCTGATTTATTTATCTTCTCATCAACTGGAACGCTGATGAAGCTCAATACTTAGTTATTAGTGACAACTTAGCCACAAATTAATTGTGAATTTGGTCAAACCACTTAATCTCTTTGACCCTTTGTTCGTCTCTATTAAAAGAGAGGAACCATTTCCTTTATCCTTTTCCTTTGCTTAGGGCTCAGAAGCAATAATGCATGTGAAAACACATTGAAAACAGTAAGGCACTACACAAATTTAACACAAAATTACTATAAATGTTAATATTACATTTCTGGCCCTAGATAGCTCATTGAGTATCACTTTTGCTAAGTAATAAGCTGCAACTTAATAACATTTGTTAACAATGAGATTTCCTGTACTTCCGAGATGTCACCGTTTAGCCATTTTTAATATTGAGTGCACTCTGCTTGTCTTTCTAATAACGCCTAAACATTAGTTTTAAGCCATTCACATTCTCGAAAATAACCCCTTATTTGCGAAGAATAGCATCCTTTTAAAGAGAAATAACCACAGAAATAAGAAAAAAAAACTTTGCAGGTGGAAAAGAGAACATTATTCTCCTTAACAGTGAGATACTCTAGCCAGATCCAGACTGCAAAAAAGGGAAGCTAAAGGGGAGGGAAAAAAATATATATATATATATATTTACAAAATTTTATATAATGTATATATATATATTTTTTTTAATTTATTTTTTTTGCGGTACGCGGGCCTCTCACCGTTGTGGCCTCTCCCGTTGCGGAGCACAGGCTCCGGACGCGCAGGCTCAGCGGCCATGGCTCACGGGCCCAGCCGCTCCGCGGCATGTGGGATCTTCCCGGACCGGGGCACGAACCCGTGTCCCCTGCATCGGCAGCCGGACTCTCAACCACTGCGCCACCAGGGAAGCCCTATAACGTATATTTTATATAAACAGCTTTATAGGCCCATTACCCAAGCTACAAGGTTTATTAGCAACTCAAAGGATAGCATCATAATGGGAAATGTAGATGCAGCAAGTTTTAGTAGCTCAAGTAGCTCTGCACAATCATACAACTTCTACAAGGTATAAATTTACATGAATGGAAAAAAATATCAGAGCAAGAACGTCTACTACTTTTCCAGCAACACACTCATCAGTCATCCAAGAAACAAGGGCATCGCTTTGTCTGACAATATGATAAATGCTCATATCACTTAAGATGTTGATAGTTTTTCTTTAAAATATAAAGATGTAAAATAATCCTCAATTTCCACTTTTTTGACATTTTGTGTCACTCAGTTAGTATGCAACAATATTTTCTCTAGGTGGAGTATTTAAAATTATACATTGTTCTCTTGTTGTCTATTATGTCATTTGATTTGTATGTAAGTGCTTTATAAGTATTCCTTAAATTATTCTAAGCTAAATGCTTGGTCCCGCTTATTTCTATGAAGTCTTAAATTCACAACTTAATAACATTTAAGTGCACCAAACTCACTTATATTTGGGGAAATATGCACAATAAAAAAATCTTTATGGAGGCATCTATGCATTGCAGAGTCATAACATTATTCTTTAACAGAGGAAGAGATGCTATATAGCAGCAGATGTATTATACTTATGACTAATTAGAGTCTATTACAAGACACACTGTGGGTGACAGATCTCTAGAAAAAGAAGCCATTTTTTGATAAGAAGGATCAAAATTCACTGTCATAGAATTATTTCCTGATTTTTTTTTTAAAAAAAAGCCACAGCGGGGGAAAATATTGTTGAAAAATAAAGCATTTGAAAGACAGGGACAAGAAGAAAGATTTAGAGAACAATGTACACCATACATTCATAGAGGTGTGACAGGAGCCTTCCAAATGCCAGGAGCGGATAAAGGGATGTGGTTACATCACTCAATGTGCATGGCCTTTTGGACTAGGAACGGTACACATGCTTACTTGGTGGGACATTGAAATATAAATCACAGCCATATCTGAGCAGAGGTACGTAATTCATTTAATTCAAGTCTCACTTAAATGGTCTGGTTCCCATGAATTCCAGTGGTCTTCGTAGGAAAACAGAGTCACAGTGATTCACACTTGACTTAATATAACGATGACCAAAAGAACCAGAATAATCAAAGGAAATGGCTTATGTTGCCATAGATTTAGGGCTTATAATTGTCCATTCTCCCTACAGTTGCTAATATTTCACCTTCTTAGTGTATACCTAGCTTAGGAAGGGGATCTTTGAATAAATGGCTTCTAGATCTTTCTTTTTCTATTGGGCAAAGTGGTTATCCTCTCAGTTGTCCACCTCAGTTTGCTAATGTAAACATACAGTTGCCACTAAGTCATGCAGATACAGTCACAACAAGGAGGAAATGGGATTGTAGAAATGAACAGACAGCAGTAGCTCGAATTTATCAGACAACATTATCATCATCTTATGTGGTGCTGAACTGGGCACGTAATTTAAATAGACATGGTCTCTGCAGCTTAGGAGTTTATGAACTAAAACATAAATAGCACACTCTTGTTCCTTTCCAACAAGCGAACGTAGATCTGCCCTGTGGGCTTCCTAATTAAATCCAATCATTAGGACTCTAAGACAAACTGGTCATTAGCTTTATTCCATTTCACTTTTCTTCTTTTTGACTCTTGCCCTCTATTACTCCATAATTTAAGGAGGCTTTGGGAACAAGAAGGCTTATAGAAGGAATCAAAAAGGCAAATATCCTCAAACATTAAATAGCATGAAACAGTAGAAGCCAAAATGAGACTAGAAAAAAGTGACATATTGATGAAGTGGAAAAGGACAAAAGTCTCTTTCATAAGCCAAATTAGCACCCAAATAAACAAAGGAGGTAAGAGATAGTATCTGGACGAATAATGATAATCAAAAAGTGTAAATTAAGGCCAAGAACAGAAAAGGACTCAAGAATATACAAAATAACAATAAATAATAAAACAATAAAAGAGGGCTTGGGAGCTCTTTAGGAAAATAAATTTCCCTAAATGGAATTATGGCTCTAGCAACTCAGCAAAAAATACCAAATTAAGACAAACATTAAGTAATTCAAGCCTACCCTAACTAAATGATTGAAACATTTGGCTTAAATTGGAATCTTTCAATACTTTTTAACATAAAGGTGCAATGTTGAGTAGCAGTAGCCTAAAAGTGCTGAATAATGACATTTTAAGAGGCAGAGCAAGTTCCACAAATGGAGACCTCTCTACTTGAAAGGACACAAAAGGTGGTGCCTGGTAGTGCCAACCACACACACAGTCATGGACCAGGTTCAGTTTCATGACCAATCCAGATGGAATAGGTAAAGATACCAGGCTTAATGAAATTCTATAGTTGCTTTAATTTTCATTTCCCTTTGTGTAGCTATAGCCTCAGTCCTCCCTTATAAGAATGTTGAAGCAACCTCTCTGTAAACTAGTGTGTGATCTTGAAATGCCTCGATCCTTAGAATGGGAAGAAAAAATGAGTTATGATTTTTTAATTTCATAACGTTTAATGCCATTCCATTTTAAGTTCATATGGTGAATAACGTATTTTTCAAATTAAGTCAATGGATACTTAAATTTAAATTAAATGATTGATGTCACTTTAATTTCAACCTCAAAAGATATTCAACAAATATCTATTGAATATTTATCATGTGCCAGCCACCGGGACAAATATTCTTCACCTAATAGCTTACTAGGGATGACGTAAGGAGAGTCTTAAGAGAGTCAGGGCTAGTGTGTATTAGTTTTTCAGATGAAAGTGTTAAATACATTCCAACTACCTGATTATTATTTGGCCAGTGGTCTGAGGGGAAAGGACAGCCCTTTTCATTGTGAAGCACTATCAGTGTTGCATCGTGGCTGACACACAGAATGAAGGTTGGAGCAAGCCAAATCAATACTGGTTTGAGCACCGGCCCCAGGGGTCAAAAAATTTCACAGTGAAATTAATTTATTCATCCTTAGCTGAATTAGCAACGATGCTATTATTTTCATTTAATTTTCAAATTGGAAATATCAAAACGAAAAATATTAGCATTCAATAAACACATTATTAAAAATAATCCATTAATTAAAATATCCGAGCAAATCATTTCTATGTGACATTTCTCCTGAGACCTCTCTGATATCAGAATATAAAAGACTGAAAATGAAATATGAAAGTGTTTATGAGATGGGGAGAGAGTGCACTAGGAGAATTTTTTTTTCTAGATTTAGGTCCATGTATGAGAGCAGAGGTGGTTCAGAAAAGGGGACAATCTCCTATAAAGAGTAGCAAGGGTCACTGTACTCCCACTAGGAGGTTAAATATTCCCATCCGAAGTCACAACAAAATTTCCTGATACCGTGAAGGAAAGAGAGGAGGAATCAGGGAACTATAATTGTCCGAAACATGACAGAACATCTCAATCTGACAATCTGCTCTATGATTATGAAACAAAATCACAGGGCTTCCCTGGTGGCGCAGCGGTTGAGAGTCCGCCTGCCAGTGCAAGGGACGCGGGTTTGTGCCCCGGTCCGGGAAGATCCCACATGCCGCGGAGTGGCTGGGCCCGTGGGCCATGGCCGCTGAGCCTGCGCGTCCGGAGCCTGTGCTCCGCCACGGGAGAGGCCACAACAGTGAGAGGCCCGCGTACCGCAAAAAAATAAAAATAAAAATAAAAAATCATAGCTTCATTATGTGGCTGCATACATACCCACACATTTTGACAAAGTGCACGTCAATAACAAAGATAAACTATGAACTCCATCTTGTGAATAATATTCTTCCATCTTGAAGCCCTTGCTTATGATATAGGGGTGGGACAGGGCAAGGGCATTAGATCTGAGGAGGGGGTATTGTAAACAGCCCCATCCCAACCCTGCTCCTGCAAACAGGTCACTGAGGAGCCTTTGTTTCCATTAGCTTCTAAGTCAATTGTTCCATCATTACCTTGATAGGCAATAAGAAATGGGTTGACTTTTGCCATTTTAATGAAGTTAAGGCATTCGCTATCCAGTCACTTCCGTGTTTGCCCTTGCTTAAGGAGAATCTTTTATTTCTGGACTATTTTACCTTAGAGGAAGAATCACTCACCAATCATTTGTGGACACAAATCCAGTTAATTCTGGAGCCCCAGTAACAGCCACCTGCCCTACCTTCTAATTCTATTTCAACATAGATGATCAAGGAAGCCCTCGAAATCGTCAACATGTGGGAAACCTTTTCTCTCTTCTCACTTTTTCATCCTTACAGTTGACAAGTGCAAGTCTGAGACATAAGGAAATAAAAGAACCTCTTTCTTCATATGAGTTTGGCAACACACTAATCTCAAATAACATAGCTCCAGGATGGCAGACTAGAAGTGGGCAATGATTGTCTAAAATATCCCTAGCGAATGATTTGAAGGAAGAGTCCTTCCTTCTATACCAACAGAAGGTTAGCAAAGCAAAGCCTTATCTGTCTTAAGAATTCCCCATGTCAGTTTCAGTGACTGCCTACCCCCAACGGCTGTTCTGCAGGCGGGAAAAAGAGTGATTTCATGCACTTCACAGCCAGCTCAGTGCAGGGAGCTGGAGGGCGCTGCTCTTGGGAAGCTGATGTTACAGCTCAGCCTTGCCAGCACCAATGAGGAACCCAGAGCACATGTCATTTTCCTTGTGTTTTTACTCTCCTTTGGATTTTTTGTTTCTCTTCCAAATTTCCACCATATTTGGCTCTTTATTAGCTATTGCTACATACACTGTCTGGTAGCCAAGACTGTTATGGCGATAGCCCTTTATTTATAATCTGAGTTAAACTAATTTGGGTCAATTACCAGTATTATATCTTAATTTAGATAGAAACTTTGACATCACAGAAGATAGCCCCTTCTCAACATACCTCTTTTTATTTGCCCTCAGAGAATAAGAGCATGTCATATACAGTGATGAAAGAAACATTTGTGGATCACTTTCCAAATGAGGGGAAAAAAGAAAGATGACATAAAAGGAATGCTGTTTTTCTCATTGCCTGTTGAACTGTCTTTGTCAGTTATGTTCTTAGGAAGAAAGATCCACTTTCTTACAGTAGCTTAGCACTAAATGGTCCTCTAAGAGAATGAAAGTCAAACTACTCTCTTAGCAAATAACTTAAAACCAGAGAATGATTTAGACACAAGGAGAATCTCATGGATCAGCTTTTCCATCTTCTTGTAAAGACATAAGAATATTACCTTTCGTTGAAAATATAAAATATAGGGCTTTTTTCAACATCGATAATTCATAACAATAAAATATTGTTTAAAGATTTATTATGTAGCCACAAAACACTCTTTGAAGTGGAACATTTTGTGAGACAAAAAGGAAAAATAGTAATCACTCTACCTGAGTGTAATATCAAGAATTGTCCTCTATAAAAATTCACATCTTTAGATCCCCTACCCTCACCTCCAAGGAATCAAGGAATGACACATTGCTTCTTTATTTTTTAGCTATAGTTTAAAAATAGACAAACCAAGAATTTTATGCTCGAATAATTTCAGATCTTCCTGAAACCAATATTGTCAGAGAAGTTGTAAAAAAAAAGCCATCATCATTACTATCTGACCAGAATATCTGTTTATTCTTTTCAATATAAGACAGAAATAGAAGTTATTCTTTTGTTAAGATACTCAGTGCACTCTAAAAATAATCTTGCTCTAGGACACAGACTGTTATCACCACAATCAATGCTATTTTTTATGCTCTCAGATACAACAAGCCATAGAAAGAAAATTATCTTGAGCTGTGAGCCTGAAGAACTTGGGTTGTAAGTTGCTTTCCACTATTGAACAGCCTACTCTTGGTGCAAAGAAGACGGAACCCTCCTACACTGTTGGTGGGAATGTAAATTGGTGTAGCCACTACGGAAAACAGTATGGAGGTTCCTTAAAAAAATAAAAATAGTTACCATATGATCCTGCCATCCCACTCCTGGACATATATCCGAAGAAAACTCTAATTCAAAAAGATACATGCACCCCAATGTTCACAGCAGCACTATTTACTATAGCCAAGAAATGGAAGCAGTCTAAATGTTCATCAATAGATGAATGGATAAAGAAGATATGGTAAATATATACAATGGAATATTACTCAGCCATAAAAAAGAATGATATAATGCCATTTGCAACAATGTGGATGACCCAGAGATTATCATCTTAAGTGAATTAAGTCAGAAACAGAAAGACAAATACCATGTGATATCACTTATATGTGGAACCTAAAGTATGATGCAAATAAACTTATTTACAAAACAGAAACAGACTCAAAGACAGAGAAGATAAATTTTTGATTACCAAAGGGGAAAGGGGGTAGAGGAGAGGTAAATTAGGAGTTTGGGATTAGCAGATACAAACTACTATATATAAAATAGGAAAACAAGGTCCCACTGTATAGCACAGGGAACTATATTTAATATCCTATAATAAACCATAATGGAAAAGAGTATGAAAAAAATATATATATGTATAACTGAATCACTTTGTTGTACACCAGAAATTAACACAACATTGTAAATCACTATATGTCAATTTAAAAATTAAAAAAAACAAAACAAAAACAGCTTACTTTCTTAGCCTTTCTCTAAGTGTTTAGGTATATGTCATGTCAAGTACATAAGGTATGCCCTTGCTTTATTTAAGCCAAATAATAAAAGTGGAATCATCATTGCCACATTCTGTGTTCCATAATTGCTGTCCATGTTTCAATTGCCTTTTCCCTAAGATAATGTGAAGATAAATCAGAGCACACAATGAACAACATTCAACATCGTCCTTGGTGACCATTCTTCCAAATGTTTTTTCTTTTTTCGCAAAACAAACAAAATACCAAAACCTAACTCAGTTTCTCTTACATATCATCAATACTAACATAATTCAAATTCTTACCCCACTTCCCCTTACCCTAGACTTACCTCATTCTGTATTAATTTTCTAATTCTTACTTTATTATAGCAGAATAAGCTTATTATTCATAAGCCATTGAGCCTCAAACATAAGAGGCCCACATGTGGTATAAATATCGATATTAAGTACCCTATTATTGGTAAGATATTTGAACAACGTGGAAGTCATTTAAGAATATCTAAGGCACTATTATTTTTCAATATTTAAAAGAGCTGAAATGTAAATGATTATAAAATTCTACCTTTACATTGTGAAACTGTAACCCATATCTGTACCTTAATTTTCAAGGCAGTTTTACATACAACTGTGCCATGAGTAACTCTCCGCTCCAAATCCGCTGTTAACACTCCGCCTTCCGATGCTGAGGCTGAGACTCTCAAAACCCTGTTTCTGCTTTCCCAACTGGCTCTCTGTTAGCCTTTATTACCAGGGAGTACTAGATGGAGTCTGAGAAAACTAGCGGAGGGAGACACATATCCCCTCCTGTGGACTGGCTGCCTTTCTGCTGCTCCTAAGAGCATCAACCTAACTATACATCTGTGCTCCAGGCCCAGCTGTTCCTTGCTATAGAGCAAGGCAAAACCAGTTTGCAATACTTCCAACATCAGAGATACCCCACTAGCCTGCCCTTTGCAGAGTAGGGCCCAGGCTACAAGGCTTTTTGCCCAAGCTCATCCACATCAATAAATTTTAGCTCCACTGGTCCTTTCCTCCGAAGTTCTAAGTTTTTACCATTTCAAACTCTTCCCTTTGTTCCTCCAGCTCTAGAGGTGAAAGCTACCTCTTGTAGTTGCCATCTTTGTGATAATCTTATCTCGTTAAAAATATTATGCCTACTTATATTCAATATCTGTGTTCAAATAACTGGTGTGGTTTCTGTCTCCTGAGTGAGCCCTGATCCATTCAACAGCCCTGTGGGGGCAGTTAGAGCAAGCCTTACTGTCCCCATTTCACAAAGGTCCACAAAATAACATTTTAACCCTGGGAAAAGAGCACCTGGGATTTGAGCTCCAATCCTGGCACTATTTTCACAGAAACTGCTTCTATGTGTAAACTGAATAAAGTACTTCTCCTAGGTACTCCACATGTGCAATAAAATACATAGGTAAAAATATCTAAGGTGGCCCAGATGAACATGGCTATTTAAAGTCAGATCTTTTGGACAAGGCCCCAAGTTAATTTCTACATGAAAGTTCTTCCATTTCAATCCATTCTAATAGTTTTGAGAGTTTGGGTTAAGATGTATTCTTATTCCTGTAGTGTAACAAACAGTCAAGATCCATGACATTTGAGGCCACTGAAGAATGTCAAAACCATACCTGTGAGCTCATTCCTTCCTATACAGTTTTAAAAGTGGGATTTAAAAAGCAAAAGCAAGATATGAAATAAAACATAGCTTTCGGGATTACATTTGCTTGCTGCCAGGTATTCTATAAATATGAAAATGGATCTTGGAAGCTGCTGTTTAAGATGAAAAGTAATGAATATTTCCTGACAGGATGTTCAGCAAGCTTTTCTCCACCTGGACTTCCTTACTTTTTTTTAGCCAAATAGTGTGTTTTTTTCTTCCTGTCTGCTCCTGTGGATGTGTTTCCAAAGGCTGCTTTGTGTTCCTGTAAATTACAGGAATTCCTTTACCATACAACTGGAGGCCCTGGCAGCAAAAGCTAATCAAGTTGAAGAAAGCACCACAGATGCTTCCCAAATGGCCTTCTTCCACAATTGGCAGCATTAAGACAACAAAAAAAGTGAAAACAGAAGCTACAAAAACAAATACACCTAAAGACTAAAGAGGCAGACGTAGAGAATGGACTTGAGGACACAGGGAGGGGGAAGGGAAGTAAGCTGGGACGAAGTGAGAGAGTGGCATGGACCTATATATACTACCAAATGTAAAATAGATAGCTAGTGGGAACAGCCGCATAGCACAGGGAGATCAGCTTGGTGCTTTGTGACCACCTAGAGGGGTGGGATAGGGAGGGTGGGAGGGAGATGCAAGAGGGGGTGGTATGGGGATATATGTATACGTTTAGCTGATTCACTTTGTTATAAAGCAGAAACTAACACACTATTGTAAAGCAATTATACACCAATAAAGATGTTAAAAAAAAAATACACCAACATTTATTCTTCCTCCCTCATTTTTTCTAGATCCTCCAGACGAAACACAGGAAAAAAAAAAAAAACAGATTAAAAGTACAATCACATCTACAGTACCTACACTATATAAAAAATACATATCCTGTATGATATGAAAATGAAATTTTTACTCGTAAAGTATGTATAGAGAGATAGATGCGTATAGATATTATTTTTCAACACTAGAAAATATTCCCAAGCCATATGTTCCTATGTTTCACCAGGAAGTTAACAAATTCACCTGTTAATTTCATAGGATAGGACCCTTTTGGTGGCTTATGACAGATCACGCACAGAGAACATAGTAAGAAATGAGAAAACGAAAGAAACCTTCCCACCTCTCTTAATTACTGTCTATTAATTGAACACCTATGAAAGAGCAGCCCCCCATTTTTAGAGCCCCAACAGTGGAGAAACTAATGTTGAATGGCAGCATCTGTTTGCCTCTGCTTGCTGCTGGATACAGCCTGCTGCACGACAGGCAGCATCCTGCCACCGTGATGTGCCAAATGGTCCCTGGGGACTTTAGTTGATGACAAGTGGCCTATTCAATTATGAAGAGAGTAGCTTAGCAATAGAGGGTGACATTTCCCAGCTCACTACTCAGATAACTGCCCCTATGCAACTTGACTTTGGAGATTATCTGATACTTTGGATCACAGGACCCGAATGTGCTACCACCTAGCACATGTTAAAAGGGGAGGTCATCTAATGTATTTTTTTTAGATGTCCATCATAAAAGAAATGATGTCTATGACTCCCACCTTTAACTCATGAGATACACCCATGGATATTCTACCTTCGCTCTGTTAACATCTGTTAAGGTAATGAATAGAGATCATGCTAATATATTCATTAGGGAATTGTTAAGACTGAAAACACAGGGATCCCTACAATGCAGTGCTTTTAAAGTTGCATGTATAAATGTTAGCCTCTAGGGGGAACTCCAGGCTCCTCGCCTTAATTTTCCTAAAGGCTAAGTTAGGAAGAAAGGAGAAATCTCCATTTCACTAAGAGAGAATGATCTGGCTGGTCAGAGTCCAGGACATTGATTGCCCCATGTCTTGTAGGACTGGAGCTTTCAGAGGGTTAAAAGTCAGCATAAAGGATTACTTCTCTTAATGCTATTTCTTTCTTCTACGTGGAAAACAAGCTAAATCACTGCCTTGACAAACTCCTCTCTCTCTTTTTGTGTCTATATAGATAGTAATATATCTAAATATCTATACACATACACACCCACAATATATACACACATATGCATATCCAAATACACCCAGGATTCTCTGATTACTGCCTTTGTTCAGCCATCCATGTCCATGTTTGGGGGGACAAATATCGTGCAAGGTATATTTGGCATTGCTGATGCACTGGTCATAATATCACAGCACCCTAGATCTTCCTCTGATTTCTAATAGTATGCAGCAATAGTGTAGAGCGTTTATTTTTAAACTGCACGGAATGCCGTTAACTAGTTTTGTGACTCTGGGCATGTCCCTTTGTTCTATGAGTTCCGCTTTCCTCACTAAATGGTTTCTAAAGTGCCTTCTGGCTCCAATATTCTATGCATTTTATATCTTCATCAATTTCTTTCCAATGCTAAGAGCAATTATGTTCAATGACTATTGGCGGTCTAAGTCATTTCTCCACTGGGTGATTTCATTGACATAATGCCACTCGGGGTCATGGAGCAAAACCCAATACATCCAGTGAGCACAAAGAACTCACATCAACTGTATATGACCAGCGGGCTGAAGAGATCTGGGACACAGCAGCCCAGCCAAAACCAACCTAAATAGACAAATCCCAACAGCAAACTCACAACCTGCCTTTAGTCAAGCGTTCTGGGTATCGTGTGTGGCGAAATTTTCTTAGAGCCTTGGGTCATGGGCTCAGCAAATGTGTACACTGACTCTCACACCTAAAAATTCAAAGGAATGCACAGACACCTTGCATAAATCATCTTCCAGCAGCTTTTTCTTCCTGTAACTATGTGGCAGTTCAGAAGAGGTCTGGATGAGCACAGCTTATCTATATGAAGGAGGCACAAGGTTTTCACAGGAAAGGCGTAGAAGAAGGATTCCTGCCCGTCCATATACTTGGAGCTCTCACCCATTTCTATTTTGTATCTTTTATCTGTCATGGACCCTCAAGGAATAAATTGGCCAGAACAATTTAGGTAGAGAACAAAGAAGAACATTAGAATCATGAATTCTAATTCTTCCGGAGAATCGAACTATCAAAATGAGCTGGTATTTCGGAAAATAGAGCAAAAAGATCTTAGATACATTTAATGCGATGCTCTCACTTTACATTTAGGAAACTGTAACTCAGAGAGATCCAATCCTCCATTGGGATGATCTTTATTTGAGGTTTACCTTAGATGCTATTATGTGAATACGAAATTTTGTTTGTGCACACTCCAGAGTCAGAGAATCAAGCTAAATACACCGAATTCACATAAGTTTATTGTATCACTTACCTATTTCTGCATAGCACCCAGCTCAATACTTAGTGACTTTACACAAGTGACGTATCGTTCCATGTGATTCTGTTAGTGGACTGGGCAGTTCTGTTCACCTCATCTGGCCTCACTGAGGGTGGGTGACCCAGTCAGCCAGTGGCTTGGCTGGGGCTGGATGCTTTAAATGACCCCAAGGCCTGGGGGCTTGGCTAGAATGGCTGGAAAAGCTGTAACATCTGCGACTCTCTCTCTATGAAACCTTTCATCTGGAATTTTACATGCTGCTGGAAGTATCCCGAGAGGGCAAAAGTAGAAGTTGTAAGGCTGATAGAAATAGAGGTTCAGAAGTCCCATTTTGCCATTTCTGTTGAATTGTACAGGTCAAAGTAAATCACAAAGACAGACCAGACTCAAGGGGTGGGAAAATAGACTCTGCCTCTTTTGGGAGGGGCTGCAAAGAATCTGTGCGTGTGTGTGTGTGTGTGTGTGTGTGCACGCATGCACGTATGTGTGTGTGTGTGTGTGTGTATACATATAATCTACCACACCCAGACAGAAGAAAGAAGTCAGGAGGTTAAATAAGAGGCAGATATGATTTCCTTTGTTTTCAACAGAGTATCTCCTTAGGGACAAAGGTGATGCGAGAGGTCACTGATTTGTGCTTTCAGGTCATCCATTATTTTGAATTCTAACAAATAGATACTATGCCATTGCTATGCTTTTATACAATGTCTACATCATAACTTGCACCCACTAAACACCCAGTCATAACAATGGGGACAGAGGAGGGACAGGCAGGTTTGAGAGAAACTAAACTAGATTTTGTCAGTTTATTTATTAAGCACATATTCTTAACTACTATGAAAAGTCATGACCTTTTCAGCTGAGGAAAGCAATTACTTTTTTGCACAGAGATTCTTTATATAACAACACAAAGGAGATTCAGAAGTTACCAGTTTCTGGCAAGACTAAGACATCCAAGGCAGGCAGTGTGTATCAAGCAAACTTTGAGAAGCAGTTCAGTATATCAGAACACGGGGCTGATGAAGTCAAAGCTTTGATCCTCAGACAGGCCAATTAATCCCACAGAGAGAAACCTTTCTTTTCATATGTAAGGACAGCCTTGATCACTCTTCTTCCTATGGAATTCTTTCCTAACCTCAGGAGAAATGGACTGTATGATTTAATAAGGTGCATATTTTGTTTAAATGCCACATATTTGGATAGATGCTATAGGGCTACAAAAATAAAAACTGTGTAATTTTATTCTTCTAGAATTTTAAAGATTGTTACCAAAATAAATAAGACTATTCAAACAATTAGTTTACAGTGTACAAAATGATAAAGTGATGAAGAGGAGGTACAAATTACAATCCAAATTCAAAAGAGGAAGATATGTTAGGGGATCTTTAAAAATGTACAAAGAGGGCTTCCCTGGTGGCACAGTGGTTGAGAGTCTGCCTGCCGATGCAGGGGACATGGGTTCATGCCCCGGTCCGGGAAGATCCCACATGCCGCTGAGCGGCTGGGCCCGTGAGCCACGGCCGCTGAGCCTGCGCGTCCGGAGCCTGTGCTCCACAACGGGAGAGGCCACAACAGTGAGAGGCCCTCGTACTGCAAAAAAAAAATGTACAAAGATGGTGATATTTGCACTATACTTTTACAGACACAGAGAGGAAGGCATTCTAGATAGAAGAGAGAGGGGAGTATTAATTAAACAAAAGTGAATGATCTACCTCTGTAAGAATGTAGGGTCTAAAAAGAGAAAGTTTATGGGACAAGAGTATATATGTAGCTCAGAGTCAGATTATAAAGAATTTACCTTGCTTTAGAAGGTAATGAAGAGCTACCAGAATAAAATAACCAGAGTGGTATTTTTAGGAAGGTTATTCTGGCAGCAGTGAATGTATCTGATTACAGAGGAAATGAGTGGTTAGGGAGAGAGGTTAGGTATTACTACAGTAAACTACACGAGAATGCTAAAGTCCAGGACCTCAAGGATAAAAGACCAAAAGCAGCAAAGCACAGTTTACATTTGTAAGGAGATGGCTGATCTACCTCTTTCAGAGACAGAGGTCAAGTAAGGAAGGAATATAAATCTTACATAAATGTTTGAAATAAAGAGGAGAAGACGTGAGCAACACATGGATAAGCTCAGTATTTTCAGTTATCTAGATTCTAGCTTCTAGAGAATGATGTTTTGCTTTGTCAGGGCACTTGATGGGTCTGGAAACTTCACCGTGATCAGTGCATTGGGGCACTAACAAGGCAGGAGAACAAAAGCAAACAGCAGTGAAGGAGCAGTGAAGATGAGATACATGACTCTGTAGGAGAATCAACTCAGCATGATTTTGCAAATTTCTCCAGGCATACTCAGTAGTCCAGGGAGATGAAAGGAATTGAACAATGGGAATCATCCAAGCTGGGAACCAGGATGAATCAAGTGAAGATGGTGAGAGAATCTGGGGTGCTCTAGATGCGTTGCTGAGGACATTTTTGAAAACTCATTTTATGGTTCCAGCTGAGAAAGGAGACAGGAGAAGGCAGATCGAGAGGGGCAGACAGACAAAGAGAGTGGGATGGAAGTGCTGGGGATGCTGGTGAGCAGAAGGTAAAGACCAGACTCTCTAGGCACCATGAGGAGCCGGGAGGACAAAGGGTGCTTTTGAGTTACTGGAGTTCCACACAATCCACCAAGGGATTGGGGCAAGGGACAGGGGCACACCCAGGCACTCCAGCCTCCTCTTTCTCTCCAGACAAACCTCAAAAATAATGTGACTTGTGGTAATGGAGAAAAGACCTCACCTTCCTCTAGGAAAGCCCTTATACTCATGAACGTAATAAAGGTAATGACTAAAATGATTTTGTGGTCCGTTCTGGCATTAGCCTTTTAGGATTTTGTGCTTTGGACTATAGTAATTCTCATCCCCTGACCTCTGAAGCAATTTGTAATTAATTTCAAACACATAGACAACTACAGAGAACAATAGAAAATGATATTTAAAATATCCATATACTTACCATTAATCTAATCATAACATTTTGCCATATTTGCTTTAGTTCTACTTTTAAAGAAAGATGTAGATAAAGAAACACATTAAGCATTTTGTCTGTCTTTTCTTTTTTTTTTTGCGGTACGCGGGCCTCTCACTGTTGTGGCTTCTCCCATTGCGGAGCACAGGCTCTGGACACAGAGGCTCAGTGGCCATGGCTCACGGGCCCAGCCGCTCCGCAGCATGTGGGATCTTACCGGACCGGGGCACGAACCCGTGTCCCCTGCATCGGCAGGTGGACTCCCAACCACTGCGCCACCAGGGAAGCCCTGTCTGTCTTTTCTTGATCTTGTTTCTCTTTCTCCAATTCCAAAAATAATATCTGTCCTGAATTTAGCTGTTATTGTTCTCGTATGTGTTTTACATTTTTCATAAACATATATGCACTGTAACTTTTTATTTTTAACTTTTCTTGCAAATTATATCCCATTATAGGTTATAACAAGATATTGGGTATAATTTTCTGTGCTATACAATAAATCCTGCCGCTTATCTATTTTATGTATAGTAGTTTGTTAACCCCATGCTCCTAATTTGTCCCATTTGGTAACCATAAGTTTGTTTTCTATGTCTGTGAGTCTGTCTCTGTTTTCTATATAGATTCATTTGTATCATGTTTTTAGATTCCACATATAGCTGATATCATATAGTATTTGTCTTTCTCTGTCTGACTTATTTCACTAAGCATAGTATTCTCTAGGTCCATCCATGTTGCTGCCAATGGCAATATTTCATTCTGTTTTATAGCTGAGTAATATTCATTGTGTGTATGTACCACATCTTAAGCCAATCGTCTATTGATGGGCACTTGGGTAGTAATTTTTATTTTAAAATGTCTTGTTTTTCTTACAATGCACATAAAGGGTTCATTCATTTTCACCTGCTCTAATAGTGTGAATATACAATTTATTCATTTTATGTGAATGGGCATTTAGATCTCTTGCAATTTTATAGTAATACAAAAAAAAATATTGCAAAGAAATTTTAGGAGACTGGATGGTAACCCTGTCTGAACACTATAATTATCTGGAGAGTTCTGCTTTGTTTTCTTTTGTTTTAAATCCAGATGCCCTATCCTATGGCTATGTGTGCTATTCTGTTTTACATCATGACAGACAAGTGGTAATATTTATAGGGTGCATTGCAGTAAAGGGAAAATGTTACTCACAGAGAGTTAAAGTAGACCAGCCATTCTACCTCACCAAACACATGCAGCCACCCCAAAGGCTAGAAAGAATCAAATCTCTATAGATTGCAAACCTTTCCCAATTTCCAGCACAGTGACGTGCAGGTAACCCTGCCTAAGCAACTGTGTTCTAGAGCAAGGATTCTCAAATTTGGCTGCACATTTAAATCTGCTGGGGAGCTTTTAAAAATCTACTCATGCCCAAGCTGCACCCCAGAGCAACTAAATTAGAATTAGTAGGATCAAGACCTCAGTTATTTTTAAATCTCTCAGGTGATGTCCTGATTACGAGAAGCACCTAAAGCACTTGTTACTAATGCGTATCTCCAGGACCCATACTCTTTAGTGGCGCGCCGGAGAAGCTGTATGCTTAAAAATGTCTGAGGTATACACCTAGAAACAGAAGCGCTGTGTCTCAACTGAGCAGTGGTGAGAAGAGCACTTACTTATTAATTTTTTTGCCACTCACAAGATTTTTATTTTCAGAGTCTTCTCAGACATGGGGCCATTCTTGAAACCTCTTCTTTCATCAAACCAACATTTGACCAATTTCAAATGTCTCCAAAGCATATGAAATCATTATTATCTTTCTTCCTTTTGTACGATCAATAAACAGCACAGCCCATTTCTTCCAGGTACCCTAAGTGATTTTTCTCCATCCACTAGTGCCCCCTTCCAATAATTCTTCATTCTGCAGTCAGAATAAACTTTGAAAATTTAGGATATGATTTATTCATCAAAACCAAAAGCTCCTTTAAGAGCTTCTACTTGTACTTAGAACAGAGTCCTAAATCCTTATCTTAGCCTTCAAGGTACAGCATGGTCAGCCTTTATCCAGCACCCACTCACACCATTTCTCTCCCATTTGGTCTCTTCAATCCAGCCAAATTTGCAGTGTTTTAAGTTCCTGGATCTCACTTAGACAGAGAAGACCACCTTAGAGCCACTTGAGAGCCCCTGCTGGTTGCAGCGATCATTCCAAGCAAGTAAATCTTGCCTTTCTAGATAACATCTGTATTGAAGTGGTCATTCTGACCTGTGGATTGCAATGATTGGTTTGGCTGGAGTTGAAAAAATCAGATCCCTCAGGAAAAGATACCAGTTGGATGTCATTAGCTTTCCGAGGGGCTTCACATAGTAGCTGTAGCTGGCATCGTCACACCACTACACATTCGTGTATCATATTGTCCACTGTTCCAGGACATAACCTTTGAGATTCCAGCCACAGGACTCTTGCTTACCTTCGTTGACGAGGCTGTAAGGAACACTGGGAAAGAACAGGCTGTGGAACCAGACGGCTTAGGTAAGTCCCAGCTCCACTAGCAATCAGCTGTGCAAAGTGGGCTACACACTTAATCTAACCACGCCTTGCTTCCCTCATCTGTAAAAATAGTCATGATAATAGTGCCTACTCTCATGTTGTTGTTGTGAAGGTTAAATAAGATAAATAATTATATGGGGGAGGGATGGATTGGGAGTTTGGGGTTAGCAGATGCAAACTATAATATATAGAAGGGATAAACAACAAGGTCCTACTGTGTAGCACAGGGAACTATATTCAATATCCTGTGATAAACTTTAATGGAAAAGAATATAAAAAATGTATATATATGTATAACTGAGTCACTTTGCTGTACAGCAGAAATTAACACAACATTGTAAATCAACTACACTTTAATAAAAAATATTATAAATGCCTGGAACTTAAGTGGCTAATAAAAGGTTTATTATTATTACTCTCACTAGTTTACATTTTTCAGTTCTCCTTTCATACAGGTATTCTTGCATGTTTATCATTTAGAATTCTTCCCATTTTCACCACCCAAATTCTTTCATTCTTATTTATTGTAGCAAAGGAAAAGAAAGTAGTAAAAATACCTAAATGATGAAACCTTTTATCAAATAACAAATTCTGTATGTTTTCCAAAATGTATTAAATATCGTTCTCTCCTTCTGTCACCATCATCAGTAAATAATGTCGAGAGACATGAATTGAAAAATAATACCTTGGTTGTGTCTACTTGAATAACACCTTGTGCTATTCTGATTCAGTTTTTTCAAGGATCTCTGGGTCTTAGAATCCTATAACCCACTTTAATAACTTGTTGTAGAGTTAAAATAACCCTTTTGGGCAGGAAATTCTTTTTCATGTCAAAGTTTATTCAGTCATGCTGAGCTTTAATCCCATTTTCTCTAGGTTTGGCTTTTGTGCCCATTTTATAAAATGGGACTTGTGATAACTATTATCACTTAGTATTTATTGTAAAGGGAACTTCAAATCTTTAAAAATTATACTAGAATATCACAATATGTTTCTTTTTGAGTTCAATTTCATACATAAGAGGGGCTTTTAAAGAAACACCACAGGAGGGCTTGCTTGGTGGCACAGTGGTTAAGAATCTGCCTGCCAATGCAGGGGACACGGGTTTGAGCCCTGGTCCGGGAAGATCCCACATGCTGCGGAGCAACTAAGCCAGTGCACCACAACTACTGAGCCTGTGCTCTAGATCCCACGAGCCACAACTACCGAGCCCGTGTGCCACAACTACCGAGTCCCGCGCGCCTAGAGCCCGTGCTCCGCAACAAGAGAAGCCGCTGTAATGAGGAGCCCGCGTACTGCAATGAAGAGTAGCCCCTGCTCGCTGCAACTAGAGAAAGCCCGCACGTGGCAACAAAGACCCAACGCAGCCAATAATAAATAAATAAATAAATTTATAAAAAAGAAAAAAAAAAGAAACACCACAGGAAATGTTATTTGAAGTAATTTTAACCATAAAATGGACCCCGTCACAGACCCTGAGATCAGGATTTCGGTAACATGTGTATGAATTCTGACCCTAATGTTAATATAAACATGTTATACACATGCCAGTAATAAAGATTAGTAATTCCAAAGGCCACTTCTAGAAGGGCAAATGAGCAGCCAACCCAGCAGACATAAAAACAGGGTCAAATTGTAAAATTTGTTCAATTATGCTTTTTAACAATATTCAGTACTTTGTCTTGTCCCTGAGAAGCAGCTGGTCAACTAAAACCATCCACTCTTTTGTGCTGGATAGAAAGATGTCAACAGTCAAGGTATTAAAAAGTCATCACCACAAAAGCATACATGTTCGGAACCAGAGAAATTCACTGAAAGGTACCCTGAAAATACATCTCAGATACTTTTACTTTCAAGGACTGCTTCATATTACAAAGCCAAATGTAGTTACTGATACACTGCAAATAATTAATGCTAAAATCCCTCTGTAGGCTGAGAAGAATTTAGGTCATTTCAGGGTTGGGATAATGTCTCTGTTAATTCTGCAAATCTCCTGGAATCCAGGTCAGAGGTCTACACACTGCAGGAAAGAAAAACATAATTTTAGATAACGGTTGAAGGTGATGATTATGGTGACTATGAAAATGGAATGCCTTTTAATTATGTCAGCTCACGAAAAATGATTATCATTTATAAAACATTACGTAGAAAAAGTAAATTCCAGTAGCCATGCAAATAGTTTGAAAAAGCTACCAAAGTGATTCAGAATCTGTTTTGGTTCTTTCCTTTGAGCTGGCACCAACGGTAAATATTTAAATAGAGATGTAGTTGTTATTTTATGTAGTTTGTGTGCGTGCCATATTTTGTGTACATCATTTGGGCGTCATCCTTGATGCTTTCTTTTTACCTCAACTACTTTATCCTATTGTTCAATAAGTCTAGTTGCTTTTGTCTTCTAAGTACATCTAAAATCCAACCACTTCTCTCCATTTCACTGCCAGTATGCTGGTCCAGCCACTGTACAGTTTACTCCTAACCCCCTTAAGTCCATGTTCCACCTAGTAGCTAGTGTAACCATTTAAAAATACAAAGAGAATTATCTCTTCTCTACTTAAAGCCAATCAGTGGTTGCCTAAATCAGATAAAATTAAATTAAAATACCTTTAAGACTGACCATGACCTGACCCTACCCCTATCCCCAGCCTAATCTCTAATAAAGGATATAAATAGTTTTGGTAGGTGGGACAGGCACCTACCTATTTGGTCCACCTCTTGTTAATTTGTCACTTCTTCCGCACTGCCAGAACCCCAATTTTGTTAGAATTGGCAATTTTCCCAAATTTCCTTGTAGTTAGATTGTTTTCAAAGACTTCTTTCTTTTGATGTAGACCATTTTTAAAGTCTTTATTGAATTTGTTACAATATTGCTTCTGTTTCAGGTTTTGATTTCTTGGTCGTGAAGCATGTGGGATCTTAGTTCCCCAACCAGGGATCAAACCCACACCCCCTGCATTGGAAGGCGAAGTCTTAACCACTGGACCACCAGGGAAGTCTCAGACCTTGTAGTTGGATTTGGCACCAAGTTTCAGTCCATCAGATGTAAGGAGATATATATGCTGAGGCACTTCCTTCAAGTTTCTAACTGAATATCACCTACTCAGACGCTTTCCCTAATTATACTTTATAAAATTAAATTCCCTCCTCTTAATCTCTCAAAATCCTGTTTCTTCTTAGCATTGATTACAATTTGTTATTATATTATGTATCTGTTGGTTTGTTTGTGTCTCTCTGACTTCTCTGCAAGTTCTGTGACAGTAATGAACATTTATGCCTTATTTACGGCTGTATATTGTCACCTCTCACAGTAGGAGATAAATATTCGTGGACAAGAGAATGACTAAAATAATTACTTTTATGAGTATCAACATTATGAACTATATTATAAATCCATTATGTCAACAGACGTTTGTCTTATATATTTTCGTTTAAGGTATTATGCTTGGTGGCGTGGGAAATACAAAAGTAAATACAACATGCTCTTAAGAAAGACACAGACTTAGTGCAAAAGAAAAACATGTACACAAATAACCATAAAGGGCAGCAGGTAATATAAACATGGCACAGATGCTATGGGAATTAGGAGAAGAGAGAAATCCCTAATGACTGGAGTGTTAGGAAGAAATCCTGGGAGAATGTCTAAGCTGACCATGAAGTTGAGTATTATTTTGATGGAGGTAGTAGATGAGGGTGAGAGGGTGGGAGAAAAACAGAGAAAAATCCATAGGCACTTCCAGAAAGCGCAGTGTATGTGAGGAACAAGGTGCAGCCCATCCAAAAAAAAAAAAAAAAAAAAAGACGCAAAGAAATATATTATCCCTATTTGTTTGCTTCTTATAACACCTTACCTTGAGGCAACACCCAATGATGACCCAGTTTGGCCTAAGGAATAAGGGTAACTGTACTTTAATAAGGCTGACTTAAGGAAACACAACATAGAGATGGAAGAAGAGAGCCAGAAGAAACAGGATATGGTATCCTGCACAAATTCTATCAAAATCTTCAGTGGGGGGTGGAGTGGGGTGAGGTGGGGAACTGCAGTAATTAACACAATTAAAAATTATGTACATCTAATAAAAACTATGCTGCCCCCACTTACAGCTTGACAACCCTTAATAAAGAAGGCACTTTGACCAGAGACAAAAACTTAGGTACATCAAAATTGGGCATTAGTAAAGAAATAAATCAATTATGAGGGTAAGAACTCAGATGATTAGATGTTTCACAAAAAGCTATCATGAGAAAAATGAAGAAAGCGTAGCTTATGGAATGTGTGAGGGGTTGAAGTAATTCATCTATAAATGCAGATAAGTCTACGAACTCCCTATAGTTCTTTGGTCTCTAAATGCCTTTTGACTATGTTGTAGCTCAAGTGCCATAACCAGAGGGGAGGTACAGAGAAAGACGGAGCTTCGAATCAATTTTGGAACGTGGGAGAGGGTCTAGTATTACTCGTGTGCACACATGTAAACACACACACATGCACACACATGAATGTGCAACAAATTTTTAATTATTATAAAAATGAGTTGCAGTCTATATCATTTGTATATATCAACTTAAGAAACTTCAAGGCAAGTTTCTTAATTGTGTCATGTCATTGGCATAAATGGAAGGGATATACGTGACACATATGTGTGTCTATGGAAAAGTATAAGGATATATTATATATAATTATATCGAGCTATAATATATATATATATATATTCATACAAAGACACTCAGATATATTTCAAAATATGTTATGTGTCTCACTCATACCGCCTGGTGTATTTGACTCTCACAGTGCCTCTGAGGGGTAAATAATACCATTGTCTGCTGCACATGTTTTTAGATATTGAAGTAAACGTAAAGAGATGGCACAACTGACCTAAAGAAATAGAGTCTGTTAGTGCTCAAAGCCAAGCAGAACCATTATGTTAAACCTCGTTGAAGGCTTCCCTGGTGGCGCAGTGGTTGAGAGTCCGCCTGCCGATACAGGGGATACGGGTTCGTGGCCCCGTCCGGGAAGATCCCACATGCCGCGGAGCGGCTGGGCCCGTGAGCCATGGCCGCTGAGCCTGCGCGTCCGGAGCCTGTGCTCCGCAACGGGAGAGGCCACAACAGTGAGAGGCCCGCGTACCGCAAAAAAAAAAAAAAAAAAGCTCGGTGAGTCCGGGGATCTTGCTATTACGTTTAGAACAGCACAAAGACATCTCGTCCGATAGCGGATGGAAGAAAGATGAGGGTGGTGTCTCATGTATAATGCCACCTAGATTTATACATCACATTTCTTCCAAAGGGTTTTCAGATATTATCTTGTTTGTACTCCAACAACCCTGAAAGATAAGTAGGGGCAGTAGTTCCATCTGCATTCGCCAAGGTGGATTATCTGAGGCAGTGACGGATAAAGCCCCAGCGAGCTGCTGAGCTCTGCCGAGATCAGACTAGACTCCAGGTGCCTGTCTCCTTCCCAGGGCTCCTTCTACAGAGCTGGGTAACAGAATCTCCTGAGGTGAGGTTGTGGGGGGATGGGGAGTGAGGTTGGAGAGATTCCAGAAAAGGGATGTAGCTCTAACATCTCTCTCTGGTGCCTCTGCTGACAGGAATATGAGACCAGGTAACAAGATCTTAAATGGGACTTTTCCTGTTGCTCCAAATTGGTGATTAATTCTAAGAATGGAAAGAGTATAAGTATCTCATATTCTAAAGAGAACTACAAACAATAAGGGCTTCTCATCTTCAGAGCTTTCTAAGACAGCTGAAGTAGTCCTTCCACCCCCAAACCTCACTCTAGCCTCCTGAATTCTCTCACCTGTCTACTAAAAAAAAAAAAAAAAAAGAAGGGAGAAAGGGACAAGGTCATCCAGAGTCATAGATTCTTGACCTAATGGGAAGTAAAATCTGCCCCTGTCAAACAAGCTAAATAAGAGAGATTGGAGAGCATCTGTACTAGACATTGGGATTCTAGCTCCTCACTGGTTTCCCTTACTGCAGGTATCTTGATCTTCCCTACACCTACCTAAGCAGAGGAAAAGGGAATTGACAAAAGACCAAGGACAGAAGGAGATGATTTTTGTGTTGTAGCTTGTACTTCCAGTACTTGGTTCCTATGGTCAAGTGGGCCTCGTGGAAAAGAACTGGACTGGAACCACCATAATAGCAACCCACAGAAAAGGACTGCAAGCCAGGTGACAGCCCCAAGCAGCAAGAGGGTATGGGGTACATGAACAGGATCAGTTTCAGGACCCTGTGCATAAGGGACGCCCCCCACAGAGGACTTCAACAAACTCATGCATGCCCCCTACCCACACCCCCAGGAGAAAGCCAGCTATGCAGTAATGAGACAGCAGTAGCCTGAGAAGCAGCAGTAACAGACCAAGAGAAAATTACAACAGGTCCAGTCAGGTAAGGGACAACTGTTCTTTTCCCTTTTTTCTTGCTCCCCACCTGAGCACACAAGGAAAATGAGAGGAAGAAAGTGTCCAAAGGCCGGCCAACCAATCCTGCCCTGGGCTCACAGGTGAAGAAGAGGTAGGAGGAGAGGACAAGTGAGCCACGCCCCTCCCACATGTGTCAAGGGGCTGGAGCCTGGCCCATGATGTTGGAAGGGAAAGTTGTGTAAAAGAAATGAGACTGGAATTTTCCAGTGGACAGAATTTGAGTAATGGGAAATGACTTGAGAGTGACGGCATAGGCCTAGGATGTCGCTAAGGAATCTGATCTGCTACCCAGCTGGGAAGGGGAATTTGGCATAACACAATAAGGGAGCAAAGACTGGTGAAAAATAAGACCATTTCCTGTGCGTTCCCCACTGAGCCGGGCCTTCTCCATAAACTAGACACACACAGATGCAAAAATCAATGGAGACCATGGAGGCTTTAGCAGCGAAAGGAGAATATTACTTATGCTTCTCTACAGAGATGATTTACTGGAATAAAAACAACACATAAGTAATAGGCAGAAGAAGAAATAAAAAGAAGTGAACATCCGTAGCCCTCTCTTGAGCAGAACCTGCAGCTTTCAGATTCCTACTTTTACACTCAGACGTGGGCAGTGCACATTGAAGAATCTAGAGATGTTTACACTCGACGCTACAAGGAGCATTTATTTCAGACACGTGGCTACATCAATTAAATGTAATGTGTGTTTACAACATTAGTCATTTCACACAGCAGCTCATTATAATGCATGTGCCTTGCTAAAGCCGCCAAGATTCAGTGAGGCATAAAACCACAAAGCATCATTATAGATCATACATCACTATTTTTAAAACACATGAAAGTTTTACAATAGTTTTCTTCTCCAAATTACTAATAACGGTCCAAATAATCAAATATTTTCTTCACTTACTCCATTTGACCCTGCATCCTGATTATATAAATTGACCCTATCACTACCTTAATTCAACAGTAATTCTGAAAAGTGTTTTCCCACATTGTAAAATGATAATCGTAATTCTGCAGAAAATACTAAAGAATAAATGGTTCTAATAAAATATTATTACAGGCAGCTATTTCTAACTTAAAAGACTCATTCCTTAAGTTTCTGCATGAGAATAACTAAGGTAAATCACATATACAGAAAAGGAGAAAAAAAGTGCAACATGATTATAACAAAGGACTATTTTTGGTTAAGTAGGCAAACTGTCACTCAAAAATCTATGTTCAGTTCAGCATTATTACTCATGGTGTCCAATGCGATGAAAATAAGAGAATTCAGTGCGAATTCGCGCCAGTTCAACTGACCCAAGACTTCCTCGAAGCATCCTATGAGGGATACAGTGTGCTGTGAGTTGATACAGACTTAGAAAGGCAAAGATAAATAGGACATAGTCAATACGGAGAAAAGAGTGGGACAGATGTAAATGTCCTAAAGTTTGAAGATTTCGCCATCAGCAAAAGACTATGTTAATAAACAAGGTATTTCCTGTCTAAAGCAAGTCATATTTGCTGCATCAATCAGGGCCTAGGAAGAAACAGATGGCACACTCAAAATGGTTTAACTGAAGAAGATTAAAGGTAAGGACTGTTACAGAGTCGTAGGAGGGTCAGGGACCTAAGGAGGGTCGGGGAAGCACCAGGGAATGTAGCCACAGCTATTGGTCCTCAACACCGCTGGTGGGAAGGGAGAAGGGAGGGACCACATTTGCTGGGGACCTGCTGAGAGATGGAGCCAGGACTGGTTCTGCAGGACTGGACAGGAACAGTGGCAGGAGGGGGAAGCAGACAATTCCAGAACCCGAGCAAGGGTGAGGAATGGGATTGAGGGCTGTATATTGTCTGATTCTCTCCCCCTCATGCCCTGATCTTCAGCAGGGCCTCACGGTGGCCGGACTCTGCATAGAGCTGAAAAGCAAGAAATCTCAAATCCTGAAATCGGGGAGACCACAGCAGGATGGAGAAGCGTGGAGAAGAATGGCTGTGGGGTGGAAGAGGCAGAGGCACAGTAAACAAAATAACCCGCTCCTCTGTTAATACGGAATTTAGAATAGAGTAAACCAGACTTTTCTTAACGGATAGCTTGAGGTTTCAAAAACCTATTTTGACAATGAAATGAGACACAACACTGAATATAGAAACACTTAAGAGATTTCGAAGAATGTATTAAAACTGCAGTTCTCCAAGCATCTGACAGCCCAACATTGTTCACATGACTAATAGTAAATTAAAGAAGTGCCAAACAACATAAGTTTCCTTCTGCCTGGAGCCACTGATACTTGGAACGGATACAAAGATCTAAACTTCTTTGATACAAGAGGTATGTTTTTTTTCCCTAATTCGGCACTAAGATCCTTACCTCCATCTTTCCTTGTTTTAAGAGAACAAATTTGTCCCACCTGAGGCACCTAACTGACAAATTATTCTATACACCTTTGGTAATTCGGGAAACATAGGGAAGAAAATATAGAGAGCTAGAAAATGTAATGTATAATTCAGATTCAATGAAATACTTATATTAAGGACACAGAAGGATTAAATGGATCTAGGATTAGGGAAATAAAGAGTGAACCACGAGAGTTGCACTTTTGAGGCATGGAGGGATTTATCCCAAACATTTATATCATCACAGCTCTGTTAATGAAAATTTGGTGGAGAGGGTGAAATGTTAAGAGCTGTTTCACTGAAGACTTGAGAGATGTGCTCGATTATTAACATTTGGCCATGAACAGACCCTTCTCAATAATTCTTGGATTTTGTGATACCATTGAATTCCTTGGAATTGATCACCATAATTAGCTTCATTAGTCAGCTTTTTGTTCTCATTTTTCATGACTGCATTCAAGACAGGGACTGCGTTTTTCACTGTAAAGAGAAACGGTGAAGGTTTCTGCCAATGCGAAATGAGCAAGGCCATGGTTCTTCTTCTCGTGAATAAGTATATAATGATAATAAAGAGCACGTTATAGGACTATCCTCTGAGTACACTTCCTGCACCACTATCTCATAGAAACAAGGAATGCAGGATATCCTCCCAGGAATCTTGTGAGGATTCTGGTCATGCTGGCTGTTTGGCTGCATCAATTTATGTCATGAGGTTTGATTCTCTAGAGATAATGTGTGTATGTCAAAGGATATAAAAGGGAGCTGCAAAAACATAATTACTCTGATACCTTAGTATTGGTTACAAATAGTAGCTCTTAATTTTAATCTAGGTGCATGAAAATAAGACAAATCTCTATCTTTTAGACCATTCAATCTAAATAGAAATCATCAGAGAAATACAAAATTCAAATACTAACTGGCCAATTATATTGGATTAACAAAGTTTAATAATTAGTTCAGTACAATTTCATAAAGAGCTGTGAAAAAGCCAATAATTTGCAGTGGTAACAGATACCATGTAAGCATATTTAGAAACAAAAAGAATATCCCCTGGGATCAGTTAATAAGGTTGGGGGTTAAAAAAAGATGTCTTTTGTTGACTTTTCACTAATGGATAGATAGCACCCTCAATCATTACAGCATCCCTGTGCTATGGGAGGTTGTCATTCAAAACCATGTTATCTGAAAAGTATTGATGGACAAGCTGCAGTTCCTAATTCAGAGAAGTACAATGGTATGGATTCAGCAACTGTGCATTAAATTAAAAAAAAAAACACTTTGGAAATATCCTTAAACTAACCACATACTTTTTTAACATGAGGATTCTCATTTTTATGTTTTCTCCCAGGGAAAATGCTGATTGGAACTAATAGCTTTCTTCAACCAATCTTTTCTTTTGAACCTTTTGAATTTTGTGAGAAAATTCTGTTTGTACCATGTTTTTTACCAAGCTCCCTGGTCTCGGCTTCAACAAATGCTATTAATTTATTCTTTCATCACATGAGAACCCATGAAAGGATACAATGTTTTTATTGAAAATAGAATTATCTACATTTGGAATGCTTCTAATTTACTTCTCTAGGATGAATGTTCTATATCTTTTTATTGATTAACATTTTAGATTAGTTCATTCATATGTATGTATATATGTGTATATGCAGTCATGAAGGGAGGTCTAATTTGACTCCATTATACCCTTTTTTCCTCCTAATTATTTCCATCTCCATCCAGAAATGAGAGCTCAATAGTTCTTGTCTGATTAATAATTGCATGACTTTTCCTACCTTGATTCAAGTAGATTAAAGATGGAGGAGTGAACTTTCTTTAGCACACAATTGCCTGGAACTTACAAATACAAAATAACCCATTAAAACAAAGGTCATTGTCCCTGCTTCTGGAATTAAAACACCTAATTTCTCATATATCTTCCAAGTAACACTGTAACATAAGAGTCACAAATAATAATAAATGGTTTAGTGTCAAGTGTGGATTCTTCTCTGTATCTTATTCCACACGTTGAGTTAAAATCTGGTACTTTCAGTAGTACCATTATCAACTTAAATTCAGTGTCTCCAAAACCAAATAATAATTTCCTTCTTTTCCAATATTCAAAATTTTGGACATTGGCATCCCTATTCCCTCAATCATGTAATATTAGTAAATAATATATTTTCCTTTATGTTCTGTATAATAATAACTACTGCTTGTATAGCACGTAACCATTTATGAAAAAAAAGTTATTTGTACATACTTATTTGTTCGTTCCAAAACCACATAATCTGAGAGACAGTGAGGCTACAGAATGGTGAAAGATACTACTGTAAGTCAAAAGGCATATGTTCTGGGCATTCAAAGAAACAAAATGCTCAAACCACCCAAGTGATTGCTCGAATATATGTTTGTACAAACTCTTACGGGCTCAGAGAAAATAATGACCTAAATTAACGGAAAAAGACATCAAGGAATGCTTTCCAAAGGAGCTGCACAGGACATAATAGGCAGATGAGTGTAAGAGGAGAATTGGTGAAAGGGAAAAGAGTAACTGCCAAGGAATAGAGACATGATGGGATGTCCAATAACCCAAGAAAAATAAGCCTTTGGGGGAAATACAGGACTCCAGGTATGTGTAGAAGAATAAAAGAAGACATTTGCTGAGATAATATGCCTGGGTCACTTCAAGAAGAGATGTGTATGCCAGGTTAAGGAGCTTGGATGTTTCTTACAGGTGATGGTGAGAGTGGAGGAGGCGCCAACTGGAAGGAAGGAAGGAAGGAAGGAAGGGGGGGAGGGAGGGAGGGAGGGAGGGAGAGAGGAAGGGGAAAGAAAAGTAGGGGATGTTGGAATTTGTCAGCTCCCCTCAATATACAGTGGTGATTCTTGTTCAGGCACACCTAAATCCTGGTGTTAATGTCATCCGAAATCTTGGGGTTCTGATTTTTCCCTCTTGTTCTCAAACAGATTCTTCCCAAGAAACAACAAAACTGTTGAGAACTTCATTTCATATCCTAAGAAGAGGGCTGCTTCCTCCAGAATTTCCAGGCAAAACAAAATCCTGATAGATCAGGTAATGTCTCATTGGCCTGGCTTAGGCCACATGCCTGCGAAATTTCTGACAGAACACATTGATATGCCAATAGAAATAAACATATTGACTACCTAGACGATATCGCAGCTTCCATTCATATTCTTATTCATACCGCCCTTTAGAAATGAGAAAACTTGAAACCCAGGGTTAAATGCTCAAGGTCTTCATAAACAGCCAATATTCAAACCCAAGTCTGTTCCTCTCCAATGTCCATGTTCTAGATATAAATAAAGGCCTTCACAATATTCAATTACCAGCCTGGGACAATGGTACATTGAAAAGTCACCCAGTCTCGTGAAGCACAACCTCTGCACAATGAGTCCCCATGGAGTTTGTGTAGAGTTCTAAATCTCTTTTAGATTTTCCTTAAAAATAAATCACCTTGATAAAAGTTCAGATTCTGACTAGATACCCAAGCCTTATATTTACGTAACACATGCTCTACACTGAAGAAAAAGTAAAAATTAAAAAAAAAAAAAAACCAAGCAGAAAATATCACTTGGATTTTGTTCTCCAGTGGAAAAGGGCAGAGAGGCTTGGCAGGCCTTTCAATGATGGGCAGTTTTCCCTTCACAAGTCCTTACTTTGTTTCCAGTCTGGCTTCTGACAGTTGGTAGGGAAGTGTACCTCTGACCAAGCAGCTTGACACATTCTCAGGAACAAATAAGTAAGGTTGATGACATCCTTCCCATTCCTACCTTCAGCAAAAGTGTTTCCTCTCCGGGAAGGCATTTTAGCTGTCTTCTCGTACTGGAAGTGAATACCTGAGCATCTTTACTCCTGCTGCCTTGGAATCACCACAGATAGTATCCCACATGATGGCTTAAGTAGATTTTACCTCAGTCTCAGCCCTGATACCAAGGACTTACCCTCTGTATCTGCCTACAAGTAAATAAATAAATACAAGGGCATACAGTGCACTTCTCTCCTGGACTTGAAATATAGAGGGTTTTAAACAGAATCATTTCTTTTCTTTGCTAGAACAGAGATCGGTCTCAAGTAGCTGCAGGCTCTCACAATTACTATTTTGAGAATCTGACTTGACTCTATGTAAGGCAGCATAGTGGAAAGAACTCTGATTGAAGAACCAAGACCTGTATGTGTCATAAATTCTACTTTTGCATCTATATTGAATAGACGGGTGCCCTTTCATAAAGCAGAAAGTGTTTGAGAAGATGAATAGAGTAACAACGTTTGACCTTTTAAGGTGCTGAAATCCTAAGATTAGAAATCTCAAACACTTAGAGAAAAATATATTTTAGTGAAATTGCTAGAATTTCTCCCCTTGAGACCTAAACTATACAACTAAAAACACTCTCGTGGTAAAATATAATAGATATCCAGACAATAAGTATTATTTACCATGTTACTTATCGTCATTTAAAATGTAGTGATTAATTAGAGCACAGACTCTGGAGCTAAATGTCTTGGTTTATATCTGAACACTTCTACTTAAGAGCTTTGTACCTGTGTCTCAATTTTTTCTTCTGGAAAATGGAGGTCATACTAATAGTATCTATCTCTTAGTAGTTTGTGAAGCTTAAATGAGCAAATAGGGAGAGAACAGTGCATGATACAGAATAGTGCTATAAAGGTATTGTTTTTATTAGGATAAGGATATTAATGATCGTACATTCAAGATATAATGAGACCTTTCTGTATGTTCACTCACAGTCCTTTAAATATGGAAAGTAAACAGCCATTTAGGAAATACTAGGTTTTATCACATTCCCAGTTGAGAGTCTTGCTGCAATTATCGTTAAAGCAAACGAAAAAAAAAACACAAAACTTTTTCCGAAGTTAATTGTGGTGCTAAAATGTAAACAACATCATCACCATCATCATCATAGTAAGAACCCCAGCAGCAGCAGCCAGCCTGCACTGAGCAGCCACTACAAGCCAGTTGCTATACGAGAAGATTTACACCAGTCGTTTCATTCTGTCCTCATAACCACCCTGTGTCATATTTACTCCTATTATCATTGCATTACTGAACGAACTGAGGGCCAGAAAGATTAAGTAACTGGTCCCCGCTTACAGAATTAGTGTCAGAACCTGGAAATAAACCCTGGTTCAGATGAGCACAGCTCACAATCTAAGACATAATCTCAGAGACTATAGTTCCAAACAAAGATGCATTTTTCATGCTAACATTTTCCTTATAATTTTTTTTCCAATGATTTGTTAGCAAATGATTTCTTAGCAAAACCCATTTGGGTAAACATCTTGGAAGATGTAGAAAAAAGAAGGACCTCCCCCAAAAGAGAGGAGGGCTTTCCGTCTTGCACTATTGTTGAGATGCTATGGGAAAAGAATATATAAGCCACAACTGAATGTAATTTCATATATATTCTTTCTCTCATTCTTCCACATGATTTTCTTTTATCATAAATATTTTGGATTCCTGGGGCTTGTCAAACTAGTTAAAATAAATTTTTATTGAGAAATGATTAGGCAACACTCATCTTATGTTCCTTAAAGAAGTCATATTACTGGTGACCTTAACATAACATGATTTCTTTCCCATCAGAATCTCCAAACACATAATAAAAATACTTGTCAGTTCCTCTTGTTACCCAAATGAAATAGGTTCAAGTCAAGTATTTCATTATTTCTCATTTGGTAAACTGACCCAAGGAAGAGATTGTAACATAAATACTGCTGCAGAAGAAACTTTGAAATTAAAAATAATAATGATAAATCAGGAATTTTGAGTAAAGGCAAGACTAATTATCAAGAAATTACCAGCTCTCTATTCTGGAACCCCTAATTCCCACTACCCCAGAATCTCTGGGGACTCCTGCAGTTTGCTTAGGTGGCCTAGTTCTTCTCTACAGATGTGTTCAAACTTACCCTAAACTAAAAGCTTTCTGTGAGTTCACTCACATTTCCTTCTTATTTCTCCTTTTTGCTACCCAGTATTTACAGTCTTAGCACCTCACGTATTCCTTGATCCCTTGGATTCTAACTGTTTTCTGAAAGGCTATTGACCTCCTAATCACTAAATCCAGTCACCTTTTTTCACCTTCCTTGGTATCTCTGTAGCACTAGGCAACACTAACCTTCATCTCTATCTTAAAATCTTCCCCTAATTTGGTTTCTAAGGCACTGCACACTCTGGTTCTCTTCATTTTTTTTTTCTTACTGTTTTTTAAGTCTTTTTTTCCCTATCTTTTTTTATTCAACACAAATTTATTCAGGAACAAATAGTGGGTTAGAACCTGAGGATGTAAAGACAACCCAAATGGTACCTGTTCTAAGAGTTCACAGTCTGAAGGAGAGCTAGACTATAAACAGAGGATTATGGGATTGAGTGATAAGTCTTACGTCAGAGCAGTGATTCCCAAAGTATGACCAGTGGACCAGCGGTAGCAGCAGTGCCTGGGAACTTGTTAGAAAGTCAACTTTTTGGGCCCCAGCCCAAACTGACCAAAGTAGAAAGCTGAAGTAGGTTTTTTTTTTTTTTTTTTAAACTGTGGGGAAAAAACATATAACTTGTAATTTATCATCTTAACTATTTTTAAGTAGACAGTCCAGTAGTGTTAAGTATATTCATATTGTTGTAAAACAGATCTCCAAAACTTTCTCATCTTGCAAAACTGAAACTCGTTAAATAACAACTCCCCTTTCCCTCTCTCCCCAGCCCTTGGTAACCAACATTCTACTTTCTGTTTCTATGAATTTAACTACTTTAGGTACCTCATATATATGATGTCATACAGTATTTGTCTTTTTGTAATCAGCTTATTTCACACAGCACAATGTCAACAAGATCCATCTGGTTGTGGCATATGACAGGATTTCCTTCTTTTTTCAAGGCTGAATAATACTTTGTTGTATGTATATACCACATTTTTTCTTTTATCTACTCAACCATTGATAGACATTTGGTTTGCTTTCACCTCTTGGCTACTGTGAATAGTGCTGCTGTGAACATGGGTGCACAAGTACCTCTGAGATCCTGATTTCAATTTTTTGGATATACACCCAGAAGTGGGATTGCTGGATCTCATGGCAATTCTATTTTTAATTTTTTGAGGAACCTCCATACTGTTTTCAGTAGTAGTTTCACCATTTTGCATTTCTACTGACAGTGCACAAAGGTTCCAGTCCCTCCACACCCTAGCCATGGAGGAATAGAACTTGTTATTTCCTGGTGTTTTGACAATAGCCATCCTAATGGCTGTGAGGTTGCGCCTTATCTTTTTACTGAGACCTGGTCATCTCTCATTCTCCATAGTCACTATTTCCCAAGGTTCTCACTTTGATCATTTTCTCCTATTTCTCTTTCCTGATTCTCTGATTTTCAAAAATCGCTTCTGTAAAGGTGCCTTCCAAATCTTTATTCCAAATACTATGGTTACTTCATAATTTAAAAAGTCATTTCCAACTTGCTTCTTTTTTTACACATTCCAACAAAGAAAGTTTGAAAGAACAGACACTTGTTTTCTCAACTGCCCTTGCTATTACTGGTGAGTATGGGACACAATTCTAGCCAATGAAATGCAAGAAAAAGTCTGGGACAAGTTTGCTTTCCTGAGGAAACAGAACAGAATGAGATAATACTCCCCCTTCCCCTTTGCTGTGGGAGAAAAAATACAAAATAATTTTTAAGCGACTGTTAGGTGTTTCCAGACAATATAAATCTTGTCACTTTCCCCTAATCCCATGCACCTATTTCCAAATGATTGCTTAGATATTTCTACATGGATATCTCATCTGTATGTCAATCTTATGGTAGCAAAAATCAAATTAATATAAAGAAGCCTGTGCATTTGTCATATCTTTGTGTTGTCTTAATATAGCCAATATTAATGTTTCTTATTTCACAGAATAAGTATAAAAATACTTAAGTGAATTAATAAATTGTGACATGACGAAACAGGGCAGAGCAAATAATCTCTAGGAACTTCCAATTGGAGGAAACAGCATTAAGATATACAGCTTTTTTCCTCATTTGACTATTTTTATCATGACATTGTCAGCATCCTAGGATAAGGTCTCATGATCACTTGGCAACGTGGCTTAGCTCCTCCAGGATGTCTGTTCGCCGACACTGAAGTCTGAACAAGCTGTAACTCAGCTAACCTGAGACAGGCACCAAATAACACTAACATAGCTATAGCTGCTACATGGGAACCCAAGGTAGGCGTAACCAAATTGAAACGAACAATGGGAAGGTCATCAGGGCATTTCAGCACCTGAAGGCAGATACTCTGACCCAGGAGAAAGATAATGCTTATCTAAGGCAGTTACTCCAGATATTGACAGAGCCTTCAAAACATAAATGCTCCCTCTTCCCTTTCCTGGAGGTCAATTTAAAGAGGAAGTTCTTAACCACATTTACAAGGGTGGTCCCCTTCAGCAGCAGCTTGACTGAAAGTCATCAACTTCAAATTATTAATAGAGTTAGGAAACTCACTGTTCCTGAAAAACCTCCCACGCTCCAATAGATTCCATATCAGAAGATTGAGATTCTGGTTGACATTTCAATACGACCTTGAACAAATTATTTAAATTTACTTCCTAGCTCCCTGACTCAACAGGGTCTCTATGAGGTTCAACTGTAATACTACATGTACAAATTCTTTGTAATTATTGAAGTTGTAGGTAATTTATTTGTTCTTTATTTTCCGTGGTGTCCCAAATAAAATTAGCACTGCTGTAAAAGGTGAAGTCATACGTATAGCTATAGGGTAAGCTAATCCTATCCTTTAACCTGCCATCCAAAAATACCACTAGTACTCTGGTCTGATGTTTAATTAATTAATAACTCTTAAGCCTTTTCTTCTGTTTTATCTTTGGTGTTTCTGAGAGTCTAAATGCTTAAGCCATTTGCCTTGCAGAAGAAAAACAAACAAACAAAAAGTTTTTTTTCATAACTTTTAGGTGGCTTTGGCCTCAGAAGTTCCTTCAAACAGTCTCATCTAGTTAAGCATTCATGAATTTCATGAGGTCAGACTAGAGAAGAAACATTCTGCTTCCGTCTAACAAATGTTTTAAGAAAGAAAGCAAGATTGTAAGGAAGGTAGAAAAGAATTCTTTATTCTCCACTTTTACTTTCTGCTATATCCAAGGTCAAAGAATCTTATAAAATCATTTCATTTGGGGCAGTTAGAAAGATGTCTCAAAAATCAAACCGGGGGCTTCCCTGGTGGCGCAGTGGTTGAGTCCGCCTGCCGATGCAGGGGACACGGGTTCATGCCCCGGTCCAGGAGGATCCCACATGCCGCGGAGCGGCTAGGCCTGTAAGCCATGGCTGCTGAAGCCTGTGCGTCCGGAGCCTGTGCTCCGCAACAGGAGAGGCCACAACAGTGAGAGGCCCGCATACCGCAAAAAAAAAAAAAAAAAAAAATCAAACTGGGTGATGACTCAGAGTTGGAAGAGTGAAAAAGAGGTACAGGGTGATTCACTGGTCAGCCCATCTGTATAAGTATGATTTGAAAAGTGAATCTTAAAGAAGAGGGTTTTTTTCCTCTCATTCTTTCTCATGTGTGGTTTCAGAAGATAGACCCATAGACACAAGGTCCCTTGTAACCCAAGTCAGAAGATGAGAGTCAGGTATCAAAATGACTCTTATAATGAAAAATGTGGACATGCCTTGCATTATCTTTTGCTGTTTTTCTCCCTTTTTGTAAAGAAATACTCAGGAAATGAATATTGGAGTATCAGAACACAGAGTATCAGGTTAATGAAATATTAAAATAAGAACAGAGAAAGTTGATTCTTATTCCTTGCTAGTCACTTGTTTCAAAGTGAAACAGCTCTGGTGTACCAGCATAGCCTCAGCGCCCAGCCACAAATCATCTCATGAGAACACAGACAAGATATCCAGACTGATCAATTCACTGGAAACATGGTCAACCTCGAGGAGTCTGATACCAGGAAACCACTAACCCTTCTCTTGGAAATACACTAGTGTCACTCGGGAAAGAGTGCCCTCAGTACAAAAATAATATCTGCAGTAAACAATGATGATACCTGCATTTCTACTGTATTTTTAGTTTTCAAAGCACTTTTACATGTGTTAGACTCTTTTCCTTTCATCAGTAGACACAGCAAGTATTATGGTTTCCATTTCAGAGGTGGGGAAACTGAGACCTGAAAAAGATAACTTGTCTAAAGCCACACAACTAAGTAGCAGATTTTAGATTAGAGCTTCTGATTCTAAACTTGATGTTCTTTATTCTCAATGTGGCATCACGATTGGGAAAGGATCCTTGAGGGGACAGAGAATTGTATCCTTGATCCCAAGTTTGAAAACGTCCTTGCTTCGTTTGTTTCCAACACTATGTGAACCTGATTTTCCCATAATGGCATTCAGAAACCTTGCTCTTGCACCCACTGGTGTGGTTTTCAAATGCCTCTTATGGTCTCTTATAACAATTCAATGATTCATCTCCAGTTTGGTATTGTCTTTTTTCAGATACTTGTTTAGATTGCAAGTTCAAAGTCCATGACGCTAATACCAAGGGGAAGCACGTGTGTGTGCTGAGGAAAGCAGAATGGGGAAGGCAATAAAACAGAATTTGAAAGACATCCTTCTGCCTTTAAGCCTACACTAACTGAAAAGGTTCTCTTTACAAATAGAAGAACATTTCTCTGAATATTAACATTGCCCTAAGCATATTTTTGGCCTTGCATGGCAACAAATGAACTTCATCCTGGAATTTCAACTTTAAAGCCTTACCTAATGTACATAAATACAAATTTGTGAATTCTACTCCGTGTACACACTCATATTTAAAACTGTTATATATGTAGGTATGAAGACACAAGCACGCGTCCAGAGTTTCTAACATGAGCCCTCAGTTTCTTTGTTGCTTGGAGGCCACAGCAAGCTGGTATGCACATTTCACTGTGCCTCAATTTAAACTTAGGAATGAAAAGCAAATGTTGTAGCCATAACGCATGCTCCAAATTCCCTGAGTGTGGGCAGGCGGGGGGAAGGTCGGTGAGCTCTTGTTTACACTTAAATCCTATCCAATTAAGATTTTCTTGGGAAACTGCTTTCCCACATTCCAACATGCTAAGGTGACTATCAGTGCCCTTTTCAAAACAAACAAAAAACGGCAGTTAAAAAAATTATCAGTATATTATTTAAAAGTTTAAATATCCTTTAGAGACCCTTTCTGATTAAACAAATCTTGATAGTGTCTTCCAAGAGCTGCTCTCTCTCTCTTGGTTAAAAACTATTACCCAGGTTTGTCTGAAAGACCAGTATCTCTGTGAACTCACACACTGAATTCCTTAGGACATCTGCCCCCTCAGCATTTAGCTCCATCCTCAAGGGGCACATCTTAAAAGATAGCTTGACTTACTGCCATGAAACCTGAGTAACCCAGCTCATAGCAACTTGAGAAGAAAATCTTTGTGACGTGGAACCAGATGTCCCTCAACTTTTTTCAGAATGTGGCCTCACCTTCTGTCTTGGTAGATACACATGACTTTTCCCCGTATGTTTAAAAATACTCTTCACGTGAAGTTAAATACCAGCTGGAACCTAGCTGTAATTATCATTCCCTTCAAATGACTCTAAAGAAAGCCTAGGTTTCTTTAGAATTTCCCTTTGTTCCCACTGTGCTGCATATATAAACTTAAGGTAATTAAAAGCTATTCTGAGCTGTATAGCACACTGACCTTTTAACTCACTAGTTTCTGCCCCTTTCTAATCAGAAGAAATGTTTTGGCAACATATCACATTTCAGCTTTGCAAAACCAAGCAGGAATGGGAAGCCAATGCAAGACACACATCCTCTGTGCCCACGTCGGGCTGTTCAGGGATCCACCCCATCAGACAGAATGTTCCCTAAGCTTCCACCTGCCCTCACAGCTGTGCCAAGAAGGCTGCTGCATGAATGAGACAGAGCCGGCCAGCCAGGCACTCACAGCTTAAGCCGCTGGAAAAATGGTAACAACCCACAAATGCTTGAAAACTATCAGAATGAGGTCAATATCTCAGAGGGCCATAAGGGGAAGCAGAAATAAACTCTCTCTCAGTTCAGGGTCCAAGTTAGACTCACAAATCCCAGTGGGCAGTTATCAGATCATTTGATTGGTGTTAGCAGGTAAAAAAAATAAATACATAAATGCTCCTAAATCTACTTGGAAGCATGAATTCATTATCCAGTTTACTGACTACAACAGCACCGGAAGACGGAGCTCCAACTTATGATCTCAGATCCTTGAGTCCCCTACAAGTTCCCCTAGTTATTTCAGGGAGTTCCCAGGGCTTCATCAAGTAACCCAAATGATGACCATCTTCTTCCTCTTTTGCTCTGACTGGCCTTGGTGAGGTTTTCAGCTACTGCCTTCATTCCCTACAGATGATCCCCCCGACGGTAGGTCCCTCAGGTCTGCCATCTCCCCAGGCACTGCCCTGCACCTGCCAGCATTCCTATAGGTGGCCACTTGTTTGTAGCAGTTCCCTCCCATCCAGTCTACTGACAGCCTTCCTGCTTTGAATCTTGAGGGTGCAAAAGTGACATTTCTCTGAGGAGAATGTATTTTGCATGGAAGCAATATAAATGACACTTACCTTTTAAAGTTACATTTATTTTATTTAATTTTCAGAAAATCCACTAGCAGGATTGTTTGATCATACTATTATTTTATTTCATGCTCTCCTGTTTCCTTTCTTTTTCTTTCATTATCTACTCCTCTTCTCCCCCATTCCATTCACTGCATTTATTCTCTTATATTTTTCTACATACTCAACAATCATTTACAATTATATATTGCTTAACTATAAACACAACACACATACATATATAAAGGCATTTTTTATTATTCGTTTTCAAAAAGTGGTAATCTATTATACATTATTTTCTGTATCGTGCTTTCCCCAAGTATGCAATACCTTGTGGATCTACTTCCAAGTCTACTTTTAGAGCTCCAATTAATTAATCGTTCTTTTCTAAGGCTTCATAATATCCCTAATTAGCATACACCAGAATTTATTCACACTTTCCCTCTAATTTTTCACAGTAATGCTCAAACATTCTTCTCCATATATCCTTAAGTACTGGTGGCTTTACGTCTAAGAGGCTGACAGCTAACAGTAACATTGCTAAATCAAAACGTACACTTGCCTTTCATTTGACTAGATGCTGGCAGATTTTTTTGTTTTTTAAGTTGTAAAAGTTTACATTCAGTCAGCACTGTACGAAAGGGCACTTTTCCCACATTCCTGCCAGCAATGGTCTTTAAATTTTTTGCCAGTTTATCAGCAAAAATTGATGATCACATTGCTCGTTTAATTTGTGTTTCCAAGAAAATACAGTTAGAACACTTTTTACGTTTCTTGGTCATTCGATTTTCTTTTTCCTGAGGACTGGCTTGTCAAATACTTTGCTCAATTTTTTGACCCTACTTCTAAACTTGGAAGAGCTCTTTAAATATTATGAGGCTCACTAGTCCCCACCAATCTCAGTATTCCATTAGGGAATACAGGGTAGACTAAGCTTCTCTGTGCTTTTGGTTAACATGAATACAGTTACCCTGTTTTGGAAAGAGAACGGGAAATGGCCTTAACTACCCATTTCTACTTTAATTGTAAAAAAGCAAATTAATTTTTCTTTTATTAATTAATGTTTTATTTAGGTTTTTTTTTCTTTTTTCTTTTTTAAGCTAGGTTAAACAATGTTTCCATAACTCACACATCTGAAGACAGTCAAGGGCGAAAACACTGAAACTACAGTTCTGCTGATCTCCATAAAATAAGGATGTGGCTACCTCACCGTCAAGCAGCCACTCTGCTATGGCCCCCAGAAATTTGTAAGAAGCGTGTTTTGCTTCATGAGTAAATTCATTTTCTTATGTTATTGTCTAAGAGCCAGTCTTTCTCCATGCAAACAACATTTTCTTCTGGAAAGTGAGGAGGTATTGATGAATATCCCTTTCTCTATTGTGGGAATCCAAAGAAAAACAAAAAACAAAAATCTCTGAACAGATGATATAGAGCAAGTACTGTGCCCATGCAGAGGATAGCGGCACAAAGAAAGAACTGGACTACGTGAGGAAAGGGAAAACAATGTAAAGAGCAGGGGAGAATGGAATGCACTTGATATGTAACTACAGAGAAGAGGAAATTAAAGGAAGAGATGGAAATGCATATATACAGAGAGCAGCATAAATGCTAAAGGGAAGGTGTTAAATAAGTAGCACTTCTGCTTCTGGTTAAGATGTAAAAAGTTGCAAGAGATTGTCACTCCCATCGTTACACTGAGAAGAGGTCATTATGCCACCAAATCATACCTTTTGTTAAACCTATCAGAAAACTGAGGGTATAAATAAACCAAAAGGAAATGAAATCCAGATGGTGACAGACCCTTAGTAGAGGAAGAAATGCCCAGGGCTGGTGTCATCCTTGGCTGAGCAGCAGGAAGTAGAGGATCTTCCATATAAACCAGCTGAACTTGTAATGAATTTCTATAATGAGCCCATGTGACCTGGCACGAGAAATCTGAATCCCTAGGAGCCCTAGCCACAGCCTGAGTCTCACCCACCCACTTACTTTTTCCCATGGGATGTCACATCATGCAGGAGGGTATTCCAACGAAGGATGGGGGGGGCAAAAGAGCAGTGAGATTCACTGCTAAGGTGCACAGGGCTTTCTCTAAGGCGAGGGCTGAAGAGCAGAGGTTGATTCCCCCACATACTAGGCTGAAGCTTGGCAAAGACGTGGAAGAGCAGTGAATTAAAGAAAAAAAATTGCTCCAGGAATCTAAGGTTGGTTTAACATACAAAACTAAAGTAATTCATTATACTAAGAGAATAAATAAGAAAAACATTTCAGCATCTCAACACATACCAGAAGAATATAGTTTGACTCAATCCAACACCATTCATGATAAAAAAAAATACACAGAAAATTATAGATAGAAGGAAAATTCCTCAATCTGATGAAAAGGCATCTATGAAAAACTTACGGTTAAGATCATACTTAATGGTGATATGTTAACACTTTCCCCTTAAATTTGGGAACAAAACCAGGATTTCCACTGTTACCACTTCTATCAATACTGTATTAAATGTCCTACCTAGCCAGTGCAATAAGGAAAAATAAAATGCACAATGATTGGAAAGGGAAACATAAATATTTCATTATTCACAGATAACATAATTGTGTATTTTACAAAACTCTATGGAATCCATGAAAAAATCCTTTAGAACTAATATGTGAATTTAGCAAGGCCGCAGCCTTGGCTACAAGTCAATATAAAGAAATGATTATACCTCTACCTATTAGCAAACAACAATTAAAAACTGTACTTTTAAAATAATACCTTGTATACTAGCATAAAAAATCATATACCTAGAAATAAGTCTAAAAAATATTATGACTTATATACTGAGCACAAATACATTGTCCATAAAAGTTTAAAGACCTAAATAAATGGAATGATATCCATATCATATTTATAGATCACGAGACTCAATGTCATTAAGATGTCCATCTCTCCAAACTGATCTATAGATTCAGTACAATTCCAGTCAAAAATCCCAACAGGTATTTTAAAGTAACTGACAAGTTGTTCTAAAATTTATATGGAAAGAAAAAGGGCTTTCAAATTGGCAAAAACAAAAACAACCACCTCGATAAAAAGAACAAGCTGGTAAAGATAAAGGATTTAAACTACCAGATTTCAGGACTTATTATGAAGCAACAAAAATCATGTTATTGTCATGAAGCTAGACAAACAGATCAATGGAACAGAACAGAGCATCCAGAAACAGACCCACATGTATCAGTAGACACTGATTTTCCAGTCAAGGTACGAACTAAATTCAGTGCAGAAAAAAGTATTTTTAACAAATGATGCTGAAATAACTAGATATCTACATAAGAGAAAATAACTTTAATCCCCACCTTATTCCTATTACAAAAAATAATTTGAGATGGAGCTTAAACCTAACTGTAAAGGCTAGAACTATAAAATATTTTGGAGGAAAACACTGGAGAATATTCTCCTGGCCTGAGGTTAGGGAGATTTCTTAGGGCACAAAAGCACTTACTATGCATGAAAAACGGACTTAATCAGGATTTAAAATTTCTGATCAATAAAATACATCATTAAGGAAATTATTAGGCAAGCCAAAGACTCACAGAAAACCATAACACATATATCTAACAAAAGCACCTGTATCCACAAAATATGAAGAATTCTTAGAAATAACAATAAGAAGAAAACCAATTTTTTTACATAGGCAAAAGACTTGAACAGACACTTCATTAAAAAAACAAAACAAAACAAAACAGGGCTTCCCTGGTGGCGCAGTGGTTGGGAGTCCGCCTGCCGATGCAGGGGACACGGGTTCGTGCCCCGGTCTGGGAAGATCCCACGTGCCGCGGAGCGGCTGGGCCCGTGAGCCATGGCCGCTGAGCCTGCGCGTCCTGAGCCTGTGCTCTGCAACGGGAGAGGCCACAGTGGTGAGATGCCCGTGTACCGCAAAAAAAAAAAAAAAGAGATGACTGGCCAATAAGCACAGGAAAACCTGCTCAACATAACTAGTCACCAGGAAAATGCAAATTAAAGCCACAATGAGATCTCTTCATATCTACTAGAATGCTAAGTGAAAAAGATTGACAGTATCTTCATTTGTGCAGCAACTAGAACTCCCATGAATTACTAAGAGGAGGAAAATAAAGTTGCAAATAATTCTGAAGAATAGTTTCTAGAAAAGTTAAACAGGTATCTGACCTATGATGTAACTATTATACTCCTCGGTATTTACCCCTCAGAATAAAAGGACAATTTCCGACAAATACTTGCACTCAAATGTTCATAGAGACTTAGTCGTTGTTAAAAGCTGAAAACAAATGTCCATCAATATGAGAATGAATACGTAAATTGTGGTGTATGACTACAACAGAATACCATTCAGTAATCAAGTCACCAAGCAACATGAATGAATCTCAGAACCATTATGTTGAACAGAAAACGCCAGATACAAGAGAGTGCACACTACGTGATATCATTCACATAAATTTTAATAAGCAAAACAAATATATGTCGGTAGATATGGGAAAGTGATTGCCTTACAGGGTGTGGGGGGGGTGTCAACTGATTGCGAAGGGATACAAGGGAACCTTCTGGAAGGACGAAAACGTTTTACATCTTGCCTTGGGTAAAGGCCACATGGTCATATGCATCGTCAAACTCATCGAAGTGAACGCTTAAGATCTGTCCCTTTTATTGTATGTAAATTATGCTTCAATAAAATATAAATATGCTCTTTGTAAACATATACCACTTATCAACAGGTAGAAAGGAAGAGAAATTATTTATGAAGGGCGGCAACATGTTAGAACTCTGAACTACTTCCGTACGGAATTGGCAACTCCCCTTGCAATCTATGTCATAACGTAAAGGCGAGCATTCCAAACGGCCACGGCTGAGTGAATGAAGAGGCTGAGAGGACCATGCAGCACACATAAAAGAAAAAGGAAAAATAAGGCCGGGGGACAAAAGCAAAAGTATGAGACATAAGTCTAGCCATTTCACAACAGGCAGTAACAGCTATGTTTTCATGAATAGTACCTGGTCACTCCATTACAAAAGTTTTTCAGACATCTGCAGTTAGTTATACATACAGAATTTAAGTGCTTAAAATGTTTGGATATGAGGGTTTTTTTCCTATATTTGATTATTGACATTTTTTTCTCAATTAACTAATTTTTAGGCTCCAAATGAAGAATGCTTTTAAAGTATCAGTTGAAGTAAAAAATATCATGTTGTGGGAGTGAAAAATGAGAGAAATCTTATCAACTATGTACGTACCATAGTGTAGCATGGAAAAAATAAAGGATCTTTGACTTGACCTACTTAAGTTTTTAGAATCCCAATTGCTTCATCTTTAAAATGGGCATAATGATACTTCTTCCCTCAAAGAAGTTTTATGGAGATTAAAGAAGAAACTAAAAATTAAACATAGTGCTTGGTATATACTTAGTGATCAGTAACCTTAATTTCTTTTTCCTTACCCAGTTCACCATATCTTCCAGGTAGAGTGGAAGGCCAGCCACAGAATTTGTCTCAACAAGTATAGTTAGACTTAAATTTGTAAGAAGTCAACGGAGAAAATCAAGCCAAGCCAAAGTATACTAAATAGAAAATGGTTTTATTTTCCATTGAAAAACATAAAAACTGAACTGGATAATTCTGCCTAGGGAATTGTACTAGTACTAAACTTCCTTGGACATATAACACACAAAATACAATGCATTTACATCCAGGGGACTTCCCTGGAGGTTCAGTGGTTAAGACGCTGCGCTCCTACTGCAGGGGGCAGGGATTCAGTCCCTGGTCAGAGAATTAAGATCCCATGTGCTGCACGGTGTGGCCCCCCAAAATAAAAATAAATTAAAAAACATAAATTTACATCCAATCTAGATAAGGTCACTTTTTCTGAAAGGTACAAATGGGGAGTTGTTACTTATTGGTGGTAAAAAATGTCTTAGGACATAGATTCTCACCTGAGAAATGTTCAGTGTCTATTGGACGTGGGACTCTGTCCTATAAGCTAAACAGGGGGAAACAAGAGTCATTCTGAATCAGCAGTTAGACTCTTTTCATTCTTTACAATGACTGATTGCATTTCTGCTGAAGTTATTAAGAAAGACAATCTCGGCTTCAGTTGTTTAGAGGAGTACGAGAACAAGTTAGATAATCGCCGCATCAAGGGCACCGATGGAAGGTTATCTTATCCCTTTCAAAACTTCCAATTTTAATATGTATGTAAACAAATGTGAGATGGCAAAGTAACGCATTTATCTGACCGGCTAATTCCAAGTAATAATAAACTCAATAGAAAAAGACAAGGAACTTAGTCAGCTAGCTCCATTAATTAGTATTCAGCCAATAGAGAGTATCTCATTGTCCTGTTCTAATATGATCAATGGTTTACTAAGATCAAATATTTAAACTTCTTTTAAATACATGCACATAATTTGTTGATTTTCCAAAACACATAAATATTCATAATTTCATTTCTTAAAAGTATTATGATCTTAAAATAATTAGGTTCTTAAATGCTCATAATCTAAACTGTACTTTAAAACCACTTGCCACCTCCTTCACTTCTGCATCCACCTCCACACCAAAAACAAACAAACCTTAAGAAAGAGGAGGAATGGTGCCAGCCATGAAAAAGAACGGAATAATGTCATTTGCAGCAACATGGATGGACCTAGAGGTTGTCATACTGAGTGAAGTAAGTCAGATAAAGACAAATATCATATGATATCACTTGTATGTGGAACCTAAAAAAGTAATACAAATGAACTTATTTACAAAACAGAAACAGAGTCACAGATATAGAAAACAAACCTAAGGTTACTGGGGGAGGAAAGGGGGGGAGGGATAAATTGGGAGATTGCGATTGACATATACACACTACTATATATAACATAGATAACTAATAAGAACCTACTGTATAGCACAGGGAGCTCTTCTCAATACTCTGTAATGACCTATATGGGAAAAGAATCTAAAAAAGAGTGGCTATATGTATAACTGATTCACTTTGCTATACAGCAGAAACTAACACAACATTTTAAATCGACTATACCCCAATAAAAATTAAGACAAAAAAAGGAGAAAAGGTGCCAGGATAAGACTACATGTCCATGGAGACTATTAGCATATTAACAAACTGTGTCTCTATTTACACTTCCATCACCAGAACTGTTAGTTATTTTAAGGAAGAAGTTATGCTTTAATTAACAGCACTTGGTAAATGAAAGCTGGTTGCATTTCTTAAGTATGTTCAAATTTCACAAGTCTTCTTTCACAGCAGGGATTCCAGTTTGTTCAATACTTTTATGTGATAAAACCTCTGGATCAAGGAAGAAAGTCTTTAAAAGACCCTAATTAATGAGTTTTCAGAATAGAAGCCCATAAAAAGCATAATTAATGAGTAAGCTAACTATCCCTAGAGCATTAACATACATAACATTTTAAATGAGGCAGATTGAAGGGGATAGAAACACCTTTGGTATTTAATATTTCTAACTCTGATATCTCTAAGGACTTAACCAACCCAAGAGCTCAACATTTTCATCTCTGTAGCACAGTGCTTCTATAACTCTGGCCCTTCCATATTCTCCATCCTGTCTATACCTTGGGACCCTTGGGAGCACTGAATTTGACCATGTGCTTGGAAAAACCATAAAATCCCAGTTTCTGCTTTGCTTTCCCTGTCACCCTGATCACTTCCCTGCTTATTACTTCTCTGCACAGTTGTGTCACCTCCTCCCACCATCCATTTGAACCATATCTCCCTTTTTCCTAATTTTATGATTTTTTCTCCCATTTCCCTCTCTTCTTGGCAGAAGGCAAAAGAAAAAAAAAAAAAAGTCATGCTGTAAGTTTTGTGCATAGTCTTTGGTCCAGATATCCCAATCACAGTCTACTCCTTTTCTTTGTTACCTCAAAAATCAAGGAAAAGGAATAGAAAGGGTAAAAACAAAACTCCCTGGCAAATATTAATATATATTTTTAGTTGCTAGCTTTAACCCCAATGTTTCTCTCTTAAAATATTTTTATCGTATACATATATCCCCATATCCACTCCCTCTTGCATCGTATACGTATAGCTGATTCACTCTGTTATACAGCAGAAACTGACACAACAATGTAAAGCAATTATACTCCAATAAAGATGTTAAAAATACATATATATTTTTTTATCTTCCACTTTTCTTCAAAGAAGTCAGAAATAATAAGTGTAGGACTACTTAAGAAAAAACAAAGTTAGTAAATATGGGAAAAGCCTTTGGTTAATATTCTTTTATTTGATTTTTACTATTTATGAGAGACCACAAGACAGTAGCCAAAACAATAACTACAGCAATAATAAACTTGCACTTATGAATCTGTAGCTGTTAAGTCTTCTAAATATGTTTCATATATTAGCTTATTTAATCCTTACAACACCCCCTTTGCCCCCACCGGGTAAATATAAATGAGGATCAATTCTCCCAGAGTCACAAAGTGGAACGGGAACCAGACAGTCTGCCTTCTCAACCGCTCTACCTGACCGCCATCACTGTTTCTATACCACATATGTGCTGTGCATTTCATTGGGCATTTCTTCTGCAGTTTTGAAGACATGAACTTTTCTGGAGCTGAGTAGAAATGCCTTCGATGCAGAAGATTTTTTTTCTCTGTTACATATACCCACCATCTACCTATGTTACATGTTTCGGGGTAAAGAATGAAAAGGAAAGAGAGACTCATGAGCGAGACAGAAATGGCCTAGTGAGGGCAGAGCTGAAAGGTGCATTTCCCCTCAAGCAGGTGTGTGTGACTCTCCAAGCCGGGCAGCACCCTATAGCCTCAAGCAGAATTCTCCCAGAACCTACTGGTCTACCTGCCTTCAAAGTGTTTCCTGGCTTATACTTCATTGTGGACCATCAATACTCCCATAGCTCACCCAGCCTTGAAAACAAACAAAAATTCATTCTGCTGGGAGAGATTTAAAGAAGAGGGCTAAACCATCCCCTTCTCAACACCTATCAATAACATTCTCTCCTGTCCAGGGATTTTCAGAGTGGGCTCCAGAGGCAGTGCCTGGGTACCTAACGGTCTCACTTGAACCCACTGATTCAAGTGGAGGAAAAGTCAGACCCAGTAGGAACAGCCTAGGACAAAAGGCCATCAGGACTTGACGTGACCTTCCTGTAACCAGGCCAATGAAAGCTTCTGCCTCATGCTGACGGTTACTTCCTCCTCTGTTTGCTTTGGTCCCACAGACAACATCAGAAGAACAGGGGGAGTTTCTCTTATTCAGTACATAAAAGAATAAATTGTGAAAGCAGAACACTTTATCAATCCCATTTTAGAATAATGACCATATCTAGAAAGTTCTGAAACATTATTTAATCTCTTCCACTTGCTTTCTGCTCACAGTGCTACTCCTTCAACAACTCCTAAGGCGTAACAACAAAAATGTAAACCAAGACATCCAGCCAGCCTCCCTGGAAAAGAGGAAAAACGGTTCTGAAAGCTTCTGCTCCTAACCAGTTGCCAGTATGGCACTAAGCCAAATGAATTTGAAAGAAATCCCAGCAAACTATAAACATAAGACAACCATAAACACAGTACAAAGCCCCTCTTCGAAAAATGCCAGTTACATCAAAAACCCAATGGTTTGGAAAAGCCTACTGCTTTTCCCAAAGAAAGAAATAAGTACAAGTACTTACGGTGTCGTAAGACTTATCCTTGACATCATAGACTGTTAGTTTTATTTTGGTCTCCTCATAGATGGGATACTCAGATGGGAATGTGACACCAGTCAAGAACAATGGGTCTCTTGTTCCCTGTAACAGCACAAGCAGACAACTTTGATTCAATAAGGCAGCAGTCAGCAGCATGCAGTGACACATGAGAAAGCAGCAAGTGTCTGGGTCTGCTTTTCTAGGAAGTGGTTCTATTAGAAGAGATATCTGAATTGCCAAATGATGGCCACAGGGACACGGCCCAGGGCCCCAAAGTACTGATAGAGCTGTTGATAGTAAATGCCCTGTATCATTGTCAGAGCTGCTAAGCATCTTGAAAAACAATTTATTCTCATTATATGCAGCACCCTTCTTTAGGGTCAGTTGTCTGTCCATTTAGAATACATGTAATGGACATAACCTGTGATTTATGCAAATAACTTGAGATATTGACTGATCAAATTAAAATGAAGCTCTTTTCTCATCAAGAACCACTTGGCAATCTTATACTGTCCCTTTATTTCCTTTCTGTAATGATTCAATTGAAAGCCATGCTCTGATAGCGTCCATTTGTTTTTAGATGTTCAGCTGTATTTTTTTTCTCAGACTGATTTGAAAACTAATGAAAGAAACTAAATATGATGCATTCGGGGCTATGAAATTACTAGCTCAGGATGCAGTGCACAGGGTTTTTCCATGCCTCAGGATTCATTTTTAGAGAGCTGACATCCAACATTAAATTTTATATCTATATTTAAATATGCATAGTGCTGAATATCATGGAGATGTTTGCTAGAGTTCTGTAAGCCAGTTGTTTATGGAAGTTTCTGGAAGCTGAAGTTATTCATTTATTCATTCATTCTTCCTTTTATTCAACAAATACTGCTTTTTGTTTGGCACAGTGTTAGATGCTCTGGAACACACAGTGAATGAAATAGTCAACAACAGCTACGTATGTTCAAATAAATGTGTCAAAATAAATAATTTCTTTTAAGTTTTGACAATATTTTTTAAATAATCAAGTTGAAATAATGCTTGAAAATAGTTTTCATATAAATGAACAATTTTCCAATTTTAGTTTTCCTTGAATGAATAAGGCTATTTTTGTTTATTCAACCACAGCATTAACTACAAATGATACCAGCATTGGAACCTAAAGTTTCCCAAAGACAGAGTCAGGGCTGCGTGTAGGATCTGGGTCATTCCCATTAGAGAAATGAATGGAGTTTCGTCTGAATCATTTTTTCCACCAATGGCACTGAGCAAGCCAGGTCTGGGGTAGGCAACTTAGACTCTTGCAGAGAAACTCCTCGTTCAAAACAGAAAGGGCGCCCAAGTCGAAGAAAAGCAAAGCTTAAGGAGTGTAGAAAACATTTTCTTTAGTCCCAGAGAGTAAGTATCTCTCATTCACTAAGGCTGTGAAATATGTGATGAGAACAAAATAATCAAAAGGGAAACACTTCCTCTTTTGAATCTGGTCCAACACAATAACAAGTTTCCTCCCAACACATTTTGAGTGTTATATTAGCAACAATAAATGTAAATAGGAAATCTCTCAACGGATGAATAATATTTACACCTTTTGCCTAGAAACATTACAGTGTCTCAAATTAATTATCCACCTTTCTCTGAAAAACATCATACTTTAAAAAGACACACACGAAAGGCAGAGAATATGAAGCTTCTGACGTGCACGAAAGGCAGAGAATATGAAGCTTCCACAGACAATCTGAAGAATACAGGAAAAAATGAAAAGGGCAAAAACACTTAGGTTTAAAACGCCTCTAGGTAATTTACAACTTTCTTTTTTGCCCCTCAAAGAAATATTCATTTAATTTAAAATTTATATATATATATATATTTTCCCCCTATTTAGTACTCTATTCAAAAATCCAGAGTGGGGATTTTCCTTCTACTTACTAAAGAAGAATAGGTCTTTTATAAAAAAGGCAAGTTCTTTCCCCACTTGTTTATTCTGGTAAGTTACAAATGCATGCTTAGTAACCTCAGGTATGCTTTCCTAAATGAAGGAGGACTGCAACCTAGCATAGCTGCAGGCCAAAATCTAAAGTATTTCAGCTGTTTGCTCAAATCCAGAGAGAGACTGAGAGAGAGCGAGAGTAAATCAGGCACACAGCACGCTCACCTCCACAATTTCCGTGCTGGAGTATCTTGTCAGACCCTGCTCCGCTGGGTGGATTACTGAGATCTGCACCAGTGTATTCAGCTTCCTATCACGCACGGGAGCCACAAGATCCTTGCATGCTGGCAATGGCAAAGAAAAGAGAAAGAAGAGAAACTAACATCGTATCTCAGGGAAAACTTTTGTCTCGGGTTGGAAGGAAACTCAGCGCCGGCGCTGAATGAAACCTTCTGGGACTCTGGCTGATTTTACAGAGGAAGTCCCTTGGAAGTACCTTACAGAAATAGGAAGTCACGTGCTGCGGAGCGGAATTGAGAATTCATTTCCACTGGCCACATGTGCAGCTCATGCGAGTCTCCACTGCCCTCGGATCCCAGCTCTCATGTGTGACCCTGCACACACAGCGCAGGGGCTTTGAGCGACTTTAATTAGTCATTAAACCCCGGGCTTTAATTCACACCCCTAGACTACGTAAACTGACTTGGGCCACATCCGGGGAACTTTACGCTTCTCCTTATTGACACTGGCAGGATTAGTTCAAATGTTGGAACGCACACTTGGTCCTTACCTATCTATTCACTAGAGCTGGCCTCCTACAGTCCTACATAGGGACAGATGCGGGGAAGGGAGGCTACGCTATCACAGCAACACACAAGCCCCGGGCAAGAAGCAGAGGAGGAGGTGGAGGGGTTAAAAGCGTCCTCTGTCCAGGATTCCAGCCAAGTCTGGGAGGCAGAAACGTGGAAAAAAAATGATGGGTTAATTCTTACCCAGGGGCCACAAAAGTAAGACCTTTCCCTTGAGACACCAGGCTCATATTACAGACGCTCTCCACCATACCATATTTACTTGAATATTTTCTCCTCCCACATATCATTCCCACAATTGGGGGAAGAAAAGTCCAAAAAAAATTCCTTTTCAGCAAGTCCAATATCTGCTCAGGTGTTTCCCCACCTGGCTTTGAAATAGTAATTTTACTACCTGCATTTGGATCCCGAAGTATCATGCAAAGTGTCCTCACTACAGGGAAGAGGTTCAAATTAGGCTGAGCTGGGGGCTAGGGTCAGGCTGGAGCTGGGACCAGGGACTAGCAGTAGCCCCAGGTCATGGATTCATGGTGAGAGTATGCTGGGCTCTATACCATATACATCTCACGCCTCTGACCAGTGCAGAAAGTGAGGGAAGGACCCAAGTATTTAAGCTACATTCTGGCTTTGCAACAGTGTACACCTACTAGGACAGAGGTACTACGGTTTAAACCTGAAACTTGAAAGCAAAGCAAATTATGAATGTAATTATCACCTTTCCTTTGCTTACAGATCAGCTCATTTATAGAAGCAGAGTGGGACAGAGGAAAAAGCAGGAGCTTTGGAATGAAACTGGCCTGGTTTTCGGCCAGTTCTACTAGCTAAGCAATTCTGGGCAAATTCTTCAACTTCTTAATTTCTTCTTGACAGACTTTGAGATCCTTTTACTCCTGTACGGTATTTTGTTATAATTTTTCTTATTTAAACCATATGCCTCTAACCATACGGGAAAGCTTAGGAAAGCATGCTTGGAACAAATTAATAGCAACAGTTTATTTAGCCATCATTATTTTTGAGGCCTTTTGCCAATTATCTCTTTATTTCTCAAAATAGTGCTTTGAACTATTATTTCATTTTACATACTAAGAACTACAGGCTTTGAAAGAGTAAGTGCCCACATTTACATTACTAGAACTCTCTGGTAGTTTTCTTACATCACACCCCAGCAGTTCCATTTCTTTTCTTGGCATACTGAATTCCTCTCTCAGACAATGGCACCTCTCTTTGGAAGACCAACTGCCATAATTCTTTACTGTCTAACCCAAGAGATCTAGTTTTAGAAAATACTGATGCAAGGTTTCAATAATGTCAACATATCACCGGAAGAAAAAAAAAAAGACAGATTTAGACTTGACTGTTCTTTGGTGGTTGTTTTGATCGTTTCCTCCACTTGCCTAATGAATGTTTAATTTTATCACTCATTCTCTTGGCTTTCTGCTCGTAGTGTACAGCTCTCTCTCCATTTACTGATACTGACATATATCTCTCCTTAGATTTTGAAGCTGGAGTCAATTTGTTTCCCACATGTGCATTTTGTCCACTTTCTGCTGGTAGCTTCATCTCTACCTTATGAACTTATGACACGTTTGCTCAAAGTAAGTTAATTCTTGTCTGATTTCTTATCAGGCTTGACTGTGGGCTGTGGTTAGTTCTCAGAAGTGAGCAGCTGTTCTCCATTTTATCAGCGAACCTCTCAGACTCACTCCTAATAAAAACAGAGATAATCTCCATTAAACTCAAATGTTCAGTCCAACCCAATTTGCAGATTCCCCCAATACTGATGAAGTAAAAACAACTGTAATGGCACTTTGTATTTCTTTATCTTTTAGATCTAAAATATGGCCTAGAAAACAACAACAACTAAAGTCACATCTTGGCTGTCCATATCTTTTCCTTCCTGAAAGCCCAGAGATTTTACTGTTCCCTACTTTTATGTGGCAAGATGTTAGGAAAAGACCCTGACATCAGTCAGACTTCCTGAGCTGTAGTCCCAGGTTCCTCATTTTCTACTTATGTGCCTTTAAGTCACAAACTCTTAGTTGCTCAGTTTCCTCATCTGTCTATTTCTCAGGATGGAGGCAAGGAAGAAATTAGGTCCCTTTTTATGAATGGACTTTTCTATGCAAAATAAAGCTTACTAATATTTACCAATATCAATACCTACATTTACTAATAGTTAGTGTTTTTTTCTTCTGTACAATGGTTTTTATTGCTTCAGCCATATTCAGACAGCTCCTTAAAAACTATCATTAGGTCCAATATTTCTTTGTAAATATCAAACCAGTACATGAGTCATTGCATTTAGTAAAGTGAAAACCATACACACTATGGACCTATACATACTGAAACTGTCCCGCTGGAGGGGTGATAAATGATGAGTGATTGAATTGCTTCACAGAGATTGGGTCACTGTAAAGTATAACCTGCATAGGAACTTTTTAGTAACCACTAAAGAAGCCTGAAAAATCTGTTTTCAGAAATCAAAAAGAAATGTCATATCAATTTTCCAGCCATACTTAGCACTACCCATTACCCACACAAAATTCTACTCTACGAGGGAGTGACCTGCATAAATGGTCTTCAACTCACAGGACTAAAAGAATACTTCAGGGTTTTGCTTTGGTTGTTTTGTTTTATTCGAGAATTCTTGAATCAAATGGGCAGTAACAAGTAAATACCTCTCTGCCATCATTCACTCACCAGTAGATTTTTAACTTTTATTTCTGCCTTTTTATTGGCTTTGTTTTTGACTGAGCTGTTTAAAAGCATTCTCAGAGCCCAAGAGAGTTTAAATATACAAGATGTTGATAGGTTGGGATTCAAATGTGCTTGTGTCCACTGAATTGTTTATTTTTTAATAAAAAGGGGAAAAAATCACAATGTAAAAGTAATGAATAATTTTTTTAAAAACTACAGTTTGAAACTTTTCTTTAGAAAAAAACAAAAGAGCTACGAGTGACTGTTTTTCCTGTCACCTTTGCTATAGTAACTGGCCACGTGAGAATGCACTTTCCATCGTCAGTGCTGGTGAATGAGATGCTCACAGGCATTCCCAGCTGAGATTTGTACAGGATCCAGACAGCTCTCTGCTGGAAGGGAATCCTCAATAGAGTGTAATGATAAAAACAAACAGAGCTTCAATATCTCAGGAGAGGGCTAGGCACTGAGCAAACTGGAAACCTATGCTGTACCAAAAGAGGGGCCCTCCATTCAAATTCATGGCCTGAAGAAATAAAAGCCCACGTGGCTTGATTTGAGGATTTGTCCAAAGCTTGAAATCCCAGTCACTGTATAAGTTAAATTGATATATCTGTGACAAAATTTGGCCTAAGGACCAGAAGATGCCAACCTCTGATCTAGATGCTTAAAGCTACTACTTGGATTCTTAGGGAGAAGTGCAGATCATCTGTTGCTCCTATAATTCCTCTAATATCTGAGAATCCGGAAGCTAAAGGGTGGGGGTTTCTGGGTTCTTGTTGAATTAATATTCTGCCCACCCCAAAGTACCATTTTTATAAAAGATCTGTTTTTGTTTCATTCAGCCATCATTTCTAAAGCACGTCAAGTCTTTTGAGTCCATACAGCTGTTCCATCCTTCTAGCCAACAGTGGCTGGAAGCCTAAAAATGTCTCCAGACTCTTCTACCGGAGAGCTCAGCCCCAGCAATAATCAATTTGAACACAACTGTCAGTTCAGGTGGCTTTGCATTCAGCAGCACCAGCCAAATCCTAGTTATTCTAAGACCTGCCCTGGCTATGGAGCGTTCAAATAAGCAGAGGTGCCTGCCACAGGCTTTCACGGGGGCAGTGGCCTGAGCCACTGGTGTAGTGTGAGTTCAAGGCTGACTCCAAGCATCTGTCTCTTTCCCCTTAAGAACTCTTTCTTCTGTGAAGTCAGGTCATTTTTCTTGCCCCACTCTATCTCATCTCTCTTCTTGCCATTCAGTGTTAGTAGCATCGAACAAAGTTTATCCTCAATCCTCTAGAAAAAGCAATGGCCACAAGCGGGGGCGGGTGGAGGGAGACTTTGACATGAATTCCCATATCTCTACAATTCTGCTCTTAAATTAGCCAGAGGAAAGTTAGGCTTAAAGGAGAAACCAGAGAGCAAACAGAGAAAAAAGAAATGTTTGCTTGTTTGTTTTTCAACTCGGGATAAAATTATATTTGAAACCAGGATCTAGCCTAAGGAATTATGTGACTTTGGATACATTACTCTTATCTCTTTCAGTCTCTATTGTCTTATCTGTAAAGTGGAAGTCAAAGGACAGATTTCATAGATTTGCTATAAAGATTATATGAAGTAATATATGTTGAATGCTAGGCACATAATAGGTCCTTTTATTATATATTAAGATTGATATGAATATAATTATACATTGGCACAAAAATGGATTTTATCTATTCAATATTCTTATAGTAATAAAATGATCAAGGTATCCAGGTTGGTCCTGATTTTATGTAACCTTATTCTTTTTTAATAAAAGTATTTTATTAAATATATGCCTGTGATTTCTTGGTACCTTCTTGTTTTCAATATAAAAACATTTTAAACCCCTTACTGGATTATTTGTTAATTTCAGAAATCATAGTTATCATTAATATATTGCTTTCCGTGAAACCAGATGTACACATTTATACTTGTTAATTTCACCTCTGACTAGGCACTTCCAAATGAGAAGCCAAAAATAGCAGAAAGCTTTATTTATTTTCTGTCTGTCCTCAGATGTACTACATGTAAATGGTAAACTCACCCTCTATGCAGGGATTTATCTGGGAGGTTAATGTTCCTTTACTTAGAGAGGGACTTCCCTGGTGGTCCAGTGGTTAGGACTCTGCGCTTCCACTGCAGGGGGCAAGGGTTCGATCCCTGGTCGGGGAACTAAGATCCCACATGCCACATGGCCAAAAAAATAAATAAAAAATACTTAGAGAAAGTTGGTCCACAAAGAGTCATTGTCTTAACAACTGAGATGTCCCAAGGGGTAATGGGAAGACTTGCTCCTCTGTTCTGTACATTCCTTCATCAAAAAGAAGAAGGCTGTGAATGCTTATAAAGCTTCTTTTTCTTGAAATTTAAAAAAAAAATGTTACAACTCAAACCCAATATAGCCTGATGGCAACAAACCTCCCCTGATGAAAGTTCATTTCTTTCCCCCTTCTTCCCCCACCCCAGACTCTTCATAGGGAAAACAGAAGAGGTAAATCCATGCCCCTCAAGGGCAAAAAGGGCCAGGGTACAGAGAATAGGGGGCATCTTGAACAGGAAAGCGGCCTTATCCAAACAGGGATTTAGGGAAATAACCATCTAGCTCCAGGCTCCCCCAATAGCACTATTCTTATTTTACCATCCCTAAGAGAATCAGCCATTTCCCTAAGGCCGTGGGTAAGCCTCTTGCTGCCTAGAATGCAGCTTTCTATTTACTTCTCAAATTCTTAATGTTTGGTTAGGTTTCTCAAAAATGTGACATATATATCCTTGCTCCTTGTACTCCAGAAAAGTAGATGCCACTTATCAACTGGTATGCCAATTTGGGTTAAGTTCCCAGTCCAATAAATTACTGGATTCCTTTGCATGGTTTCACAGCTACCATTCTAGATCAGTGATTACATCTAGACTAAATGAATTGACATCATACATTAACAGATATATAAATAAAAAAGTAAATACAATGTAAATATATGTTACATTTTAAAAGCCTAATAGCCCCGCTAATTGCCAGTACAATACGCTTTCCTACCTTTAGTTTCTTCCGCCTTTCTGTTCTTTATTCTTCCTTCCTCTCAGGAATTCTAAGACAGCAATTTTCTGAAGCCTAGGATGTGAACCTCTACAATTCAGATCTACTGAGTGGATTCAGAAGACAACACTGCCTCGTTCCCGGGGCACCGCGTTCCATGATAATTCCATTTTCTACAGTAAAGTGGCAGAGTGTAGAGTGCCCTGGACTCATACTAATATCCACACAAGGAGCATTTCATAAGTCATCAGGAACACGCTATTCACTTTTGAATATGTTCTTAAGGCTACTTCTTAGAAAAATGTGGCTCTATATCATGTTGAGCTGACTTATGCCCATTAATAATATTCTTCCATGTGCATTCTGTATTCTCTGTAGAATCTTTGAGTCTCTGATTCATTGAGCTTAGCACCGCATCTTGCCCTCCCTGTTCATTTTAGCTTACTTTCAACTGATAGAGCCTACTTTCTGTAACTTTCTCATTTGGTATTACTGTCCTCATTTGTGTCCTCTTCTGTTTTCTCAAATGTCTTTGCTATGTGCTCTCTACTATCTCAAATGTCCTCACTAACATGTTTATCTCATCACTCGGAAAGATGAGGTTATCAAAATCATCACTTGTATATTTATTTATAAGACTTGGGACTACTGGGGTCAGGAATACATCTCTCTAAACAAGCTACAGCTTCTCCATCCAGTTAAGTAACCATTTTTTCAGTCTTCATAGAAGTAAAACAAAAATGTGCTATTTTCCCCTTAACTGTTGTGTGGGAAATTTTAATTTACACATATTTCCCTAAAGAGTACGTGAACCATGCAGAGCTGCCAACATAAGCAATATTTGTTGGGAAAATTAAAGAACTGTAGATAGAAGAGTTGTTGTGAAAAATGTGACCAGAAAATGTGGACTTATTTTTCTTTCTTTTCTTTTTTCTTTCATTTTTTGTTTGTTTTGTTTTCTTTTGTCTTTTAAGACACTGAGTTCAAAACATTAATGTTCTAAATACAAAGTTGGAATCTTTTCAAGGAGGATAAGTATACCCACATAACTTGAACAAACAGTATTAATTTTAGGTTTCTAGAAAGTTAGAGGGCAAAAAGCAACTCAGTGTTTAAGGTTGAAAGATAAGAAATCAATCCAGGGAATCAATACACACACACACACACACACACACACACACACACACACGGCTAAATAAATAAATAAATGAATAAATAAAGCCATCCTAATGAAGGAATTCCTTAGATATACTGAAAGAATCCTAGGGTTTTTGCCCCTTTAGTACAACAATAAAATGCTAATATAGGGAATTCCCTGGCAGTCCAGTGGTTAGGACTCTGCACTTCCAGTGCACAGGGCATGGGTTCGAACCCTGGTCGGGGAACTAAGATCCCGCAAGCTATGCGGTGCAACCAAAAAAAGAAAAAAAATGCTAATATAACACAAATTTTAAGGTTATTCTCAATTAAGATAATAAAGGAAGCATGCAGAGAAGATGGGGGTGAGGGGTAGGAAGCACAATTTATTGCATACTTATTATGCATCAGGGGGCATTAGGCTTAACCTTTGCTTGTGTTAGCTCAAATTCAGAACAATAACGTGCCTAGCGCTGCCTCATCATTCCATTAGTTCCATATCCATATTTTTGACTAATCGGTCAGATTTGTAGATCATGAAGACGATTGATTTATTTATTACCAATAGCTCAGTAACCCAGTTAATTTTTTTGTCAGTAACATCATTCTGCTCCGTCTGGTCCGCTGCATGTTCATTGGTGATTTAGCTTTGTAAGGAGAATTTTAAGACTCTCAACACTCTGAAAATAGAATCCAAATAAAACTTGAGGAAAGGATGAGACTAATGCCATAGGGAGAAAGCAGATGACAGAGTTATTGAGGAATATACGTAATAATTGGCATGAGGGAATTGAAGAGATTGTGTTATAGAAATGTTGCTTCAGAATTCTTGCTACACTGAGATTTGAGCACCACTGCTAAATTTTGTTACAACTGACTCCCTTATAAATTAAACTAATTTCCTTGATGTAAAAAGCCAGATTCAGATTGTTGAGAAATAGGTCCGGAAATAAAATGTGTTACTTCTTTCCCCCATAACAAAACAACATAAAAATATGCCACCATATTTTATGTGTATCTGTGTGTGTTTAAAAAAAAAAAAATGTTGGTCTTAACAACAAATAGCCAAGAAGATGAAATTCACTTCTACAGTTGGGAACCTTACACTAAAATAAACTAACCACTCAGTACTGGTTCTCAATATAAGTATCACTGAACAATCTATAGAGACAGAGAAGAGGAGCCTCTGCCTGGAACAATGGTGCTCTCGGGAAATGCTCTTTGATCGTGCTCTGAAGCAGCGAAGATCCCAGCTGTACAGAAGACAGCGTATTTGCATATGAAAAGAGCAAATTTGGTTCAAAACACTGTTGTCTGTATCAGAAGACTCCCATTCTCCAGCCCGTCCCCCCAGCTTCTCTCATTTCAATCCTCAGAAAATTCTATTTTGTCCTGTTTTCATGAATACTACCTAGATGGCTGAGACTCCATTCTCAAGTAGCTGAATTAAAAACAAGCCTGTGCTCGTGTCTCTCCCGGTTTTGACCTCCCACGCTATATGATGTAAACCCCAAACTGGCCTGGCATCATCGCCTAATAGTTTGTTCAGACTTGGCTCTCTATGCGTATGCTCCAAATCCACGTTCCACTTCAGAAACGCGTGCATGCAGCTTTCTGCCGCTCTTTTGAGCAAGAACACGTATGCTGCTTAAGAAAAGATGAAAATGTTATTCCAAGAATGGAAGCTGTTCTCAACCCTTCATTCTTCTCTATTTCTTATTAAAGCAGTAACCTAACTTCTCACACAATTTCAATTACCACTTAAATAAAGGGTCTTCCAAGATGTGGGTCTCCTGTGTTGCCTTCCCACCTACCCTCTCTTGTTTTCAATATCCTTCAGTCACAGGAATTTCCTCTCAGGTATATTATTGATAACTAACACTAAATGTATCCAAAAGTAAGCTAAGTAGTTATCTGTGTATTTAAGCTCTGAAATACAAATAAAATAAATTAAAAGTTAAAAAAAAAAAAGAATGGAAGCTGGTCCCTCTGAATACTAAAAGAAATGTTGTGAGTCAGTGAATGGAAATCTGTAGTGTTAGAACTAGGGTTGCAGAAGAGGAAGAAACACAGGCAACAACCTTAAATCTTATACCCGACCAGGGACCAAGATGACAATATTTTTCCAGAACTGCCAGTTTGACATAAAAGCCAATAGGGTTCCCGTTCAGGACAAGCATAAAGCCCATCAGTGGACCCAGCCGGGCACGTGGTTAGTGGGGAGGGGATGCTTCCTTGACTTACCTCTGAACCACAAGATGAGGCTAGCGTGGCTGGTGGAGACAGTTAATTACAGGAGTGGTGGCAGGAAAGTCAGAGCCTGAGTCACCAAGTGTGGATGGCTAAGAGAAGTGTGCTCAAAGTTGATGAACTCTAACTGAGGACACAAAATGATGTCCAGAAGGTATTTGGGAGTCTGAGGCAGAAAAAAGGAAATTGGGACCTTAGAACATTACCTTCAGGGGTTGACGGTCTCCTGAGGGAATCTGAGGTCCATTTGTTTGGGCAGGAAGTAGGAAGCGCTCTGGAAGGCAGTTGTTTAACCTGGATGATTTCACACACAAAACACTGACTCATGGTCTGGGTTTCACCAAATCCTGCATGAGGCAACTTTCAGACACGCTTTCCTGAAGCAAAATGTTTCAGAAAAATTGTACTGTATATATTGCACCGAAGGGCTAAGTTTTAGAAGGTGGTATTTAAATTAAGGTAATTTTTAAAATTTCAGTTATTTTTTCCCATAAATGTATTGGATTTGGTAGTTATATGTGGAATTAATAGTCTTTTATGAAATTCCCACCCCTCTAGTGTCAAATATTTTACAAGTAGATTTAAAGTATTAAATCAAAGCCATACATGGATAGATTAGGAAACAAGAGGGGGAAGGGAAGCATGAGAGGAATAGGTGGTTCTGGAGGGATGACTAGCCTCTCATTTCATTGTCTCTATCTAGAACATCCTTTGTGGAGGGGCAAGTTATCACTCCCTATTTCTCCTGAGTCCCTTGAGTCAATCATACGTGTGAGTTTTTTGTAGACAAAAGAAAACCTCAATATTCATGTTGAATACGGAGCTTTAAGGGTGTCAACTCTCCCACATAAGACAGTTGACTCACAGGAAATAAAACAAGGTTGGTATAGATAAGCTAAAGCTAGAAATGACTAGTGAACCAGGAGACATGACACAAGAGGAGAAAGACAGTGAGTCTGTGGGTGAGAAATCAAACGTGGACTAGCTTGAGGGCAGAAGGGGTCTAATTATTCAGAGCAAAATCCACAAGTTCAACCCCATGTGGAAACAGCGCAGCTTGAGAGTGGGAGAGCGCGATTCTAAGAGAAACCAAGTTTGAAGGAAACAAAGAGCACACTTCTCAGAATATTGGGGATCTCCAAGGAGAGCCTCAAGCTCAGCAGAGCACCTGTGAGCTGAATGTAGAATGCTTCAGAGCCCTAGCTACACAGGAAGTGTCAGAACAAAGGAGCAGTTCTTTACACTACCCAAACTAAACTAGAGAAGAACCACCTTGGCAGCAATTCCAAGACATGTGGGAGACTAGGTAAGATAAGAATATGAGACACCTTCTGCTTGAAGGTCTCCCTGGCAGTTCTTTCTTGCTCTGTGCACCAAACAGCCAAAGGCTCAGGGTCGTAGGTTCCAGTCCTGACCAGGTAACTTTGGATCTGTCCTGGAATCTCGGTATCCTCCTCCGGAAATGAGGATGATAATTACAGTTATTCTCACTGAGTGCTTGTGAATATATGTGGGGAAAAAAGATTTGTTAATTTCCTAATGATGTATTAATAATGTACTTCTCCCTTTCATGTATGTTAGCTCAAACACTCTGTGAAATAAGAACTATTATCTACAACTTACAGACAAGGAATCAGATTTTCAGAGAGGGTAAGGGATTAACCCAGAACAGTAGTTTTAAAATATCATTAAGCAATCATTTATACACCTAGCACCATTCTTAGTGCTTCAAGTACACTACCTTACTGAAGCTGCAAAACAACCCAGTCAACATGAAATTGTTCAGAATCACACAGGTAGCCAGTAGCAGGATGAGGATTCAAATGCTCTCATATGGCAGCCCAGCCCATGCTCTCAAACACTGCCCTTGTACTGCCTTCTCTCAGGGTTACACGTGGTGGGCTGAAATCTAGGCTCAAATCTCTGGACCTCAGTCCATTTCTCCTATTTTAGTTCTGTTATGCTTCTTATTATTTGTGTATATATGTTCTTAACAGCATCTCTATAGGAAGATAGCTTGCTTCCTGATGCTATCATAGTACAGGAATCTTGAAGTTACTTTGTGAAGAATTTGGGGCATAAAGTTCTACACAGATAAGCAATTGTCAGCGATCTAGTCTAGTTACAGAACCCACTTGTTCAGCTTGGCCCATGACTGATTCTTCCTGTCAGTTCTCTCTAGATGAACCCCAAGGGCAGTCAGGCTCTGCCCTTCCTGATATAATTTGCTAACAACAAAATATCAACAGTTAAATAATTGTCTTCGCTGAGAATACTAAAATGAATTGCTTTTTACCAACAATTGTGTTAGCGACAATTCCAAAACATTTCAAGGGCATTTCTAAACCTATAAATTTATTTTATGAAGAAATGTGAGTCAAAAAGCAATGGCATTCATGCCTGCGTTCAGTTCGTGGATATTTACTGAATGTCTAAATGTGCCCAGCATGATTCTAGGTGACAGTTTCACAGCAGTGAATAGGAAAGCAAGTTCTCTATTTTATGGAGCTTACAGTCTAGCAAGACATAAAGTTAAAAAAAGTAATAATTTAGTGAGCATTTTAAACAGGGTGATTAAATTGAGAGTGTTGGGAGAAGCAAGAATCAGGAAAAGCTTCTCTGACGAGGTGACACCTGAGTTGTGATCTAAAACTTACCAAGGGGCCAGCTGAGGGGTGGGGACGGGGGGCGGGGGGCGGAGAACAAATGCCCTTAAGACCCAAATGTTTGGCTTGTTTGAGAAGCAAAAAAGAAGACGAATGAGGTTGAGGGTAAGGCTGCAGAGTGAGCTGGAAGATCAGAACAGGTAAGGTGAGAAGGGCCTGCTGCCCAAGATCCTTGTAGAGTGTGGTAAGATATTTCAATTTTATTCCTTTTTCAAATTTTATTGGAGTCTAGTTGATTGACAGTGCTGTGTTAGTTTCAGGTGTACAGCACAGTGATTCAGTTATACATACATATATATTCATTCTTTTTCAGATTCTTTTCCCATAGAGGTTATTATAGACTGTTGAGTAGAGTGCCCTGTGCTAGACAGTAGGTTCTTGTTTATTTTATATATAGTAGTGTGTGCATGTTAAGCCCAAGCTCCTAATTTATTCCTCCCCCTACCTCCCCCTTTGGTAACCATAAGTGTGTTTTCAAAATCTGAATCTGTTTCTGTTTTGTAAATCAGTTCATTTATATCATTAAAAAAAACTTAGATTCCACACATGTGTGATATCATATGATATTTGTATACCTCTGTCGATTTTATTCTAAGTGAAATGGAAGCCATGGAAGGATTTTAACTAGGGAAGTAAAGAAATCCCAATTATATTTTTAAATTATTTATTCTGGCTCTGCCATCAGGAAGGGGGTGTGAAGGGGTAAGAGGCAGATGCAAGCAGACCTAGGAGGACTCCCTTAACCGGCTCAGGTGAGAGCCGACAGCGGCTGAGAACTGAACGATATCGGTGGCAACGGATAGAGGTGATCAAATTCAGAATACACTTTGTACATAGAAAGTATAGGACTTGAAGATGGATTTGACATGAGGTTAGGGAAAAAGAAGAATGAAGAAAGAGTTAAGAGTTTGAGGATTTGCATAACAGAATGGATGGTGATGTATTTTAAGGAGATGTATGTCATTGGAGAAATAAAATGTTTGGGAGGGACAGGAAATGGGAAACAAGAAATCAGGTTTTAACTACCTTGAGTTTAAAACCCCTCCTAGGAAGTCAAGTGTCTTGAGCAAATGACACTATGGAGTTCAGAGGAGGGCAAGGATCAACATTCCAGATGAAGCGAGCGCTCCAAGGACCTGATCCTAAGATCTGAGGGTTTGTTTACCTCTCAGACACAGAATTAAAGATACAATGAGAAATATAAAAATGAGGGAGAATTCCACTTAAAAGCCTTGGTCTTAAAGGTGTGTTCCCTTCTCGTGAATCTTCCTTGATTTACTTTTAAGTCCAGGATATTTCTTCCCCCTTAACAACAAAATAACCTTTGGGGTCTGAAATAGCCAAAAGTGCATTTTTCTTCTTTCATTCTCGGATGTCGCACAGTCCACAGTGTCGAAGAGAATGGGCTCTAGAGTGAGCCTGTGGGATTCAAATCTCAACTCCTCAGCCTCTCCATAATTCAGTTTCCAAAATGTAGATAATAATCAGTGCCTAATCAGAGTTACTGTGAGGATGAGATGAGATAAAATAGGTAAGGTACTTATTTAAGAGCCTGGAACATAATAAATATACAATAAATGTTTGCTATCCTTAAAAAAAAAAAAAAAAAAAAAGACCTCCTAGACAAGCAAGTGGAGATATTTACTAGCCAGTTGAAAAAGGGAGGAGGGAGATTATCATACTAAGCGGTAAGACAGAAAAAGACAAGTATCATATGATATTGCTTATATGGGGAATCTAAAAAAATGATAGAAACAAACTTATTTACAAAACAAAAACAGACTCACAGACATAGAAAACAAACGTATGGTTACCAAAGCAGAAAGGAGTGGGGAAGGATAAATTAGGAGTTTGGGATTAACAGATAAATACCACTATATATAGAATAGATAACCAACAAGGATCTAATGTACAGCACAGAGAACTATACTCAATATCTTGTAATAACCTATAATGGAAAAGACTCTGAAAAAAGAGTACATATATATATATTTCAGATTCTTTTCCATATATACATACATATATATATTAAACTGAATCACTTTGCTGTACACCTGAACCTAACACAAAATTGTAAATCAATTACACTTCAAGAAAAAAAAAGAAAAAAAAACCAAGAAAAGTGAAGGCGAGAGTTACAAATTTTGGAGACAAAGACCCGTAAATATTCTTTAAAGCCCATAGACTTTGAAACTGCTTAGAGCAAGAGGGTGTTTAAGTTTCGTGAGTATTAGGATAAAACTGATATTCTGAATCTGAACAAGTTTTGACCTGGGAATACCTCTTGTGTTCAGACTGGCTTCTGCCACCTTACCCCTGTAGATGACAGCCAAGAGCCATGTCCTTGCCATGGTCAAGTAGAGGGAATGGAGGAGTGAGGGGCAGAGCACCTGAACAGTTCTGGGCTTTGCTATACCAGAAACATGAGCGCGGGCAAGTCACTCAACCCATCTGACAGTCAGTTTCTGCTGTTGTAAAATGGGGAGAGCACCACCATTGCCAACTGTGAAAGGTCAAAGCTCAAGTAAGAAGCATTTGGGAAAAGACTGCTCTGTACAGTGGACGTGGGAAGGGACTTTTCTTTAATCCCACGTTCCACTCTACTAGGTTTCTTCCCCGCGGCTTGGTTCCCAGGTAGCCTTAGATACATTTGCATGCCATCTGCTTGACAAGAAGCCCCACTGACAAATTTCAGCCACACAGACAACAGCATCAGGGGACCTTGCTCCCTCATAGCCTCGGTGGCTTCCTAATGAACAAAGCTGCTAGGCAGGGCTTCCCTGGTGGCGCAGGGGTTGAGAGTCCGCCTGCCGATGCAGGGGACGCGGGTTCTTGCCCCGGTCCGGGAAGATCCCACATGCCACGGAGCGTCTGGGCCCATGAGCCATGGCCGCTGAGCCTGTGCGTCCAGAGCCCGTGCTCCGCAACGGGAGAGACCACAACAGTGAGAGGCCCACGTAACGCAAAAGAAAATAAAGAAAAGTGAAAGCTGCTAGGCAGTCCTGATTCCTCAATTACCCACAAGTAGCAACAGATGTTGCAAAGGTAGACCTGTTCCAGTGACCAGCACTCTCAGTGATTAGACAATGGAGGAAAGAAAGTAATTAGGTAAATCACACACAAAGAGAAATAAACTGGTTGGGGCATGTTGATCGTTGATGAAAGACAGATAAACAAGGTAGATGTGAACATTTAAAAAAAAAAACCTCTAATTTAACAAGTAATTAGCTAAACCCATGTGGAAAAATCAATTTAGGCCTCCCTTAACTAAATGTTCCTGTGGTATATTATTCAGAAAGAAATGGGAACAGAAGAATAGATATAATTTATTGCAACGAAATTCAGTTAAATGGTACACTCCTAGCAAATAGGAAGTGAAGCAAAAAGAGACGTTTGTTCTCTTATATACTTTTCACTTATTAACTGATGTCATGTATCTCAACCTCCTGAAGAATGCCAAGCTAGAATTTAGACCAGTAGCAATAAAAACACCTACGTTCCAGAGGGAGCACACATTAAATCTTGAGTCGCCAGAAAACACTACCCACACGACAGACCTGTTAAGAAGCTCTAATTGGTTCACTTTCTCTTCCTTCAATTAAATCTCTATCTCAGCAGTACAAAAACGTGATGCAGGTCTTAGATAACCTTTTATTGTCTACCTCCCTCCAATCCTGTACTTTTAATAATCAGCCACAAGGAACATGGCCTTTGGAATTCAAAACCTATATTTCTCCACTCCTGTCCTTATGCCCTTGGGCAAGTGACTAACCTGTGAAACAGGAATAGTGAGAAGCACCTAGCTGGTCTGTTCTAAGATCAGAGATAAAATGTGCAAAGACACATTGGGAAGATTCTTGTGTCTGCAAACTCTGCATAGGTAGGCAATTGTCAGGGGCACAGCATAGCTACAGATTTTGCTGTGTCCCACTCAGCATGGTCTGAGCCTTCTCTGAGTTTCATCTAGTTTAGCCCCAAAGCCAGTAGGACTCAATACCTGGCACTTAGGAGTTCAATAAGTGATAGCAATTATCATGCACAAAACTTCAGTGCCAAGATCCCTTTTCAAAACAGTGTTCAGTGAGTATGACAAAGTGATTTACCCAAGGTTAAATCCAAAATAGCAAAGGCTAACCAATCGTTAGGTATATGTCAGATACCAGTTTAAAGGCTTTCTGTATATTAATTCATTTAATCCTAACAAGAACCATATAAGGTAGATACTGATCCCCTTCCTGTTTTACAGAGAAGAAAATAGGGAGTCAGAGGCATTGTGTCATTTTTCCAAGGCTGCCTGTCCGGGTAGTAACAAAGACATTGTTAAAATTCTAGAGTAGCCTTCACACTCCCATCTCTTTAGCTATATTGCCTCCTCACTCAGATTGTAGACTGATGAGCCTGAAATGCAAAACTACTGTCTATTATTTTGGTTGTAGTGATAAACTGTTGTTCCGAAAAACGTCTCTTCAAAGTATTGCTAGTTACCTGATGCTGTCAAAATTGAGATAGCTCCAAGAAAGACACGTCAGGCAGGTTCTTGTGTCTGCAAGCTCTGCATAGGTAGGCAATTGTCAGGGACACAGCATGGCTACAGAGTCTGCCGTGTCTAGCTTAGCAAGGCCTGAGCCTTCCCTGAGTTTCATCTATTGATAGCTTAGCACCAAAGCCAGTAAGACTCCATTCTTCCTGATACCCAAATACATTCTGCAAGCACTAGAGTAATGTTGAAAGACTTGAGTTTATTTAGAATTGTAAAACAAGTTTCTCATGTATGTGCAACAACTGTAAAATACTGCAAGAAGATTTCTAGAGCCTTAATTTATTTTTAGAGTGGGATTATAAGTAATAAAGAGGAAAATGTAAATGAGCATTAAACTCATCACCTTAGGAAATGAGCTGTAGGATTTTCTTTCATGTAGTTTGCTACTCCCTTTGCCTGAATTGTCTCTTGTGTTCCTTCTAAACCAGCTGAAATCCTGCCCATCCTTCCAAACCTGGTCCAAATGCCACTTCCTCTGAGATGTTTTTTCTGATGCCACAGTTTTATATATATATATATATATATATATATATATATATATATTTTTTTTTTTTTTTTTTTTTTTTTTTTGCGGTACGCGGGCCTCTCACTGCTGTGGCCTCTCCAGTTGCGGAGCACAGGCTCCGGATGCGCAGGCTCAGCGGCCACGGCTCACGGGCCCAGCCGCTCGCGGCATGTGGGATCTTCCCGGACCAGGGCACGAACCCGTGTCCCCTGCATCAGCAGGTGGACTCTCAACCACTGTGCCACCAGGAAGCCCCACAGTTATATTTAATCACTGCTTGCTCAGTACTTCCGTAGTTCTTGGCTTATGTCTTTATTTTGGCCTTATCACAATCTACCTAGCCTGATAGTTTGTCTCTACCATGTCCTGGAAATTCTTGAAAAGCAGGAATCAAGAAGGAGGGAGGACAGCCTGATGGTTAAAAGCAGGAGTTCAGATCAGACAAAACTCAGCTTGGATCCTGACTCTGTCACTCAACTTCCATAGGATCTTTGGAAAGTTGATCATTGGGAATCTTAGATTTTTTCATCTTTCCATTGAAGATAATATGGGTGAGTTTGTTCTGTACTCAGATTCCTGGGTTCAAATCTTAGGTTCATAACTTTACTTGTTTATGTCTAAGTACCCTTTCCTATAAGACAAAGATGATAATAGAGAATTTATCTCATAATGAAATTCTGAGAATTAAAGTAATTAGTTTATGTAAATTATTTAGAACCACGTCTGGTGAACAAACAAGCACTCAGTAAATGTTAGCTACTTTAATATTATCCTGTAGAATTGTGGTAAGGAAAACATGGCATCCTGTTTGTAAAGAGATAAGCACATAGTAGATGCTCAAAAAATGGTAACTATTACTGTGATTCCCCGGTACTTTACACTGTAAGAATAAAGAAAATGGCAATCAACGTATAATGAGCAAAAACATAGAGCAAGCACATTCTTAGCAGTTGTGTCTCTTGTTGCTTGAAAATCATCTTGCAGCTTATATGAAGAAGCATTTCATATAGTATTCTTATCAATAGGTTAAATACAAAAATATACCGCTGTGCTCAGTATTCCCTTTAGTTTGCCTATGATACCACGTAGAGAGTAAAAATACTAAGGAAGATATGATAAAATCTTCCGTTCTCCCACTGGAGCTTTAAAAAAGTCAGAGCTTTATGATCACTTATGAAAACAGGTCAGCAGGAGAGTAGAAGTGTGAACACAGGAGAAAACTGGCAAGTTTAGCCTCCTCAGATTTTGTTTTCTTTTCCAGAAACATGTAAAACAATGGCTGATTTATAGCAATTCATAAAGTATGAATGCATGTGACATGCAGGTTAATGAAGGCCTTAGCAATCTATAAAAGCAGTGTCTATAAAGAGATGAGACAGTTTTTGTGCAGCTTGTCAGTTTGGGCGTATTTTATACACATTTTCAAATTCTGAACACAGAAAACTGATCACATGATTTACATGACTTTTTTTTTCCTAGCTGGGTTATTAGAAATATTGTGGCTGTATATATAAAATCTAAAATCAGTACACAAAATCACATATATGCTCCAACAGAACAAAGAACAAAGCATTTAGAATCAGCATTCTTCTTGTCCTCATTGAAAGGCACTCTAATATTTAAAGTAACCTACCCAAGGACGTCCTGTCATTATACCATAACATAATGTTGTGACAGAACTGAATTTTAATCACTGAATTCTAGGCTGGTACACATCATTTACCTGGTACAGGTATACAGTGGGTTGCATGCCCACAGACTTTTTAAAGTCTCTATTTCCATAGAGAAAACAGAGTTTCTACAAGGTGTACTTCAATTTGTTTATTTAGTCACATTATGTATGGCAGAACTGACATGGCTTACAGAGTGAAGGTGAAGTAATTTCCTATAAAGCACTTGGAATCACTGATTTTTCAGTATATACCACGATTCCAAAGGACCAGGAAGTAGATGAATCAAGAATCCTATTGAAGAGCACAGTTTTTATTTTCTCTTCTAGGAAGACAAGATGGCTGGCTTTTTATACGTAACTTGGTGTAATAAAAATAAGTATTTATTGCACGCCTTTCTGTGTCTGTGTTTTCTGAATTTGGAGTATTTATCTTGTTCCAAGCACCAAGCGTCTGCTTCTGCTGCTCTCCTGGTCTAAAATGTGATTCCTCCTTTCCTCTACCTGTTCTAAGGCTGCTTTCCTCCTTCAAAAACTCGCTTTAGTTAGTCTTCCTTGGAAAGCCTTTCCTGACCACTCCTCCTCATCCTAGTTTGATCCTTTACAACATTTCTCATATTCTTAGAGACCCTAAAAAAATAGCTTAGCATTTAAGGATCTTTTTAATCACTTCAGGAGTCTTAGTTTGATCTCTCTACTTATACTATGAGTTAACTGAAGGCAAAGGGCAAAATTTTACTCCTTCAAATATGCCCCCTTTCTTGTTCAGCTTTTTTAGGTATTTATTTAAACAAACAAACACCACTTGATCATGACATTTATATGGGCACGTTGCAGAGATTTTAAAAGATATAACAAAATATCTTTATGCTTTCCAAAGGAAAGCATAACAAAAGAAATAAAAACTGTACCAAGTTGTGAGAACCATGGTTAAAGACACTCATGCCTAGTCTTCCAATCTTGTTATTTTGTACACAAACACTGTTAACACAGTTAAGTAAGGGTTATGTTGTACAAGCAGTTTGTTATCCTGCTTTGACAACTCTTATATTCCCCTGTTTGATGAAATATTCTCCTGAAAGATGATTTTTTAATGACTGAATAGTTTTCCATCTTAAGAATCTAAGTTTCACTATAAAAATTAAACAACACATGCTGATTGACTCTGAGTTGGGGATGAAATACAGTGGCTTAAACTTCCCCTTTATCTATCCTGACTTTGAAGCATTAGGAAAAAAAAGTCAAGAAATGAGATGGGAAAACAGAAATCAAGAGAGATAACTCTCTGAAAATGTATGACCACTTTACAGAGATAACTGTGATATATTTCTGCATTGCTTATTATTGATTGTTATCTGATATAATTTTCACGATATTACTAAGAAAATTATAGCAGTTAATATAGATTTATTGATTTTAGAGAAAACTGAAAGAAAAAGTAAGGATCTGTTAAATAATTTGAACCTCAGATTAGTCTTATTTTATGTACTAATAAAATCTATAGGGGAGGAATTGATCCATTTTCAATTCCAGGGGGAAAAGTCTCAGGAAAAATTCATTCCATAAATTTATGTACTGATTCTTAAAAGATAAATCAGCTTCACACAAGGCAAAGGATCTAACAATCAGTTGGCTTTGAATCTCATCTCTCTCTATCCTTTACTCACTAGAGTCTTGGCATCACCCAAACACCAGGGCTGATCCTATTGTTCAGAGGTGAGGTACGGGTGAGGGAGACTAGAAGAGGCCATGGGAGTAGGGATCTCACTGGCTCAGCCCATCTTCTATCCTACTACTGTCCTAATCTGACCTTGGCATTCCAGTAGCCCAGCAAATGGTCCTTCACTATTTGACATTTCCCCTTTTACTACGAGCCCAGATCAGCTCATAGCTTGGTTTCATGCCTGGTCAAACCAGCAACCTGACTGACTATCCTTGAACCCCAGTATTTCCATTCTTAAAACCCTATTACCTACTGTGCAAGTATCTACTATAGCCTGCCCCCTCCTGCTGGGAAAGTCAACTGGGTTTTTTTTTAAAAATCTTTTTTTAAAATTGAAGTATAGTTACTTTACAATGTTGTGTTAGTTTCAGATGTACAGCAAAGTGATTCAGCTCTATATATCTATAACTATATCCATTCTTTTTCGGATTCTTTTCCATTATGGGTTATTATAAGATATTGAATATAGTTCCCCATGCTATACAGTAGGTCCTTATTGTTTATTTATTTTATTTATATTAGTGTGTATATGTTAATCCCAAATTCTGAATTTATCTCCCCTGCTTTGGTAACCATAAGTTTTTCGATGTCTGTGAGTCTATTTCTGTTTTGTAAATAAGTTCATTTGTATCATTTTTTTAAGATTCCACATGTAAGTGATACATGATATTTGTCTTTGTCTGACTTACTTCACTTAATATGAATCTCTAGGTACATCCAAGTTGCTGCAAATGGCATTATTTCATTCTTTTTTATGGCTGAGTATATTCCATTGTATACATATATACCACATCTTCTTTATCCATTCGTCTGTCAATGGGCATTTAGGTTGCTTCCATGTCTTGACTATTGTAAGCAGTGCTGCAATGAACATTGGGGTACGCGTGTCTTTCTGAATTAGAGTTTTCTCCAGATAAGCCCAGGAGCGGGATTGCAGGATCATATGGCAACTCTACTTTTAGTTTTTAAAGGAAACTCCATACTGTTCTCCATAGTGGCTGTACCAGTTTACATTCCCAGCAACAGTGTAGGAGGGTTCCCTTTTCTCCACACCCTCGCCAGCATTTATTATTTGTAGACTTTTTGATAATGGCCATTCTGACTGGTGTGAGGTGATATATACCTCATGGTAGTTTTGATTTGCATTTGTCTAAAAATTAGCAATATTGAGCATCTTTTCATGTGCCTATTGGCCATCTGTATGTCTTCTTTGAAGAAATGTCTCCTAGGTCTTCTGCCCATGTTTTGATTGGGTTGTTTGTTTTTTGGGGGGTTTTTGATATTAAGTTGAATGAGCTATTTGTATATTTTGGAAATTAATCCCTTGTCAGTCGCATCATTTGCAAATATTTTCTCCCATTCTGTAGGTTGTCTTCTTGCTCACTTGGATCTTACATGTAATATGGACACTTTCCAAATCAGCGTCTGCAACGTGCGTAAGTCCCTCTGGACACACAGAGGCCTTCCTTGACCCTCTATGTTCAAAATAGTCCCTCTGAAATGCAAACTTTTTGGATATTTGATTATATTAAGGAATTTTTATCAATATTTTTTAGGACTAATAAAGGTATTGTGGTTATGTTTTGAAAAAAAATTGAACAAAACCAAAAACAGTCCTTCTGTTCCCCAAGTCAACTACCTCTCCCCCAGGCACATTCTAGATAGTCACCCTGTTTCTGTCTACGTAGAACTTAACACTACCTGCAATTACTTTATTTATAAGTTTTCTATGCTCCTAATACACTTTAGATGAGTGAATTACTTGCCTTGTTAAGGATTTCACGCCAGCCTCCACATCCCCACATTCCTATCATAATCGACACCGAGGCTGTTGACACGTATAAAATGTGCGTTTTGATGTATGCTGTGTCTGGCTTCCAGCAGGTACCAGTCATCAACGTGTAAGTTATTTAAAGAATGTGACTTCACGGTGTCAAATAAAAAACACAAGAACCACATGTACACACACATGCCATTCCCTCCTGTGCACTAACACGCATTAGTGACTATTGCCTTGGATTTATGGTATGTGTGGTGTCCATATAAAAATAGGAAAACATATTCTTCTAAGTATTCTATTGACTTTGGAGATAGTAAATGGAGGCATGACAATAAACATTGTAAGCATAATCAGAAGAATAAACTTAAGAAATAGTTCATAGGAATTTCTTTTCTTTCATATCTTTGTCAAATGACTCACCTCTATACATTTTCCACAGTGGTTTCAAGAAAGAAATGTTACCAGATTGTAAGAAATGATCCCTCTTCTTAAATGCCAGCTTTGTTGAAATGAAAACAATTTTATTAGACTGTAAACAAAATCTGTGTTCTTTTGGGTTTTTAATTATTTTTCTCTTTGTGAAAATAAAAAGGGTATCAATGTACTCAAGTGAAACAATGAAAGACATGTGGAAGCAGAGATGTAGGTGTAAGAGTGAATTATATAATTTAAATGCAGTCAACCACTAGAAATACAGCTGACAATGGGCATGAGATACTCATTTTATCAGTACATGCTTCTCTTGTACTAATTTTAGCTGATTATTATATACTTTATTTATATACAGCTTGCTCAATTGACTAAGCATTTCCTAACTCGTATACTTAGATAAAGATGTAGCAGAGGAAATTCAGCAAGATATAATGATTTTACAGTGGCATATAGACAAGGCAGAGACAAATCCTTGATGGAATATAACTCATACAAAGCAATATGACACCTACAAAATTAGTGTGGCTGTTTTCCCAATTTAAAAAGCAAGGCCATTGAAACTCTCAATTTGTTTGAATACCTTGGTACAGAACTGATAATCAAATATAAAAAAAAAATTAGTTGGATGGAGAAACAAGGTCCTACTGTATAGCACAGAGAACTATATTCAATATCCTAAGATAAACCATAATGGAAAAGAATAAGAATATATAAAAAATGTATATACATGTATAACTGAATCACTTTGCCGTACAGCAGAAATTAACAACATTGTAAATCAACTATACTTCAATTAAAAAAATTCCCCCCCTGAAAAGAATTCAGTTGGAAAATAAGGCGGAAAAAAGTCTCTTACCTTGTTTGTGCCATTTTTTCCTAGATTTTTTTTTTTTTTTGTATTAAGATGCTTTGCTTTCTTTCTGATTAAAGAAACATGCACATTCTTAAACGATGACAAAAATATTTAAGAAACTATTATTCTCTCATTTTTAATCATGAAGTGAAGTCAGCTATATAATAGGTGAAATCTTGAATAATTTGTGAGAGTAAAAAAACTCAAAAGAAAAAAGAGACAAAAATATACTGTAAAACCTACACGGGTTTAGCTGTAATCTCCTTGAAAGAGTAGTTTTTTCAAAAATTCTTCAAGAGGTGGTACAGTTAAGGATCTTAAAGTGCTAAGAAACATAACAAACAGTTTGGAAACTACATCTTCCAGGATCAACAACACAGTTCCCTGAAGATTCTAAATAACTTTCTTTTGTTTACTCGTCAGGCATTTCCTGCCATATGATAAAATAAAATTACCTGTTGTTAAGGATTCTACTGGGGCTTCCCTGGTGGCGCAGTGGTTGAGAGTCCGCCTGCTGTTGCAGGGGACGCGGGTTCGTGCCCCGGTCCGGGAGGATCCCACGTGCCGCGGAGCGGCTGGGCCCGATGAGCCACGGCCGCTGAGCCTGCACGTCCGGAGCCTGTGCTCCGCAATGGGAGAGGCCACAAAAGTGAGAAGCCCGCGTACCGCAAAAAAAAAAAAAAAAAAAAAAAAGAATTCTACTGTATTTTTTGAATAGATATGAAAAAAGAAAATTAAGGTTTGTTTTTTTAAATGGGAGGAATATTATGAATAAATTCTCAGAGCTGCTCATCTCTGAGATTATGATTCAAAGCCGGGAATGTAAGTGACGACAGCATTGTTCCCAGATTTGACTGTGCTTTCAAAAGAGTTAGTATAGTTAGGTCTTTGAACAAGATAAATAACTTTAATTGAAATAAAAGACAGGGGGAGGGGGAAGGGTAAACTGGGACGAAGTGAGAGAGTGGCATGGACATATATACACTACCCAATGTAAAATAGATAGCTAGTGGGAAGCAGCTGCATAGCACAGGGAGATCAGCTTGGTGCTTTGTGACCACCAAGAGGGGTGGGATAGGGAGGGTGGGAGGGAGACGCAAGAGGGAGGGGATATGGGGATATATGTATACATACGGCTGATTCACTTTGTTATAAAGCAGAAACTAACACACCATTGTAAAGCAATTATACTCCAATAAAGATGTTAAAAAAAAGAAAAAATATACATAAGTATTTAAAAAAAAAAGAAAAAGTATATATTAATTGTTTGGTGAGAGTTATGGGGTCTTCAAGGGTCCCCAAAGGGCAATTTAACTGGGGAAAAAAAAAAAGAAAGAAACAGAAGACAGGTATTTGGCCCAGGCATTCTGTCTCCATGTTTGACTAACAGCCTCCACTCCAATTGCTTCTGCCTAGCTCAGATTTCCCCTGTTCTCAGGATGCAAGTAAGAAAGCTTTCTCTGTGTTTTGAAATACACCAAATTAGTCTAACAAATCTTCATTTTTCAGAAGTCCTGCTAAAAAGGTAAAAAATGAGTTTCTTCTCTTAAAAATAAAAGATGAGTAAATAAAGCCTCAAGTAGCAAGAGTCAAGTTGTCAGTGAGTCAAGAGGTGCCTAGGTCTTCTTTGCTACTTGGCTCCCTTTCTGAAAAATGAATTCTTTCTATATCTGACAACATCTGAGAACTCTCTAGAAAAATAAATAAATAAAGTATAGCTTTATCAGTGGTTGTCAGGGATTACAGGAGAGAGGGGGATGAATAGTTAGAAGTCAGTGAACTTTTAGGACAGTGAAGATAATAAGTGTGATACTATAATGATGAATACATGTCTATACATTGTCCAAATCCATAGAATGTAGCACACCAAGAATGAATCCTAATGTAAACTATAGACTTTGGGTAATAATAATCTGTCACTGTAAGTTCATCAACTGTACCACTCTGGCAGGGGATGTACTTTCTGTTCACATTTGATGTGAGCTTAAAACTGCTCTAAAAATAAAATCTATTAGAAAGAGAAAGAAAACAAAACCAAAAAATCATGATTATTTCTTTTCAATAAGTTATGGTTGAAAATGTAATATTCTGAGCAAAGGGTGTAAACTTGAAAGCTATTTCACTATATAATGAAAAAGTATATTCCTAAAATAATTGGGACTTCAAACAACTAAAAACTACTGCAGGTAGTGGATGTAGATATTTCAATTTTCCCATAACTTTATAAAATATGTATATCAATATTTGAAGATTTGGATACTAAAATGTATCTGTATATGGAATTGAATACATGCATTTACAATTCTATAAAACTTCATACAAATAAAATGTAAAGATATTGGGGACCTTTCAAAATATTTCAGAACAGTGAGAGAGAGGGAAAAAAAACCCTCTCTGAATAGTTCATAGGAACCATATTTTTACCCCCTTTAAATACCATTTTGCAGCTAATTCCCTAATAGCACTTTGTAGTCATACCTGATTCAAACACAAAGCAGCTCCCACTCACTAGCTAAGTAGTGGACCAGCCTCAGGGTACACATTTTTTTTAAAACCAGTGATGTTTAAGAAAAAAAAAATTGTATTGAAGTATAGTTGGTGTACAATATTGTAGGGGTGCACATATTTAATAATTCACCCTTGACAAAGTTACAAATTTCTACATGTGCCAGATCTTTAGAGTTGCTTAAGCAAGTTAAAGCTTTGAATTAAAATTAAACTCTCAAAGTCAAGGATCTGTCCACAACATCAAGATGGAAGAGTAAGGGGACTGGGACTTCCCTGGTGGCACAGTGGTTAAGAATCCGCCTGCCAGTGCAGGGAACACAGGCTCGAACCCTGGTCCAGGAAGATCCCACACACTGCAGAGCAATTAAGCCCGTGTGCCACAACTACTGAGCCTGCGTTCTACAGCCCACGAGCCACAACTACTGAAGCCCACACACCGCAACTACTGAAGCCCGTATGCCTAGATCCCGCGCTCTGCAACAAGAGAAGCCACTGCAATGAGAAGCCCACACACTGCAACGAAGAGTAGCCCCCACTTGCTGCAACTAGAGAAAGCCCGGGCCCAGCAACAAAGACCCAACGCAGCCAAAAATTAATTAATTAATTGATTGATTTTTAAAAAGAGTAAGGGGATATTTTTGAGTGAGTGAGACCAAAAGGGGGCATGAATCTTGTAAATGGTATAAAGGAGGATAAAGGAAAACTCTACATGAGCCCAGTCTCCAGTCCAAGGAGTAGATAATTAGACACATGGATTTTGAGAAATGTTGATTAGCAACAAAATCGGGTCACTGTATTAGAATGAGTGCTGGGCACCAGATTTGCAGAGAGCAGACCTGATTGAGAGGCACAAACCCATCACCACTGAGCCCTCAATCCTTGGGTCATGAGCTGACCTGCTCCACAGCTCGGATTCTTTACTAATAAACTGGGGAAAATAACACTTACCTTATAGAATGAAATTTTTTCATAGAATAATATTCATTAAAGTTTATAAAATATATAATGATATAAGTAACATATCTAAAGTTGTAAATTATATGTACAAATGGCTTATTACACTTATAGCTATAAATAAATAAGATGGAATTTCTTACCAAGGATGAATTCCAGCTGAGGTTCATTTGGAGTCTTCTGAATACCTATGAATAATAGGAACAAATTCAGATTGAAGATATTTAACTCATTATGAAAATTATGTCAACATATATTACTTTCAGCCTGCCCAGTATGTATAAATGCATTACTTGGCAGAACAAATAAACTCAGTTAATCGTCCAGACATATATATAAGGAGTTGGTTCTCAGGGCAGGACATAATATTTGTAGCAGAACTAGATATGACTACAGATTTGATTGACCTATTTAGCACCATGGCCATAAAAAACTCAAAAACATTGCTTTTGTAAGCCGCATGACAAATATAAAACATATTTTCAACTGTTTCTGTTTCTTTTGGATACATGTAGACAGAGACGGGACCTTCACAAAGGATGACCTCACCAAAGTCCTCTCTAACATAGATTTCTCTTTCACACCACTCCAACCTGGTGTTAATAGTAAATTATTAATTAAAGAGCTACCTCTGGTTAGGTTACTCAGGACTTGATGATGGTGGTTATTCAGCCAACTTACTGTTAGCTAAAATCAGCATTCTGTTAATGTTTCTATTCCTTTTTTTTGGCAATTAAAAAAAATCTATTAACATGGCTAAATGATTGAAGGTGAAGTGGGAGGGAAAGTGAGTCTGAGAAAAAGGTAAGGAAATGGGAATGTCTAATGGTTAGAAGGTAGAAAGGTAAGGCTGGGGCAAGTGATAATGTCATAGGTGGACTCTCTAAGACCACACATGGTACGGGGCTTCCTAAACAAGAGGGGCTGAGGACAGGGATGTCATTTGTAACCACTCATGGTGACCGAGAAATGTAAGAATATTGTAAAGATCTTTTCCTCATTTATTTTTACTGGTGCACCCATCAGATACAATTTAAATTTATTAGCATTCGGTCATGAATATACTGTGTTAACTACAGATTGGCACTTGCCATCTGCCTCCACAAGGATGAAATCATGTGCTGCAGCTGCTGACCTTCAAAGGAGCTCAGGGTGGAGAGCAGAAAGGAGGCACGCTGCGCTCTGGGAAAAGCTGGCAGAACCGTCTTCAGATGGTTAGATATTTTCAGATGACGATTTTATGAGCCCGATTCTTGCATCTCCTCATATCTAGAAAACCACTAAAACCCTTCACGGTGACGTCTGCTCCTGGTGACTAGCAGAAACCTTCTGCAAAAAATATGTGCTTGATTGCACGTACTCCATCTTCACCAAAATCACATATATATTGACCTTCCCTCCTGCCTCTTTGGAGCTGTTTCTCAGAGCTGTCTGAAATGCTGTCTCCCAGGCTGTAGTTCTCATTTTGCCCCAAATAAAACTTAACTCACAACTCTCAAATTGTGCAATTTGGTTTTTAGTCGACAACTGTTAGAACCACCTCTTTGTATAAAAATCATCCATTTTTTATTTACAGAGTTCACATTTTTTTTGCAGAGTAACCATTTATTTTTATTTCCTGCTGACATTTAACATTGCTATGGTTAACAATTTTAGACTTTCCAAGAGAGGTTAAAGTGACAATCATTAGGTAGGTCTTTGTTAATTTCAAACACTGTGGGTTTTTTTAAAGGTTATTAACAATCTGCTGTAAGCTCTGACAATCAAATTTCTCAGAAAAACTTGTCCAACCAATACCATTTTCTAAAGATTATTTTTATAATATAAATAAAATGAGAAGCTAGGCATATGTTTGCCAGGGTTAAATAACTGGGCAACAAGAGTCTTCTGAAAAGAAAAAGACACAATTTATGCTAAACAATAAAACCCAAACTCTAAGATGTTAAGCATGAGAGAAAACGTACAATTCTTCCAATGACTTTAATTACTCGAGTAGCACAAAGACCAGTGTTAATGTTCAACTGCAAATCTTGGCCAAAGAGCCAAGCTTGCCCTATTTATGTGACTTAGTGTTCTCAGTTATGGCGGTGACAGGCTAAGCATCTAGTGTAACTATTGTGCCCTAATGCTTTCAACTGAAATGTCTTTGGTTTTAAAGAGAAAATTTCCATGTTCCAAAAAATAATTCCACATGAGATTATAAAAATGTTCAACAGAATGTGTACTTAAAAAGTATTTATTAATGTCTTAATACACATTCAAGAATGATGATTCTATTTGCTATTGAACCATTTCATAGATGATCATCTACCTCACCCAAGATAGAAGATGAGAGGCATATCATAGATTCAGAACACTGAAACAAACAGCGCAAAGGAACAAAGTTAGTTAATTTGGGGGGTGCATGCATACTCACTTGTGAACTGAAATTCCCCAGTATCATTTGCCTGGGGTGTGGGCAGAAAGTTCTGGCCTTCTTCTGATGCTCCTTCCTCTTTGATTTCCATGATCAACCTTCACAGTTCTTTAAATCTTCCAAATATTTGTGCCCAAATGTCACTGCCAATGATACCTGGTTTAATACAGATGTATCTTCACACTAAAGTCCTGATATCCCACTCTGAAATTCTGCATTTAGGAAACAGCAACAGAAAAAATCTCAGTTACTTCAGAGTTCAGGATAAAGTTAAGAATTAAAGGTAGGTACAGCCTACAGCTACCTTCATATGAACTTCTTTCCTGCCTATCCCACTTTTACTTTCAGAAACAATCCACCCAGTTAATGTACCATAAACTCTGGGTTAAATGGGTAATCTCTATGCAATCACTTTATAGTCATATGAGGGACTTCTAAATTCTGAAAGGTATATTATTTCTCTTCTAGTTCATTTTGTAAAATAGCAGATAGCTATATGTACCTAATTTAGCAGCAAGAGCAGACAGCATCTTGTCCAGGCATTAGCATGTTTTGCTAAGGCGGATCTTGCTATCATTCCTTCCATTAGAACTGCCCTCTACGCTCATCTCTCCATCCACCCGTGTTAGAACATTGTTCATGAGCACATAAAGATAATTTGGCAGGACGCTCTTCTTCCAAGGTGAGCCAGCACGTTGTTCAGGGGAGCTTCCAACCTCATCATTATCCATAAAGTCTCTTGCTGCTCTGTCTGACAAAGGTTTAATTGTTTAATGATTGGGGTATATGGGGAAAAGAATGAATAATAATTCTAAAAAGCTAAAGCTCCAAGGGAAATGAAAATAATGGCAAAATGATGAAAATTAGCATGGGGAAAGAAGCCTCCAAGAATTTAATACCTATGTTGCACAGACAGCCTCAAACAGTATCAGATTCATTTTGATATTTAGCATGTTATACATGACCAAGAACGATTAGGAAAAAAATCAATGTTACCAGCTGAATTAAAATGTATAAAAATCTTTAAACGTCTGCCCAATGCTGTTTAATGAGATAGCAGCAGTAGAGTTTGGTTTGGAATACTGATTTGGTTTCCAGCTCCACAAGTCCACAAACTCACTCTTTGTTGTTCTTAACAAAAGCAGCTTCATTTATAATTCAGCTCTACTTTTTAAATATCATCTGGCAAAAAATTAAATCCACAAAGCATCTTGAATCTTTAGAAACGATTACAATAAGGTTGCAGATAAATACACATTGGCTTCTAAGGATACAACTAGGAATACTTGCTGGGGTAAAGGGCCATAGCACTATCAATAAGACCAAAACCATCAATTTGATAATTATATATTAATTATCGTTTTATTGAGTTATAGTTCATGTACCTTATTATATAAGTTACAGGTGTACAATATTGTGATTCACAATTTTTAAAGTTATAGCGCATTTATAGTTACTATAAAATATTGGCTATGTTTCCTATGAGGTACAATATATCCTTGTAGCTTATTTTATACATAATAATTTGTATCTCTTAATCCTCTACCACTATATTGGAAATAAAAGCAAAAATAAACAAATGGGACCTAATTAAACGTAAAAGCTTTTCCACAGCAAAGGAAACCATTGACAAAATGAAAAGACAACATACTGAGTGGGAGAAAAATATTTGCAAATGATATGACCGATAAGGGGTTAATATCCAAAATATATAAACAGCTCTAAGAATTCAACATCAAAAAACAAACAACCCAGACACAGACTGGCTGAATGGATACAAAAACAAGACCCAAATATATGCTGTCTACAAGAGACCCACTTCAGACCTAGGGACACATACAGACTGAAAGTTGAGGGGATGGAAAAAGATATTCCATGCAAATGGAAAACAAAACAAAGCTGGAGTAGCAATTCTCATATCAGACAAAATAGTCTTTAAAGTAAAGACTATTACAAGAGACAAAAAGGACACTACATAATGATCAAGGGATCGATCCAAGAAGAAGATATAACAATTGTAAATATTTATGCATCCAACACAGGAGCACCTCAATACATAAGGCAAATGCTAACAGCCATAAAAGGGGAAATTGACAGTAACAAAATCATAATACGGGACTTTAACACCACACTTTCACTTTCACCAATGGACAGATCATCCAAAATGAAAATAAATAAGGAAACACAAGCCTTAAATGATACATTAAAAAAGAAGGACTTAATTGATATTTACAGGACATTCCACCCAAAAACAACAGAATACACATTCTTCTCAAGTGCCCATGGAACATTCTCCAGGATAGATCATATCTCGGGACACAAATCAAGCCTTGGTAAATTTAAGAAAATTGAAAACGTATCAAGTACCTTTTCTGACCACAACGCTATGAGACTAGATATCAATTACAGGAAAAACTCTCTAAGAAATACAAACACATGAAGGCTAAACAACACACTACTTAATAACCAAGAGATGACTGAAGAAATCAAAGAGGAAATCACAAAACACCTAGAAACAAATGACAATGAAAACACAATGGCCCAAAACCTATGGCATGCAGCAAAAGCAGTTCTAAGAGGGAAGTTAATAGCAATACAATCCTACCTTAAGAAACAAGAAACATCTCAAATAAACAACCTAAACTTACACCTAAAGCAATTAGAGAAAGAAGAACAAAAAAAGCCCAAAGTTAGCAGAAGAAAGAAATCATAAAGATCAGATCAGAAATAAATGAGAAAGAAATGAAGGAAACAATAGCAAAGATCAATAAAACTAAAAGCTGGTTCTTTGAGAAGATAAATAAAATTGATAAACCACTGCCAGACTCATCAAGAAAAAAAGAGAGAAGACTCAAATCAACAGAATTAGAAATCAAAAAGGAGAAGTAACAACTGACACTGCAGAAATACAAAGGATCATGAGAGACTACTACAAGCAGCTATATGCCAATGAAATGGACAATCTGGAAGAAATGGACACATTCTTAGAAAAACACAACCTTCTGGGACTGAAACAGGAAGAAGTAGAAAATATAAACAGACAAATCACAAGCACTGAAATTGAGACTATGATTAAAAATCTTCCAACAAGCAAAAGCCCAGGACCAGATGGCTTCACAGGTGAATTCTATCAAACATTTAGAGAAGAGATAATACCTATGCTTCTCAAACTCTTCCAAAATATAGCAGAGGGAGGAACACTCCCAAATTCATTCTATAAGGCCAACATCACCCCGAAACCAAAGCGAGACAAAGATGTCACAAGGAAATGAACATACAGGTCAATGTCCCTGATAAACATAGATGCAAAAATCCTCAACAAAATACTAGCAAACAGAATCCAACAGCGAATTAGAAGGATCATACACCATGATCAAGTGGGGTTTATCCCAGTAATGCAATATACGCAAATCAATCAATGTGATACACCATATAAAAAATTGAAGAATAAAAACCATATGATCATCTCATAGATTTAGAAAAAGCTTTTGACAAAATTCAACAACAATATATGATAAAAAGCATCCAGAAAGTAGGCATAGAGGGAACTTATCTCAACATAATAAAGGCCAAATATAACAAACCCACAGTCAACAACATTCTCAGTGGTGAAAAACTGAAACCATTTCCACTAAGATCAGGAAAAAGACAAGGTTGTCCCCTCTCACCACTATTATTCAACATAGTTTTGGAAGTTTTAGCCACAGCAATCAGAGAAGAAAAAGAAATAAAAAGAATCGAAATCGGAAAAGAGGAAGTAAAGCTGTCACTGTTTGTAGATGACATGATACTATATATAGAGAACCCTAAATATGCTACCAGAAAACAACTAGAGCTAATCAATGAATTTGGTAAAGTAGCAGGATACAAAATTAATGCCCAGAAATCTCTTGCATTCCTATACACTAACGATGAAAAATCTGAAAGAGAAATTAAGGAAACACTCCCATTTACCACTGCAACAAAAAGAATAAAATATCTAGGAATAAAACTACCTAAGGAGACAAAAAACCTGTATGCAGGAAACTATAAGACACTGATGAAAGAAATTAAAGATGATACAAACAAATGGAGAGATATATCAGGTTCTTGGATCAGAAGAATCAACATTGTGAAAATGACTCTACTACCCAAAGCAATCTACAGATTCAATGCAATCCCTATCAAACTACCAATGGCATTTTTCACAGAACTAGAACAAAAAATTTCACAATTTGTATGGAAATACAAAAGAACTTGAATAGCCAAAGCAATCTTGAGAAAGAAAAACAGCTGGAGGAATCAGGCTCCCGAACTTCAGACTATACTAAAAAGCTACAGTAATCAAGACAATATGGTACTGGCACAAAAACAGAAATATAGATCAATGGAACAGGATAGGAAGCCCAAAGATAAAACCACGCACATATGGTCTCCTTATCTTTGATAAAGGAGGCAGGAACATACAATGGAGAAAAGACAGCCTCTTCAATAAGTGGTGCTGGGAAAACTGGACAGCTACATGTAAAAGAAAGAAATTAGAACACTCCCTAACACCATACACAAAAATAAACTCAAAATTGATTAAAGACCTGAATGTAAGGGCAGACACTGTAAAACTCTTAGAGGAAAACACAGGCAGAACACTCTATGACATAAATCACAGCAAGATCCTTTTTCACCCACCTCCTAGAAAAATGGATATAAAAACAAAAATAAACAAATGGGACCTAAGGAAACTTAAAAGCTTTTGCACAGCAAAGGAAACCATAAACAAGATGAAAAGACAACCCTCAGAATGTGAGAAAATATTTGCAAATAAAGCAACTGACAAAGGATTGATCTCCAAAATTTACAAGCAGCTCATGCAGCTCAATATCAAAAAAACAAAAAACCCAATCCAAAAATGGGCAGAAGGCTTAAATAGACATTTCTCGAATGAAGATATACAGATTGCCAACAAACACATGAAAGAATGCTCAACATCATTAGAGAACTGCAAATCAAAACTACAATGAGGTATCACCTCACACTGGTCAGAATGGCCATCATCAAAAAATCTACAAACAATTAATGCTGGAGAGGGTGTGGAGAAAAGGGAACCCTCTTGCACTGTTGGTGGGAATGTAAATTGATACAACCACTATGGAGTACAGTATGGAGGTTCCTTAAAAAACTAAAAATAGACTTACCATACGACCCAGCAATCCCACTACTGGGCATATAACCTGAGAAAACCATAATTCAAAAAGAGTCATGTACCACAATGTTCATTGCAGCTCTATTTACAATACCCAAGACATGGAAGCAACCTAAATGTTCATCAGCAGATGAGTGGATAAAGAAGATGTGGCACATATATACGATGGAATATTACGCAGCCATAAAAAGAAACGAAATTGAGTTATTTGTAGTGAGGTGGATGGACCTAGAGTCTGTCATACAGAGTGAAGTAAGTCAGAAACAGAAAAACAAATAACGTATGCTAAAACATATATATGGAATCAAAAAAAAAAGTTCTGAAGAAACTAGGGGCAGGACAGGAATAAAGACGCAGACGTAGAGAATGGACTTGAGGACACTGGGAGGGGGAAGGGTAAGCTGGGACGAAGTGAGAGAGTGGCATGGACTTATATATACTACCAAATGTAAAATAGCTAGTGGAGATGATTGACGGAACAAGGAAAAATCCAAATGCTTCTATCTGCTGTAATGAAAGGAAGGGGGTAAGCAGAAAATGAGGTATGATCTGAAAAGTAAGTGACAGAAACTTGACGATAGTCTCCCTAAGAATCTCAGTTGTTTTTTTCTTTTTTCTTTCAAGGGCATATTTGGGAACTATGAATAAGAAAATATTTCTTGACTTCAAAAGCATAGTTCAGACTGTCATACTGACTGAAGTAAGTCAGACAGAGAAAGACCAATATCATATGATATTGCTTATATGTAGAATCTAAGAAAAAAAGATACCAATGAACTTATATACAAAACAGCAGTAGAGTCACAGACATAGAAAACAAACTTATAATTACCAGGGTGGGAGGGGGGAGGGATAAATTGGGAGATTGGAATTGACATATACACACTACTGTATATAAAATGTATAATTAATAAGGATCTACTGTATAGCACAGGGAACTCATCTCAGTACTCTGTAATGGCCTACATGGAAAAAAAATCTAAAAAAGAGTAGCTATATGTAAAACTTATTCACTTTGCTGTATAGCAGAAACTAACACAACAATGTAAATCAACTATACTCCAATAGAAAATTTAAAAAATAATAATAAAAAAAACCCAAAAGCCTAGTTCATAAAGGGCAATATTAATAAATTTGATTACATTAAAATAAAATATTCTGTAAGCAAAAGATACAATAAAGCATGCGATAACAAATTACATACTGGGAAAATATGTTTGTAACACAGTAGTTTTCAGCTTCTGTTTAGACAAAGATGTAAAGAATATTACTCCTACCGTAAACTCAAGAAAAAGCTGAATAATATATAAAATCGTAACTTTTCCTTAACTAATCAGAGAGCTTAGGTCTCAGAGCAACCAACCAGGCTGAAATCTAAGGAAAGACAAAGGCCTCCACAGAGCAGAGCTTTCAGGCACAGGAGGAAGGGGTGTCAGTCTCCAAAGAAGCTGGTAATAAGAATTCAATTGAAATATTTAATGACTTACTCAAGGTCAGGAGTAGGCCAGCATGAGTGTATAGAGCTTCTGATAGCCACAAATTCAAAGGTAGTTTGTCCCCACTAACAGACTTTCATGGACCTCATCACATACTCATAAGAAAGACTGGGAGCACAGTAGGATCTGAAGAAGGCAATCCTTGGTGATACAGGCCTGTGAGAGCAGAGCAGCAGTCACTGCAGAGAAAACATAGCACAACACTTGCATCCTTATCCCTATAGAACAAAAATGGCAGACCCTGTTGCCATCAGCACACAGGTGAAAACTCATTGCAGTTAGGGGATGGAACAAGAGAAGGGAAGGAAAGTTTCCTGGGATCAGATCATTAGAGATCTTCTGATCCTCTATTTCTAAGACAGGGACAGGGTCATTGAGAAAGGCCCATCCCTAAGACCCAAGAACACAGATTTTGCCTAAGATCAACGTTGAAATAGAACAACAGAGAATGTTTCTGCTCCCAAACACCAGGCCAGCAAACACTAAGAAATAAGTTAACAGTAGGTTACCACTGGGGGAGACACAGAAGCATGAATAGTGGACCTCTCTGATGTAGAAGTTCCCAGGAAAAGTCTAAACTGGAGGGTGGAGAACAAATTCTCCAGCCACCCAAATCCCACCCTAAACACCAGTGAACACAGGAGTAAATCTGAAGCTACAGGTGCATTGAGGGTGGGCATAGCAACAACAAAACCCTAACCCAGCTCAGTTACTGACTAGATTGATTCAACTCCCCCAACACACAAAGGCTTAACAGAAAAAGAGAAAAGCTCACTTCCAGGCCTAAGTACTAATTCTTTCATACCCTACTATCCTACACACAACACAAAATAGACGAAGATGAATAAGAACAAAAACACACTCAAGGGAAAAAGCAAATACACAATCAAGAGATCCAGACTCAGAAAATACCCAAATTTGGAACTATCAGAGAGAGAATATATTAAAGACTGTAATGGGAAAGGTAGACAACCTGCATGACCACATGGAGATTTTTAGCAAAGACAGAAACTAGTGGAAAAAGTCGAATGGATATGCTAGGAATGTAAAACACCAGCATCAAAGATGAAGAATGCCTTTGATGGGCTCATCAGTAGATGTGACACCATCACGGAAATAATCTGTGAACTTGAAGACAGGCCAATAGAAATAACCCAAACAGAAATACAGAGAAAAAAAGTGAAAATGCATGAGAGCATTCAAAAACTGTGAGACAGTACCAACCAAAATGCATTATCCAAATCTCAGAAAAAAGAAAAAGACAGAATAGATATTTGAAAAGACAATGGCCTAGGATTTTCCAAAAATATTTAAAAACATCAAAACACCAATTTAAGAAGCTCAGAAAACGCCAAGCAGAGTAGTGCGCGCGCACGCGCGCACGCACGCACGCACACACACACACACACCCCAATAATCAAATAAGCAAATCAAACAAAAATTAAAAAAAAAAGAAACTTCTACATATATTCAACCTACTGAAAACCAAAGATAAGAGAAAATTTTTGAGGTAAAAAAATTTTGACCGCAAAAAAGGCAAAGTACACGTAGAGTAACAAAAGAAGAAAATATCTTGGACTTCTTGTTAGAAACTATGTAAGTGACATCTTTAAAAATCTGAAAGAATAAAAACTGTCAGCCCAAAATTCTACACAAAGTAAAAATAACTTGTAAAAAATTAGGAGAGATAAAGACTTTTAGCCAGACAAATAATTGACAAATTCATTATAAGCAGACCTGCACAGCAAGCAATATTAAAGGAAGTTCTTCAAGCATGACATTACAGAAAGATACTTGGATCTACAAAAGAAATGAAGAGCACTATAAATGGTATGAAGAAAAATATATGTTAATTTCATCTTTTCTTACTTTGAGTGACTATAACAGATAATTGCCCAAAGCAGGGCTTGGCATAATTTTCCTGTTAAGGAAAGATAGTAAATATCTTAGGCCTTTCGGGCCATACAGTCTCTGTTACAACCACTCAGTGCTGCTGCCACAAGGTGAGAGAAACCATTGACAATACATAAACGAATAGGCATGCCCATGTTACGATAACATTTTATGCAAAACTAATCGTTATTTAGGATTTGGCCTGCAGGCTAGTATCTGCCAAGCACTGGTCTAGAGCACGATTAGTAGCAATGTATTGTATGCTTATAGCATGTGTAAAAACACAACATATAACATCAATAGCAAAAATGATGGGAGGAAAGAATAGGGAGTTATTGTTTTTACACTAAAATTATAGTATACAATTATATCACTAAAATATATGAAAGTAGACTGTGATTAATTAAAATGTATATGGTACTTCCTAGGGTGACCATTCATATTTTTTAAAAAATAAGTATAAATAATAAGCCAATAGTGGAGGTAAAATGGAATAACAAAAAATACATAATAATCCAAAGGCGGGAGGGAAAGAACAAAAAAAGATGGAATAAATAGACAAAAACTAGCCAAATATTTGTTTTTAATCCAACCACATCAATAATTACATTAAATGTAAACAATCTACATACACAGACACACACACACGCACAGCAATTAAAAAGAGAGATTATCAGCTTGGACAAAAAAGCAAGGACTAACTCTATGTTTCATAGTTATATTTAAATATAATGACATATATAGGTTAAAGTAAAAGGATCAAAAAATTTAAACCATGCAGACACTAATCAAAAGAAAATTGAAGTGGCTATATTAATATCAAGTAAAATAGATTTCACATCAAGGAATAATATAATGACAAATGGTTAATTCATCAAAAAGACATAACAATCCTAAAGGTACATGCACCTAACAGCAGAGCTTCATAATACGTGAAGCAAAAACTTAAAAAACTAAAAGGAGAAATAGACAAATCCACAATGATATGCTTGGAGACATCAACATCCCTCTCTCAGTAATGGCTCGAACAAGTAAACAGAAATCAGTGAGGATACAGAAGACAACGACAGTACCAACAACTTGACCTAACTGACATTTATAACACAACGAATTCAACAACAACAGAATACACATATTTTTTTCAAAGTATACATGGAATATTCACTAAGATCATATCCTAGGTCCTAAAACAAACCTTAACAAATTTAAGAGAATTGCAATAAAAACAAGTGTGTGCATATATAAAACACACTAATACTTAGAATCAGAATGAAATCACTACACTACATATCAAACTATGCTTTCAGGGAAATTTATAGTATTAAGTGCTTATAATAGAAAAATAAAGGTCTCAAATCAATGATCTAAGCTGTCACCTTATAACTAGAAAAGGAGCAAATTAAACCTAAAACAAGCAGAAATACTGTGTGTAATAAAGATAACTGATAAAGATTTACTTTCCAGAATATCTTAAGAATGGTAGCAAAACAACCCAACAGAAAAAACTAGCAAAATATGTAGACAGGTAATTCAAAATTATTAAACACAAATTGTCAAGAAACTTATTAAGAGATTCTGAACTCCACTAGTTATCATGGAAATGCAAATTAAAGCCAAATGAGATATCATTATACGACCATCAATAAGTAAAAATTTTAAAGTCTCAAAACCTCAAATATTGATGAGGATTTCGAGCAATATAAACTTTTATGTACTGCTGGTGTTCCAGTCACAATGGAAAATAATTTGGTAATATCTAGTAAAGTTGAAAAGCAATTCTACTTCCAACCATACATTCTAGAAAAATTCTTGCAAATGCATACCAGAGACAGTTAAAAGAATGTTTATAATGAATCAACTTCTAATAATAAAATACTGAAACAGGCTAAATGTCCATCAATAAGAAAGTAGATAAATATAATGTGATCTATTCATTCTGCATAGACTGGATTTTCATTTCACATAAAAACATTGATTAACTTCACAAAGTATAGAGAAAAAGGGGAGAAAGTGAAGAGGAGACTAAGACGGGGACTGGTGGGGGAAGAAAGAGGATGGCACTTATAGAAAACTTTAAAACATGTAAAATAATATTCCAGTTCTGTATTGCATAGGTGTACACACACATGAGGTACAATCACAGAGAAATGCATGATAAACACTAAAATCAGAATAGTTATGATATTTGGGAGGAAGGGTGTAGGAGATGTGATCAGGAAGGGGAACACAGGGGTTTTCAACTGTATTGGGAAAGTTTGATTTATTAAACTGGGTAACAGGTACAAAACATCTACTATATTTTTCTTTATGACTTTGGTAGGAATGAATTTCACAAACTAAATTATGTTAACGTGTTGAGAGGAAATGGGAGGAACTGAGAAGCTTTGAGAAGACAGGTGGAGTTTTGTGCTGGCCTGTATGAGCACTGGATGAGGAACAAGTGGGGCAGTTGTATGGGTCCATCTGGGCCTGGAGACACAGGTTTGTGGAGGCCTCAGTCTGACTAGCTGTGTGGCTTTCTTCAGCGGGGCTCAGCAGCCTGGTGGAGAAGGACAGCTTGGTTGACATAGCGTTGGGGTTTTGTCTGTGGACGCAGTGAGAGAAGGGTGAAGCTGAGAATGTATTACTACTAATGCGACTGAAAAGTTTCTAGGCTAGATTGGGAAGTCATTAATGGGGAAAGATGTGACAGATTGGGGGCTGAGAGAAGAATTCAGTCCTAAGTGATAACTTAGGGTATTGTCATGGGATAAATGACACGCCAAATCCTAAATAACAATTAGTTTTGCATAAAATGTTATCGTAACATGGGCATGCCTATTCGTTTATGTATTGTCAATGGTTGCTTTCACATTGTAGCAGCAGCACTGAATGGTTGTTACTTAGGGTATTGTCATGGGATAAATGAGTGGATGAAATAGAGTGGTGTTGATGGTCACTAGAGCATAAAAAGACAAAGAAACTGTACCAGCAAGGATGCTAGATGGGTTATTCCCATGGGAATTGCAATTGCCCAGAGGGATAGCAGGCGGAACCTGGGGACCAAGGGAAGACTATGTGTCTGGTAGAAAAGTCTAAAGAGAACAGGAGTTTGGTCAATGAGCATGATAAATAGGGACAGAGGTGTGGCATAGCCAGACATAACAGCTTAGGAGGCCTCTTGTGGCACCAGGAAAACAGTAACCCTGCCTCCAGGCTCTGTATATGTGGCCGATCTACATTACAGTAGGCAGCAGGGTAGCAGAAAACTCCAGCAAAGCAGGTTTCCATTAAGACAAACAGACAAAGAAAACATTTTCTCAGGAGGTAGAAGGCAGATGAGACTATTTTTCATAGAAACAGAAGACCCCAAGGACCTTATGTAATTATTTCCGAAGTGAGAGGATCAGAGGAAGATTGAGTCATAGCCAACTAAGCCCACGGCAAAATGGGGACGAAATAATGGGCCAGGATACATGACAGGAGGCACTTGTGGCTGACGTATCCCAGGATGACACGGGTGTGAGGCATCATACAATGGGCCATTCTTGGGTTCTGAGTGGACCTCTGGTTAAAGATGCTTCCTGGCCGGTTCCAGCTGATGTCCAGGCAGGGAGTACTAGAGGCTTGATGACACTGTATACCTATGACTTTCACTTAAGTTTCCAAACATTGCTCTGATATGAAGTGTTGAATGAATTATTATTTCCTAGCCATTTCAAGAAGAAACATAAAGTCTCCATTATGTTGATGGTATAGCCTTTCAGTAGCTAAGCTACTAAACTGCTCACTTCATATCAGTGTTTCAAAACTTCTGGAGCCAGGACTTCATTCTGATAAACCAGATATAATTCACAATGCCAAATCACTTTAAAACCTTCTAAACATCTGGAATTTGCAATATGGCGTGTGGATGGGCTGATCTTCTAAGGATCAGCCGCATGCTATATGATGCTAAGAAGAGGTAAAATCAGGAATGTGATCCAGATGGGATATACCCCTGCCTTCTCAGCTCCTTTCCCCTCATGGGAAATGTCAAGTACTCTGAAGACTACCATCACTGCAGGAAAATTATATTCACAGTTTTTCACCCAGGCCTCTATTCTCAGTAACAGGGATTTATTCTTATGCTATATCATTCAAAAGTAATATCAGAATTAAAAATAAGATTTCAGGAAAAAAATGTTTCCTTGGAAAAAAATGGCATAAATTGGCAAATATTTTACCTAAAAAATTCAGGCACGTATTTAAGGTCAAAGTCCCTCCTGGCTTCTCATGAGGGCCCTGACCAGACAGAGGATATGAACCAGCCATGGATGAACGTTCAGGGGCAATGATTCTGTCCAGGAAAACCAATTGTGTCAGGAGACAATTGAATGCTCCAGGCCAACAGTATGGTTTTACTACTAATATTAAATTTGGTGAGGACACGCTTCGTCACAAGTAGAATAAAGATGAGAGTTGTCAGAGCTCCACTTTGATCAGAAGTCCAGCTTTGGGGGATCAGTCAGCTACGTCCTCCTCAATTTTACCATGAGGAAGCAGCACGGATATGTTTTCATAATTCTATTTATAACATCCTGTCTGATTGAAACATACTCATCTCTGGTTCTTTTACTTGATCCTGATGTAAATATACTTTCGGTGGTTAAGTCAGCATGAAATATAATCAAGACCAAAAATTTAAAATAATTGAAATTTTAAAATAGACCCAAATGACTGAACACTTCCAACTCCCCGGATCCATCATTCTGGTTACTTAACAAAGGGGTAATATTTTCTTCATTTGTTTCTTTAAATTGCAGAGCTGTCTTTCAGAGATCACAATCCCGGTCAAGAAATAATCCCAAATTACAATGAGTATTAAATGGTCGCTGAAACTAGCAAAATCTTGATGTTCAGAAGGACAGAACACAAAGCAGCAATACAGAGAACTCAGTTCAGCAAGCTTAGTCCAAAGGACTACGTCTCTGGCTCATTCTCAACCAGAGGTCAGTCTGTCGCTCATTTGTTTCAAATTAGTATAAGAACAACGTGGGTCTCCACTGTATATAAAGTCAGAAAGGGAGGCTCTGTCAATCCCTGTGACAAGGCACCCTTAATCCCGAGAACTCAGCACACCTCAGCCCTGCAGCAGATCTGCACCAGAATTTAAAGTTTCCAACAATGATCAGATGTCCTAAGGGGGAGCAGTTGGACCAGCTTTGGGAATACAGCTGGTCAACCGTCTGACTTGTTATACTGTGTTCTGTGTCAGTTATAAAAATGACAACAACCTGAAGAATTACAAAGTAGAGATGCGAAAACATGTTTGACTTAATCTCAGTCATCTCTTCACGAGAGGTGTGTTACCTATGTCTACCTATCATCACTCTTTAAACACTGAGATAAAATGTTCTAACAGAATATAGAATTGAAGAGACTTAACGAAACTAGGGGTCATTTCATTCAAGAGATGAGCACACTGAGACCCAGAGATGGTACAGAAAATCTCCATGGGCTAGGTCCCACACTGGGATCAGCGAGAAGGCCTTTTGTTCTAAGGTGGGCTTTTACCCTTTTGTTCAGTGTGACACTCCTGGTTGCTTCTCACATGTCATCCAAAGGATAGGAACTTTCATTGAATGTTCCAGAACAGATTGTAATTTCATGGAAATTTTTTTTCTATAAATACTTCATGTGACTCATTGCGTTTTTGCTTACTTAACAAAAACTTGTAAAGCTGGTCTCGAGCTCCAAATACACTGTTTTGTTTTTTTAATTGCTATCACACAGCAGAGGTTTAAAAAATTGTACGGGCTTCCCTGGTGGCGCAGTGGTTGAGAATCTGCCTGCCAATGCAGGGGACACGGGTTCGAGCCCTGGTCTGGGAAGATCCCACATGACACGGAGCAACTGGGCTCGTGAGCCACAACTACCAAGCCTGCGCGTCTGGAGCCTGTGCTCTGCAACAAGAGAGGCCACGACAGTGAGAGGCCCGTGCACCGCGATGAAGAGTGGCCCCCGCTCGCCGCAACTAGAGAAAGCCCTCGCACAGAAACGAAGACCCAACACAGAAAAAATAAATAAATTAATAATTTAAAAAATGGTACAGGAGGGTTTTATGGCAATTCACTAGATGTTTGGGTATTTTTAAATGGCCTTCTCTTCATCTGAAAACTAACTAATGGACAGGACTCTACTGTCTACACTTAAGATGACAGGGCTTTTTTCCTGATACTTTTATTCGGCAGCTGCATATTCTAAATGTAATGGCTCCTAGCAGCCCGTCTCAAGCCTATCTCAAGAAGCAGAGATGTACAGAGAGAATCTTAATTTGGATGGAGGTTGATTCTTTTCTCACCTGTACTAAAGAGGACTCCGAGGAAACGCTGCTGCGGCAACGGCGTTTCCTCTTACAAAATGATGCCATAACATTTTTCACCAGCTTTCTTGAGGTATAATTGACAAATGTAATTGTGTATATTTAAAGGGTGCAAAGTGATGATTTGATAAAGTGATGCAATAACGTTTAAGGAACACCCTAACTAGGCAACAAAGTGATCTCAACTATTTTAATGAGTGTGAGGCCCTCTCCCTGTGTCAGGGGACAACAAATTAATGAGTTGTGCCAAGTATGTATAATGAAAAAATGACATGAAAGGAAGGTATACACATGATATATCACATGCTCTGACCAGGGTATATAAGCATCCCTCTACACGTGCTGATATTCATACTCAGGATCTTGTCTTCAACAGCAAACCAAAGTCACCACCCCTGACACCATGAGCCATTACAGGCACTATTACGGAGGCCTAGGCTTCAGCTATGTTGGCTTTGGTGGCCTGGGCTTTGGTAATGGCAGCTTCTGCAGACTGGGCTATGGATGTGACTTCAGAGGCTACGGGTATGGCTCTGGTTATGGAAGTTTCGAATATGTCTGCCATGGCCACCTATCCACCAGAAAATGGATTTTCTAGCTTCTGCTGAAATCCTACCACAGGAGCCCAACAGCTGAAATTATAGGGAGCTTTCCAAATTGTGATCTCAAAAACTGGACAACAAAGATCATGCTGGAGTTATTACACAAAAATATCTAGCTTCTCAGAATTTTGGACAATTTTTCAGTAGACTCCTGTATCTCCATCACAATCCTAGAATCCTCTAATTTTGCTTTTATAACTGATTGGGATTGTCCATTCACCTTCCAATAAAACATTAAATTTGAAACAAACAAATAACAAACAAGAAAGTTTCAAAATCCTTATGAACACTGTCACACATGTACACCGAAGGCCAGTTAAATACCACCTGCTCAAGCAAAACTAAAACTGAAGTGTCAGCTTTATCCACAGGCCATTTCTAATATAGACATCAGAAGTTATTCCCTCACAGAACCGACTGAATTCCTTATGACGATACATTTCAGGTTCAAATTAGTATTGACTGAATTAGCTATAGTTTCTGGTGATTAATTGCTCGTTTTCTTTTGAAATCTGAAATTTCAAAGTAAGACAGATAATGAATTTAATTAAAATTTTATCTTCTGTTTTTATTATGACAGGCAAGAATAAATGTGTATTCATGATGATTGTAATTTCACTTTAACTCTCCAGAGACATTCATAGAGTGCCTGAGGTTATCTACAAAGAACATAATATGACATAACTAAGTTTTCTCATTCTTACTGCAGGTGATGAGTCTGAATTCTTTCACTGCAAGCAGTTTCTTTACACACAAATGTGTACACAGTCACACATTCTACCTAAAATATTTACTCAATAAAACTGCACCACAACAAGAGCAAACACAGGTACTCAAAAATGTAAAAAAAAAGGAAAAGGAAAAGAAAGAAAATTTAATTGCTAAACTTGAATTGGGAAGAATATCTACGAAAAGAACAAGGCTGAGTAGTGAAGTTCCAAGCCATTGCTCCACCTGCAAATTCATTTAGAGTTTCTCTGGTGCCTCTCATGCAACTAAAAAAAATCATGGATTAATTTAATGAATTCCTCTATAACATGGGCTAATCTTCTGTGATCAGCTGGAGTAAATGAAGGATTATTACTAAGGCAGTATGGTATTTAAGCTCAGATTTTATGTGAAAATTATGTCATTAATTTATGCCTGAATACTGAATAAAACTTTTTCCTTCCCCATCTTTTCAATCTCAGGATGAAGCTCTCCAACTCTTAGGATTGTTTTGATCCCACATGTAAGGAAAAGTAAGGAAAGGAAATACCATAATCATTAGTTCATGTGACATGTATTTATTGAGCATATACTATACAGAATGTAATGTTGTAAATAGAAAAATTTCCTTTTATATTCTGTCTTTGCCAAAGTACTAACTTTCAATCCTTAAATAGCATAACCAACATAACATCCACCTCTGCATGCTTCTCTCCCTCTTTCTCCACCCCTCTACTCCCCACACCCCTCTGTCTCCCACCCCATAACATTTTAGCACTTAATACTCACTGGCTCTTTTCCCTTTAGTGAACTACTCTGGGAATTTCTTCACCAGTTGTTTTTCCTTTGTCTGGCAAGTTAGTAAGTCTGTCTTTGTTTGACTATTTCTTGCTGTTGTGTTCTGGAATCTTTTATAATTTAACTCTATTTTAGTCTAGCATGCATATCTGAATCTCTATTACAGTAACTTAGCATGAATGACATTGTAGCAAAGTGGTGAAGAGAGCTATTATAAACCCAGACTACCTAGGCTCTGCCACTTTGAGACCTTGGGCAATTAACTCAACCGTATTATTCCTTAGTTACCTCATCATAAGCTGGTAAAATGGTAATACCTGTCTAACAAATTGTGGAGAGAAGTAAATAAATTAACATATGCAAAACTTTTAGGTATTCCATTTCTAGCAGAAATGGACCAAAGCAACTGAATACTATATGTCCCGCTGATCAGAAGTAGATACAAAAAGCAAGATACCTGAGCATTTTGATAAATAAACAAAAGCAGGAAAATTGTAAGAAGGAGCTAAAACTTGAAGAATTAAGTCACATGAGGGTGAAGTTTTCATTTCCCCTCTGTTTTCTTATAGTTTTGACCTGAAGGCAGTCCTTGTTTTTTTGACATGGGCCATAAAACTGTGACAGGTTTAAAAGAATTTAAATCATATAAGCATGTTTTCAGAACATAACAGTATTAAACTAGAATTTAATTACAGAAAAAAATCTGAAAATACAAATATTTGGGAAATAGGCAACACATTCCTATATAACCACTGGGCCAAAGAGGACATCACGAAAGTAATTAGAAAATAATTTGAATTATGAAAGTAAAAAATAATATCAAAATTTGCCAAATGCAACAACTAAAGTAGTGCTTACAGAAATTTATTAAGTGGGCTTCCCTGGTGGCGCAGTGCTTGAGAGTCCACCTGCCGATGCAGGGGACATGGGTTCGTGCCCCAGTCCAGGAAGATCCCACATGCCGCGGAGCGGCTGGGCCCGTGAGCCATGGCCGCTGAGCCTGCGCATCTGGAGCCTGTGCTCCGCAATGGGAGAGGCCACAACAGTGAGAGGCCCGCATACCGCAAAAAAAAAAAAAAAAAGAAATTTAGTAAGCTCCTATTAGGAAAGTCTCAAATCTATGATTTAAGCTGCCATCTTAGAAAACTAGAAAGAGTGCATTAAACTCAAAGCAAGCAGAAGGAAGAGAATAATATAAGTAAAAGCAAAATCAATGGGATTGAAAATTAAAACAACTGAGAAAATCAATAAATCCAAAAGCTGTTTCTTTGCAAAGATAAATAAAATTGATACACTTCTAGCCAGACTGACCAAGAAAACAGAGAGAAGCTATAAATTACCAATAAACTACATTTCAATTTTTTAAAAAGGTGTGACTTAGATACAATTGAACACTTTCTTGAACAAAAACTACCAAATCTCACTCAAGCAGAAATGTATAACCTGAATAGCTCTGTAACTATTACAAACTTGAACTCATATTTAAAAACTACAAATAAAACTCCAGGCTAGATGACTTTCCTGATGAGTGGTACTAAAAATTTGAAGAACAAATAACAAAAATCTATACAAACTCTTTGAGAAAACCAAAAGTGGGGAATAATTTCCAACTCATTTAATGAGGCCAGCATTAACCTAATGCAAAATCAAAGACACCATAAGGAAAAAAAAAAAAAAGACCAATATCTCTCATGAACTTAGACTCACAAAAAAATTATCAACAAAACCTTAGCTATAGCGAATCTAATTCAAAAGTATACAAGAGGGGTTTATTCTAGAATAAACTGTATACAGAGGGGTTTATCTAGGAATGAAAAACTGGTTCAACATTCAAAAATCTCTCAATGTAATTCACTATATCAACAGAATAAAAACAAAAGCTATGATCATCTCAAAGATACAAAAAAAGTAACTGACAAAATTCAATGTACAGAAAATAAAAACTCTCATCCAGAAAATTAAAAACAAACAAACAAAAAAACCTCTCAATTTAGGAGTAGAATGGAAGTACTTTAGCTTGATAATGGCCATCTACAAAAATGCCACAGCTATCATCATAACTGGATAATAAAAGACTCAGTACTTTGCTGCTAAGGTCAGGAATAAGGTAAGAATTTCCACTCTCATCTTTCCTCTTCAATATCATACTGGAGGTCATGACCAATGCAACAAGTCAAGAAAAGCATACAAGACATACAGATTGGAAAGGAACAACTAATGTTGTCTCTTTGCAGACAACATGATTATCTATGTCGAAAATAACCTAAAATATCTACCAAAAAAGCTAGAAATAATCAGTTCATCAAAGTTGCACAATATAAGGGCAATATACAAAAATCAGTTGTCTATACATTGCCAATGAAAAATGGAAAAATAAAGTTTTTTAAAGTACCATTTATTATAGTACCAAAAAACATGAAAACATTTAGAAATAAATCAAACAAAATATGTACAGAATCTGTATGCTATAAATCTATAAAACATTGATAAAAGAAAATAAGATAAAATCAAATGAAGATATATACAATGTTCATGGATTGAAAGGCTCATTATTGTTAAGATATCGATATTTTCTAAACTGATCTATATATCATTAGGAAATTACAAATTAAAACTGTAATGAGGTGATATTATGTGCCTACTAGAATGGTATAATTAAACATTTTTAAAATTGTCAACATCAATCTCTGACAAGGATGTGGACCAACTGGAATTCTTGTACATTGCTGGTGGGAAGGCAAAATAGTACAACCACATTGGAAAAACGTCTGGCAGTTTCTTATAAAGTTAAACATAACCTGGGTCATGCCATATGACCCAGCAATCTTGCTCCTGATTATTTACTTAAGAGAAATAAAACATGATCACAGAAAAACATGTTTTTTTTAAACTAAAAACTCAAACTCAAAATAAATGGATAATCACACCAAAGCAAATCCATACAATGGAATATTACTCAGCAATAAAAAGGAATAAACCACTGATACCCACAAAACTCGGTGAATCTTAAGCACATTATTGTAAGTGAAGGAAGCCAGACTCAGAATGCTCCATTCTGTATGATTCAATTTACATGGCATTCTGGAAAAGGCAAATTATAGAAACAGAAAACAGATCAGTGGTTTCTAATGGTTAGAAGTGAGCAGGAGAGGCTGACCATAAAGGTGTAGAAAAGAGAAGATTATAGGTGATGTAACTGTTCTGTATCTTGATTGTGGAGTGAGTATATGACTGCTTACATTTGTCAAAAATTCTAGAACTGTACACCAAAAAGTATGAATTTTACTGTGTGCAAATTTTAAAACAGTGAAACAAAAGAAGATATTAGAAAATATAGAATGGGGTCAATAAATATTACTAGCATTATCAATTTTAATAATATTTACTATTAACATGGCTAGACAAGTGGAAGATGGCCTTAGAGAGGTACAATTGGAACGGTTTGATAATAACCATTCAATCAGGAGGAATGCAGAGACATAAATGGAAGCAAAAAGAAATCCACTCCAAAGGAGTAGGAAGAATAAACTGGGAAACAAATATTGACTTATAGGAGCCAAGAGTCCAAATTATCAAGACTTAAGTGATAAACTTAAGTTTGATATGAATGGGCTTCAATAAATAGGGGCACCCTTGAGTTTGGGGTGGGGGATAAGGAAGCAGTAGAAAGGGCCTCTGTGGAGGGGCAACTCTCAGTATCACATGTGTATCCAAGTCATAAATCAAGGAAGGATACCCAAAGTAAGGTAAGGACACAGAGAAATAGATGCAGGCAGGTGTCCTGGGAATCAGGGCACCTAGACCACTGGGTACAGAGCCAGGCTCCTGACTGCAAAGTACACAGCAGCCAAAAATAAGCATAGATTCAGAAAGCCAACCAGACTCAGAAAACTAATGTCACTGCAGCCTGGTGCTCAATGGCAAAAATTCATACCACCAGTAACCCAGACACCAGTGTGCAAGCAAGCAGCAAACATTGCCAGTGGTCTACTTCTTTGATGAGATTTTTGGTAAAAGGTAACAAAATGGAGCGGAGGATGGAAGTAAAGAGCCATTAACATACTATGTGGTTGGGATCCCATTGGCTCTGTGTTCAGGGTCACTTTCTAGACAGGGAACAAGGAACAGTGCTTGAACACAAAACAAAACAAAACAAAAATCAAAGGAGGTAAGAGAGAATTATCTCAGCAGATACCTGTGACTGCTTCATGGGGGAGGTGGTATTTGGTCAGACTTTAAGAGATATGTACATCAAAAAGATGGGTATAGATAAAAGGAAGGGGGGGAAGAAGGGAGGGAGAATGAAAGAAAACAAGGAAGAAAATATTGAAAGTGGAGGCAGTGCAAGCAAAGACCTAAAGCCGCAAATGTACAATATGCATAAATAACAGGAAATTAGCTAGTTTGATGGGAGTAGAGCGCATGGGGCAGCAGCAGGAAGTGGGTGCACTATCATTGAATGAAATCATTCACAGGCAGGCATAACCACTTCTGCTTCAGATGTGAGACATGGGGTTTGTAAACCAGAAGATAGGACAATCTGGGTTACCTACTTCCTGCCCTGTTAGTTCACAGCCTCACTCAAATTAAACAAATATGAATTGAGCAACTCTCATTCTGTACTTCAGAAATAATATATGTCACTAATACCTTTAAGTGGGATTTACAATCTGGACAACAGAATCCAAAACACCCACCAGAAAGAAAAATAGCTTAAGTAAAAGGATTAATGAATCTGCCTTCCAATCTTTGCCTCCAAGGCACAGAATCAACAAGCACTTTCTGAATGTATGGTATTGGTATTCTCTGCTAGACATTATATATACTCTCAAATTTAGCTTTGTTTCCTTTTGACTTTTTCTCTTCTTTCGTTTCTTTCTAGAACTGAATATATCTAGTCAGTGTATAAGTCAAGAGACAAATAAGAAAGAAACCACATTGCAAAATAGAATTTTAAAATTTCACTTTAAAGATGGGTAAATGGAGATTGACAACAGTTGGAAAAATTGTCCAGGGTCAAACAGGGAACAAGTTAGGGAGCTGAGATTTAACTTCAGCTTCAAAACTTTAAAACTATTGTTTGTACACTGAGAAAAATCTAGTCCCTGAAAAATTACAATTTATAGAAATTAAAAGACTTGTCATTTGGTTGAGAAAATTCCTCCTGAAAGAGGAAACAGTAAAGTTCCATTTCATGCCACAAAATATGTTCCCTAGGCACCAACTCATTTTAAGATAGGTGATTATTCAATCTGGCTGTAATATTACCATTTCTATTTTCCTCCCTACTTTTATGTTTTCATGTTGATCGTTTTGCTTTCTTTTCCTTTTTTTTAAGCCATTTTCAATTAAGATTTCTAATTAGCTTCCAAATTTGAGACACATCTCTAGTACAAAGCAAATGGCAGTAGTAGTAATTAAGGGACAGCTGTCTCTTGTCTGTCTGGGGACGAAACAAGGCTTTTTTTCTTTCTAAGTTATGAAGTACTAGGGAATTTTTAATAATTTTTTTCTTATTTTTAATAATAATTAACTGAATTGAAAGATACTGCATTGATCTATAAAAGTCAATGTCCTTTCCAACACAGATGCTGAGAGCCTCTCTTCTGGGATAACCTTAGTTTAACTCTCACACTCTGAGTCCTTGAAACTTTTATTGCTGCAAATACAAAATCTCCACATTTTATATGAAATCAAATCATTTCTTTAGGTGCTAAAGTAGGCACTACCCCAAGTCATCTTCCTCACTTTCAGACTTTTAAAACTTAGGTGAATTTTACAAATCAAGAAGAATAAGCATGAGATTCAGAGCAGCTAAGAGGCAGACAGTATTTTTTGTGGTTTTGCTTTGTCTGATTTAAGAAAACAAATATTACTAACACTAACACTGAAAATTACTTAGTAAGCTCTTACTCCAGTGTTCCTTGCTGGTACTTAAGGCAGTATTTTCACATGCAAAGTATAATCAGGATTTAAGGCAGTATTTTCACATGCAAAGTATAATCAGGATTTAAAGCAGTTAACCATATAATTCGGGTCAAGAAAAATCCTCTGCCTTAAAAAGCTAAACCACTGAAGCAAACATTTATTTATTAATTTTTTCTTCTGGCTTGAATTATCCAGATTCTAGAAAATTATCAAACATAATTTAATGTGCATAGCCATAAAATAGGTCAAGTGACCTAAATGCAGGCCAGCCTCAGGAGTATAAGGAACCCCTTAAAATACATATTTCTAAGAGAGAAAATTCTGAAACATTTTCTAATGTAAACCTGGAAATACTGGTTAAATATTAAGTTCAGTAACGGGACACACACACACACACAAAACACATACACATATGTTTGTACTACAGAACTTCCCAGAAACTATAACATGTTAATGTGTATTTAAAGCTCCTGAGAGTGGTACAGTATTCAGAAATTTTCAAACCTTCTTGACCCCAAACCATTTTATACAGAACATATTACGGAACTAGTATTTGGACACACTGAGAACCTCTTTGCACAGTCATGAGCCCTTTACACCGTACTTTGGCAGGAGATGTAGAAGCGTGGGGTTGGGTGGCAGATTTGAAAGCTTCTATATTCAGGGGACCAGCAGAGAACATCAAATGACATAGCATGGAAATGCCAAGGGCAGAAAGTGGCCAAGCAGAGCTGGTCTGAAGACACTTTACCTGAGCCATGAAGGCCCTATGGGACTGGGCCGGTTACCATATTCACGTTCATCCCATTTTCAACCCAGCTTCATCTTATACTTGTCTCCACCTCTGTGACTTTGCTACAGCCACTTTATCCTTTTTTACAGTTATGTTCTTTATTCACTGCTGTTCCATCTGCCTGGGACTCTTTTCCTTACACTTCAGCTCTTAGTTGAAACATCATCTTCCAAAAAAACACCTCTGTCTAGTCCACCTACAGTAGATTCCTCCCTCATTTCCCAATATTTTCTCCTACAGAACTCTGCAATTTCTCTTCATAGCATTTATCAATTTTTATTCACATATTGATATTGCTTACTTACTTCATATCACTTTCACTGAAATGTAAGCACCATGAGGGTGGGAATGGACCATGCCTGTTTTGTCCAAGTCTATAAAATCACCAAATACCTCACAGATGAGTGTCTGCCATATAGCAGGCCTTTAATGAATATGTGTTGATTTAATAACAAATAATAATAATTAGTTAATTCCTTTACATGTCTACCTAGGCCTGGCCTAACTGAAACCTTCAGAATTGATTTAACGTATACATAGAAATCAGTTTCTCTTTAGGATATGGTCAGCCATCTGCGATATGCAGTCACACATATTCTAAGACACCAAACTGGCTTTTCTGTAAAATCTTTTTAATAATAGGGCCTAGAAGTTTGAATCGATCATCAGTCTAAATGAATATTACGGGTTAATTATTGAGAACCACTCTGTACCTGCTTTCTTGTGGTATTCCTCAAACAGTTCTGCTCTTTGATTACTGCCTTGCTGATTTCAGAGCTCTGTAAAGAACAAAAAGACAAAACGTGAGGATTTGGTGTTTCACTGGGAACTCCTCTTTTTTAAAACACTGTTTTTTTAAAACACTGCTCGCTAAAATATTTAATTTGCTCGTAATGCCCATTATTCCAAACTTGAGGACTTATGTCATGATCACAAGATCCACGGAATATAGCTATTTCTTGTTTGTATTCCAAACCAATCTGCTTCGTTCAGCTCACAGAGGTCCACAAGAAGGAACTCTAGCTGACCATTATTTATTTGCTACATGAGCCAGGCACTATTCTAAGTTAATTGATTAACTCATTTATTCCTCATAACCCCCGGGCAGGCAAGGGTTAGCTCAGCAGGCATAAGTTCCTCAAATGCTACACATTCCAAAGAAAGGCCCTCCTTCAGAATTGGCCCTAGGCCAGTTCCTGGAAGATAACCTTTGAGCTCTTCCAACAGTCTGACTGATAAGAGAGTTTGTGTATATGCTAGAGGCTTCTGCTGTTCCAAGTGGATCAGATACACTTATGGTGAACACCTGTTTTTGCTTGGGGGAGGGGCGGCTGAGGTCTGAAGAGCTGAGGTCCGTCATCTGGTGCTGCAGGCTTCTGTGACTGACACCTAATCAAACTCTAGGGACGAGAGCTCAGTTGAGCTTCTCTGGTTGACCACACTCCACACATGTTGTCACATACTGTTGCTGAGAGAATTAAGGGCACCCCCATGTGACTCCACTGGGAAGGGACATCTGGAAGTTGGCAGCTGGACTTTGCCTCATGTGTCCTTTCCCTTTGCTGATTCTAATCTGTATCCTTTCACTGTAAGGATCCATGACTGTGAGTATAACAGATTTTCTGAATCTTGGGAACCCTTCTAGCACATCATTGAGACTCAGGGTGGCCTTGGTGACCCCCAACAGAACCACCCTATGAGGTAGGTACTATTATTACCCATATTTATAGACAGAGGAATTGGCAAAGAAAGGGGAGGCAACTCAGAATTCCACAGCTAGTTTGTGTCACTATTTAAATTTGAACCCAGTGATCTGGTTTGGGCATTTTACAACTATGACATGTGGCTTATCAAAATATTTATTATGTATCATTCAACAGATGTATCCAAAAGTGCCACCTGCTTCTTTTTCCTATTTTATTATCAGGAATGATCATTTTCAAATTGTAAATATACTATCAATTACCAAGATTTCATTTTCTCTGTCAAAAAGAGAGCAATAACTTTTATTGAGTTCGACTTGTTCTTTAACTGCTGTACTTAATTCAAAACTTTCTTCCAGTCATGTCAGCAATACAGAGGTGACGTAAGATTTTCTCACTCACATTCTCATATATTTCTTCCCAATCTACATGGTTTTTAATACAGGAGGATGAAAACTACAGAGTCAGCTTGAAATCAAACACCAGGTTTTATTTAATTTGGAGAAAACAAACACCTTATCCCAATTTTTCTGAAGATTTATAATTTTTGATTCTGATAGGTCCAGAGTTGCCTTTAAGTGTTGGAAAAAATAGTTTCAAAATAGGAGAAAGCATGAGACCAATCGGTTGCTACTAAAGAAAATGTAAACCATCCACTGATTTCTAAACACAACAGATAAAAATAATATGCCAGTTATGTAAGAAAGTCGTAAGTTTGCTATATTAAGCTTTTTTCAGGTAGACTCTGCAAAAAACACTATGGTCTAGTTCATCATTAGGTGTCTGAAGTAGCTTTATTCATTAGGCTTATTCTAACACTTGAACAAAACTGTAATTCATTATCTTATCTTTTTTAATCCACCCCAAACTAAGTATTGGACTCTGTTGTACTCATAGTGGATTACAGTGTCTTGTTCCTATCACCAAAACAGACTGCACATCTCTTGATATTTTGAGGTGTCATTACATCTGCAAAAGTAATGAGTCTATCTTGCAATGTGGATGTCCAGAGGTCAATGTAGTCTCAGAGCGTCCAAACAAGCCCTTAAAATAACTTCCAAAAATACAAGTAAAGCATGTAGAGGAAGGTCAACCCATGACAAGGTGATGATGAAATACATGGAATGTAAACTGGATAACTGTGCAAGTCTAAAGAATAAAATTTTATGATGCAGAAGGATCAATGGTGTTATGTGAGCCTGGATCTTTCATACTTGTATTGTCCCCATTGTGTTATTATTTGTCAGCTCCCATGATGTAGCAAGAACCAATATTAACCCAAATCCACCAAAGTTTTGGTAGTCTTAAATAAATATCCCACAGAGTAAATGCAAACAAAAGCCTTATTTAACACTTATCATTACCTTCACAATAAATGATCAAATAAAATATTTGCCTTAATTAGGACACAAAAGTTTTCTTTAGAAAATAGAAAATTCTATCTCAGACAACTTCTAGATGTTCAACTAAATTGAACATTATTGATTAGGAATAAAATATACAATATTTAAAAAATGGAATAGACTCTATTGGGCTCCACCTTATGCTTCTTTGTTTCCTATATCCATTCTCTTGTGGCTTTAAATGGGGCTCTCATAACTCACATTTTCCCTCTACCCAGGAGTCCTGGTGTGATGGGGACATAGCCAAAGTCAGAGCTGGACATTTGCCTTTTCCATGCTGCCACATGAAAGAAAGCTGGGCTTGAGATGCCTTGTTGTTGGTCTCAGACAGCCTGGTGATTCCAGGTCAAGAGCCCCCATCCATGGGAGGTTTCGGGATATTATGCCAAAGGCAGGAGCTAAGTGGGGTGGAGTTTAGAAAAGACCAGGAAGAGATAATAACATGTATGTCAGGAAATTGTACAGGGAAGTCTTCATCGGTTCTGAAAAACTCAAATATTTGTCCCCTGAAAGATCCAGCAGTTAAAACCTGTTTCCCAGATTATATATATATATATACATATATACATATATATATACATATATACATATATATATATATAATTACCGGAATCTATTAAAATATCTATCTCTAAAATAGATGTAAAAATTTAATCCTATCTCCAAAAGCTGGTTTTTTAAATCTTACTTTTATTCTTCAATTTCCATCCCTTATTGTAAAAACAAAATAGAATTTAGCTGACAATGAGATTATTCTCAAGTGTTGAAGATCTTCACATCAACTAAAAAAGTACAAAAATTTTTCTGTAAGAATTAATAAAATGGTTCAAGAAAAGTTTCAGGATGCAAGATAAATTTGTAACAATAACTTTTCTATATAATAGCAATAAACAAAAAGTAAATTTTTTAAAATAAATAAATGCAGCTCCCAATAGCATCAATAATCCTGACTCACTACAGCAGTAACAACAAAATCAATAAAGTACTTATGAATAACTCTGTAAAGAAAATTATAAAAAGCTATAAAGGAAAATAAGGACTATAACACATGCATGAGTGGGAAAATATTTACAACATAAACTTTGCTTCTTTCCAAATTAATTTATATTTTTAGCATAATTCCAATCAAAATTCTAGTAGGGATAATTTTAGATTCTGTTAAAACTTTCTAAAGTTAACATGAAGAAAGAGTCATGGGACTTCCCTGGTGGTGCAGTGGTTAAGAATCCACCTGCCAGCACAGGAGACACAGGTTCGAGCCCTGGTCCAGGAAGATCCCACATGCCACGGAGCAACTAAGGCTGTGTGCCACAACTACCGAGCCTGCACTCTAGAGCTTGTGAGCCACAACTTCTGAGCCCGCATGCCACAACTACTGAAGCCCATGCACCCAGAGCCCATGTTCCGCAAGAAGAGAAGCCAACGCAATGAGAAGCCCATGCACTGCAACAAAGAGTAGCCCCCTCTCACCGCAACTAGAGAAAGCCCGCACACAGCAACAAAGACCCAACACAGACAAAAATAAATAAAATAAATAAATTTATAAAAACAAAAAGAGTATAGATCATAAAGAAAATTCTGAATATAAATACTAATGAGATTCTTTGTTCTACCTAATGATGAAATATATTGTTGTGACACATTTTTTTTTTTAAACTCCCTATTTTTATTTTATTTTAATTTTTATTTTATTTATTTATTTATTTTTGCGGTACGCGGGCCTCTCACTGCTGTGGCCTCTCCTGTTGCGGAGCACAGGCTCTGGACGCACAGGCTCAGCGGCCATGGCTCACGGGCCCAGGCGCTCCGCGGCATGTGGGATCTTCCCGGACCGGGGCACGAACCCGCGCCCCCTGCATCGGCAGGCGGACTCTCAACCACTGTGCCACCAGGGAAGTCCGACACAACATTTAACATAGAGCAGAACTGGCATAGAAACTGACATACAGAATAGTGGGAAAATATAGGTACCCCAGAAACATCCTATTTTATGCATTCATTCAACATATATATAATGCCTGTCATATGCCAAGCACTATGCTAGTTATTAAAGGGGAAACACAACTCCTGCCCTCAGAAAGACTGATGGGAAAAAAAATAGCTATTTTCATTATGATAGAAATGGAGACAAATGGGCATAGGACTTTATGAATTCATATAGAAAGGGAATCTAAATTCAGTGTATGACAAAATGAGCACCACCAATTAATGAGAAAGAAACTGTTCAATAAATAATGTTGAGATAATTGCCTATCTTTTTAGAATAAAATCTAATATATCCCATTAGACACAGATATAAATTGCAGCTATATTATGGAATTAAATACAAATGAAATGCAACATAAAGAAATGAATAAAAGTGGAATTGATTATTTATATGCCTCTTTAGAGAGGTCAAGTCTACTTCTGAAGTATATAAGTGCTAAAAGAAATTAGAAAGAAAATGCCAGGTAGATTGGACTATGTAAAACAATTTCCCTAAGTTTAAAAAAAGTTAAAAAGCAAAGCAGATGTGAAATTATTTACAACAAATGCAATACACCAAAATCTGTTTTATATAAATACTAAATATCAAAATACCAAAGGGTACTTCAAAATGAAGAAACAACTCATTAACGAACACATGGAGAAAATGTTCAACCTCATTAGTACTCAAGGAAATAACCATTAAAACAATGACTGATAATATTTCATCCAACAAACTGGCAAAGAAGAGAAAATGTTCATCCTTGATGCCACTTTGAAATTGCTTTGAATGCCACTTTCCTATAACCCCTAAGAACTCTAAAAGTATTCCTACCTTGTCGCAGAAAATCTAGGAAACATTCTTACCATATATAATTCATACAAGATGCTCATTTCAGACACACTCTATTTTAACACCTACTGAACCATAATATCCTTTAGGTAAGACCATCAAATATTCATCAGGGTATTACAGGTACCATGCCCAGTACAAAGGAGGCATGCAATAAACGTTCTGAATGTTAAACAGATGAACTAACAGGCTTGTTTTTTCATCATTAAAATAAAGAAAAGTGTGGCTGGTGTCTCAAAAATACGTTTTCATACGCTTTGACCTAGTGATTCTAATTCTGAGTTTTTATCTAGGGAAGTAAACCCAAATAGAGAGAGAAAAAAAGTGTATACATAAAGAATTACCACAAGAGGAAACATCTAGAAATAGCCTAAATATTCAAATATAGAGGAATCTTTGAAAATACTGTGTTACATTAATTTGGTGCAATATTATGTCACTATTAAAAAGAAGAATTTAGAATCCAGGTTTACAAAAGCTTATGCCAAAATATTAAAAGTAAAAAGCAGGTTTTAAAGTTGTATATCTCTTATATAACAGGTGTAGTATAGCAGGTATGACTCAGCATAAAATCCCACCTTCATTAACTGTAGCTCCAGGAACAACTTACTTAGCCTCTTCAAGTCTCAGTTTCCTCATTTATAAAATGGAAGAGTAGTTAACAGTATTGCCTATTTAAAAGGCTGTTCTTTTTAATTAAAATCAAATTAGATAATTCAAATAGTGTTAATAGCACCTATTACATAACACATATTCAGTAATCACAGACATAGCTTTTATTTGAACTATTAAACAAAAATAAAGCATATGCACACCAGAAAGTCCAGATGCTAATATTTCAATGCATTGGCAGCAATTATCATGTGGTAGATTTGGCTGTTCACTACCTTTGGAACACCTCTCCTACATCTGGGAAATTTCCACATTCCATGTTTACACATCAAAACGACGGATGCCCAAAATCCACTTCTCAGTCTTCCTTACATGTTAAGAGCCTAAATTACCCATGAATGGATAGATACATGGTGAGAATGCTAGAGTGAAAGCCTGTGACCAAGGCTTTTCTGATAACATACCCTTGTACAGGCTTCAGTCAATTTATTTATTTATTTATTTATAATTGAAGTATAGTTAATTTACAATGTTGTGTTAGTTTCTGGTGTACAGCAGAGTTATTCAAATATATACTATATATATATTTTCATATTCTTTTACATTACAGTTTATTACAAGATATTGAATATAGTTTCCTGAGCTATAACAGTAGGTCCTTTTTTATCTATTTTATATATAGCAGTGTGTATCTGTTAATCCAAAACCCCCAGTCCATCCCTCCCCCACTCCCCCTCCCCCTTGGCAACCACAAGTCTGTTCTCTATGCCTGTGAGTCTGTTTCTGTTTTGTAAATAAGTTCGTTTGTATCATATTTTAGATTCCACACATAAGTGATATCATATGATATTTGTCTTTCTCTGTCTGGCTTACTTCACTTAGTATGATCATCTCTATATCCATCCATGCTGCTGTAAATGGCCTTAATTCATTCTTTTTTTATGGCTGAGTAATATTCCATTGTATATATGTATGACATCTTCTTTACCCATTTGTCTATTGATGGATACTTAGGTTGCTTCCATGTCTTGACTACTGTACATAGTGCTGCAATGAGGAACATGGAGCTCACGTATCTTTTCGAATTAGAGTTATCAACTATACTTTGGGTACATGAAAGGCTTCAGTTTAGAAGCACATGCCTCACTGAATTCATCTGGGAGCTGACATCTCTGCCAGCCTTCAGAGGCAGTGGGGGCAGAGGATCTACCATCAGGCTCAAGTGAGGGCAGTGGAGCCTGTGCCAGGGGCAGGAATCAGGGGCTTGTCCTGGAGCGGTCAGTGCTCATGTGTATTCGATTGGGCTTAGAGCTCCTGAGTGGGCAGCCTCTAAGCCCAAGCCAATGTTCTTTAAGACTACAATGGGTCCTGTGCACTTGTGCCTTCATCTGCCTTTTCCTCCATCACACACACACACACACACACACACACACACCCCTTTATATATGTACATGTATATATAATCATAGTTTATGACTATGTTGGTATAAAGATAGATACAGTATCATATAATAAAAATTCTTCCAACCTAAAAATTCTTCTTTTTCCTTCAGATTTTAAAAGAAATTAAGTCACGTTCATGGGCCCATAAAAGCATTGTAGGTCACTGGCACTGTGCCTACTGGGTCCCTGATAGAAAAGTCAGCCTTACCTAATGTTTTCCAATTAACTCCTTTTCTCTTAAACCAGCTAGCGTCTATTCTGTGTTTGCAGCTATGAAACCGGATTATACAGATGACAAAACTACAGTGAAATTTTACTTTTTTTCAACTTTGTAGGAATCCTCAAATATTTTGAAAAAGCATGTATTACTTATTAAAGGGAAGATGATGGGTTAAGAAAAAGAAAATCTGACCAATTAACATATCATCTACCATTGGCAGTTAACAGCCTTAAATGACAAATTTTACATGCATATCTCAGAATCTCAAGCTAGAAAGGGACTGCAAAGATCACTGTGGAGAAAATGTCATGTAGTCCTATCACCCATCTGTCATCTGAATCACCTCTACCCCACCCACCCTGACCAAGTTATCCCAATCAGTGATACTGAGCTTAGTAGTTCTCTGTCTCAGCAAGAAAATCAGACATTCTATCTCTTGATATCTTTGACTATTAGAAAGTTCTTCTTTAATACTGAGTCAAAATATATTTATTCCAGAAACTTTCTTTTTCTTCCCTGAATGCATCTTCAACATCTGAGAATTCCTTATGATCCCACCTTAGATATGCAATATCAATGCCTTGGAATCATTGCATAGCAACCCAACTCAAAAGACTTTTATATCTACTGCACACACTTGATACTTTGATTCTGTATCAGTATATCATTCCCCTGGGTAACCTGTTGCTCCAAAGCAGAGATGTGAATTGCTAGATCAGAGAGACTGTCTCTTTTTCTTTCTCTTCAGATCACAAACTCATCATTTCTTTGACTCCCATCAGAGGAAAACAAAGTTGTACTAGGCCATTGTTTTAAAAGAAATTTGGAACCCAATACAAAATTCATATGTTAGTGTTTTGGAAAGGAAAACCTTTCTACTTTGTTTTTCTTGAAGCAGCTAGCTGAAATGAAATAGTGAAAACTGTACAAAACTAGGAATCTGGCAAAATAGATTCTAAGTCCCGGTTCTGCTAATAAATACTATGTACTTTATAAAATCCAGGTTCCTCCATCCCTTGAGGGGTAATTTAGATTCTTAACATTTGATGACTGGATTTCTAATAAAGAATTAGATCCCTAAGTCATTATCTGATTAAGTAAATTTAAAATAAAACTATTGAGCAATGTCATTGCATTCGTATTTAAGATTTCCTTTTAACCAATGAACAGAAGTATTAAACATGACTGAAATCAAAAGTACACCATCATGGGCTTCCCTGGTGGCGAAGTGGTTGAGAGCCCGCCTGCCGATGCAGGGGACACGGGTTCGTGCCCCGGTCCGGGAAGATCCCACATGCCGCGGAGCGGCTAGGCCCGTGAGCCATGGCCGCTGAGCCAGCGCGTCCGGAGCCTGTGCTCCGCAACGGGAGAGGCCACAACAGTGAGAGGCCTGCGTACCGCAAAAAAAAAAAAAAGTACACCATCATTAGTTATCCATCCGATCACCATCAGGTATGCTTTTTTTGTGTTCCCTGACACCATCAACAGATGATTGGATTAAGAAGATGTGATATATATTACCATATTATTCAGCCGTAACTAATGGAATGTTACTCAGCCTTAAAAAAATAATGAAATACTGCCATTCTGCAGGAACGTGGATGGATCTAGAGAATATTGTGCTTAGTGAAATAAGTCAGACAGAGAACGACAAATACTATACGATATCACTTACATATGGAATCTAAAAAATAATACAAATGAACGTATATACAAAACAGAAACAGACTCATAGATATAGAAAACAAACTTGTGGTTACCAAAGGGAAGAGGGAACGGGGTGGGTGGGGAGGGATAAATTAGGGGTATGGGATTAACAGATACAAACTACTACATATAAAATAGATAAGCAACAAGGATACACTGTATAGCAAAGGGAATCATATCTGTTATCTTGTAATAACCTAAAATGGAATATAATTTGCAAAGATACTGAATCACTATGCTATACACCTGAAACTAACACAATATTATAAATCAACTAGATGTCAATTAAAAAAAAAGTTACTGACTCATTGATCCAATTTTTGGCTGAGGGGGACAGTTAAGGAGTTCTGTTTTATAAAGTCCTTCAGGAACCCAGGCTAAGGGAGACCTCACCATCTTTCAAGCAAGTGGCTTAGTCACCCTGACTATGGAATTCCAGCAGAGAGACTAGGGAAGAGAGAGAATGGGGATCACATGAGGTCTGGACTGTCACATAATACGCCTGAGGGCAAGGTGGCCTGAGCAGCCTTAATTCTACGCCTTGCAAGGGAACCAGGATCTCTGATGGACAGCTGGCCATCTCCATCACAGTCGAGTGTAATTAAAGATTTTGTGAGTCTCAGTTAGTCCAAGGCAGTTTGCATACATTTGTCTATACCAATGCCAGCCCCTAAATAATGAAGTATTGAGAGATAAGATGAATGATTCGGTATTAAGGGCTTTGGTAAAATTGGCATCACAAACAGATGAAGGTGAGGATAATCAGAATATGGTCATTATAAGCTGCAAGCACTTCTGAAAGGATAGACAACAGGGTTCCAGGAGAAGTGTAGTTCTGGAGGAGAAGTGTCAGGAATATCTTTGAGGCAAAAGTCATATCAGAAAAGAGAATTTTTAGGATTGTTATTTTCATAGTCATATAATAGATGTATTAAATGGTATAATGAAATAAAAATGCGCCTCAGGCTGCTATTCAGAACATTTTATGATCAGCCCCTTTCCAGTCTTCTTCTTTACTAGTTCTCTACATGAGTTTTTGTCTCAGCCATTTCCACAGTGGCTTTTGTTCTGTGGCCTCTGCAAATTTCCTGTCTGAAGACAGCTTTCAGCAGGTTGCTACCCACTGGGACTTCACCAACCCAAAAAAGCCTGCTCCTATGTACGCTATATACATGCCAGGAAAAATGTTATCCCTCCCTTGGAATTCCCATATTATTTATGTAATGGTGGCTTATTATGTGGTTGTTTATTTGCACGTTGTTATATGAATCTACTTTTTTTTAGCTGTAAGTGTTTTCTTTTATTTATTTTAATTGAAACACAGTTGATTTACAATATAGTGTTAGTTTCAGGAGCACAGCACAGCAATTCAGTTATATACATATACATACATACATACATATATATATATACATATACACACACACACATAACTGAACCGCCATCTTTTAGACTAGTACTTTATACCATGGTACAGAGATAAAGTTGCCAGGGATTTGGGGGGCAGATAGGGGAGGTACAGTCCCTTACTTTGTCAGTGTAAAGCAATCACCCCATTTTCCTTAAAGCAGGGTCAGCCAGGTTAAGACCCTTAAAGGTCCTGAATTTCAAAAACATTACTGTTCCCATCCCCCACCTTACGTCATTTAAAGTAAAAGCAATACTAAGCTATAAAATAAGTGTAACAAAGTCTGATAAAGTTTTTATTTTTTTCTCTAAAAAGTACATATACATATATTTCTTCAGATTATCTTCCCTTGTAGGTTATTGCAAAATATTGAGTAGAGTTCCCTGTGCTCTACAGTAGATCCTTGTTGGTTATCTATTTTATGTAAGTAGTGTGTGTACGTTAATCCCAACCTCCTAATTTATCCCTCCCCCCTGCCCCCCTTTCCCCTTTGGTAACCATAAGTTTGTTTGTTTTCAATGTCTGTGAGTCTCTTTCTGTCTTGGAAATAATTTGTATCTTTTAAATTCTTTTTAGATCCCACATATAAGTGAGGTCATATGGTATTTGTCTTTCTCTGTCTGACTTACTTCACTTAGTGTGATGATGTATAGGTCCATCCATGTTGCTGTAAATGGCATTATTTCATTCCTTTTATGGCTGAATCTACGGTTTTTTTTGACTCTTTACACTATCATATCTCCTTATATGTAGTAAGAAATTAAACTGTTATTGAGTGAATGACTGAAAAATCCAACAGATTTACACATTAAACAAGTGGTATTTAAGCATGTTGCAAACCAGAATTACTTGGGGATTCAAGAGTCTCAGTCAATATAATTGGGGTATTTTGCATTTTGAAAAAGCTACCAGATGATTTGATTTCATCAGCTTTCAGAAAAATAGATGACTGATTCTGTTAAATCTATGATAAAACTGTTAAATCAAATTTCAGACAAAAACACAATGAGGTCATTGGTTTTAATTACCCTAACATCAACTGATAGGCCTATGATTTAGCACTGGAAAGTTTAGAGAGGATTGGGATCTATTTCTTAGAACAAGTAATTAAAACTTTTCAAGAAAGGAGAATTTATTCTATTTTGTGTGGCGTAGTGTGTAGGAAGTAGTAAAAAAGATGACTGAGTGAACCCCAAAGAAATAATCGTCACAATAACACTACCTTTAGTACCCTCATGAGAGTGAGGAAACAAAAGAAACAGTTAAATATTAGAGAAAAAGATATACGGTGGCAATATGTCGGTATTAGTTGAGAAATCATTTTAAATTAAAATAGAGAAAGTCGGGCTTCCCTGGTGGCACAGTGGTTGAGAGTCCGCCTGCCGATGCAGGGGACACGGGTTCGTGCCCCGGTCCGGGAAGATCCCACATGCCGCGGAGCGGCTGGGCCCGTGAGCCATGGCCGCTGAGCCTGCGCGTCCGGAGCCTGTTGCTCCGCAACGGGAGAGGCCACAACAGTGAGAGGTCCTCGTACCGCAAAAAAAAAAAATTAAAAAAAATAAAAAAATAAAATAGAGAAAGTCAATAGCCTACAAGAATCCCCATGACTGCGTACCAAATCCCTTACTATAAACCCAGGAAAAAATGTATGCTGTGGTTCAAAACTATAGGCATGGCTAATAAAGGGAAACAATGATACTACTGTAAGGGAAAAGGTACACATTTTTATTTGTTTAAAGTTCAGCCAGCTCTATCAATTTGGAGATAACACAGCTTTGAAATTTTGCTCTTTCAAGTAGCTTTGCGTACAAGTGGTAAATACTACCAGTCAAATGCCATAAACTGTCCCTATTAAAGATCATCTTTCAAAATGTGGACAGACAGTCAAAGAACGAGGGTGACAGGGAGGCCCACAAAATAGCCTACAGGTGGAGTATTATCTAGGAATAAAACATTTCCCCCAAAAAACAACTTTCAAGATTACCTTTCAAGGAATGTCAAAGCAAATAAAAACACTTTTTTTCAATATATCAAAGGCAAGGAGCCAGCTAGAGACTCAGTGAACCCATGATTATGGTCTGTCAAAGACAACTTAGGACTTAGGGTCTTAAAAAAAAAAAAGACTAAATCTGATAGGCTGCTTTCTTTAAAAGGATGGACATTAGGAGATACCACATATTGTCCCCTAAAATGGTAGATTAGAAGTGCAGGATAAAATAATTATACAAAAATCTTACCATAGCAGTTAACATTTTTGAGCATTTATTATATTCAAGGCCAGTGCCTAAAACTACTATCTCATTATCATTCTTACTTTAGTTGTTTCCATATTGGAAGGACTAATTGAGACCCAAAATACTGAGGCCAAAAGAAGAGAGTCAAGAACTTATAATAGATCAGAATGACTTCTCCTAAGGGAGATGGAATCTAGAAAGCTATGGAGATACGTGCTCTTGCATGAGCAATAGGCAAATCACACCTTGAAAATCTCAATGATTCTATCTTTCTAGAGCCAGAAACCCTGATTTCATAAATCAGGGTTATGTTTGAGCAGCAAAGACACAAACATCAGTGTCAAAAACTCAGAATGTTACTGGGTTAGTTTCAATGTGGTTCCATAATTGTAGATGGAAGGCTGGTATTATGTTTCCCTAAAGTAGTGCTATGCCGTAGCAGCTGCTCCAGCCCATGTGACCACATCTCCCCCAAATCTGCATTTAGTAATATCACAATAGTGGCTTGAAATCAGTCATGGGAGTATCTATGTCTGGAAAATGGGCAAATACTAAAAATCAGGACTTTTTGTTTAGTTTTGTTTTTTAGAGAGCCAGTTTACCAGCACATTACTGTCCTAAAGGGATAAGTTCAAGACACTAATGAACTATGACTCCAAAAGAGGAAACAATTTAGAGGAGACATACTAAAGAAAATACAAGGAGGATGATGCTAGAGCTCATCTGGGTCTATATTGGATGTTGTCTAATGAGATGACAAAATACTTCTGAAATAACGTTATGCCATTCAGGGAGGTGAAGATAAATAAAATTTGTGTGAATATTAGATGCTTTTGCTACATCTAGAAATGGATGGCTTTATAGCTCTCACAAAAGAAGCTCCTCTATTAAAAAATTCAGAGGAATATGAGAGAAAAACAAATGCATGGACCAAAATCAAAAAGAAAGAAGATACTCAGATGCAGCAAACCCTACCTGTGCTACATGAAGTAGAGAACAAAAGGGTCCAATGTAAGAAGCAGATCTGAAAACTATAAGAAATTGAAAAAAGAAACTGAAGATGACACAGATAAATTGAAAGATAAATAATGCTCATTAATTGGAAGAATTAATATTGTTAAAATGCCCATATTACCCAAAGCAATGTACAGATTCAATGCAATCCTTATCAAAATACCCATGGCATTTTTCACAGAATTAGAACAATCTCAAAACTTGTATAGAACCACCAAAAAAACCTAAATAGCCAAAGCAATTTCAGAGAGAAGAACAAAGTTGGAGGTATCACACTCCCTGATTTCAAACCATACAACAAAAGTATAGTAATAAAAACAGCATGGTATTGGAACAAACACACACACACACATAGATCAATGGAACAGAATAGTCCAGAAATAAACCCACACTTATATGATAGCTAATCTATGAAAATGGAGGCAAGAATATACAATGGGGAAAAGACAGTCTCTTCAATAAATGGTTTTGGGAAAACTGTACAGCTACATGAAAAAGAATGAAACTAGGCCATTTTCTTACACTATATACAAAAACAAACTCAAAATGGATTAAAGACTTAAATGTAAGACCTGAAACCATAAACCTCCTAGAAGAAAACATAGGAAGTGTGCTCTTTAACACTGATCTTAGCAACAGTTTTTGGATATGCCTCCTCAGGCAAGGGAAACAAAAACAAACAAATGGGACTACACCAAACTAAAAATCTTTAGCACAGTGAAGGAAACTATTGACAAAATGAAAAGGAAACCTACTGAATGGGAGAAGATCTTTGTGAATGATATTTCTGATAAGGGGTTAATATCCCAAATATATAAACAACTCATACAACTCAACACCAAAAAAACAAACAATTGAATTAAAAAATGGGCAGAGGACCTGAATAGACATTTTTCCAATGAACACATACAGATGGCCAACAGGCACATGAAAAGGTGCTCAACATCATTAATCCTGAGGGAAATGCAAATCAAAACCACAGCGAGATATCACCTCACACTGGTCAGAATGGCTATGGTGAAAAAGACAACAAATAATATCAAATGTTGGCAAGAATGTGGAGAAAAAGTAAACCTAATGCACTGTTGATGCAATGTAAATTGACACAGGCACTACAGAAACTATAGAAAATATTTTGGAGGTTCCAATAAGGAAAGGAAGGAAGGAAGGAAGGGAGGGAGGGAGGGAGGGAGGGAGGGAGGGAGGGAGGGAGGAAGGAAGGAAGGAAGGAAGGAAGGAAGGGACTACCATATGATCCAGCAATTCCACTTCTGGGTATTTTCTAAAGGGAAAAAAAGAACACTAATTCAAAAAGATATAGACACACCAAGGTTCATTGGTAGATGAATGGATAAAGAAGATGTGGTATACACACACAGACACACACAATGGAATATTACTCAGCCATAAAAAAGAATAAAATCTTGTCTCTTGCAACAACATGGATGGAACTAGAGGGATTATGCTTAGTGAAATAACTCAGACAGAGAAAGACAAATATCACTTATATGTGGAATCTAAAAAATACAGCAAACAGGGAATATAACAACAAAAAAAGCAGACTCACAGAAATAGAGAACAAACTAGTGATTACCAGTGGGGAGAGGGAAGGGGAGAGGCCACCTGAGGGGTAGGGGAGTGGAATGTACAAGCTATCGGGTATAGAATAAGCTACAAGGATCTACAACACAGGGACTATAGCCAATGTTTTATAATAAGTATATCTGGAGTAAAACCTTTAAAAATTGTGAATCATTACACTGTACAGCTGTAACATATAATATTGTACAGTAACAATACTTCAAAAAAATAAAATAAAATAGTCAAAACAAAGTGAGTATATTTTTGTCTTAGGGTAAAGCAAAGTCCTGGAGTTCACTAATGCACTACCCTACCCCATTTCAGTGCAATCTAGAGGACTGTTATCCAATAGATGGTTCTTTGATGATGCACATATGTTCTAATCTGTTGTGTCCTAGAGTGTATCCAGCCGCTACATCTGTTTATTGAGCACTTGAAATGTGCCTAGTGTTACTGAGAAACTTAATTTTTTAAATCTGATTTTAGTTCATTTGAACTTAAATAAGCCATATGTGCCTAGTGGCTACTATATTAGGCAATGCAGCTTTAGAAGCAAAAGCTAAATTTCCCACCAGATACACACAGGAGCAGTATCATTCTCAACTTTATAGAGCAGGACTTCCTGGGAACCAACAACATCCTCCTCCATAGGGGCGAGACTTAAGTCTGGCAAGCCATAGGGTTGATTGTTAAACCACATGGATTAAGGGAACAAAAAGAACCTGGTTGTGGTATGGTATGGCTTCCATTCCTCAGGACTCTTTTGGGAATAGACTTGCACTAGGGTAACACTCCTGCCCTTCTCTTCCCCCTTCACTCACCTGGGCTTCTCACTCTGTTTTCAATCAGAGGAAACTGTGCATTCTTTCTGCTTCCTACCTTGTGCTAAGCCTATGAGTGGGCTCTGCCCCAAGCGAGACATGCTCTATTTGCATTTGTCCAGCTCTATCTGACTGGGTGGCTAAGTTTGATTTCAGAGTGAAATGTTAGAAGCTCCATCTGGCATCAAGTATGTCACATCATCTAATCAAGTTTTATTAGTAATAAGACTGTTATTTAAAGCTCCATGTGTCTGATTTCTGTGTCTACTAATAAGTTCCTTCCAAAACATTAGGCGAAAAGAAAAATAATTTATTTACCATATCCCCTCTCCCCCTCAGAACTTCAACACTCAATATTTCTGACATTTAACGGCTTCAAAAGTAAAATGTAGAATGTGTCTTTGTGCTGGACTTTCCTTGCTCTGAAACTACTTGAATGATAATTAGGCATATATACAAGCTATGTATGTATCAGTGTGTATTAAGGCACCCATGAGCCAGAGGAGTAAATCATATGAAGGTGCTTTGTACAGAGATTAAAGCCTTTGCTGACCTTCTTGAGCTGGTCCATTCCTGCATTATTTGCTTTCATAGTATCTAGTACTTCTCCTTTGTGACACATCGTGTCTTAATTTGTGCGATTCATTACTGAAGAGCTTACAATTCCCATTAGATTGTAAACTCCATAAGCTTCATAAAGAAAGAGACTACGTGTATCTTTTAATCATTTTATTTCTAGCATTTAGAATAATGACCAGCACATAGACGACACGCTCCATAAATAAATAATGCAATATTACATTTAATGACATAAAAGATTATCTTCAGTATGAGCAGAGACTATGATGCAAATTTAATTTTTGGCTTCTTTTATCCATAGTCCTCAGGAATAAGGGTCTTGCAAGAGGAGAACTCTTGTTTGAAGGAGTGTAATAATCTCCAGGAATACAAAACTAATCATGGTCATACAGTAGGAGCCAATAATAATCACTGAACTCATGCTATGTGTTTGCCTCCATTTCACAGGTCAATGCCAAGGATCTGACAATAGAGTTAGCTAAACAATTCAAAGTACATAATCATGGTGCTCAGGCAGCAAAACCAGCCTCCAATTGTGAGTGCTATTATGTTCAAAGCACTCTAGAAAACATAATAGACTCAGGATAGAAAGAGTTTTTTGAGCCAGTTTTTGTTTGTTTGTTTACCACTTTCCCAAAATACCTCCTCCTTGTGGCATTCTTTGGGTACATAGAGCAAAGGCAAATAAGAATTCTCTGTGAGTGGATAGTACTAATGGACTTAAGAAGCTGTGATACCTGATATTCAGTCTTAAGTTTCCATTTTTGCATCATAGTTTCCCTAGATCTTAGTCAAAGTTGTAAACTTGAAATCCTATGCTTTATGAACTACTGTATAGCCTGTGTGTATGTTTTGATCAAACTGGAAAGCAAGGAGCTAAGACAGGATTAATGCAACTATATGATTAAACGCAGCGGAATGGTCTAAAGAGATAAACAGCACCCAGAACAGATTTGTGGAATTCAAGAACACTCGCTAGAGATTCTCAGAAATTCTTGGGGAGAAACCTAGATTCCTTGCCATTGGAATGAGGACTCAAGGAGTATTACTACTTGGATATTTAAGGAAAATGTGACACTGAAAAGATGACCTACCCATAGAATCCAGGGCTCAAAATTAATTAGAAAGGGTTGGAATGGGGTCTGGAAATCTTTAGACCACTGCTTGAGAACATGAATCTTAGTGATGGAGCAGCTGATAAGAACTGGAGAATGTCATACATCATAAGAGGATTATTATAAACATATCAGAACAAACTTCCCACCCTAGAACACCATGTACTGTGCTATTACTATTTTTAAGAATTAAACTTAAGAAGACCCAGAAAACAGCACCTAAAGCTATCAGGTGAAGAAGTTTGATGGCTGCCCTATACAGTTAGATTAAGATGGAACCATTTGCTAACTTGGAAACAGAAGCCAAGGAATACCATCAACGTAAAAACAAGCCTCTTAAAAATCAATATAACTTACAAATTTAATATAGATTTGTTCAACAAATTTCAAAGTATTTGGACAAACGAATATGCTCTGAGGAAATAAGTTATCAGTATTTTAATAACACCAATATACATATATCTGGAAATATACATATATCTGATAAGAATTTGTCAAATTTATGAAAAACTTAGAAATAGTTATTAAAGGAAACTTTGGATATAGCCTATCTTTAGGTTTTAAAGCCACAGCTTCCAGTAAACCATACCTTAAAGCATCGAAACACTAGAATTAGAAGGGCCTGAGTATATAATCAATTAAATTCCAGAATATTTTGAAAAAAGCAATTTAAACGATAGTTGACATCTAATTTTCTGAAAGAAAACATCTGTACACTAAGGAATTCCGCAGAAAAAAAGTCTCTTTGTTCAGATATTATGAAAACAATTACAATTAGGGGTCTTATATTTAGTTTTTGATTAATAATGATGTCTATGTTTAAAATATCTACGCAGTCAAGAGGGGGACTAAAATTAGAGTGTTAACTTGTTATTTGGGGACTAAAGCAGAGATACCTCACCACTCATCAGAGAATCCTTGCTCTGTGTGGGCTTTTCGGTTATTAGCTTTCTCTTTTCTGGGGAATGTAAATAGCTTTCAGAGAAGGCATGCATAGATACAATTTTTTTTTAACATGACACTAAGGGAGATATAAAGTTATGTTGATAGAGGAGAATTTGATCTTAGGCCAGAAAACTGAGAGAAGAGAACAAAGCAATCAGAAACCAGGCATAATCTCAACCTTCATCTAAATGTTTTTAGAAACATCTCTTTGGAGTGCACATTTTCTCATTAAGAAAAAACAAACAAGAAAACCTTAGGTATTTAACTTTTAGACCGAGAGTCCGTATCTCTGAGCCACAGAAACCAGTAAATAATGATACTCATTCAAAAAGGGCTCTCTTTTCCAAAATCTGAGTTTATGTGACCATCATATAGATCAATACTTCTTTGCCAGCTAAGGAGAATAACTTATTTTTCATAACGTAGTTCAGATAATTCAGAGACACTATCTCATTTGACCCTCAGGACATTCCTAGAATGAATAGGAACAGGTATCATGATTTCTCTTTTACAAAAGTAAAAACTCAGTCTTTAAGAACTAGTAAGTGTATCAATGGCTGCCTATTTTATAATATCCACGGCATGAACTGGTTAATTAGGGGGTCAACTAGGTTAAGAAATTGGCATTTCAATGAATAGGTCTGATTCTAACCCCATTCCCTTAACCCCCCTACATTTTAAATTTCTTGTCCAAGGTAACATGCATTTACTGCTAGAACTAACAAACTCCCAAACTAGTGTTTTCCTTATCAGACAAATGGCTGCTCACATCTGTCACAGCAATGTGAGTAAGGTTGACACTGGCTAGACATTCACCAGACCCTTTTCCCTTTGCTCTTAAGCACACACTTAGACCAGCTGTCCCCAACCTTTTTGGCACCAGGGACCGGTTTCATGCAAGACAATTTTTCCATGGATGGGGGAGGGGTGTGATGGTTTCAGGATGATTCAAGAGCATTATGTTTATTGTGCACTTTATTTCCATTATTACATTGTAATATATAATGAAATAATTATAAAACTCACCCTAATGCAGAATCAGTGGGAGCCCTGAGCTTGTTTTCACTTGCCACTCACTGATAGGGTTTTGATGTGAGTCTGCAAGCAATTGATTTCCTGTGGTCTCTGTGCAGTCAAACCTCTCTGCTGATGATACTCTGTATTTGCAGCCACTCCCCAGAGCTAGCATCACCCCCTCAGCTCCACCTCAGATCATCAGGCACTAGATTCTCATGAGGAGCGCGCAACCTAGATCCCTCACATGTGCAGTTCACAGTAGGGTTCGCGCTTCTGTGAGAATCTAATGTAGCCGCTGATCTGACAGGAGGCGGACCTCAGGTGGTAACGCGAGTGATGGGGAGCGGCTGCAAATACAGAGGAAGCTTTGCTCTCTCACCCGCCCACCACTTATCTCCTGCTGTGTGGCCCAGTTCCTAATAGGCCATGGACCGGTACCGGTTGCTGGAGGGGGTTGTGGACCCCTGACCTAGACTATACTTCCAAGCCATCTGTGCAACTGGGTGCAGCCATGTAACTGACATCTGGCTGATGGAGTGTAGACAAATGTTCTGTACACATATTCCAGACCTGACCTATAAAATCCTCTTCCACAATCCACCATGTTCTCCTTCCCTCTCTACTAGCTGAATGAGGAAGACACCAAGAAGTGCAGATCCATAAAAGGAAGGATCCTGGATCCCTATATCATGATGTATACTTCTACCTACCAGGAATGGCCAAACTTAAATTTAACAAGAAATAAACTTTTATTTCCATAAGCTACTAAGATTGTGGAATTTCCAAAGTGGTTGTACCATTTCATATTGCAAAACATGAGAATTCCATTTGCTTCACATTGTCACCAAAATTTGGTGTTTAGTCTTCCTAGTCTTAGACATTCAGTCCACAGGTAGTGATAATTGTGGCTTTAACCTGCATTTTACTGATGACCTGTTATTTTAAGCATTTTCTATATATCTATCACTCATTTGTTACATGTGCATTTGAGACTATTCCAATCTTTTTCCCATTTTTATCTTTTTTTCTTCATGCAAAGCCATTTTTATTTTAAATATAGCGGTGTGTACATGTCAATCCCAAACTCCCAATCTGTCCCTCCCCCTCCCCTTCCCCCCGGTAACCATAAATTCATTCTCTAAGTCTGTGAGTCTGTTTCTGCTTTGTAAATAAGTTCATATGTATCATTTTTTTTAAGATTCCATATATAAGTAATATCATATGACATTTGTCTTTCTCTGTCTGACTTAATTCACTTAGTATGATAATCTCCAGGTCTATCCATGTTGCTACAAATGGCATTATTTCATTCATTTTAATGGCTGAGTAATATTCCATTGTATATATATATATACACCACATCTTCTTCATCCATTCTTCTGTCAATGGGCATTTACGTTGCTTCCTTATCTTGGCTATTGTAAACAGTGCCGCAATGAACGTTGAAGTGCATGTATTCTTTTGAACCATGTTTTTCTCCAGATATATGCCCAAGAGTGGGATTGCTGGATCATATGGTAGCTCTATTTTTATTTTTTATTAATTTATTTATTTTTATTTTTTTATTGTGCAATAGCAATGTTTAAATTCTGTATATAATCTTTGGTCAAATACATTTTTGTTGGAATACTTTTCGTTCGGGAGTATTTTCTTCCTAACCCTGGCTTGCCACTTCATTTTCCTATTGGTATCTTTCAAAAATGAAGTTTTACATAATTATAAACTCCAATTATCAGTTTTTCTTTTTATGGTTTGTGCTTTTTTTTTTTTAGCTATATATTACAAATCATTTCCTGCACAAGTTCTTGAGAATAGTCTATTTTGTTGGCTTTTAGATAGCTTATATTTTAGCATTTGCAATTTGGAATATAGCTCATTAATGACAGTAAGAGCTGGTGTTCATTTTGTTACATAGATTCATCCAGTTCCAGCAACATTTATTGCAAAGAATTTCCTCAAGGATTGCCTTGGTGTCTATATCAAAAATCAATTGACCATTACAAGCAGGTCTATTTCTGGACACTCTATTTTAATCCATTGACCTATCTGTCTTTCTTTACACCAGTACCACACTGTCTGGATTACAATAGCATTATAGTAACCCTTGAAATAAGGAAATATAAATTCCCTAACTTTATTATTTTTTCAAGATGTTGTCTATTCTAGGTTTTGTCCATTTCCATTTAATTTCAGGATTAGTTTGTCAGCTTCTACCCACCCCCACCAAAATATGCTGGGATTTTGATTGGAATTGTGTTGAATTTATAGATCAATTTTGGGAGAATTAATATCTTAATAAAATTGAGATAGTTAACCCATAAACATGAATTAAAGATCTTCTTTAAATTCTCTAAGCAAAATTTTATAATTTTTTTAATATAAGTCTATTTTATTTATTTAGTTATGTTTGGCTGCATTGGGTCTTTGTTGCTGTGCGTGGGCTTTCTCTAGTTGCGGCGAGCAGGGGCTACTCTTCGTTGCAGTGCGCGGGCTTCTCATTTTGGTGGCTTCTCTTGTTGCGGAGCACGGGCTCTAGGCACGCGGGCTTTAGTAGTTGTGGCTCATGGGCTCTAGAGTGCAGGCTCAGTAGTTGTGGTGCATGGGCAAAATTTTACAATTTTTATTGTAGAAGACTTGCACATATTTTATTAAATCTCCCTGATTATTTTATATTTAGGGTTGCTTATATAAATAATGTATCTAAAATGAATTTTCTAAATGTTTCTCTATGTGCGTAGAAATAGATTTGTGTAAAATTGGCCTTTCACCCTATGACCTTTTCATGTTCACTTATAATTTCTAGTAGTTGAATTTTAGACCTGTTAAAATTTCCTACATACATATATCTTCTGTGAATAAAGACAGTTTTAACTACTCCCTTGAATTGTTAGGACTTTTATGTCTTTTTCTTGTCTATTCATATTGACCAGGACCTCCAGCACAATTAGAATAAATCAGACACTTTGCTTATTCTTGATCTTAGCTGGAAAGCATTCAGAATCTAACCATTAAATAAGAATGATGTTTGCTACAGAGTTTTTACCATGAATGAGTGTTGAATTTTTCAAAGGCTTATTCTGTATCCATTGAGTTGGTCATATAATTTCTTCCTTTCTTCTGCTAATGTGGTACAATATAAGATTAATTCTTGAATGTTAAACAAATCTTGCATTCCTGGGATAAACTCCAAATGCTCATAATAAATTATCCTTTTTATATGTAATGGAATTGCTTTGCCAATATTTTGTTAAGGAATTTTCATCTCTGTTCAAGAGGAATAATGGAATGTACTTTCTTCTAATGTCTCTAGGTTTGGAATTATGATGTCATAAAATGGGTTGTGAAGTGCTCATTCCTCTTATATTTTATGAAAATTTGTATAACACTGAAAGTTCTTCCTCCTTAAATATGTGATAGATTTCATCAGTGAAGCCACATCACCTTGGAGTTTTCTCTATGGGAAAGTTCTGAATTATAAATGTAATTTGTTTATCAGATACAAGACTACTCATATCTTTTATTTTTTCTTGTGTCAGTTTTGATAAGTTGTGATTTTTAACGAAATTCTTCATTTCAACCAAATTGTAGAATTTACTGGCCTAAAGTGGTTCATTTTTCATATCCCCTTACATTTCTCTTAGTATCTTTAGGATACTATTAGCCTCTTATTCAAATCCAGTATTGGTAATTTGTACTCTCTTGGTCAGTCTTGCTAAGGGTTTATCAACTTGATTAATCTTTTGAAAAAACCAAGCTCTAGCCTTTTAACTCTTTGTCTTTTTCCATTTCATTGGTTTTCTGTCTTGTGTTTACTATTTTCTTTCTTCAACTTACTATTTTCTTTCTTCAACTTACTTGTTTTAATTTTCTCTCCCTTTTCTAGCTTCTTAATGTGAAAACTTAGGTCACTGATTTTAAGTGTTTCTTTTCTGATATAAGCATTTAAAAGTGTTCATTTGTTTCCAAACACTGCTCTAGCTGCATCTCACAAATTTAATGTGTTGTGTTTTTATTTCTATTTAAATTAAAGCATTTTCTAATTTTCCCTGGAAATTCTTCTTTGACCCATGAGTAACTTAAGTCATGTGTTACTTAACTCGCAAATATTTTGCCAGTTTCCAGGTAACTTTTTTTTTTTTTAATTTAATTCTACTGTACATATTGAGATCAGAGAAACTACTCTGTAAAATGTTGATCTTTTGAAAGCTGTTGAAACTTCTTTTATGGTTCAGCACATGGCCTATTTTGGCAAGTGCTCTGTGTGTTCTAGATGTTGAGAAAGCTATTCTACAAATATAACTTAGATCAATTTGATAGATGGTGTTTTCAAGTTTTTAATATACTTACTGATTTTTTTTTTTTTTTGGTCTATCAGTTGCTGAGGAGGGGGCCTGCTAAAAATACTAACTATGAGCATCTGTGTATTCTCCCTCTAGTTCTGCCAATTTGTGCTTCAGGTATTTTAAATGCTGTTATGGGTATATATATATATGTAGGATAGTTATGTCATCTGACATATTGACCCTTTTATCATTATGAAATATCTCTCTTTTTCAAGTAACAACCTTATTCTTGATGCTTACTTTGTCTGATCTAAATATAGCTATATCAGCTTTCTAATTTCAGGTTACTGTTTGCATGTTACACATTTTCCCATCTTTTACCACAACATATGCTGGTTGAATAAGGGTTCATCTCTTGTAGATAGCATTTATTTTATTTCTTCTATGGCCTTTTTATTAATTTTATACCTCTTCGTATAATTTTTCACTGATATCTCTCAATATTGCATTTTACCTCCTTACTTTATCATACTCTACTTCTAATTATTACTGTATCACTTCAGATAAAAAGTAAGAATCTTAACAACAGCATGATCTCACCTACCCTCCTTTCTTTACGCTATTGTTGTCATATCTTATAAACTCCACAGATAATATTCTTTTTGTTCCAAATAGTCAGTTTTCAGTTAAAGAAAATAATAAAAATATAATAGGCTTTCATATTTACTGACACATTTATGATTTCTAGTGCCCTTCATTCTTTCCTGTTGATACAAGTCCCTACCTGGTATCACGTCCCTTCAGCTGGCAGAACCTGCTTTAACTTTTCTTACAGTGCAATTCTGCAGACCAAGAATTCTCTTAAATTGGAAAATTTTATTTCATCCTCAGTTTCTTGCATATATTCATCAGATTTGAGTTTTTGTTTTCTTTGGGGAACTTTAAAGATACTGTTCCATTGTTTTCTAGCTGCCATTGTTTCTGATTAAAAAGATCATCCATAATGTGTGTCATGTTTCTCCTATGAGTAATGTGCACTTTTTCTCTGACTGCTCTTAATCTTTTTTTTTTTTTTGGCTGTACCGTGTGGCATGTGGGATCTTAGTTCCCCAACCAGGGATCAAACCTGCACCCGCTGCACTGGAAGCACAGAGTCTTAACCACTGGACCGCTAAGCAAGTCCCATCAATCTTCTTTCTTTATCTTTGTTTTTCAGCAGTTTAACTACGATATGACTAAGGGTGATTTATTTTGCATTCATCCCACTTGCGGTTTTCTGGGGTTCTTGATTTTGTAGGTTAGTTGCGTTATTTTCAGCAAATTTCGGAAGTTTTTGGCCATTATTTATTCAGACATTAATTGCCCCATCCCTTTCTCCTCTTTTTCTGGGACTCTATTTTCACATACTAGACCTTTTCACATCACTTCACATGTAACTGAGACTGTGATTATTTAAAACAACAACAAAAAACTTGTTTCTTTGTTCTTCCAATTGGGCAATTTCTGTTGGTCCCTTTCTTCTGCAGTTTCCACCTACTGTTCATCCCACCCAGTAATGTTTTTAAAGTTCAGATTTTGTACTTTTCAGTCCTAGAATTTCAATACTATATTTTCTTTTAGCTTCCCGTTTGCTGTTGAGAATCTCTGTCCTTTCACTGATTTTTTTCCTATGATTTCTTTAAACTCTTGAACATATTTATGATAGTTATTTTACATAGTTATTATAAAGAGACTGCTGTAACACCTAATTTTAGTATTTTATTTTCAACATCTTGGCCATTTAGGTTTCTGTGTCTGTTGACTACTTTTTCTTTTGGTCCTGGGCCACAATTTCTTCCTCCTTCACATGACCAGCAATGCTCATTTTGTTTTACTTTATGCTAGACATTATACGTCTTACAATGAATGGAGTCTTGAGTAAGGTGTTTTCCTTTAAATAATATTGAGTTGTTTTGATGGGCAGATAAATTACTGGATGATCTTCTCAATCCCATCAAACTTGTTCTTTATTCTTTGTTAGGAAAGACTTACTGTAGTTTTGTCTTTAGCCCTAGGGTGTGGCCCTACCTCTATGGTATGGTCCTTACTTGCAAAGCATGACCTTTCTGGGATTTCAACTGGTTGAGGTATTCATCAGTGTTATTCTGCTCTGGGCAACTGGATACTCATTTCCTCTAACATTGTACCATTTCTGGCATCTCCAGTCAACTCTTAGGCCCCCAGGAAATCTCTGTCTCTGAATCAGATAATTCAGCCCCAAATTCAATCTTAGCCTTCTTTTCTCTATTAGATCGCCACTCTCTGCTCAGGATTACTTCCCTCCTCCAAGTCAGAAATGTCGAAACAATGTGAGGCTCACCTCACATTCTTTTCCTTTTAACAAGGATCAAATTCTTGGACCGTTGCCCAATGACAGTAGACAGTTGTTTACTGTATTTTGTCCAGGTTGACAGTTGTTTACATCACGAGAGTAAGTTGAAAACCAGTTAATCTGTTATGGATGGAAGAACTCTCATATCATAAGCATCTTAATGACTAATATTCTACAGAGTTCTAATGCAGTACTTTAAATTAAAAATCTTGTATTAAACCCATATATGTTAGTTAAATACCTTTGTCTATTATAGATAAAGTTATAAATGTGTTTCTTAAAAACTTTAGTAATGTCTCCTTGACATTGATCCCCAGAAATTGGTCAAGGGGTAGGAAAATATTCCTTGTTCTTGAAAATACTGAAAAAGTAGTATTCTCAACTCTGTTTTGAGAACAAAAAGAGGGTAAAATTGTAAAACCATATATATATACACATGTCTATATAAATATGTGCGTGTATGTGTGCATGTACATGTATATATATAATTATTTCTATAACAATTATATCAATGCATAATGCCATTAGTAACACAATAGAATACCAGTTTCTCTACATACTTATACACACTGAATATTTCATTTTGCTTCATAATGGTGCACATTAGGGATAATATAAACTCAGTATTAATCTCTGAAAAGGCAGAATACCAAGTTCTGCTAAACTTGGCCAAAACCAGCAAAAGCTTCCCCTGGTTTCTCTGTCCTCCAGGAGCAGCCCTCTGCCTGCGGCCATCCTGGATTCTCAGCCTCCACTTACCCCAGAACCCTTAGAAAAAAGGTGCTTCTTCACTGTCAAGTCCCCATTATCATTTTACCACTAGGATTTTCAACTCTTTCGACTCATGATTTTGAGGTGAGAGTAATTTCACTCTGCCTATCCAAGGCTTTTGGTCTAGTTGCTTTGGCTTTCATGCAAAGCTTCAAAATGTACTGCATAATAAACCAGCTGTGTGTGAAGTCCCTAATTTCTCTAATTTTGTTACTTTGATGCTGAGTGACCACCATGACTTTGTGGGAGGGGTGCTTTTCTTGGGTCAATCTCTGCTCCTCAGCCTTCAGACCATGTAGGAAAATGCCACAGGGGAAGCGCTGCTATCTTCAGCTCACGTCGGAAATGTTTTCCTCTCTCTGGACTTTCGGTGCATCCGGTACCCATTGATTCCACAGCTTTAAGGTATCTTTGAAAACGTGATTCTTGTAATTTATCTAGCTTTTCTAATTCTGTCAGCAGTTTTGTGGACCACATGTGGCTTACTACATTCTACTTTGAAGCAGCAGTCCAGTTTTGCCAGTTTTGAACTTGATATGAATTATATAATATATATTATTTATTTTTGTCTGGCTAATTTAACTCAATATTATCCTTTTTAGATTTTCATCATTTCCTTGCAGGTTTAGTCTCGTTGCTGTAGATTATTCCGATTACAATAAAGTTTATTGCATTCTATTGTTAATGGGTATTTGAGAAATTTCCACTTTCTGGCTATAACGAATAGTGTTGCTTTGAAAATTCTTGTAAATGTCTGTTTTTGAATATATAAATACATGTAATAGAATTGGGTCATGGGTACCCATGTGTTCATTTTTAGTAGCTATTATTAAACAGATTTCCAAAGTGGCTGTTCCTATTTATGTTTCCATCACTAGTGTATAAGAGTTTTTCCATTTATATTTTTAATTGTCTGTAGTTTCTCTAAGACCTTTTACCATGTTTTTATCAGGGCATTGCTTTTTCTATTGTTTTAGATAAATATTTTATATAATAAAAATATTAACCATCATATGTGCAGCAAATATATTCCCATATATTCTGTTCTTCCTGTTTTAATTTCAACTATGCCAAACATAATGTGTAAATTCCTTTGGATTACTCATACTATGAATTATTCATATATCTGCTTCAGTTCATTACAGTTTACCACAAAAATAAACTCCTTATCAACAGATTTACCTGTCAGTATTCAATACTGACATATTGAAATATCTTATACTTATAAAACAAAATAGGAATAATCTAGATTCACTGTTGTTCCTTGGGAAGATAGAATTACAAAATGGTAAATAGCACAAAAAAGAAAAAGAAAGAACAAAGGATGCCTGTATTTTCAAATGTTTATGGCTATATAATCAGAATAAAATTGATCTATAATTAATAAGATGAGGCTGGTTTGTTTTCCAGGTTTTTTTGGTTTTAGTTTAACTTCTTTTGTTTTGTTTTTGCCTTACTTTGGATTTCCACAAAATACCGCATATGAATATTTCTCCAGCATGCCCATCTAAAAGAGGCCTTTTTAACTGATACTTTATTAGCCACATCACATTCCATTACCTCAGTTGTGACTAATATCAGGTGATAAATAAACAATGTTGAGCTACTGTTGAGGAGCCAACTCTCCTATCCTAACAGTAACGGTTAGAATCACATAATGCCAAACTAACAAGCAATGCAATATGCCCAAATAATATTTATCTTGATATTCAGTAAAATAATATATTTTTGTAACACTATCTTCTGGAGAATTTACACTTAAAAATACAATAGAGAATCAAGGCTATATCTGTTAATGATAAAAAATCTCAAATTTATACAGAAGAGACTAACAAGCTCCAACACTTTTAAATTGGCTTTAAATCCACAAAATGTGTCATACTGTTTAATCTCTGCCTCATTTAAAGCATATTTCAAGCAAATGCCTTATTGGCTAAACACAGGATAAATAAATCAAAGAGTCAAAGTTATAAATAATTATATCCACAAACAGTGCTACACTAACCGAAGTAAAACCATGTCTAAATTCTTAGTTTGCTTTCAATTTCATTGAGTTTTTCAACATTACCTTGAAACAACAGTGTTTTCCAACAATAGACTTTATCTTCTCCCACCAGTATATCACTGGCTTGTCATTGCACTAAAAGCCTACAGCATACTTTGCGCTGGAGAGAAGGATGCAAATGCTTACCTCTACTAATACGTGTCCACTCACTACCCACAGGAAACATGCAGACAAAATGAAAAAACACTTCAAAATGAGCTGAAGTAGATGCCTACTTGGAGTTATGTGCCACCTAAGGCGCCGATCACATTTACTGGCACAGAAAATGATAAAGGTATTTACAAATGAAAAGACAAAACTGCAGTCAAAGGACATCTTATGCATATATATGTGTTAGTTCTTTTTTTTTTTTTTTTTGCGTTACGCGGGCCTCTCACTGCCGTGGCCTCTCCCATTGTGGAGCACAGGCTCCGGACGCGCAGGCTCAGCGGCCATGGCTCACGGGCCCAGCCGCTCTGCGGCATGTGGGATCTTCCCGGACCGGGGCACAAACCCATGTCCCCTGCATCGGCAGGTGGACTCTCAACCACTGCGCCACCAGGGAAGCCCTATGTTAGTTCTTTTTATGAGCTTTGAAGGGACTCGAAATCATGATATAACCATTTTATTTCTATCTTGCAATTTATTCTTTTATATTAACTTTTCTTGGGTGATTTCATCAGGGGAATAAGTCAGTATCCAAAACTGCCAACCCAAGAAGTGAATGACCAGAACTTTACCAATCACATTATTCTTCTAATGGGTAACCCACTTCCTGCAAAGCAATGTGACAAAGAAATTAACTGATAATTATAACTACCTTAAAAGTTGAAGATGGCTGTGACTTTGTGAGAAAGCCAACTGTCATTACAATGAATCTACCTATTTAAAAAGTCTTATTTAAAGAAATATTCATTTGAAACGCTCTGGTTTAGGTTAGAAGATAATCTTCACAATGTATTACTAGAAAACAAAACTATGAGTTAGAATTGTCAAATATAGAAAGAGCGACCTAAAGACAAACCTGTGTGTCTTTGTAAATATCTAGTCTCAGGTTTTAAGAGAGGAAAGCAATTTTCCAAAATGTACAAAGCATTTTGAAAAGTTATTCAGAAGACTTTTCTCCCTGTAAGGACTGGTTATCAGCATCTTTGTAGTTGCATAATGCAGAAGCTGTTACTTTATTCCTGTGCATCTGACTTGGATCTTTGAGGATAAAGAAAAAATGTCTATTCCATAAAAACCATTCAGCCTATCTAAGGAGCTAGAACTGAGGTTTAATACCACTGAGAAAACCTCTGGTTGTTTACTTGACTTATCAAGAAGTCAACAACCCAGCATTCAGAGACAGAAAATAATATCTGATAGAGGCCTCAATCATGCAAAATAATACCTGAGAACAAGGAGATACTGTTAGTATCTGCCAACTGATTAAAAGGAGGTTTAATCAGGAAACAAAATGGTTTAAAGTAATGCAAAATAAAATTCAGAACAGGTTTTAATTGTGTTTAGCTAAATGTATCTAGACCTATAATCTGCTTTTTTGGACAGACACACTGAAGCCAACTAAGATTGCATTATGTTACTCAGGTTATAAGATAATTTTGCTTTTTTTAGTGATTTTATTTACAAGCTATCTTTTGTCTGAGATTTACTGCACAGGAATAGGAATTGCTTTCACCAGAAAACTGAATGTGTAACTGTTCAGGCAGCCTATGGAATCAACTCTGAAGAATGTTGTTACCCCTAACCCCTCAGGGGTCGCAATTGCTGAAAGATACCACTTACCAATTCAATAATCCTCCAAGTATTCTTCCCTTTAACCAATAAAAAAAGACCAAACCTATGGGCTGTTAAGAAATTATTTAAATCCTATTATACCCAGAAAGAGTAATACCCCATACCATTACTTCTTTCCCCCTACTCCAACCCTGCAATCTAACAAGAACCCCATCATCACTAACCTGAGTCAAAAGGCCGAGTCCCCTACCAGTCCCCAGGCTTCCCCCAGCGTGCCTCTCTGCAGCCTTAGAAAATATTATTTCTTTGAGAAGCAGACTGGATTCTGGAAATTAGAAAAATAAATTCAGCAGCTCCCTTTCCCTCCACATCAAGCTCTAAGGTTTTCGCCAATTCTGAGTCAAACCAATAGCTAGCACACTCAGAAGCTAGGGAGGCCATGCATGGGAAACTATGCATGAGGTTTTGCAAGATTCTGAGAATTTCACTGAAGCCCAAGAGCAGGACCTAATAAACTGTGTTTTTGGCGGCAAACTTGGTGCTTAAAACTATACGTACTCCTGAGAAGGTCGACTTCAATAAACTTTGGTGTCTCCTACATTTTGGGGTGGAGAAACTACATCAGGCAGATTGAGTCTCCCTGACCTTGAGGCTGGAAGATTACAGAGAGACTTGAGAACTGAATAGCTTTTCAAGGAGCAATAATAATTGTAAATTCTTGCAGTTGTAAATTCTTTCTCTACTTCTTTGATATATAAATCTTCTCCCAGCCTCTGGCCAATTTTACAACCCAAAAATGTCTTCTTCAAGGATCCAGGAGTCTTCCCTTTAAAATGTAGGCATCAAGAAAGACAGTGCCCAGAAGAAATAGCCCATCTGAATTCAAATCCATATGTATTAAAGACATTGAATCATAATTAAAGCTTTCTAAAACAGAAAGCAAAAAAAAAGGGTTCAGTAGTGAATTCTACCAAACATTTAAGGGAGAAATTATATTAATTTCCTACAATCTCTTTTAAAGAACAGAAGCAGAGGGAATACTTCTTCACTCTTTCTATGAGGCCAGCATTACTCTAATACCAAAAATAGACAAAGACATTACAAAAAAAGAAAACTAGACCAATCTTTCTCATGAAAATAGATGCAAAAATCCTCAACAAAATATTAGCAAATTGAATTCATATCCCAGATATGCAAGACTGGTTCAACACTCAAAAATCAATTAATGTAACCTATCACAGCAACAGGCTAAAGAAGAAAAATGACATCATCATATCAATTGCTACAGAAAAACCATTTGACGTAATTCAACCTTCTTTCATGAGAAAAACTCTCAGAAAATTAGAATAGAGGGAAGCTTTCTCAACTTGATAAAGAACATGTACAAAAAGCCTACAGCTAACACCATACTTAATGGTAAGAAACGTGAAACTTTCCCACTAAGATCAGGTGCATAGCAAGGATGTCCCCTCTCACCACTCCGTTCCAACATTGTACTGAAAGTCCTCGCCAATATAATAAGACCAAAAAAAAAAAAAAAGAAAAGAAAAGGTATGTAGACAAAAAAAAAAAAAGACATAAATGGTCTTTGTTTATAGATAACATGGTCATCTGTGTAGAAAATCTGAAAGAACTGACCAAAAAACTCCTGGAACGAATAAGCGATTATAGCAAGGTTGCACGATATGAGGTTACTATACAAAAGCCAAATGCTTTCCTATATACCAACAATGTACAAGTGGAATTTGAAACTAAAACCATAATACTATTTATATTAACACCACAAAAATAAAATACTAAGGTAAAAATCTAATAAAGTATGTGCAAGATCTGTATGAGGAAAACTATAAAACTCTGATGAACAAACCCAAAGAAGTACTAAATAAAGGGAGAGATATTCCATCTCCATGAATAGAAGACTCAATATTGTCAAGATGTCAGTTCTTCCCAACTTGATACATAGATTCAATGCAATCCTTAGAAAAATCTCAGCAAGTTATTTTATGGATACTAACAAACTGATTACAATCATTATATGAAGAGGCAAAAGACCCAGAATAGCAAACACAATATTGAAGGAGAAGAATGAAGTTTGAAGACCGACACTATCCAACTTCAATACTTACTGTAATACTATAGTAACCAAGACAGTGTAGTATTGGAAAAATAATAGAAAAATAAATTAATGGAACAGATTAGAGAGCTCAGAAATAGACCCTCATAAACAGAGTTGACTGATCTTTGACAAAAGAGCAAAGGCAATACAAGGAGCAAAAATAGACTCTTCAAAAAACAGTGCTGGGAAAACTGGACATCCTTAAGCAAAAAATATTAATCTAGACACAGACCCTTCTCTCTTCACAAAAATTAATTCAAAATGGGTGATAAACCTAAATATAAAACTGAAAACTATAAAACTCCTAGAAGATAACACAGGGGAAAATCTAGATGACCCTGGGTGCAGCAATGACTTTTTATATACAAAAATCACATGATACATGAAACAAATAATTGATAAACTGGACTTCCTCAAAATTTAAAACTTCTGCTCTGTGAAAGATAATATCAAGAATTAGAAGACAAGCCACCTCATATCTGATATATGATATCTGATATATCTGCAAAACTCATATCTGATAAAGGACTGTTACCCAAAATATAGAAAGAATTACCACGTGATTCAGATACTCCTTGGCTTTACCCAAAGGAACTGAGAATGTAAGTCCACACAAAAACCTGTACACAGGGCTTCCCTGGTGATGCAGTGGTTGAGAGTCCGCCTGCCGATGCAGGGGACACGGGTTCGTGCCCCGGTCGGGGAAGATCCCACGTGCCGCGGAGCGGCTGGGCCTGTGAGCCATGGTGGCTGGGCCTGCGTGTCCGGAGCCTGTGCTCTGCAACAGGAGAGGCCACAACAGTGAGAGGCCCGCGTACCGCAAAAAAACAAAAAACCTGTACACAAACGTTTATAGCAGCTTTATTCATAATTGCCAAAATTTGGAAGCAACCAACGTGTCCTTAAGTAGGTGAAAGGATAAACTGTGGTACATCCACACAATGGAATATTATTCAATGCTAAATAAAAGGAGTTATCAAGCCATGAAAAGACATGAATGGATTTTAAATACATATTACTAAGTGAAAGAACTCAATCTAGAAATGCCTATATACTGGAGGATTCTAACCATACCACATTCCGTAAAAGGCAAAACAATGGAGACAATCAAAACATTAGTGGTCATCACTGGAGGTGAAGGGAGCAAGAGATGAACAGGCAGAGCTCAGAAGATTTTTAGGGCACTGAAACTATCCTATACAGTACCATCATGATGAACATATATTGTAATACATCTGTGCAAACCCATAAAATGTACAGTATCAAGAGTGTACTCTAAGGTAAACTATGGATTTGGGGACATTGTAACATGTCAATGTCGATTCATCCTTGGTAACAAATGTACCATTATGGTGAGTGATGTTGACAATGGGGGAGGCCATGCATGTGAGGAGGTAGAGAATATATGGGAAATCTCTGTACCTTCTTCTCAATTATGTTATGAACCTAAAACTGCTCTAAAAAATACAGTCATAAAAAAATACAGTTCATTCTTTTTGAAGGCTGAATAATATTCCACTGTCTATATATACCACATCTTCTTTATCCCATTCATCCATGGATGGACATTTACGTTGCTTCCACATCTTGGCTATTGTGAAATGTGCTGCAGTGAATGTGAGTGTGCAAATATCTCTTAAAAAAAGATTCTTAAAAACGAAGGAAATCATGTCATAAGTGACAACATAGATGAACCTTGAGAACATGATGTTAAGTGAAATAAGCCAGTCATTGAAGGACAAATACCACATGATTCCATGTGTATGAGGTCTCTTAAGCAGCCAAACTCATAGAAGCAGTAAGTAAAATCATGGTTGCCAGAGGCTGGAGGGAGGAAAAAAATGGGGAGTTACTGTTCAGTGGGCATTAAGCTTCAGTTATGCAAAGTAAAAATGTCTAGAGATCTGTTGTACAATATTGTAGTTACTGTACTGTACACTTAAAATTCTGCTCAGAGGGTAGGTTTCATGATCTTATGTTATGTTTTTACAGGTTTTTTCCCCACAATGAAATATATATAGTGCTCCTATCTCCCAGTATCTGTAAGGGGTAACTTAGATAAGCACCAGTTAATAAATACAAATGGCCTAATCACATTGACCAACCTGCCTGCTAAATTCAAATAGCTCATCTGAGTAGTGATAACTGTTGGCTCCTATGTCACAGACCCAAAGATGAAGAAACTGCAATGTCTTTCACCTTCTGTAGAAGGTCCCAATAATAAAACCTAAGCCACAATGATGTAATGAAGGAAACTTACATGACACTTTAGGAGATAGAAAGCCAGAGACAAGAGGAAAATTAGAGTAATCAGAAAACCTGTTCAGAAAATTAGAACTTCTGGAAAAGACAAATGGATATTTGAATAAAATTTAGTTCAGCTCAGGCATGTCTGTACGTGCACACGTGCATACACACACACACACACACACACACACATATACAGTTAATAAACTTGATTTCCAAACTAAAAAATCGTTAAACAAAATAAAAGAGTGGATTATCAACACCAGGGAACCAAAACTGTAGCTTGGAAGATCAAGAGTTGCATTACAAAATTCAGAGCAAAAAAAAAAAAAAAAATTGAGATGGAAAATATGAGGGAAAAGGTAAGAGATAAGAGATTTGGAGGATAGATACAACCTAATATTCAAATAATAGAAATTTCAGAAAAAGAATAGATGAAGGCAAAGTGATAACTGACCTATAAAGAGAATTTTTCTGAGGTGAAGAATAATTTAAATGGACATTTCAAATGATTCATCAAGTTCCAAACTTCATTGCTAAGAAGGATTGCTCGACCTACGAATTAAAATTTCAGAAATCTGAAAACAAATAAAATAATGTATGAGTTTAAAAATCACAATGGGAACAAGTTACCTAAGGGAAAAGAAAACCAGACCAGTATGAGATTTCTCACAGGAACCCCTGGTAGCTATTAGACTGTGGAATAAAATTTAGAACTAATTGAAAGACAAGCCTGGAAACACTAGAATCCTTTCACCAGCCATGATATCTATCACCCATCAGGGTGAAAAAACAGTATTTGAAGACAGACAATAATACAGAGAGTATCGCCCATATACTATATATGAAGAAAATACTTAGAAAAATACTCTAACCAAACAACCAGTCAGAATTCGAGATGAGGGAAGGTTTAAGTCAAGCAAAGAGTAGAGAGTGGACTGAAATAGTTACGTCTTATGCACCTGATTATGGGTGCTGGGAAAGTGAAGGTCATTGTTAATGATAATGGAGGGTAGTTTGAAACAATATATAAAAAATTAGCCTTTGGCCTTTATCTTCTCCAGCAATAACAAACTTGAAAATAAAATGGAAAAGTGTACCATTTATAATACATATAAACATTACAAAATACTAAGCAAATTAATAAAAATGGCATAAGACATATGATATATGAAGAAAAACATACAATTGTATTAAAAGTTATTAACAAGATCTGAACCAAATAGGAAGGTCCTTGGGTGGGAAGACATAATATCATAAAAATGACAATTTTCCCCTAAATTAGCACATACATTTAATGGAATTACAAATAGAATCTCAACAGGAATTTAAGTAGAATTGAATAAAATAATTTGGGAATTATGGGAGGAATAGGTATCCAAAAACAGCTAATGAAATCATGTAATCGAAGAACAATGAGCAGGTTCTTAAAAACTTATGATAAAGCCAATGTATTATTACCATATTCAGTATGTACTGGTATAGAAATAAACTAGATCAATGGAATGAAAGAGAGTCTAGAAATGGATCTTGCTATATATAATTAGTAGAGAAAGAACAGATTATTAAATAAATGTTGGCACAATTAGCTATCTAAAAAATGTAATGATTTATCCCTATTTTGTATCATTGCAAAAAACAAATTCCTGATTAATTATAAACTTAATTGTAAAAAAAGTTAGGTGACAGCATATATGGTCAAGGGACAAAAAAACTAGACAAAACTGTAATCTCACAAATTATGTATATCTGATTATATGAATCCTCTTCTGAGGCAAACAAGTCAATAGAAAAATGCCAAGCAAATGGTAGGCCAAAGGATTAATTATCTATTAATTAATATCTACAAATGTATTAAAAAGTATTAAAATTAATAGAAAAACAGCTGAATAGAAATAAGGGCAAAGGACAGTGAAAAGGCAGTTCACAAAGGAAAAATGTTTAATTCTACCAATAGTCGGGGAAACGTAAATAAAGCACAATGAAATATCACTTTACACCTAGTAAACTTCCAAAGATTAGAAAAAATAGCTCTAACACCAAATAATGGCAAGGATGTGGGAGAAAAAGGCCCTCTACTATATTTCTGGGAGTGCAAAGTGTTACAGCCTTTTTGGAAAGTGATATAGCAACATATATTAGACTTATAAATGCATTTACTTTTCCCACTCCTGGGAATATGCTCCATAGAATAAAAGCCCCAACTCATTAACACTTATGTACGGGATGATTATTGCTCTTCTGTTCATTTTGACCAAAAATAAACACAGAAACAAAAACAAAGCCTTGGTAAGTGAATGCCCATATATAGGGAAATGGTTGAATGGATGATGACATATCACACAATGGAATATTATTCAGCTATTAAAGAGAGTGAATTAGAGGCTTACCAGTTGACCTGGAAGCATTTCCACTGAAGGGTAGCAGAACATGCCACCCCATAATATGCCACTTTGCGTACAGATTATTTTGAGCTGAAGGCCAAGAGAAACTCTCTGCCTTCCCCTTATCTACCTGAAGGCAGAACATGTACTCCTCTTGTGAAGATGACCCCTCTCTACTTCTCACACCAGGAACGGAATAATAATTTTATCGCTGGAGACAAGATGGCATTGAGAAAGGGTCTACACAAAGAAACCTTACTAACTGGCCTTATTTACCAGTAGTTTCTCCTAAAATTTGTCTTCCCTCAATTTGCCTCCCCTAGAAGTTCAAAGTCCTTTTCCTTTGTCTTCTCCCTTTTCTACAAAATTAATGTTCTTTGATAGGATGCCATCTAAGTTCAAATTCTAACAACCCCTTTGAGTTACTCATCACTAAGTTTTCTCCCATATGAAGTGTACAGAATGTGTTAATAAACAGTTTTTCTGTTGTTGTGCTTTTGTTTGTTTTATTTCTTTTACATCTTTATGGGAGTATAATTGCTTTACAATGGTGTGTTAGTTTCTGCTTTATAACGAAGTGAATCAGCTATACGTATACATATATCCCCATATCCCCTCCCTCTTGCGTGTCCCTCCCACCCTCCCTATCCCACCCCTCTAGGTGGTCACAAAGCACTGAGCTGATCTCCCTGTGCTATGTGGCTGCTTCCCACTACCTATCTGTTTTACATTTGGTAGTGTATATATGTCCATGCCACTCTCTCACTTTGTCCCAGCTTACCCTTCCCCCTCCCCGTGTCCTCAAGTCCATTCTCTACGTCTGCATCTTTATTCCTGTCCTGCCCCTAGGTTCTTCAGAACCATTTTTGCTTTGTTTTGTTTTTCTTTTGTTAATATGTTGTTTTGTCAGTCTAATTTAGAGAAGCCCAGACAATGAACCTAAGATGGGTTCCCATACTGTATTGTTGAATCAGAAAAGGAAGGGACAGGAAAATGTGCAAAACATAATTATTTGCAATATAAGTGATTACAAATATACATATAAATGATTACAGATCATATAAACATATTTATATGTTTATATATAAACATATAAATTATTATATCATTATAGTATCATATGAAACAGAAACTTGGAAGGGTAAATATTAGGATACCACCAAGAATTACCATGCTTTTGGAAGCAGTTAGCATGGTGATTTGTGTTGAAGATGGAGAATAGCAAAACAATCAGGCCAAAAAAAAAAAAAAGAATAGAATAAAAGAGTATTAAAAATTGAAAACTATTTAAATATGGAAAATTACATATGTGAATAGAATTTTTAAAAATTAAAAAACGGTGATCACTCTGTTGTCTTTAAAGCTCTTTCCTCAGTGACTAGGAAAGGTTTTGTGGGTATGTCTAGGAAACGGCAGGGAGGCAGCAGGTCCACAGGCTTTGGTGTTGGACTGCAGAGTTCAGGTCCCAGCCCCATCACTGACTGGAGGTGAGACTTCCATTGCATTGCACTGTTCGCTTTTCCCAGCTCAAAATTTCCTCATCCATGGAATAACATTGTGAAATGTTATTAATAAACAAAATGCAACAATGTAATTAAACTGCTTAGCCCAGTGCCTGATACATATAAAGTGCTCAATAAATATTGGATATTAATACTAACAATCTTATTGCAAATTGGCCAGTTGTAGGTCCTTGTTAGAGAAAAGGAGGAGAGGTGGACAGCAAGATGGATTTGAGGTTCAAGCATGAGTGACTTGGAGTCATCGTGCTATATTTTAAATTCTCCTTCCTAAGTTTTGATTGGGTAGCAAAGAAAGTTGAAACCTTTTAATATGATCTTCAAGATCCTCAAAATCAGTCTTTCACCCAAATGCAATAATTCTCTTGTGCCCAGACATTCTATTTGTTTCCCGAACAATTCTTGCAATACCTACTCAGAGTTGCTATTAGGATCAAATAGGGAAGATGTTGACAAAAAAAAAATTATTTTTTTTTTGATATCCTACTGCCTACCAGGCACTGTGCTGCATGCAGTAATACGGAAAAGTGCATTCTATCTCCCCCATTTTGCAGATAAAGGAACTAATATTCCCGTAGTTTAAAATGAATGTCAAAGTTTGTTTTGATGTTGGATGCGTCTAGCTCCAAATCCCAGGCTTGTCTAATGCAGCTTGTTGCCATCAATGTATACATGTTCTATAAACAGTAAATATTCTACGAATTTAAAAGTAGCAGGATATTAAATGGGAGGTTTCAGTTGTCTTAGAGTCTTGGCTGAGGTTCTAAAGTTGAGGACAGCAGGTGATAAATGTTCACACACTCTGAACAGAGGTGCCAGACACTCCTACCCAGACATGCTGAGATAAATCTAAACATGGCCTTACCTTCTTTGTCACCTGTCACCAGGCTGTGTAAAGTTAATTAGGTAATGGTGCTTTTAAAGAACTTGTTAACAGAGGACAGGGTTGGGATTTTCACCTCCCCACTTTCAGACTATATTCAAGAAGCATCCCATTACAGAAAGAGCTGGTGATTGGGCATCTGAAATACAGGACACTGTGCCGGATCATAAGAGCCCCAGACAGGAGAGAACTTGTTCCTTTACTTCTATTTCCTACTCCCATCCCAATCCTGGAGGACCTATAGACTGAAGAGCTTTGGGGAAAAAAATAGTATAAGAACAAAATGGAGGAAGAGAGAGAAAAAAAAAAGATAATTCGTCCATCCCTCCTTCCCCACTGTTGGTCTGGGGAATTTTTGTGTCAGGACTGAGCTGGAAAGATAGAGCGATGCCTTAAATTGGATTAGAGGTGAAAGTTATGATATGTGACTGTACTACATTTTTAATATCAGAGAATGACAGTTCTAATAGCCAATGATTGTTCTAATATTATTTCTGGAAAGATCTGAAATCTTCCTGAGGTATTCCCCAGTGGCAGAGAAGGGAGATCCAACAAAGTCTGTTGGAGGGCAGTGGTGCGAGAAGGAATAATACCATTTATCCCTTATTGACTAGTGACATAAGAAAACACTGCTTCTCCCCTCTGCTTTGGCTGACCTTGTTCATATACGTTGTTCTCTTGAAATTCTGACCAGCATTCTAATCTCACCTTCCATGATCCTGCTTCTATAATGTCTTTCATAATGTCTCCGGATAAATTAATCTTATTTTTTCTATGTTCCCCATAGCCTTACACCCGATCAATTATACATTTGTAGCCATGAGTATAGTCAGACTCCTCTGAAACAGTGAGCTCCTTCAGGATGGGTATGGAGTTTTGTCTTCTTCTTCCAAGTCCTTAGCACAGTACCTTCCTGATGCTAAATGCTCAGTGCTAGCTGATTAAGCTGCTGTGGAATGAACAGCTCATTGAAATCAGTCACGGAAACCCAGACCATGCTGTATCTGCTCTGCCCCAATACCTCTCGAGGAGAAATCCAGAAATCATCCCCCAGGTAGAAGAACACTGTGTCTGCTTTCCTGTGAACTTCCCAGGTAAGAGTCAAGATAACTCTGACACAGCTGAACATTCATGAAAATAGAGACCCAGAAGTCACTGGTGAACGAAGCAAACATCTATTAGATGCTTACTATTTGTCAGGCCTTAGGAATGAAAGGTAAAGAAGATAGCACCCGCCCTGTTCTTTTAATCTATGTTTAGAGCTATTTAAAATAGATCTCAGTTTGGAAAATGTATGATCATCATTTGCTGAGAGCACTGGCAGCTTAAATTCGGAGCTGATGGAGCTCTGGCTGTGAGTTATCAGTCCTATAAGCTGGAGATACGGAAACTGAAGCAGGAATAGGCTGAGGGCAATGAAGCACCAACAGCAGACCCTTCCACAGACGTCCTTTACTGGGAGTGTGTGATGGGTGCACAAATCCCAACCCAACCACTGACAATAATGTCACACCCTAGATGCACACTTAGTATACAAGCTTATCATAACGCTGACCAAGAAGGCCTTCACGCTGTCCTCAGCTTGACTAAACTTCAGATGGTTTCTTTCTGATGATAGGCCCCTGACCTCTCTTTCCTTAGAGTATTTACTTTAGAAAACGTGTAATTGTAAATTCTTTCTCTACCTCTTTGATGTGTAAATCTTCTCCCAGGTTCTTGCCAGTTTTACAACCCAGGAATGTCTTTTTCAAGGACCTGGGGATCATCCTTTTGAAATGCAATTGAGAAAGCACCCCTATCACTCAGTCTCTGTGGGAAGCTAGGAGCCTAACTTCCATAAGCATCGATTAGTAAACCCAGATGGCCTCATCAATTACACATGGACTACCTGCCCCCTAATGTCCTCCAGTACTTTTCCGCTAGCTCACCACAGTGCTGAAAAGCTCTCCAGCCTTTTGTTTCAATGGAGTTGAGTTCAATTTCTCTTCCCTGTTGCCTTAGTCTTTATTAAATTCTTTCTTGCCTGCTTAATTTCACCCAGTACAAGTGTTCTTTGACAACCACTGTAACACAGTGATGGTCATAGTTGTGATTAGTAAAATATTTAATAAAATTTCTTCACCCTATCAACCAGTAGCTTTTTTTTTTCATGGTTTTTTTTTTTTGCGGTACGCGGGCCTCTCACTGTCGTGGCCTCTCCCGCTGCGGAGCACAGGCTCCGGACGCGCAGGCCCAGCGGCCATGGCCCACGGGCCCACGGGCCCAGCCGCTCCGCGGCACGTGGGATCCTCCCGGACCGGGGCACGAACCCACGTCCCCTGCATCGGCAGGCGGACCCTCAACCACTGCGCCACCAGGGAAGCCCCAACCAGTAGATTTTAACCAAGAGCAATCTTGCCAAACAGGGGACATTTGGTAAAGTCTAGAGACATCCTTGGTTGTCACAATTAAGGAGGAGGGGGGGAAGGTTTGCTTTTGGCATCTAAATGGGTAGAGGTCAGGGATGCTGCTAATCATTTTACAATGTACAAGGCAGCCCCTCAAAACAAAGACTAATTTGGTGCAAATGTTAATAATGCATGGTTGAGAAACGCTGCTATAAATAATTAAGACCCTAAGGGCACTCCTTCCTAAGTCTCAGCATGGTCAACGAGATTAGGTTGTACCACAAAGCCTCCACCAGAATCAGTTTATAGTTCCTAAAAACAATAAAAGCAGGCAACTGAAAAATAACTATGAATACAGTCATCCCTCACTATTCAAGGGATTGGCTCCAGGCACGCCGACAGATACCAGAATCTGTGGGCGCTCAAGTCCCTTACGTAAAATGGCAGAGTACAATCGGTCCTACAAGATGCAGAACCCTCAGATGGAGAGGGCCAACTGCAGCTCTGGAAAAGGATCTCACTGAGAAGTACTTTGAGACCAAGCTAACTCTTCAAACCCCATTATTTTTTTATGAGAATTTAAGATCCAGATAATCCAATTTGTGGGCTCATGGAGTCACTCTGGACTCATAATCACATCAAGGTATTTCCTAGTAAGGATCTAATCAGATGTTTAATTAGTCTATAAAGGCTAATGAACTGCCACTCTGCCGTTATCTCCTTTAGAGGTCCGTCTCAATCAGTTTGGGTACACAACAACCATGATTAATCCAGTATAGATTGCCACACCTATCACTAGCTCACTGACCAAAGAACGGCTCTTCATTAGCCCATGGCCCCCTTAGAAGAATTACTAAGTTTGCAAATGCTCTCTTAGTTAACTTAAATAGGTTACCTGATTTCTATTTCACTTACTCAAAAAGCAGTTATTATAGCAATAATAAAGAACAAACACATACTTAATTCACATGTTGATCTCATTTTATTTGGCAAGCACACAATAAAAAAATTAAACACCTTCCCTCCTCCCCTTTTGCTCGCAGCTAGAAAACCTGCATAAGGACAAACTAACTTAAAGTGATTCTATGTACTTCAGATGTAAATGAGTTGGGCCTATTTTGTAATGTTAGACTCTAGTAAATTCTCACCAACTCCACATTGAGTAACAGACCTTCGATATTATGCCTTATTTTTATTTATCCCACGTTTAGAGCTTCTATTATTTACATGTGTCTTGTGCTTTCTTGGCAATATGGTAAAAGATTATCTGAGTTTCCTCAAGAACTTTTTTTTTACACGCAGGCCCAGAGGCCATGGCTCACGGGACCAGCCGCTCCGCGGCATGTGGGATCTTCCCGGACCAGGGCATGAACCCGTGTCCCCTGCATCGGCAGGCGGACTCTCAACCACTGTGCCACCAGGGAAGCCCAAGAGCTATATTTTAAATTTAAAAATGCATTAGTCTATGAGCAGTGAAAGCATGAAATCCCTTAAGTCTCCACTCAATAATTCACTACTAAATCAATATCTAAAGAATGTTTTTAAGCCATCAAACTAAAGGAAACTTAAAATTGAAAACAATGGATATCTTCCCCCCCAAATTTTCTAAACTAATTATTCCTTCAGATAGACTTGTCAGTTCCAAATTGAACATGACTTGGGTTTCTGAGATCCTGGGAAATGAGACAGATCTTATTTCATTTTCTATTCCTATATAAAGCAGAGCTGTATTAAAAATTTCAAATTTCTTCACTCTTTATGAGCTCCAGAGGGTACATTTTGGTTAGTTCAATATGCTATTCCTACTCTAACTCATAAGTTCATTTTTCAATTTTATCCTAAAATTTGAGTCAAAGAATACAATCTTCAAAGTACTAGTTCTCTCTAATGTACTTCTAAAAAGGGGAACATTAAGGGTAACCTCAATGAGGTACAGATCAGGACAAAATGCTAAAAAGAACTTTAAAAAAAAAAGAATTATTAAGAGCGGGAATCCATAGAATCACCCTTTACAATAACCCTAACACGAAAGCAAATTATCTGTGTGACAGTCCATATAAAAGGGAAAACTTTTTATCATCTAGAAATACTCTATAGACATTGTTTGGAAGGAGCTTTTCTGTGGACCACTTAGTACCAGCTATAGATTCTGAGCTAACAAGAGTCAGTTTGTTAGTTTGACTGGAAAACAATACCATAGTCTAAGTAGATAAAGTTGTTAACAATTTAATCAGTGGATCTCAACCTTGGTTGCATATTAAAAACTTGAATGCCAATTCTGCCCCCAGATCAATTAAATCAGAATGTATAGGCTGGGAACCAGGCAACAGTATTTTTTTTTAATGCTTCCCCAGGTGATATCAATATGCAGCTCAAGTTGAGAACAAATGCTTTTAAAAAATGGAAAGTTTATAACAATTGCCACTATAGCATAGATTTAAAAGGAATATTTGGATATATTTTCATAACTGGAAATAAAATTAAAGAATTACCTTTCCATCCCCTACCTATAATATTTAGAATGAGGTTTAAAGCCACTACTGAAATAGATTTTTAAATTTTTGTACTTTTTTTTATAATACTCTAGCAAAACATTGAGATCATTTCCATATGTGTACATTCAAGTTGATGCAACTTGATATGACATAGCCATTTATAAGACCCTAACCCATTCAATTGACTCCAGGTGAAATAGAAGATTCAGTCACCGGTTAGGCAACTTTTTCCTCAAAAACAGAACAGTAATATGAACTTTGGCATAAGAATATCATAATATAACAGAAGAAATAATGCTTGGTTCCATGTATTTAACATTATTTTAAAAATACCATAGCTTGTATATTGACTTACTAAAAAAACAGTTGAGGACCTTTTAGGTACCTGGCACCACACTAAGCCCTGGGGATACAAGGTGTCTGAAAAGACACATCTCCTGCCCCCATTGACATAGAGTCCAGCTGGCTGGCTTGTAAGTCAGGCCAAAGATTGTGATGCCATCTGTATACCCACTGTGAACTCAAGATACTATTAAACTTCAGTAATAAATCAAGTCACAAATGACTTGCCATTTGTCCATATAACACAGTTTCAGATCATCTTGGTTGACATTCTATGCCTTTCCCTATACTCCACCTTCTAAAAGATCAAGAAAAGACTGATAATATGAACATTACTAGTCGAGCTTGCACAGGTTTATGCAAAAACAAAAAAATGGTAAATGATTCTCATATCTTCACTTCCCCCAAATTTTCTGTTCCCTTCTTGCTTTCTTAATGCCTCATCACCGTCATAACCATCATCACCATCATCGTTATTGTCACAACTCTCTAGGCTGGGTCTCAATATGTAACTGGAAAATATGTCTGAAAGTAAAACTATGGCATTGGAAACAATAATTGGAAAATTATTGTTGATCTACTTAGATTTTTTCAGTCCTTTATTATTGTATATTTCCTTTTAAAATTTTTGTGCTCATTATACTGTTACATAAATACAAGAAAATTACTCATAATCTGCCACTATAGCAACCACGTGTAATATCTGACATCTTTATAAGCTTTTCTCTATCAAGCTTTTACAAAGTCACACTGAATTTAAATATGTATGCAGCTCTTTAATTTTATTCATATTTTAAGAATTTTAAATTCTCATTAATAACTCTATAAACCTGATTTGAAATGGTATATGGCTGAAATTCTTCATATTACAGAGTACTTCAAGAACTTCAGAATATTAATTTAATGAGCAAATATTTATACACTGCCTTCTTGTACCAGGTACTGGTCTAGATTCTGAAGATACAGAAGGGGCCAAAGACAAGATTCTTGTTCTGTGGAGTTTATATTCTAGCTGGGAGAAGTAGGCAAGGAAAAATAATTTTATTCAAAAATGAAAGAGATAATTTTAGGCAGTAATTTTTAATAGTCATGGGATTGTGACTCTGGAGATGAGGCTGGTTAGCAAGGGGAGGTGCATGGGAAAATATCCATCTCCAAGTAGACAATGTTTGATCTGAGATTTGAATGATAAGCATGAATCAGCCAAGTGAAACTCTCAAGCATATGAAAATGTAAGAGGAGTGGAATAATGCTACCTTCCTGGAAATTCTTCATTGCCTGGAATAGATCTTCATGAAGGTACAGGCAAAGAATGAGCAAGCCTGGAAAGTGTCCCTTCCTTGCCAGCTCTCATATGGTTTCTCCTAAGCAGGATCTCAATCTTCCTTTATCCTTTCCCCAGAAGGCACTTCGAGGCCAATTCCTTGGTCACATAGCTCACCAATCACAAGAGAATAGACATGACCAAATTCTTCCCTAAACTTCTAACCAAAGATGTAGTTAGAATTTATAATAATCTGATTAAAATGTGTGCTATCCTTTCTTTTTACCATAAATTTACCATGATTCTTGGTATTTCAACTTTATGTTAGTGTCATTCTTGTCAATTTTGGAGCTGAACTGTGTCAAGCTTGTACAAATGATTTAGTATGGCAGTTAAGACCATGGGCTACAGGCGGATTCTAAGACATGACCTAAACTACTTAAGCCAGCCACAGTTTCCTTATCACAATCATAATAATGTGAGTTTTAAAAGAAATGGTACAGGGACTTCCCTGGGGGCGCAGTGGATAAGACTCTGCGCTCCCAATACAGGGGGCCCAGTTTCGATCCCTGGTCAGGGAACTAGTTCCCACATACATGCTACAACTAAGAGTTCGCATGCCACAACTAAGGAGCTGTGGAACTGCAACTGAGGAGCCCAAGAGCCACAACTAAGGAGCCCGTCTGCCACAACTAAGACCTGGTGCAAGCAAATAAATAAATATATTTTTTTAATTAAAAATGAAATAAAAGAAATGGTACAGAGAACTCAGAGGCTGACACACAAGCCTTTAATAAATAGGTAGGGTAGGTAGAGAGAGAGAGAAACAGCAAAAATGTGTGCGCGCGCGCACACACACACACACACACACACACACACACCCCTTGAGATTATTTTAAATATTGTATGGGTAAAGATCTTACTACATGGGAGTAAAAACAAGAATTAGTTATGCCATATTACTCTGGCATCTTGAAACTTTATAGCTTAGGAGACTGCATGGGGTCTGCTGACTAAGAAGGGCTATCTACCCATTTTCACTTGGATGAATTATATAAGGTGGGATTGGGGGAGCTTGAAATCCCAAACTCCACTAACGCTTGGTCATAGACATTACGATAAGTTTCAGACACAGTCACGATGGGGCATAAAAATGAGATGCGAAGGGTCCACTTGATGCTCGTCAGTGTCTCCGTCTGTTCTCAAAGCCCTCATTAAGTGGCTCCCTCCACACTGTCAGGGAAGACTGTCTTGAGGTCCAGCACTCTGCATTTAGAATAGAACCCCAAAATGCAGTGGGATGACTGAGCCCTGTACCCAAGGGAGGGAATCCATAAAGAGACTAATAAAGTAGATTTCACACTGTCCTCCACTATGGATGTTATCTCAGAGTGGGGGAAAGGGGGTTGCCCAGAAAGCTCCATTTTCACGTGCTCGAGATTGCATGATGTTCAAAGGGTTCCACGGCTAAAACAAAGCTAGAAAACCACGGAGCCGGTAAATGTGAAGGCCCTTTGTAAACTGTAGTGTGACTTACAAATGCTAGTTTTTAATATTATCACTGCTGTTTCTTGTTTCCCGAGAAAATTTAAATGCCTGTTTTATTGGGAAATTGCTTAATTCGATAATAAATCTCAAGAAAAGGCACGGTTCCAAGTCAAATATTCATTTTCATCTCTAGCATGCTGTGCAGTAAGCACATTGAAAATGCTTTTTAAAGGAATTCCTAATGGGATTCATTTATTGGGGGAAGCAGGAACAGTTGACTGAACTTTTCCATCACAAATTTAATTCACAAGGGGTCAGTCCAGTCATTCATTATCTGCAGGAAAGAAATTCACCACAGTTCCCAGTTCTCACAAGGACATCAAGGGAAATGTTCCCTGCCTCCTTTGGTTGGAAGTGGGGTTCCTAAGGATCTACGTTCAATTACTGCAACCTGCATGTTTAATCCCAGGTTACAGCCAAACACCAAGGAATATTGAAAATAATAACAACAGGAATCCAGCTTAACTCAATGCACATTATTTGTCCTAAAAAAGAGCAACGCAACTACACAATACTACATGGGATTCAAGTAAATAATAGTAGCAAAGACATATCATACTTACTCTGTGTCAGGCACTGGTCAAAGTGTACTGCATACATTATTTATCCCTCACAACAACCTGATGGGCTCAGAACCATGACTAGCTCTTTGACAGAGGAAGTCCAGAAAGTTACTGTTGGAGCTAGGATTCAAACCCAGGCAATCAGGCTCTAGAGATGACCACATGATGTTTTAGTGGTTTAGTTTCAGTGCAGTCAGGAATAAGAGTATATATTTTGTTCTGATTTCTGCCAATTACAGGCATGCCCTTGTGCTTGATATCTTCCTTTGGTGCCTCCGGTTCCACCCCCAACACCTTTCTGTCTTGCTCTATGCTCTAGAGTCTGGCCTGTACGAACAGCATCAATGGGTTTCCAGTCAGGTCTGGCACTAGCTAGAGATTAGGGGTCAACGGGAGAGCAAGGTCAGTGTATTTATTTTCCTGGGTCCCTCAGTCAGGTCACTACTGGTCTGCTGTATCCCTCTGTTGACACCACAGTTCCTGTCAAATGACTTACTTCACTCTGGATTCCCTACCTTTCCCTCCCTCTGCCCCTAAAGGCCTACTGCTAAAATTGCCATAGCGCGGAACCATGTTCCTTTATTTTCCCTAAACCCTGACCACATCTTTGTAAATGGTCCTTTATTAAACTTTCCTCAAATCACCATTCCAGGAATCTGAGCAGAGAATTCCATTCTCCAGCTAGTTTACATATGACTGGACCCCCCAAAATGCAGCATAACCCTCACTATCCCCACCTTCCACCCTCTGCACAACAGGCCCAGGACATAAATTCTACAGCTGTCCAAAAAAAACCTCCATTCCTCCTATTACAAGCCTATATGAAAATTATTTTTCAATTTTCTTGGTTTTTGTAAGAGGCCACTGAGGTCTACAAATAGAACAGCATTTTTTTTTAAGATTTTCATGTTTATTGGTACTTTGAAAGTTTATAGTTTCATTTCTATTGTGTCTACATTTATTTTGCCTTGTCATTTGTATTTTGTACAGGAGTTAAAATGAAAGAACTAGAATTACAAGATTAAACATGGATAAATCTCAAAAATCTAATATGGCAATGAACAAAACTAATTCAAGAAAAAACACAATGGTAGAAATAGATTTATATAAAAAATTTACACATGCAAAGCAATGCTATATACCGTAGAACAGCATTTTTATTCTAACAATAGTCACTGGGTCTATCAAATCATCCTGAGTGTCAGTAACAGACTATTCACGTTGGGCGTTGGTCTCTTTGAGTTGAATGACCTTACTGACCTTATGATTCAGGTGTCATACATCAGACACTTAGCCTAATTAAATACAAAAGTATCTGATCTATGCAGCTAATAACACTAGACAGTTGGCTTCTTGGAACCAGGTAGTAATATACCAGGAAATGTGATCTCATGGTGCAGAAAGATACCAGGTGCATCCTTGTTTTTCTTTCAATCTAATTAGCCATCCATCAGAAACAATGCATGTTTATAAAAATGTCTTGGCCTCAAAGACAGTGAGTATCTGAATGGACCTTAACATCTCTTCTTCAAAACATCTCAAGTTGATCTTGTCATTTAATTTAACAGTTCACCCTGTGGTGACAGTAGAGGTTGTTTCCATTGAAAAGGATGTAAGAACAACACCCTGGGCCATAATTCAAAAAAAAAAAAAAAGGTTCCCCACCCACTCCTCTCTCCTAATCCACCTTAACAGCGCTGATAACTCTTCACTGTTCTATCCTGGTTTCCATGTTGAAAGTCGAGGTTTATAGCTAGTCTTGGTTAGAAGGATGCACTTCTTTTTACCATTTTTTGATGTTTGCAAAGTTATATGCTTGTAGAGGTAAAGCACTCGCTGTCTTTAGTTCATCATCAGAAGGTGTCACAACAGTCTTAAAATCTATGAGCATATGTACAACTACCAGTGGGATATATACAACAAACTGACATCTCTGAATTACAGTGTCATAGAAAAATGGCTAGAGATGGACGCATAATACACTGACAGATTTCAGCAATAAGCATTTGGGGACTCTCTCAGGGTACTTCTGGCCTGGCAGGAAGCCACGATCATGACCCAAAGTTAAAAGACAGGAATTGTAGACCTTACTTCTCTAATTATAACTCTGCCACCTTCTTGATGTGCCAGAGTTCCTACACTATAAAATGAAAATTATCTGTATGACCTGACTCGCAGAGTCACTGGCATTAACAAAAGTGTTACGTATAAACGGTAATATCAAAAAACTTTGTGCTACTTTGCCTTGAAGAAATCAGTCAGAAATTATTTTAAGTGATTGAGAGCCTCACTGTCCTGAAACGAAGTCAAGATATAGTGTTTCTTTCAAATTACAGATGCTCTTTCTTTTCCTCCCTACCTGTAGTAGCTAGCCAGCCTCTAAGGTGCTCTCCAATGCTCATCACCTTCTGGTATTCACACACTCACAGAGTTCTCTCCCACACTGATCAGGGCTGACCTCTGTATCCAATAAGATATTCTGAAATGATAGTGTGTGATTTTCAAGGTTAGTTCATAAAGCTATTGGTATCACTCACTCTAGGAGAAATCATTTGCAATGTGAAGAGGACACTTGAGAAGCTTAATGGAATAGACCACATGATGAGGAACTAAGACGCCCTACCAAGAGCCAGCACCAGCTGCCAGTCCTGTGATTAAGCCGTCTTAGAAGCAGATCTTTAAACACCACTCAAGCTGAATGAATGTAACCCCAACTGACATCTTGACTGTAACCCCATGAGATCCCAAGCCAGAATCACTCAGCTAAGCTGCTCCTAAATTCTAGATCCATGGGAACTGTGTGAGATAATAAATGTTTGCTGGTATAAGCCACAAAGATTTTGGGGGGTGGAAGGGTAATTTACTTTATAGAAATATATAACTAAAATACTATTTATTCTGATTTTCTATTCTATACAAGGTTTACCTTGACTGTATATATATTCTTTCTCCCAACCCTGACATACATACACCCATTTTTTTCAAGCAAGCCCTTTATTCAAGAGTATGGCAAAATGTCTCAGAGCAACAGGAGGGTGTGGACACTTTGATGATGACACAATTTTAAAGAATTAATGCTCCAAGATATACATGTCCATAGTTACACCTGTACAAATAATGAAGGTCTATGTGAAAAAGTGTCCTCATCCAAGAAATTGTTTACAAAAATAAATACCACATGTTTGATCTTCATAATGTATATAACCCTATTTATAACATGGTTGATTATTTCATTGTTTTATAGCAGCATAAGTGGAATACTGGTGATATCATTTTAACACCCAGACAGTTATAAGTAGTGAGTTAATGTCCTGCCATTAACTCCTGTTAACTGCAGGAACTGAGTCATATTATCTGAGCTGATAGTGAAACAAATGAGTTACACAGTTAGGAGGAACATCTTGCTGAAATACTGGGAAGGTCTAGCAGTGCATGTAAACTAAGTATGAGTTTCTTCAGCTGCAGAGAAATTTCAAACAATTATTAACTGTAACTTTGCTATGAGTCATGATTACATTATACAAAGAGTGCTAAAGAATTAATATTACCAGAAGCACCCAAAGCAGACAATACATCACTCTTCCCCACTTGCCTTCATATAAAATCAGTTTATCATTAACATTTCGGATCAATATTAAAATGTAATAAAATTAGAGAAGATACACATTTACTGTTTATATCACTATATTTCCAAGACTGAAACAACAAAAAGGATGAAAAATCCATCTCTAAAAACTTTTGGGTACCTGTAGAATTTTTTAGTAAAACCACTTAAAAACGGTTCTCAGTATTAGATTCCAATATAGTATTAGACCTGAAAACACAGATTACTTTGGTAGTATTGATATGAATTTCTCTTAAGAAAATCAGAATTCTAAATCAAACTAAATAATATTAATACCGAATTGTACTTCAAATGAGGTTTTACTGTACACAAATTTAGTTTCTGCAAAGGGCAGAAATTTTCTTTTATACCAGTCCATAAAATAATCTTTTAAAGCTGTAAGAATTATACCAAAAGGAAAAATTCTAAAAGAATGAGATTCAATGTTTTATCTTCAAACAATAGCAGCAGAATTTTGCCAACTAGAAAATGGTATAAAGGGTAATGGTTATGGAATAAGAATTACAAAATGCTTTTCTGAAACACTCCAGTGAGTTTTAACTCCTTTGTACTAGATCTTACGTATCTACAGGCATACCTCATTTTACTGTGCTTTATTGCATTTTTTACAAATTGCATGCTTGGGGCAACCCTGCAACGAGCAAGTCCGTCAGCGCCATTTTTACAACAGCATTTGTTCACTTCATGTCTCTGTGTCACATTTTGGTAATTCTCGCAATATTTCAAACTTTTTCATTATGATTATAACTGTTATGGTGCTCTGTGATCAGTGATCTTTGATGTTACTGTTATAATTATTTGGGGGCACTACAAACCACGCCCGATAAGACAGTGAATTTAATCAGTAAGTGTGTATGTTCTGACTATTCTACTGGCTGGCCATTCCCCCAGTTGGGTAGATGAAACACTCAGAAATACACATTTATCTCTCTCGCTCTCTTTCTTGGTGCCTCCCTATTCCTTCAGACACAAAAAATATTGAAATTAGGCCAATTAATAATCTTACAATGGCCTTTAAGTGTCTAAGTGAAAGAGTCACACACCTTTCACTTTGAATCATAAGCTAGAAATGATTAAGCTTAGTGGGAAAGGCATACTGAAAGCCAAGATAGGCTGAAAGGTAAGCCTGTTGCACCAAATTATAATTTGCCAAGTTATAAGTGCAAAGGAAAAGTTCTTGAAGGAAATTAAAAGTGCTACTCTGGTGAACACACAGTGATAAGAAAGCAAAACAGCTTTATTGCCGATATGAAGAAAGTTTTAGTTATCTGGATAAAAAAATCAAACCAGTCACAACATTCCCTTAAGCCAAAGCCTAATCCATTGCAAGTCCCTAACTCTCTTCAGTTTTTGAAGGCTGAGAGAGGTGAGGAAGCTGCAGAAGAAAAGTTTGAAGCCAGCAGAGGTTGGTTCGTGAGGTTTAAGGAAAGAAGCCATCTCCATAACATCCAAGTGCAAAGTGAAGCAGCAAATGCTGATGTAGAAGCTGCAGCAGGTTACCCAGAAGATCTAGTTGAAATAATTAATGAAGGTGGCTACAGAAAATAACAGATTTTCAATGGAGGCAAACAGCCTTCTATGGGGAAAAGATGCCATCTAAGACTTTCATAGCTAGAGAGGAGAAGTCAATGCCTAGCTTCAAAGCTTCGAAAGAGAGGTTTACTCTCTTGTGAGGGACAGAAGTATTAGTCAATGAATTTGTGCTTAATCAATTTTATTTATTGTTGTGTTAAAATTATATCCTTGTGAATCAAGGAATTTAAGACATACCTAGTATTTACAAATCTTTAAATGAATTAATTATTTAATAAAATTGTGAGTGGATTTATGCTCAATATAAATTCAAAAGGATTGAGTTATTTTACCCTGAGAAATCATTGATGATTCAATTCTGAAAATTCCTATGCATTGGATTGTATCTATTTTTTATATATTCAAAGCTATCATTTCTCTTCATTTAATTTTATAATATCTGTTAAATGAGATAAAAAATAAAGGAAGAAAAGTGTTCAGAAATCAATTCTGGCAATGTTTTGGGATCAATATTCTCCATTTGTTTGAAAAGTACTGTTATCTTTATGTTGATCTTTGTGTTCTTGAGTTTTGTTTTTATTTCCATGTAAAATTGTATGCAAGGAATACTTTAACTATTTCCTCCCCTCCAAAACCTACATTGAGTATAATGACCTGCACAATAATCTCTCAGAAAAATCAAACAAGCTATCAAAGTATTACTTGTATGTCCATTTTATGCCTAGCTAAAAGGAATAAGACTTAGGCTCTGACATTAAGGAGATGGAAATATAACCATAGAAATCAAGTTAAATTACCTGAAACAATTAGGAAAAATCAAGTGCTATGATATGTAACAGTGTTTCCCAAAAGATCCATGAGATGTTAATGATGTCTTACTTTTTTTTTAAAAAAAAAAGGCTTCCATGGTCAAATACATTTGGGAAATATTTCATAAAACATTACCGTGTTGGCAATTCACAATGTCTATTAGCATATTAATGACTGAAAAGTTTTGCAGCAAATAAAATGATTGTACTTTGATTAAACCAGAATATTCAAAAAATTTTCAACCATAGATGCCTTTGTTAAAATGTTCTTTTGATTATGAAAATTTCATAACTGAAGACAAAAAAACACAAGTATTTGCCTCATTAATTTAACAAGCATTAGTATTTTGCTATATTTGGTTCAGATTTTTTAATCTAAATAATAATAAAAGGTTACTTATGCAGTTAAGGCCACCCCCATCCCTCTTTTCCTCCTTCCTTCCCCATAGGTTACCATCATCCTGAAATTGGTGGATATTCTTGTCCATATATTTACTTTAACTCAGATGTTTGTATCCATGAGTAATACATAGGATTTCTGTATGTTTTAAATTTACAAAAATAGTATCATTTTTGTACATGCTGTGAGGTACTAATTTTATTTGATGTTATGTTTATGAGACAGATCCATGATAGGTTAACCTCGTATATTTTAACCGAGGAATTTTGTTCTTTGTATAGACCACAAAAATTAATTATCCAATAACCTATTAAGGACATGTGGCTTGTTCCCAATGTTTTCCTAGCATAACCAACATTGTGGTGAACATTCTTGTACATATATCTTTGTGTTTCTGTTGAAGAGATGTTCTAGAGGATATGCCTAGAAATAGAATTAATAAGTCATAGGTACCTACATTATTAACTTTAGTCAATGTTTCAAACTTCTCTCCAAAGTAAATGAACTAAGTTACACACCAACCAATGCACTGCAGGAATTCCCAGGGACTCATCGGCAGACATTCAGACATTACTTTATATTAATCTGATGTGTATGAACTTACAATGTGCTGATATACAATGTTAATTTCCCTTACTATTTTTGAAATCTGAACATATTTTCATAACGACCTTGGCCATCTGTCTTTCCTCTTTTGTGAAGTGGGAAGATTTGACAGAGTTGATTATATATTTCCTAAACTAATACTTCATTGTTCAAATTCACCATGAATAAGTTCCCTGATTTTCATTTTGTTTATTATTTCTTTGGTTGTATTTTGACAAGTTTTTATGCTTATCAATTTTATAAAGTTTGTACTTTGATGTCATGTTTTCTTCCAAAATTTTCAGTTTTGTTTTTCTCATTGAGGATTGTGTTCCATGGCTATTTATTTGTGTGTTGTGTCATACAGGCATTTAATTGTCCCAGTGACATCTCTTGATAAATCGTTCTCTTCCGTACTGATTTTTGATGCCACCTCATCATATTCGAAGTCTTTGTAACACAGACGGGATCATTAGTAGTTGAGAGAAGGGAGACGATTCACTACCACACTGACAATTATACACAAGGCACCGCATGAAGGAAGTAGTCTTCAGGTAAGGGCCGAATACTGGATGGACATAAAGGTTTTGGTGTCAGACAGATGTTCATTTTTATCCCTTCTGTAACACTACAAGTTAATCTTTCTGCAAAGGAATTTCTTCACTTGCGAATGGGGATAATACAAATTATCTAATAGTATTATTTAATGAGATAATATATTTACAAGTGGTTAGCATATTTTCTTGAATATAGTAGGTATTCAAAGAAGTTAACAGTAGTAATTGTAGTTCTGTAGTTGCTAGTAATAGTAGGAGTGGTAGAAGTATCTGATTAGGTTAGTAGCTATAAGACGGAAAAGGTAAACAAATCCGAAAGAAATTCCTAGGACAGGAAAGATAGAACTGGGGTATTGTCTGACTATAAAGGTGAGATTCGGACATGACTCTAAGCTGAGGCTTGGAGGGAAAGATATAAGAGGAATTGAAGATACTAGTTTAGGACAGAGGTTCTCAAAGTGTGGTTCCAGCAGCAGCAGTAGTTCTGAGAATTTATGAGAGATGCAAATTCAAGACCCCAGACCTACTGATTCAGCCACGCTGACTGACACGTGGCCCAGTAACCCGCATTTTAACAATCCCCTCCACCCCTCAGGTGATTCTGATGCTCACTCAAGTTTGAGACCCACTGGTTTAGAACCTGATGAGCCAGAGGTGATGCTGAGAAACCAGGTGAACAAGGTGTCCAAGGAAATGTCAGAAGTGAAGATGTAGATTTCTTACTTAAAAGGCTGAAATTCTCCTTTCCTGATGCCTTTGCTTGCTTCCAGTTATTGGTTTGGTTTTTACTTAATGGCTTCCCGATCTCAGAATCATTTCTCAGCTTTCAAGTTCTCCTTGCAGTCCACCTACTCGGCAAAGCCATGTCAAGTGTGCAACCCTTAATCACTCTCCATCCTGCCCCCAGTCTCCCTCCTGCAGTGCTCTTCTCCTGCTTTCGGCTTGGAGGATGCAATGTGTCTGGCACAGTTTCATCTAACATTAAATACCATGTACATTACAGAGCTTTATATATAATAAATGAAGACAGTAATAGCCTAGAACACGGCTTTTAATAGTAGGAATCCCTGGCCATTAAATATAAAACAGTTATCAATATATGTATATCTAGTGACCCTTCTCTGGCCCCCAAAACACAGAAGCCTGCAAAGAACATGCTGGGTCTATACTATTGAAGAGCACTTTTATTTTCAAAACGAATTTCATCTTGAATCCAATAGGTGTAAGTGTGAAAAAAGAGGTGAGTAGTAGCCAGCCACAGAAAACATTTACCAATTTTCAGATTTCTCCATGTGTCTTTCAGGGAGTTTTATTGACTCTTTGATAGAGACAGAGGTAATAAATAATAAGAGGTCTCATTACAATAGCTTATCAGAGACCTGACCAGTGTATTAATTTTGGCCATAAAATGTGTCAATTCCAGCTGCAAGGATCAGCTCAACCGTGGTGACAAGGATCACCTGTGTAGACCTTTGAGACAGGTAAATCTACCGTGGCATTCTCTGGAGCAGGACGCACCTGGGAATATCACCTGCATTTTAAACTAGTGCTGACTGGCTTGTAATATCTGGGAATCCACATTTAGTAAAACGAAATCAATCTTCAGGGACTTGAAACATGTCACTCCTATTATTTATAAATACAAGGTAATTCCTGTGTGTTTCTTTATGTGTTTTTCCTTTTACTTTATAATTTGTATATTGCATGCAAACATAACATGTGAACTTAAAATCTATAAAACATATGGGATAGTATGTAAAACCCAGACCAATAAAAATATATTTTATTAACACTCTATATAGCACATTTAACAACAGAAGCAAAATTAACCTACCCTGAAAAATAAAATTAACCTACATTTTTCAGTATTTTGGATAGCGGAATACTGCTTCCTTTATGATGTGCCTTTCTTCACAATAAAATTAATTACTTGGGTGTTTATCTAGAACCACAACTAGAATTCTGAAAGCAAGTTATAGGGTTGAAATTGCCCATTAATACTGTGTTTCCTAAATTGCCCATGTATTTCCTAAATTCCCTATCATAAGGAAATAAGTATTATTATTCATTACAGTACCAATGTTAGTAATAATGACACAAATGAAATATGTACGTGGAAATATTTGTAAATCTTATTCAAACTTGTACCAGATTTCTATTTATAGAATTCACACAAAAGCAAAAACAAACACACACACCCACAAATGAACACACAAAAACATATGGACAATGGCTTTCTTGATAGTTAAGAAATAAGATAACAATATCAACAGCAGCAAGAAACAGTGAGAGTCAAAACTGTTTTCTTGTTATGTTATGTTATGGTATAATCTGGGACTAGGATAGTGAACAATGAAGTGAGGCAATGTTTCAGCAGCCCTGAATTGATAGGCAGAGGCAACCATGTGCATATACTCCATGAGGATTTCAAAACTTGGGGCTTCCCTAGTGGCGCAGTGGTTGAGAGTCCGCCTGCCGAGGCAGGAGACACGGGTTCGTGCCCCGGTCCGGGAAGATCCCACATGCCGCGGAGCGGCTGGGCCCATGAGCCATGGCCGACGAGCCTACACGTCCAGAGGCTGTGCTCCGCAATGGGAGAGGCCACGACAGTGAGAGGCCCACATCCCCCCAAAAGAAAACCTTAATGAAAACCACTTTTCTTATTTAAATGAAGAGAACTGTTCTTTGCCTTTCTTCTGGGCAACGTTACTATGCTGTAAAATATTGACTAGGGATAGTAATTAGCAATTCATCTGATGTAACAATAGGGATAGTCTATATCAGAAGTTCTGAAAGCATAATCCACAGATCCCTAGAAGTCCCAGGAAACATTTCAAGAGTTTGTGGAGTCAAAACAATTCTCACTCTATTATTTATCATTTTCATTTTTTGTCTTTTTCATTGTGTTGGTCTGTGCTAGGTTGGCATTTGCACTGAAGGTACAAATACAATGGTGGGTAAAAACAACCTGGACTAGTGCACATTTCATGCACCACCATTCACCAAAATGTCAGTTTTACTTAAGAAAATCATTGATGAAGTAGTAAAAAACTGTAATTCTGTTAAGTCTTGGCACTTAAGTACAAACCTTAATATACTAGATGACAGAAACTGAAGATATTAATAAAGCATTTCTACTATGTAATGAAATAGATAGTTGTATTCATTGCCTGCTGCTGTGTAACAAATTACCCTAAGATTTAGCAGCTTAAAATGATATACACGTATTATCTTAGTTTCTGTGGGTCAGGAACTCATGCACTGCTTCACCGGGTCCTCTGGCCCAGGTTTCTTACCAGGCTGCAATTAAGGTGCCAACTGGGGCCACCTGGGGCATCTCAAGCTCTAACTGCGGAGGGATCCACTTCCAACCTCACTCATGGTTGTTGGGAGGATTCAGCTGCTTGAGGGATTTTGGACTGAGGACCTCGGTTCCCTACTGGTTATTGTCTGGAGGCCACTCTCCGTTCCTTGCCAGGTTGCCCTCTCCATGAGGGCAAGCCCTGGAGAAGAAACAGAGAGAGAAAAGCCCAGCAAGATGGAAATCACAGTCTTTTGTGATCCAAAAACAGAAGCGGCACCTTCTCACTTTTGCCATATTCTATTTGTTATAAGCAAATTACTTAGCCCATCCCACACTTGAGGGAAGGGAATTACACAAGAGTATGAACCCCCAGGGGCTGGGATCATCAAGAGTTAAATCAGAAGCTGCCATCCACAATGGTCATCTCTGGGAAAAGCACTTGTGTGACACTTTGCACTGCAAGGTGAACTAGCTTCTCTTTTCTTTACAGACCATTTTTACTTGGAAGAATCATTAACAAGCAAACTTTAATGATTCGGGATTGGGTATTTTTTTAGATATTTGCAGAATTGAGTATTTTTAGAAAATGAACAAAGTCAGTTTTGTCAATTCAAGGAAAACAATGTTGATACTCAATATGGCATAGAACTCAAATATTTAAATGAATGCTAGAATTTTGGACAACCTGTATCTGGCAACAGTGTCTTACCAGTTTCTCAATATATATAAAACCTTTGCTAAAGATTTTGGCAGCAATATTAAAGAATGTTGGGTTTGATATTGTGTACGGAAATGTGTTAACATTCAAAAGAGCTGTGAAACTCAAGGAGCCAATGTTTTTCAAATGACCAATTGATGCTTTTAAGAATCATGGATGTAACCATTTAAAGTGCAGGATAGACCAATGAAGTTCACGGAACAGTATAAACAGTTCATTAATACAGTTTCAGTTCTACCTTGCAATCAACCTTTAAGAAACTACTACTTACAGAGTTCTAATGTGGTGTAAAAGGAGAATATCCACAGCTGTCTGAAAAGGGTGTTAACATACTTCTTCATTTTCAACTGTGTAACTGTGTGAGGCTGGATCTTCTCCATGTACTTCAACCACAACCACAAATGGCAACAGTCTTACCGCTGTGGAAGCAGATATGAGAATCCAGCCAATTTCTATTAAGCCAAACACTGAAAGTATTTACAAATACGTATAAAGGCATATCTCATCTCATGAAATTATTTTTATTTGAAAAATAGTTTTTTTCATTAAAAATATTTACGTTGTTACTTCTAAATGAATTATTTAAGAATGTCTCTTTAATTCCCAGCATGATATATATTGAAAGATATAACCCACATAAACAAAAGTTTTCTGAGTTCCTCAATACATTTTAAGAGTGCTGAAGGATCCTAAGAGCAAAACATTTGAGAACCACTGGGCTAGATTTTGCTCTTTTACCAGTAATCCCAGAATCTCAGCAGCTTGAACAAAATGATTTATTTCTTATTCACACTACAAGTCCACTGGTGTAGGCTGAGGGAATGTGCTCATGGTTTCCTCAGGAAACCAGGCTCACAGAGAGTACATCAAGATTCTACACTCACGATAACAAGAAAAATAGGGGGATGGCAAAATTTGCAAAGGCTTATAAAGTTTACCTGGAAGTTACGTATGCGACTCCTACTTGCTAGTCATCTTCCTAAGAAAGCCACATGGCCACACCTAATTCAGGGACACACAATTCTGCCATATACCTAAAAGGAAATCCAGAAATATGCAGTAAACAATACTAATGGCCACCAGATATGCCAACTCCCCTCCATAGACAGCAGGGGCACTGAGTTGAAAAGGATTATGAGGTTGCATCTTAGCTCATGAGGCTCACTAATTTCCTATGGCCATTGAAACAAATTACCACAAATTTAGTGTCTTAAAATAATGCAAATGTATTTTATTAGAGTCCTGGAAATCAGAAGTCCTAAAAACAGAGTGTTAGCAGGAATGTGTTCCTTGCACAGTTTCGACGAGATAATCAGTTCTTTACCTTTTCCAGTTTGTAGAAAACATGGATTATAACAATATTTATCCTTTAAACCAAATATGACTGAGCACCTGCTGGTATGAGGCACTATTATAATGCTAGGGATACTGAGCTGAACAAAAGGCACAGTCCCAACTCTGAGAGCTTACATTCCAGTGGAAGGAGAAATAGAATAAACAAGTAAACAAATATGCACATATAGGTTAGGAGAAGGATATGCACAACAAAGAAAAGGCAGGAGAAAGTAATCGAGAGTGATGTAAGAGGTGCTGTTTTAGATAAGGTGGTCAGCAAAGGCCTCTCTGATCAGACAATTGATAGAGTTGATCCATGAATAAAGGGAAGGAAGAAATCATGATATCTGGAAGAACATTCAGGCACTGAAAATAGCAACTGAAGAGGCCTTTGTGTGGGAGGATGCTTGGAATGTCTGAGAGACAGCAGGGGGGCCAGTGTATGGCTGGGGAGAAGGAGAGGAGGAGATGAGGTCAGAGAGAGAGAGAGCTAAAGTGCAGATAAGGTGTCCCAAGGACTGTGAGAAGGACATAGCCCTTGCTCTGAGATGGACAGCCACAGGGACATTTACTTATAGGAGCGTTATAATACGGGTTATATTTAAGGGGTCACTGACTAATGTGGGGAGAATATAACCCCAGGGTCAAGGCTAAAAGCCTCAAGAGTAGTCAGGAAGTCATTGAAATAACATAGGAAGGAGATGACGCTGATTTGGATTAGAACTGTAATGGTGGAGGTACTGAGAACTGTCTGGATTCTAGATAGAATTTGAAAATAAAGTCAATAGATACACTGATGGATTAGATGATTTGGATGTGAAAGGATCACTACCAAGAAAAGTGATTACTCTTCAAAACCAGAAGGGAGGGAGAGATGGAGGAAAGAAGGAAGGAAGGATTCTGGTACCAGAATGAATAGGTAGGTCTTCTTGGAAAATTAATTCCATGACTTAGGGAAATCTTTGGATATTAGTTAGAAGAAAGATGAATCTTATACAAGCAAAACATGCTCACCTAGCATCAAAACCTTGAATGGTGTTAGGTAAGTCTGGCATATGTAGCTGCTTCTGTACATCTGTGTAGTCTATGAGAAGTAATTTCCCTTTTATGAGTCCAAGCTGATGATGTCACTTTCAACATTATTACAACGTGATTTATTGTTATCTAATCCACACTTGAGTAAAATGGCCCTGTCCTTCTCTGAACAGAATAAAATTTCTCTTGAGTAGAGTTTTTAACAAGTCTGTGTGAAGGTCACATTTGCTGTCAATTCCACAGTCTCAGGCTAACAGGTAAACATTCTACCAAATAAACCAAGACACTAATCAGAGGTGGACTGTTTCTCCACAAAGGAGCCACAATTTGCTAGTGCCATCTACAAAGCCCTGTTTTTCAGTTTCTTTTCAAAATATTGATATTAAAGCATTGATTAAGCTGAATAGAATTATTAAGCACATATATTATTCATCTACTTTTTAATACATGAGAATCTTTTAAGTAAGTAATATTTTTGTTTTAATTTACTTTTGTTTCCACAGTCAGACATTAAATCCTGAGTCAGGCTGCACTGAGAAAAGACATCAGAAAACTGTGTTATAGATGTCCAATTCCTATTTTCAATTTATCACTGTGTTAATTTTATTTTCTAATTACTATTAGATACATCCACTTGTCTCCACTGGCACCACCGTCACCATCCTGGTCCAAGCTAGAGTCACCTGCAGCCTGGGGGTAACAATGTTCTCCCACCTGATCTCTGCGTCAGTCTTGCCCAGCTCTGATCCTTCTCTGCAGAGCAGTTAGACTGATCTTCTCCAAAACTGAAATCACATAATATTTTCCCTTGACTTAAAAACTTATAAAGGCTTCCAAAGGTTCATAGGATAATGAAAAACCACTGGGGACCTGCAGATGCCTGTGATTAGCTTCTCCATCCTCTTCAGCCAGGGAGACCCTTCTGCTCTCATTGCTTTGGCTCTGTCCTTTCCTGGACTAGCTCTGCTCCCAGCTGTTCCAAGATCTTTGCACAGGCTGTCCCCCATCAGGACACTCTTTATTCCCACACTCTCTTAGCTCCTCTTTTTTTTTTTTTTTTTTTTTTCCGGTACGCAGGCCTCTCACTGTTGTGGCCTCTCCCATTGCAGAGCACAGGCTCCGGACGCGCAGGCTCAGCGGCCATGGCTCACGGGCCCAGCTGCTCTGCGGCATGTGGGATCCTCCTGGACCAGGGTACGAACCCGTGTCTCCTGCAACGGCAGGCGGACTCCCAACCACTGCGCCACCAGGGAAGCCCTCTTAGCTCCTCTTTATCCTTCAGGTCTCTAGCCATTCTGCTTTACTTTTTCCGGGAACATTTCCCTGACCACCCTGCTTCACCCCATCGAGGTCAAATCTCCCCGTTTTATGCTCTAATCACCCCATGTTCCTCTAGCTCCTAGCACTTACGAAGACAGCAACTTTACACTAAGCTGGGCAGTTATGACTAATGGCCATCTACCTTACCAGATGGCAAGCTTCGAGAGGGAGGGACCCACACCAGCCTGCTCTAGAGTAAGATGGGCACTCAGTAACTATTTGGTGAATAACAAGTATATATAAATTATTCACAAAAGAAACGTTTGCCAAAAATTAGAAAAGAGTTAAAATGGAAGATATCAAAATCCTTGAGTAAAACTGATATATTTAGACATCTAAATATTTAAATAACCAACTGTGATTGTGAAATGGATATTTGGAGGAAAAGAGGCTTGGTAAATTCAGATCTTTTGATTTTACTCAAAGGCCATTTTTCTGTTGACCTACTGCCTCGAGGGCTTTGAAAACCTTACAGTTTTGTTTTGCTGTACCTCAGCAGCTGTAAACTCTAACAGTAAGTATTAAGGTTTTGTTTTTGTTTTTTTTATAGCAGTGCTAAAAAGAGATCCAGATGTCACTAACTAACTGGCTTAGAAAGCAAATGAAACACATGTCGAAAACACAGCCCCAAGAAATAAGTGAATCAGAAAAATCATTTCAGTGCTACAGTGTCCAAAATTCTGGGGCTATTCACCCTTTTATCTTTGGAGGTCCACGTTCAACACGTATTGTAAATATATCGGCAGCCTCACAATTTGAATGAGCTCAATTTTGGTTGTATGAATACATATACAAGACAAACGCTCTCACTACTCTGCAGCAATCAGAAGGCTCTACTCAAAAGACAGTCTGCTCTCAAATCAGTGTAGGACAAACCGACACATCCTTCTAGAGGGACTGTACAGTGGCTTTTTGTCTGATCTTTATCTGGGCTACAGACTCAAAGCAATAAGCTTTCAACCATTTGTCTTGATTTTTAACGAATAGAAACCAAGGCTTCCCTGGATTCTAAAATGTACGAAAATACTTCTGAAAAAAAACAAGGACTAATAACAATGTCGAGCTTTAGTACAGGTTGACCCAACAACTTCCCATGGACGTAGTAAGAATTATTTTTGACATTTTTAAGAAGGAGGAAATCCATTCCCAATCACCCTCCCCAATTCCCATATTGCACTTTTCAAAAGACTAGACTTAATCAGTTTGATTTTCAGGAGCAAAACGAGGTGAAGCAGGGCTAAAAATGTAATAAAAATTTCACCTGACCTCATTAGCAAAATGCTTGAACAGATGAAATAATGTGTTCATAAGAATCAGCAGGAATATGACCCACCTTTAAAAGCTGTGACAACTCATGAACTTCTGAATCCCAATGTGCCTCTTTGAACCCACAGCTAGAAGCAGAGCTACTGTGGTAATCGTCAGTGCCAGTCATCAAATATTTTCACTTTTTTTTTCCTTCCTGCGCACCCGGTAGGATTGCATTTACTATCATGGCATGACCGTGAACTTGCTTTGGCCAATGAAATGTCAGAAGCTGTGGGTATCACTTTGGTATAGAAGCTCTAACAGCTACTGCACAATTTGCAGTGTTTGTTTCCCACTGCTGTTGCACTTGTGTTGCTGCAGATGGTAGAAACACCTTCATTCTGGGCCTCTAATTGTAAAGACATGGATGAGAGCCCCAGTCAACCCCTTGTGGACACACATCTTGAGTGAGAAGTATGCCTTTGCTCTTTTAAGCCTTTACAAGTTGAAGTTGTTCATTTCTCTAGCATAACCAAGTCCATACTGAGTGATATACATGTGTAAATACAAGTCATCAAAAATAATTTCAAATGTTATACTATGATTATATATACATGCATATATATATATATATACATTTATTTATATTTATACACGGATATCATGGGATGAAAGAGACCAAAGGATGCAAAAACTATAGAATGTTATCAGATTTCAATTCATTAAAATTCCTTATTCTACAGCTCTCTCAAATTTCCTTTTAGGATTTTTAGCCTGAGACAGGAAACCTATATGCATTTCTAGAATTATTGAAGGGTAAGTACGGCATCTGCTGTACTCTCTTTCACAGGTACAGCACAATTTATTGGTTACCGAAAACAATACCATTTGTTCTTCAAATGCATCCCCTGGGGAAGTCAGAGTTCATGCTCTAGTGTTTTCCAGTCTTACGTTCATATTAAAATATCTGAAAGAACATCCATTTTCATGCATTATCAAAAGGAACACATATCATCTTAAGAGACGGTACAGCTGACTATATTTATGCACAATTTGCTGAGCAATGCCAAACACTGGAAACATCATGGATCAGTTGATGATTCAACAGAAGTCGCTGAGCACCTAGAATCGCATCTTTTGTCTGCTGCCTAATGACGTCCCTTGAACTAAGTAACAACTCAGAGACAGAGAAAAGCTGAGGGAGAGTTTAGTTCATCCACCTACACAGAGCAGGGTAAATCTGTTTTTCTTACTTCCAGATAAATGTCAACAATTTCGTCATTTAAGCAAAAACAAAATTCCGAGAAAGGACTTCCTGTATTTCAGGCAAACCGCTACCTATTCTGTGCCCACGCAGATCTCTTGCCTCTTCTTAGGAGAATCTGGACATAAATGAGAGCGAGTTGTATGGCAGTGTAACAAAAGTGAGCAGTTTGCTTTGCCATGGCTGCTTTTCTTGATTTATGAAGAAGAAATGCAAGAAAAGGAATTGAGCTCTAACAATTCCCTTATCTCTAACACAGGGCTAATAATATCATTTACAACTTAGGGCTCTGAGGATTGAATGAGCTAATCCACACAAATTGCCTGGCACATAGGAGTGGCTCCATAAACTGTAATTGTTATAATAATAATAAGAAGAGGGGGGACCCTCAAGATGGCGGAGAAGTAAGACGTGGAGATCACCTTCCTCCCCACAAATACATCAGAAATACATCTACATGAGGAACAACTCCTACATGACACCTACTGAACGCTGGCAGAAGACCTCAGACTTCCCAAAAGGCAAGAAACTTTTACCCTACCTGGGTAGGGTAAAAGAAAAAAGAAAAAACAGAGACAAAAGAATAGGGACGGGACCTGCACCTCGGGGAGGGAGCTGTGAAGGAGGAAAAGTTTCCACACACTAGGAAGCCCCTTCGCAGGCAGGGCTGGGGGAGGGGAAGCTTCAGAGCCACGGAGGAGAGCACAGCAACAGGGGTGCAGAGGGCAAAGCGGAGAGATTCCCGCACAGAGGATCGGTGCCGACCGACACTCACCAGCCCAAGAGGCTTGTCTGCTCACCCGCCAGGGCGAGCGGGGGCTGGGAGCTGAGGCTCCGACTTCGGAAGTCAGACCCCAGGGAGAAGACTGGGGTTGGCTGCGTGAACACAGCCTAAAGGGGGCTAGTGTGCCACAGCTAGCTGGGAGGGAGTCCGGGAAAAAATCTGGACCTGCCTAAGAGGCAAGAGACAATTGTTTCAGGGTGCACGAGGAGAGGGGGTTCAGAGCACTGCCTAAACGAGTTCCAGAGATGGGTGCGAGCCACGGCTATGAGCGTGGACCCCAGAGACGGGCATGAGATGCTAAGGCTGCTGCTGCCGTCACCAAGAAGCCTGTGTGCAAACACAGGTAACTATCTACACCTCCCCTCCCGGGAGCCTGTGCAGCCCGCCACTGCCAGGGTCCCGTGATCCAGGGACAACTTCCCCGGGAGAACCCACGGCGCGCCCCAAGCTATTGTAATGTCACGGCAGCCTCTGCCGCCGCAGGCCCGCCCCACACTCCGTGCCCCTCCCTCCCCCCGGCCTGAGTGAGCCAGAGCCCCCGAATCAGCGGCTCCTTTAACCCCCTCTTGTCTGGGCAAAGAACAGATGCCAGACGGCGACGTACATGCAGAGGCGGGACCAAATCCAAAGCTGAGCCCCTGGGAGCTGTGAGAACAAAGAAGAGAAAGGGAAATCTCTCCCAGCAGCCTCAGAAGCAGCGGGTTAAGCTCCACAATCAACTTGATGTACCCTGCATCTGTGGAATACCTGAATAGACAACAAATCATCCCAAAATTGAGGCGGTGGACCTTGGGAGGAACTGCAGACTTGGTGGTGTTTGCTTTCTGCATCTGATTTGTTTCTGGTTTTATGTTTATCTTAGTTTAGTATTTAGAATTTATTATCACTGGTAGATTTGTTTATTGATTTGGTTGCTCTCTTTCTTTTTTTTTTATCTATAGATATATATATCTTTTCCCCCTTTCTCTTTTAGTGAGTGTGTATGTATATGCGTCTTCATGTGATTTGTCTGTACAATTTTGCTTTTACAGTTTGTCCTAGGGTTCTGTCCATTTTTCATTTTTTTGTGTGTATAGTTTTTAGAACTTGTTATCATTGGTGGATTTCTTTTTCGGTGTAGTTGCTCTCTTCTTTCTTTCTTTCTTTTTTGTTATTACTTTTTAACTTTTTTATTTTTAATAATTTTTTTCTTTTAATAACTTTCTTTTCTTTCTTTCTTCCTCTCTTTCTTCCTTTATCCCTCCCTTCCTTCTCCCACCCTCCCTCCCTCCCTCCTTCCCTCCCTCCCTCTCTTTCTTTCTTTCTTTCTTTCTTTCTTTTTCTTTCTCTCTCTCTCTCTCTCTCTTTCTTTCTTTCTTTCTCCCATTTCTTCTGAGCCGTGTGGCTGATAGGGTCTTGGAGCTCCAGCCAGGTGTCAGGGCTGTGCCTCTGAGGTGGGAGAGCCGACTTCAGGAGATTGGTCCACCAGAGACCTCCCGGCTCCACATAATACCAAATGGCGAAAATCTCCCAGAGATCTCCATGCCAATGCTAAGACCCAGCTCCATTCAACGACCAGCAAGCTACAGTGCTGGACACCCTATACTAAAAATGTAGCAACACAGGAACACAGCCCCACTCATTAGCAGAGAGGCTGCCTAAAATCATAATAAGGCCACAGGCACAAAACACACCACCGGACATGGTCTTGTCCACCAGAAAGACAAGATCCAGCCTCATCTGCCAGAACACAGGCACTGTCCCCTCCACCAGAAAGCCTACAAAACCCACTGAACCAACCTTAGCCACTGGGGGCAGACACCAAAAACAACGGGAACTACGAACCTGCAGCCTGCGAAAAGAGACCCCAGACACAGTAAGTCAGGCAAACTGAGAAGACAGAGAAAAGCACAACAGATGAAGGAGCAAGGTAAAAACAAATCAGACCAAACAAATGAAGAGGAAACAGGCAGTCTACCTGAAAAAGAATTCAGAGTAATGAGAGTAAAGATGATCTAAAATCCTGGAAATAGAATGGAGAAAATTCAAGAAACGTTTAACAAGGACCAAGAAGAACTAAAGAGCAAACAAACAATTATGAACAACACGATAAGTGAAATTAAAACTTCTCTTGAAGGAATCAAAGCAGAAAAACTGAGGCAGAAGAATGGACAAGTGACCCGGAAGATAAAAGAGTGGAAATAACTAACACAGAGAAGAATAAAGAAAAAAGAATGAAAAGAATTGAGGACAGTCTCAGAGATCTCTGGACAACATTAAATGCACCAACATTCGAATTACAGGGGCCCCAGAAGGAGAAGAGAAAAAGAAAGGGACTGAGAAAATATCTGAAGAGTTCATAATAGAAAACTTCCATAATATGGGAAAGGAAATAGTCAGTCAAGCCCAGGAAGCACAGAGAGTCCCAAACAGGATAAATCCAAGGAGAAACACACCAAGACACATATTAATCAAACTATCAAAAATTAAATACAATGAAAAAATATTAAAAGCAGCAAGGGAAAAACAACAAATAACATAAAAGAGAATCCCCATAAGGTTAACAGCGGATCTTTCAGCACAACCTCTGCAAGCCAGAAGGGAGTGGCAGGACATATTTAAAGTGATGAAAGGGAAAAACCTATAACCAAGATTACTGAACCCAGCAAGAATCTCATTCAGATTCAATGAAGAAATTAAAACCGTTACAGACAAGCAAAGGCTAAGAGAATTCAGCACCACCAAACCAGTTTTACAACAACTGCTAAAGGAACTTCTCTAGGCAAGAAACACAACAGAAGGAAAAGACCTACAATAACAAACCCAAAACAATGAAGAAAATGTAATAGGAACATACATATCGACAGTTACCTTAAATGTAAGAGGATTAAATGCTCCAACCAAAAGACATAGACTGGCTGAATGGATACAAAAACAAGACCCATATATATGCTGTCTACAAGAGACCCACTTCAGACCTAGGGACACATACAAACTGAAAGTGAGGGGATGGAAAAAGATATTCCATTCAAATGGAAATCAAAAGAAAGCTGGAGTAGTGATTCTCATATCAGACAAAATAGACTTTAAAATAAGGACTACTACAAGAGGCAAAGAAGGACACTACATAATGATCAAGGGACCAATCCAAGAAGAAGATATAACAATTGTAAATATTTATGCACCCAAAATAGGAGCACTACAATACATGATGAAAATGCTAACAGCCATAAAAGGGGAAATTGACAGTAACACAATCATAGTAGGGGACTTTAACACCCCACTTTCACCAATGGACAGATAAACCAATATGGAAATAAATAAGGAAACACAAGCTTTAAATGATACATTAAGCAAGATGGACTTAATGGATATTTATAGGACATTCCATTGAAAAACAACAAAATACACTTTCTTCTCAAGTGCTCATGAACACTCTTCACGATAGATCAAATCTTGGGTCACAAATCAAGCCTTGGTAAATTTAAGAAAATTGAAATCAGATAAAGTACCTTTTACAACCACAATGCTATGAAACTAGATATCAATTACAGGGAAAAATCTGTAAAAAATACAAACACATGGAGGCTAAACAATAAACTACTAAATAACCAAGAGATCACTGAAGAAATCAAAGAGGAAATCAAAAAATACCGAGAAACAAATGACAATGAAAACATGATGACCCAAAACCTATGGGATGCAGCAAAAGCAGTTCTAAGAGGGAAGTTTATAGCTATACAATCCTACCTTAAGAAACAGGAAACATCTCGAATAAACAACCTAACCTTGCACCTAAAGCAATTAGAGAAAGAAGAACAAAAAAATCCCAAAGTTAGCAGAAGGAAAGAAATCATAAAAATACGATCAGAAATAAATGAAAAAGAAATGAAGGAAACAATAGCAAAGATCAATAAAACTAAAAGCTGGTTCTTTGAGAAGATAAACAAAATTGATAAACCATTAGCCAGACTCATCAAGAAAAAAAGGGAGAAGACTCAAATCAATAGAATCAGAAATGAAAAAGGAGAAGTAACAACTGACACTTAAGAAATAAAAAGGATCATGAGAGATTACGACAATCAACTCTATGCCAACAAAATGGACCACCTGGAAGAAATGAACAAATTCTTAGAAAAGCACAACCTTACAAGACTGAACCAGGAAGAAACAGAAAATATAAACAGACCAATCACAAGCACTGAAATTGAGACTGTGATTAAAAATCTCCCAAAAAACAAAAGCCCAGGACCAGATGGCTTCACAGGCGAATTCTATCAAACATTTAGAGAAGAGCTAATGCCTATCCTTCCCAAACTCTTCCAAAATATAGCAGAGGGAGGAATACTCCCAAACTCATTCTATGAGGCCACCATCACCCTGATACCAAAACCAGACAACGATGCCACAAAGAAAGAAAACTACAGGCCAATATCACTGATGAACATAGATGCAAAAATCCTCAACAAAATACTAGCAAACAGAATCCAATAGCACATTAAAAGGATCATACACCATAATAAGTGGGGTTTATTCCAGGAATGCAAGGATTCTTCAATATATGCAAATCAATCAATGAGATAAACCATATTAACAAATTGAAGGAAAAAACCATATGATAATCTCAATAGATGCAGAAAAAGCTTTCAACAAAATTCAACACCCATTTATGATAAAAACTCTCCAGAAAGTAGGTAGAGAGGGGACTTACCTCAACATAATAAAGGCCATATATGACAAACCCACAGCCAAGATTGTTCTCAAAGGTGAAAACCTGAAACCATTTCCACTAAGATCAGGAACAAGACAAGGTTGTCCCCTCTCACCACTATTATTCAACATAGTTTTGGAAGCTTTAGCCACAGCAATCAGAGAAAAAAAGAAATAAAAAGAATCCAAATCAAAAAAGAAGTAAAGCTGTCACTGTTTGCAGATGACATGATACTATACATACAGAATCCTAAAGATGTTACCAGAAAACTAGTGGAGCTAATCAATGAATTTGGTAAAGTAGCAGGATACAAAATTAATGCACAGAAATCTCTTGCATCCCTATACACTAACAATGAAAAATCTGAAAGAGAAATTAGGGAAACAGTCCCATTTACCACTGCAAAAAAAAAAGAATAAAATAGCTAGGAATAAACCTACCTAAGGAGACAAAAGACCTGTATGTAGAAAACTATAAGACACTGATGAAAGAAGTTAGAGGTGATACAAACAGGTGGAGAGGCATACCATGTTCTTGGATTGGAAGAATCAACATTGTGAAAATGACTATACTACCCAAAGTAATCTACAGATTCAGTGCAATCACTATAGAACTACCAATGGCATTTTTCACAGAACTAGAACAAAAAATTTCACAATTTGTATAGAAATACAAAAGACCCTGAGTAGCCAAAGCAATCTTGAGAAAGAAAAACGGAGCTGGAGGAATCAGGCTCCCGCACTTCAGACTATGCTACAAAGTTCCAGTAATCAAGACAGTATGGTACTGGCAGAAAAACAGACATATAGATCAATGGAACAGGATAGGAAGCCCAAAGATAAACCCACGCACATATGGTCATCTTATCTTTGATAAAGGAGGCAAGAATTTACAATGGAGAAAAGACAGCCTCTTCAATAAGTGGTGATGGGAAAACTGGACAGCTACCTGCAAAAGAATGAAATTAGAGCTCTCCCTAACACCATACACAAAAATAAACTCAAAATGGTTTAAAGACCTAAATGTAAGGCCAGACACTATAAAACTCTTAGAGGAAAACATAGGCAGAACACTCTATGACATAAATCACAGCAAGATCCTTTTTCACCCACTTCCTAGAGAAATGGAAATAAAAACAAAAATAAACAAATGGCACCTAATGAAACTTAAAAGCTTTTGCACAGCTAAGGAAACCATAAACAAGATGAAAAGACAACCCTCAGAATGGGAGAAAATATTTGCAAATGAAGCAACTGGCAAAGGATTAATCTCCAAAATTTATAAGCAGCTCATGCAGCTCAATATCGAAAAACAAACAACCCCACCCAAAATGGGCAGAAGATCTAAATAGACATTTCTCCAAAGAAGATATACAGACTGACAACAAACACATGAAAGAATGCTCAACATCAGTAATCATTACAGAAATGAAAATCAAAACTACAATGAGGTATCACCTCACACTAGTCAAAATGGCCATGATCAAATAATCTACAAACAGTAAATGCTGGAGAGGGTGTGGAGAAAAGGGAACCCTCTTGCACTGTTGGTGGGAATGTAAATTGATACAGCCACTATGGTGAACAGCATGGAGTTTCCTTAAAAAACTAAAAATAGAACTACCATACAACCCAGCAATCCCACTACTGGGCATATACCCTGAGAAAACCGTAATTCAAAAAGAGTCATGTACCACAATGTTCATTGCAGCTCTATTTAAAATAGCCAGGACATGGAAGCAACCTAAGTGTCCATTGACAGATGAATGGATAAAGAAGAAGTGGCACATATAGACAATGGAATATTACTCAGCCATGAAAAGAAACGAATTTGAGTTATTTTTAGTGGGATGGATGGACCTAGAGTGTGTCCTACTGAGTGAAGTAAGTCAGAAAGAGAAAAACAAATACCGTATGCTAGCACATATATATGGAATCTAAAAAAAAAAAAAATGGTTCTGAAGAACCTAGGGGCAGGACAGAAATAAAGATGCAGATGTAGAATATGGACTTGAGGACAAGGGGAGGGGGAAGGGTAAGCTGGGACAAAGTGAGAGAGTGGCTTGGACATATATACACTACCAAATGTAAGACAGATAGGTAGTGGGAAGCAGCCACATAGCACAGGGAGATCAGCTCCATGTTTTGTGACCACCTAGAGGGGTGAGATAGGGAGGGTGGGAGGGAGACGCAAGAGGGAGGAGATATGGGGATATATGTGTATGTATCGCTGATTCACTTTGTTATAAAGCAGAAACTAACACACCATTGTAAAGCAATTATACTCCAATAAAGATGTTTTAAAAATAAAGAAAAGAAAAGAAGAAGAATGCTTAAATCCATAAATTGTGTGTAGACATATCCCAAGTTCAATTTACAATCATCCTCTTTTTTTCCGTTCCATACTCTGTTTTCATGGAAATCTCATTCTACCTGCAGACTTCAACTATCAACCCAAAAGTAAGATTCCTAAGTTTAATTACTCACCCCCTCTTTGATTTCCAGGCTTGTATTTGCAATTCCTTCTGGAACACTGTCGAGTGGATTTCCCATTGTTTTCTCAAACTCTTTATGTCTACAGCATGCATCATGTCCCCAATCCAGTACTGACCTTAGACATAGGTGAGGATGGCCCCTGTCTTAAAGTCTGATTTGGAGGTGTCTACTCTGACCGCACCGCTCCCCACAGAGTAAGGATTCATCAGAACCAAGATGTCTCATCACTATATAGTTATATCATAATTGCCCTATTTTTTCAAGGGCAAGTAAAATTATTGACAGATTAATAGTATAGAAGTAAATTTCCCAGTTATCTGTATAAGAATGAAAATAGGCATTCAATCCTTGGTTCATTGAATCTAACAAAGTCGTATATTTACTATTTCTATAAACAATGCTAGCTGATTTGCTAAATCTCTTTTCTGTGTATGTCTTGGTAATTAACTGCCCTCCTTTTCTCCACTTTCCACTTCAGAATGCATTTCTGATTTTAACTTCTAAAAATCGAAACTGAACGATTTCTAAGCAGGGAAGAGATAAATGACCATTAATTCAACTGATCATTAACCACCTGAAAATTAACAAAAGACTATATTATCATCATTTTCTGCCTTTCTACAATTTAGGATTTTATTTCCCTCTAAGTAGAAAAATCGTTATTTTTTTTCAAATCAAAAGAAGTGGCAGCTGCCCATAGAGTAGTGCACCCAGGCATTTCTAGAGCTGGAGATGCCTCTTCCTGCACTTCACCAAACAGCTTCTATCAGTAGGTAAGGCATCTAGGCAATGCTATGTATGATAGGAAGTGGCTGTCTCAGCACCTGGAAGGCACCTGGAAGGCTAGTTTCCTGATGACTCCATCCCTCTATTATCAACGAATTGACTGTAAGCAAGTAAAATAACCAAGGTTGGGGGGAATGATATTGATTTTCTTTTCTGCCTCCGGCAAGGTGCTGCCAAGTCAATTGGGCAGGTTGCTAAAACTTTTTCCAACTTTACTTTCCTCATCTCTCAAGTGCATTGCCCTCTCACATCTAAAACTCTGCTCCTATGTATGTGACCTATTACTTGGTCGGAACTTGAAACACACTACAAATCACTTTTATACGAATAAGTGGTTTAACATGCTTCTCCTCCTTCACATGTGTGCCATGATTCATAAGACCACCTGAGTTTGGAAAACATGATAAAGAAAGACAAAACAAAAACAGCAAGTAAAATCACTTGAATGAGGAAATGAAATCTATGGTACCATTGATCTGCTGGTTATACAATAATGTCTTATCAAGGAAGTAGATACACATGGCACACCAGGCATTTGTGACCTCCAATTACCGTCTGTAAAAGTCTACTTTTCATCTGATAAGTGTGGAGTTTCCAGGATACCTCATGTTCTTTCTCATCTATAATTTTTCAAATATTCTCTTTTTCTTAGAGTTGCCCCATTTGGCTAGAAAATCCCAATACCTACCTGAAGATGCCATTCACTTCCTTCTAAGACCCCACCCTGATCACTCCCAGGAAGGATTAAGTATATATGAATTAATGATAAAATGCATTGTTTTGGTAATTGTTTATATGCCTGCCTCTTCTGCCTAGACTATAGGAATCCCTGCATTCTCAGACCTAACACAGTATTGGGCATAAAGACAGAATTAAATGCAATTTAACAAATAATATAAAATAACTTAGTGAAATATTTTTTAAACCTCTGTTTTTTCTTTTTCTTGCAGCTTGGCATTTCATTGCTATTTCATGAAATTTCTAAATGTTAAGTTTGCATCTCACTTGTGCTCTTGTCTGTCACTATGACCTTAAAAATGTGTTGCTGACACAAAAAGTAGGCCGAGCATTATTTCTGTCTAATGTATTTGAAATAAGCTGTAGATTTTACCTCATGTGTTTTCTGTGTTGGCCCAAGCACCCAGTATAAGGTCTAGCCACACTTGATGTTTTACAAAAAACTTGCATCTTCCCTCAACTCTTCTACAGATTAAAAACCAAATTCTGGTTCCCAAATGTAATTCTTAGTCAGAATAGAAATTGATGTTTATAGTGAGCACCCTTATTGATCATACTAGTCAATAATTTACATCTATAAGATAAATTTTTCAGATCAAGTTAGAGGTATTTGAAAAGAATTCCCAGTCTAGAAAACCTATTGTGAGGCTTTTTTTAGTGATTAATTTTGGAAGTATTATTTCAGCTTGATGAACACTACCGTGTTGTAAATGTCCACAACCCTCAGATCATCTGCCTAAAGATATGTTTTGATTGACCTCAAATATACTGCTTTAATGAAAGATTTAAGGTGAAGGTCATGAGCCATTTCCTCAACACTGAAATGAATCCTTAAAAATACTCCACTGGAATTCCTCTATCGCTCCTTGAGCCTGGTTATGCTGAACTCCAGAGACAGGAGAGAGAAGAAATGAAACAGCCTACGTCGCTCATGCGTGCTACATTCACCTAGGGCTTCAGCATATGTAGTCAGATCCCAGCACACCTCCATCTGAGGCTTGAATGGGGCCAAACTTGGATGAGTGTGGTGATCGAAATGCCACCCTTTTTTGTGACTTTCCACTCCTGCTTCCCACTCTCCATCCAACACCACTCCAGCCGATCCCAAATAATTTTCAAAGAGTTTACCAGGCATAGGTTCCAGGAAAGAGGGGATGGTTAATCGTGCTTAATTTAACAGGACAATAAATCGATTCATAACTAGCAAAGGAAAACTTTCAGAGTAAGCCCAGTGGTATATATTCAAACTGACAGATGCTGAGTCCTGGATGATCAGTAGATATAGATTTCTAGAGATGGGAATGGGGAATGGAGGAAAGAGGAACTAGGTGGGAAAGTGGGCAAGCCAGATTCTTAAAGGGAAACCAAGGAATATACCTTAGATGGAGGCTGCGTACATACGTCTAAAATGTTGCCTAAACGAACAAAATAGAAGGTAAACAAGTTCTCAGAGAGCAGAGGTTACACACACACACACACACACACACAGAGGAAAGATGAAAAATACCTTACTGCATGAACTCTAGAAATATTTAATAATTATTCCAAAATTTACTTAGAATTGTTCAAATCTTACTTTCAGAGGGGATGCAAAGGAAAACCAAAGTAAGCTAGAGTTCAAGATGTATAAATTCTTATTTCAGGAAAATGTACTATTCCCAATCCTTTCCTGAAAACATTTTGTACCTTAAAAAACAGCAACAAAACCCTCACCTAAACTTGAGGATTCTGGAAAATGATCATCACAAATGACCTTTTTAAGAGAGGCACCAAAAAGCACAGCTTGCTTTTCATGGCTCATCATCCCCCTAAATCCTTATGTAAGTGGCTTCCCATACTCCTTTGTAAGCATTATTTTTTAAACATGAACACGTTCAACACTGACTGCTAAATTGGTTAAATCCACATGGCAAGAAGGGCAGCCAACAATCTGGAGTGTGTTAAAAATGGTAATAAATTAAAAATAATGTCTTGTGACAGGGTAGAAATTTATAAAAGTAATTTCTAACTATGATCTAGCAAATTCATCAAGATTATATGTATGTGTATATATATATATACTTATATCAGATATAAAAAATTTACATAACCATGAAGCTAAATACTTGTGCTATAATCTTTCAAGCAAACTCACATTTGTTTTGCCTAAATGTAACACTAGGTATCATAATTCTTTGTGATATTATAGAAGGATTCCTTGAATGAATATGCCAGTTTAAGAAAATATGACTCATGCTAAGTATAACCTTAAAGAATTTGAAGGGTTCTCTTTTTATAAACACTGAGAAGCATATAAATTGCATTGTCCTTGGTGAACAAGCCACTTTGAAATTCTATTTTCATGATGAATAGAATCCATTCACATACCCATATTGAAGGCGTGGGCATGAAGGTTAAGGAAGGTAAAAATACTTTCCCCAGAATTAAATTATTTCAACAAAATAGTTTCCCTATTTAAATAAGACTTCCTTCCCAGAAGCTTTTGGGTAACAGCAAAGAGGTTACCCATATTTACATTTATGTGAGGTACCAACTGACCAGGTAAAGATGGTCTTTGTAAAATAAGATGTGCGTTCAATGAAATTTTGCTTAAACAATAACAGACCAGACAGAACCCCCTCTCTATTCATGTTTTAATTATATATCCACTAGCTCATTTGCTGCTCACAGCCACCATGAGATATACTGCACACAGCACTATAATTTATCATCATTTCCTTGTTGCATGCAAGAAAACTGAGGACCAAAGATATTAAGAGATTTGCTAAGGGTAGTTAATAGAGTTGGAATTACTTCTGTACTTCAGTTCAGTTGAACTTCTGACTTTACAGCCTAAGTATTATGATGAAGCAATACAGGACAATAGTTCAAAGCACATGCTTATTACTCTGCTCTCTGTATCTACGTGTTTGTTTTTGTTTGGTTTATTCATTTATTTTGTTTTTGCTTGTTTAATAGTTTTTTATATACCAGAAGGGATGGGGCAGGGGAGAGGGCAAAACTGGTAAAAGGGATCAACTGTATGGTGACAGAAGGAAAATAAATTTTTGGTGGTGAGCATGCTGTAGGGTATACAGAAGTAGAAATATAATGGGGTAAACATGAAACTTATATAATGTTATAAACCAACGCTACCTCAATAAAAAAGGAAAACAAAAGCTCAGGTTAAAAAGAGGAAAAAAAAAACAAAAAACCTTAGTCAGAAATACCTGGGGCGGGGGGGGGGGAAGAAATAAGACTTCCTGCAACTTAGTGCGGAAGAACATTTACAGTTACAAACTACACATTCTTCACCAAAAAACACAAAAAGAACCCGTTTTTTTTTTTTTAAAAAAAGGTGTTTGAGAGGGACACACACTGTAGTTAGAAATTATATGAAATTATATGAACTTGATCCTAGCTCTCTTCAGGCCTCTTTTTGTGTATATTAAAAAAAAAAAAAGGTACAAGCCCTCCCCACCAACACACACATTCACACACACAGTCACACACTCACACACACAAACATCACGCTGAGGAGACAGTCATTTGTGAGTCACGTCTCAAAGACAGCAGATGTAGACCAGAAGTGTTCCTTCATTCTCAAACCAGGAAGTTTGCATGATCTCCAGGTTGAGAATACAAGACCGGCGTCAGGCCGTTCACCCCACCTGCTAGCTGGTTACCATACTTGGCTCCCAGATACCTGAGAGTCTGGGGAAAGTCATAAAGCAGCCAGATGACATTTCTCTTGCACATCTACAGGACAATATAACAGCAACAAAAAAAATTTTTCCCTACTGAAGAACATGATTCAAAGTATATTCGAATGAAGAAGGCTATCAGGCAAAATAATTCTGCTTTTAAAGATTTATCTGTAATAAGTCAACCAATCAGTCAATGAGGTAAATTCTAAGAGCTGATACTCGATGGAGGTCACAGTAGCTCAGCTCAGCTGTGCTGACGGATGGAACCAACCAATAAAATCAAAAGACTGGATCGGTCATCTAGTAAAGAACACAAATTACTGCAGCCTCCTTCCCCCAGCCTCAATTTAGTCTTTTTCACACTGTGTCTTGCCGAGGTGAGAACAAAACCTATATTATTTTATATAGACCAGTGAGTCTCAAAGTTTCTTCCCTGGCTCCCACTGTAAGGGTGCCTGTGAGAGAGCCTGGTGAGGAAGAGATTGGCCAAACTGAATAAACTTCCACATCATTCCCCCACTCCAATGTTAAATTAACATTGCCCTTTTGAATCTGTTGTATGTTTTGTGCTTCTGTTTGGGATATGTGATTAAAGAGTTTCTTGGGGAAAAGGGGGACTAACAGGGAGAAGGGGGCTGTGCGTTTATGATAAAGTGAACTAGTACATTTTAGATAACTTCTGGAAATACTAACATAATATCAAGAAGGAAAAAATATTACTAAGCTTTTAATAAAATGACTGATTCCAGGAAAAAAAAAAAACAGCACTGACTATGAAAATAAAATGTCTGTGCTGATACTGGATACCCTTTCATCCCCTGCCCATGTTCTGCTTCTTGTCAGAATTACTGAACAGGGAAGGCAAAAATCTCACTTTCTCAACTCCCTTGCTCTGATGTTCTGGGATGCGATTTCGTTTCTGCCCTAAGATTTGGAGAATGCAAGGGAGACGGTGACACTGTGAGGGCCAGATGGGCTCCTGCACACGTGGGTGTCAGCAGCCACTCAACTCCAAGCTCTTCCCTTGCTTGGTGGCTGTGGAGAGGCTATGAATTTGGCAGCAGTCTGGCTGTGGTTGCAGCAGTTCCTGACTTCTGGAGCCTGAGATGGTGTGAAAGCTTTGATGCCAGAATTCGAATTCGTGGGGTGGCTCCTCCATCCGTTAAAGATTTTGTAAGCACTTAATCCTCGTGCCAAATCCGTTTTGCCTGAAGAACCCAGAGTTGTTTCTGTTTCTTGCACTGAACCCTAATGATAAAATGCCGTTATATAGGAAAAATAATGTGTACCCTGGATGACATTGTACACAATGTACTTTGGATGACATTGAAATTCTGTTTACAGAGTGTTTACAGAGTGCTGACGCTGATGAGTCTATTCCATTGCATTTGTCTTGTATCATCTCTATTTTTATATTTTGCCAAACACAGATCTAAGCATTGCTTCAAATTCTCCAAAAAAATCTCTCTCTTGCTCTCGCTCTCATTCCCTCCACCTCCAACCCCACTGCCCCTCCACTAGCCCAAGACTTTTCTAATTTCCAAAGGCTTCCTGCAGTTGTGCCCTACCCTGGTGTTTTTCTTCCTGGTCCTACCTTCAATCTTTATCAGGCTTCCTCATTCCTCTAATACTTAAAGCTCTTTATGGAATGTCAGTCTTCTCTCTTCTTCCCTATCAATCAGAATAATTCAGCTGTCCCTGCTTCTACCCCCAAACTGAATAAGCAAATTCATCTCAAGAGTCAGCAAAACAGAAGGATGTCGTTAGGATTCTGACGGGTTTTTTTGGTTTCTGATTTTTTGTTTTTGTTTTTAGTATGTGCCTGACATCTTACTCTTTGCCTCAAATAGCTTATCCAAATTTTTCTTCTAAGTAAGTAAGGATATAATTCTCTTCCTAGTCAGAGTTCTGTTACAAAAATAGCAACCAATAAAACCCTCTTCTTCACTAGAGCATAAATGACTAGCTGACTATCCCAAATGTGTTCTTTTTTTAACTTTTTATGCGTCTTTTGCTTTTTAGTGATTGGTAATTTTATTTATTTATTTATTTTGGCCGTGCCACGTGGCATGCAGGATCTTAGTTCCCCGACCAGGGATCGAACCTGCACCCCCTACAGTGGAAGGGCAGAGTCTTAACCACTGGACCGCAGGAAAGTCCCCCAAATGTGTTCTTTCCTTTCATAGTGTAAAGTTGGGGGGTGACATTTCTTGGTCTTTTATTCAGGTCAGCTTTATGACAAGTTTTGACCAAGAGGACATAGGAGGAAGTGATCTGTGGTCTAAGGCAGTTATGTACCTCGTGGGCCTTCTCCATATTCCCATCTCCTTCTGAAATGACCTTCAAGGCCATGTGGTGAGGATGCGGGCATTCACGTTGAAGGTGACAGTTTCCCTGAATGACTATGTGGAAGGGTCCTCACCATCCACACCTGCCTCCTGCATTAGACCGTGACACCAGCAAGCAATAAACTTTTACTGGGCTTCCCTGGTGGCGCAGTGGTTGAGGGTCCGCCTGCCGATGCAGGAGACACGGGCTCGTGCCCCGGTCCGGGAAGATCCCACATGCCGCAGAGCGGCTGGGCTCGTGAGCCATGGCCGCTGAGCCTGCGCCTCTGGAGGCTGTGCTCCGCAACGGGAGAGGCCACAGCAGTGAGAGGCCCGCGTACCGCAAAAAAAAGAAAAAAGAAAAGAAAATAATAAATAAACTTCTACTGCTTTAAGACACAAGGATTTGTGGAAATTCCCTGTTAGTCTGGTGATTAGGACTCCACGCTTCCACTGCCGAGGGCCCAGGTTCAGTCCCTCCCTGGTTAGGGAACTAAGATCTCACAAGCTGCGGGGTGAGGAAGAACAAAAAAAGACACAAGGATTTGAGAGGTTATTTGCTAAAGCATTTAGCCTCACCATAACTAGTTGAAGCACAGGTTTTAATTTCAGTACCTAATTAACATGAGTATGTGCCTCTAGCCTTGACTAGACAGGCCACGTCAGCACTAATCAAAATGATGCTGTTAAAAACTAGAGAGAGAAAGAGATTACTGAACAAGGGGGGTCTTGCTGAGGAAAATAATATCCCTTGTCAAAATACACTTATTTTCTTCATAAATAAAATTTTACATATTTTTTTACTACTATATGCCTCCAATTTTTAAATGTTAATATGTTATGTGAATCTACAATAAAGCAAATGATCATGAAATTCTTACTTCTCAGAGCAACAAAGAGTATTTTTTGAATTAAGCACAATTTGGGAAGTAATGAGCTTCTAGCATTCATGCAACACCTGGACTGGTCCTGTTTCATCAATGATTTGAATACAAACATAGAGGATAAGTTTCTTAAACTTACAGGTAACACCAAATTATATGAATAAGAAAATGTACTAAATGACTGAGTCACGTTTTCCAGAGAGTTTAAAAGCTATTGCGGTGGGCCACTTAATTAATATTCTAATCTATGCTTAGGTTCTAATATTCAGTGGCATATGTATGAGCAAGGAAGCAATTTATATGGAAAAAATGTACAGGTGTTAGTTCTCCAAAATTTTAATGAGCCAATATTTGAGGCAGCTGCCGACATTAACGTGGTATTAGGCTATATTAACAAACGTGCATGCTCCAACTCATGGGTTGTTAGTCTCATTTAATTCTCCCCAACTGTATCTGGACTATTTGGCTTGCTTCAGTGGGGCAGATTTTAGAGGAATGCTGAAAAATTAGAATCTGTGCTCAAGGAGAAGAATTAAGAATGAGAGGGATATAGGGATTATAATATATTTAATAGGTTGGCCTAGAGACTTCTCTTGCCTGGGGAGGAGTTGACATAACAACTGTGTGTAGCTCGTGGAGATCACCAGGGCCAACAGCACTCACTCTGCAGCAGATTCCCCGGCAGTCCTCTCAGGTGGTTTTGTAGCAGAGTGCCTCTGGGGATACACCTCCCTGCAAACAGAGGGTGGATTTCCACAAGTGCTAGGGGGCACATGTCCTGCGGGTTCTGCCAGCAGCTTCTCTACCATTCTGTGACCATGGCTTTGCCCTCTCCAAGAAGATCTGGATCTCAGGTTTGGAGGCAGGAGGGAGGAAACCCTATCACAGCCCTCGGGGAAGAGATGGCCCCTTAGGTCCACTATTCTTATATTATTAGTTATTCCAATCCTCCCTTATAGTTGATCTTTCTTTATATTAAACTTTCTCCATCCAAATTAATGTGTGGCTTCCTTCTCCTGATTAGACCCTGACTGAAGGAATAATCAAAACCTTCCTTCTCCATTAGAGGACAATACAGCACTGTTTATCAGAAAGCCAAAAAATCGCCTGATTTTTTGTATATGAAAACTAACAAGAAAAACTAGCAGATTCTGATGTGATCTCTGATATAAAATTTATATCACATAAGTCTCTGATATAAATCTCATCTCTGATATAAAATTTAAATGTCTGCCAATCTTTAAATAATCTCTTGACTTTAATTAATACACATGAAGCAATTGCTTAGTATCGTATCTGAAACGTAATTCAGGACTATGGAGTCAAATATTAAAGAGTGAATTTTATGAAATACTTTTCCCTTCTTGGGATACAAATGAATCTTGGCTTCCAGGGCCACAGCTCTTGGTACTTGTTTTTTTAAAAATAACCAATTTCCTATGAAGCTCATTTCCTTCTCAAATTGGGAATACGGTAAACCAATAAAGCCATTTTGCCAGATCAATAATAACTAGATTGTATTCTTCTAATACACATAATTCAGTAAGATGAAATAAGATGCTGTGTATCCCAATGAAAACTCACTGAATGAGTCTTTTATGCAGTGTAAACGCTATACATTTTCCTTATTCAAAATGAGCATCAATTGGTTTGATTGTGTAATAAAATAAAGGTGGCAGATGTTCAGAGAGAGGGAAAAAATGCATATTTACATGCCCCAAAGAGTACCTTTTTCACTATCATGAGTAAAAAACCACTCTGGAAATATCATACTTCTTGGGTCTAAAAATTACATTCATGGGAACTGGAAGCCCATTTCTCAAAGTACTGATGCCTGTGCACAATTTCAAGTGCCTCTTGTTTACACTTACAAATTAAAGTATAATATTCTTACATTTAAATGCACTAATCCCAACAGAAAACATTACGGTTGTCCACATTTTCAATCTTTCTATTTCCATCACTACATAAATGCTGTTTCCAATTAAGTTTAGTGGTGCACTTTGTTCTGTGATTTAACTGTGCTGGTACCATACCACTTCTTTAGGGATCTGCAAATCCGGTAAATATGAGTGCTTCTACTTTCAAGTAAATGAATTTTATGTAAACTCATTTCCACTGTCACATGATTAATTTCCCTTTACAATTATTATCTATTATACTTGTGGATAATAAGCAGAAAATGAAATGGAGCTTCTCTTTCTTATGGAGCTAAATCCATTAGCGACACTTCAAGCTGTGTAGCTAAAAGGTCACTTTACTTCATTGTAATATAAGTGTTCTTTTTTCTTAATTTTAGAATTCAATTGTAGAGTCAGCATTAAAAAAAAAAAAACCTCCCAATGATGCTCAGTAATGTTTGCTCTCCTTCACTGCAGGGCATTTTTTCCTCTTTAGATTTTCAACAATTGCCCAAAGTTTAAAATGCATAGGTGTTCCTGTGGCCTTAGTTATTTTGTTTTTGTTTTGTTTTCTTATTTATTTATTTATCCATTTTATTTATTTATTTTTGGCTGTGTTGGCTCTTCGTTGCTGTGTGCAGGCTTCCTCTAGTTGCGGCAAGCGGAGGCTTCTCTTGTTGCGGAGCACGGGCTCCAGGCGCGTGGGCTTCAGTACTTGTGGCTCTCGGGCTCTAGAGTGCAGGCTCAGTAGTTGTGGTGCACGGGCTTACTTGCTCCACAGCATGTGGGATCTTCGGACCAGGGCTCAAACCCATGTCTCCTGCATTGGCAGGCGGATTCTTAACCACTGCGCCACCAGGGAAGCCCATGGCCTTAGTTATCTTTAACTTGAAATCTTAACAGCTTATATGTTGGATAAAATGACTGAAACATTTCTGAAATACTTTAAAACTATATGAAAAAGTCCTACCTGTTCCATAAAAACGGAGTTTAAACCTGACATTGCAAATGCGACGCCAAATGCTCGAGATTAAAAGGCATCAATGTAAGTGCAGAAGTGTCCACCAGGGGGAGCCTCAGAAAAGACCCCAAGAGCCAGCTGCATGGGTATGGAAGCCCCTATTCTACATGAAGGTCTAAAACCTGGAAGAAGAAAAAAAGTGAAGAAAAGTCTTGCGAAGAAAAGTCTGTGTGGAAGTTTTCTTTGGAGAAAGTTGCACCCTGTAACTAAAACCTAGTGAGGGCTTCCAATTCCCATGAATGTAATTTTTAGACCCTAGTGAGGGTCTCTTCAAGGGGGTTACTCCGAAAGTGTAATGCGTGACTACTGCAGGGTATGTGTGTTGGGTGTGGTGGGGGGTGGTGCATAGCGGACCGGGTCTAACTTCTTGTAAAGTCTGCCGAGAGATGGAATGAGTAACTGCTCTAGGAGCATAACCAGGTCATTACTAATAGGTTGGAATCCCCCTGGTTCTCTGAGTTTATCAGAACAAATTTGTGACTGTCTTCTGTGGATCAGACGTGGGAGAGCTGGCCGAGAGGGGCTGTTACTTCTCCTCAAGGGCAAAAAGGACAGGAAAGAGAATGGAAAGAGGCCATGTAGAAGGGCCCACCACAAAAAGCACAGGCAGAGTGGGTTGTCCCAGCTGGATGGATGGAAACCCTTCCCCAAGTCAGGGACATTGCTATCAGAGGGAACCTTCAAAAGAACCTACAGAAGCATCCATGCAAGAAAAAATTCTTTTAACCACCCCTGCCAGGACAAGAAAGAACAAAGCAAATTGTGATGTTATCACTCAAGAAAGAATGATCTCCATGACCTTATACTCCCCCTCTCTCTTGCCCTGTTTTGACTTTGGTAGGGTTGGAAGCAAGAGCCGCAGAGAGGTACAGAGGGAGGGGCCAGTGTGAAGATTGAAGGGACTGATCAATTCCTGCAGGCAGGTGACCCACCAAAACTGTGCCTCAGCTGGAGGAGGGGATCAAATAAAGACTGAGTGTGGACTAATATATTGGACTAGACAGCCTATTTTCTGAATCAAGACTGTATTTTTTGTGTAAAGTGACCCTATGACTTCCTGTTATCCAAGAGTAATGAACTTGTTGCAAGTTTCATCCAGTAATGGAGGAAAAACTTCTCCTACTGAATATATTTTACATGGACAGTGGAAAACAAAATCAAGTGTATTTTATGGTTACATTCCGGGAGTTGTACTTTTTCAGTTACGTATATTATTTATGGAATTCTACAATTTGTATCTGAGGGACCCTGATTATAGGTGTGTAGAAAAAAATTGGTTTATAGAAATGTTTCTATATTAATGCCCAAAGAGTTATGGGTTTGCAGTCTTAGAATACAATATATCAAGGAAGCAACACCTATAAGGTGAAGATTCGATGTATTTACAGCACAACAGTTTTATAGTTAATGACAATAATAATAATGATAAGAGCTAATAATAATAGCTAATAGCTAAGCACTTCTTTGGTGCCAAACAGCATCCTGAAAACTTTATAGTGGGAGTGTGCACGAATGCTCTCATCAACCCTATGAGGTAGGTAACGCTATTATCCCCATTACTCTTCTCTAAAGATAAGGTAACCAAGGCACAAAGGAGGTAACTAAGTAACTCACTCAAGGTCACTGAGTAAGTACTAAGTGACAGAGATGAAACTCTCAACCAATCTCAATGATAACCAAAGAGACACAGGAGTAAAGAAGACACCACACGTCCACTGCAGAACCCCTGCTCTAGCTTTAAGGCAAGCTCATATGAGGACAACTTCGTATCCAGCTCTAGCTCTCAAAAGCCTCCTTTACCCTGAATTACATTCATTGTCACCTACTATTTTATCTTGCCTGTGCAAGAGCAAGTGATGTTAGATATAATGCAGATACAAAAATGGCTTGCAGTTCAGATAATCGGGGATGTAAATTTCAGAAAAAGTGACTGAGACATTCATTTCAGACTCAGTTTGTTTCACTGCATCTAGAAATGTTTATTGGATAGAGTAAAATATTACTGATGGAGTTTTTTGACCAGAGTTTATGTCCCAAACTGAGAAACCTAGGAACCTGAGGTGACACAGTGAAGGTTCTCCCCCCTAACAAGCCACTTACCAGTTGGGGGAATTATAATACAAGTTGAAGGAAATATAATACGAGTTGGGGAAATTATAATGCCGTGTTGCCACAGAGGTGTTAAAAGAGTCCAAATGGATAGTGAAAGTGTAGGTGCTTAAAAGCTGTTCAGTGATACATTTATAATTTATTATTGTAAAGTCAAAATATAAGAATCCTCAAACAACGTTTTAAAGTAAGTTTTTATATACTTTTGTTAATCCCCACTCCATCCCCCCCCAAAAAAGGCCACACCATTCAACAGTAATGCAACTTGGACAAAATACATACACCCTTAAGCACATAGAAAAACCATCTAAGGGAATACTCAGTTCCCAATACATTTAATTTTCCAGTTTATAAAAGTTATACATGCTTTTAGAAAAATACGAAAATACTTTAGATTAATATAAAGAATATAGAAATCATCTATAATTTTACCATTTGTATGCAAACACTATTAATATTTTATACTCTCTTTAAAAATTAAGATCATATTATCGCTTATATGTGGAATCTAAAAAAGGCTACAAATGAACTTATCTACAAAACAGGAATAGAGTTACAGATGTAGAAAATCAACTATGGTTACCAGGGGGGTAAGGGAGGGGAGGGGTAAATTGGAAGATTGGGATTGACACACGCACACTACTATATATAAAATAGATAACTAATAAGGACCTACTGTATAGCACAGGGAACTCTACTCAATACTCTGTAATGACCTATATGGGAAAAGAACCTAAACAAGAATAGATGTATGTATATGAATAACAGATTCACTTTGCTGTACACGTGAAACTAACACAACATTGTAAATCAACTATACCCCAATAAAAAATTAAAAATAAATAAATAAAATTAAGATCATATTATAAATCATTTTGTCTGGAGCATTTTGGTTAACTTACCAGTTTGAGCATTTGTTTCTTCCAATATTCTTTCAAATCATACTTTTGACTATATATTCCTATTGTACAGCAATACATATGTTCTTTATTCCCCTTTTCCTGATTCCATTTTTTTACACTTTTTGTACATTTTTACCAAGGCAACCAGGACAGCAAATAAGCCCTCAAAAAGCTGAGCAGTTACTCCCTACAAAGTCAGAGAGAGAACTTACCCTCAAATCAATATTTTATGGACAAATATATTTTGGAGTCTCAGAAGCCTTTGAGAATGCTAGCCAGACCCTTTTTAAAATAAACTTTCTGGGACTTCCCTGGTGGTGCAGTGGTTGAGAATCCGCCTGCCAATGCAGGGGACACGGGTTCGAGCCCTGGCCCGGGAAGATCCCACATGCTGTGGAGCAACTAAGGCTGTGTGCCACAACTACTGAGCCTGCGCTCTAGAGCCCACGAGCCACAACTACTGAAGCTCGCACTCAGAGCCTGTGCTCCACAACAAGAGAAGGCACCTCAATGAGAAGCCCGCGCATCGCAACGAAGAGTAGCCCCCGCTCGCTGCAACTAGAGAAAGCCCGTGTGCGGCAACGAAGACCCAACACAGCCAAAAATTACTTACTTACTTACTTAATTAATTAAGAAAAATAAACCTTCTGACTAAATAGTGCATATACTCTAACCCACCCACCAGACTCTGGGGATCTTTCAAATGGATTGAAGGACCCTTCAGCTTCTGAACCCCCATGCCCTTGCAGGACTGTCCAGGCAATAGTTAAACATTAACTACTTATGAGTACCTCCAACACTGCACTGATTTTCTGCTACCCAATTAGCCACAGTTGGCAAAAGAAAAGTGACCTTCATCTTGTGGCTCACTAGCGATTCAGACAGTGAAACAGCCAAATGGGCCATCAGAGGTCACTGAGTTTACACCCCATTTCATATCTCAGGAAAACGAAAGACCGTGAAGCTGAAGTGACTTAGCTGAAGTGACACAGAGCTGTGAAAGGAGCCAAACCCTGGCTGGCAGAACAATGCTGCTTTTACCTCTCCCGAAAGGAAGATGCCGTCTCCAATTATTTACACTGAAAGATCTCCTCGCTTTCTATTGTATTATATTTCCTTATCTGTGGGGAACAAATCTGGAGAGCAATTTACAATCTGATATATTACATCTGGTCTCTTCTTGAGACCAAAATGTTATGGGAACCCATAAGAAATCCTGGTTCTGTAATATTCAGGTAGCAACAACACAACTTCATGTGTTAATCACCACCGTATTTTATTTGAGAGACTGCATTCTTAAAGACTGAGAATAAAAGCTAAAACACCCTTCAATGTTTTTGGAAAGAGATATAAGCTAAGGATCGCTATCAACAAAGGTCACAGTTGAAGGGGAAACAGGCTGTGACTCTGGTCAGTGGTAAGTTTGCAGAGAAGCCCAAAGGTACAGCTTCGAAAGATGTATCTCAAATGCCTCTCCAATGGCTGCAAAACTCTCTCCCTGGAACACTTAAATAGTGGAAGAAGCAAGTCATTCATACCAGGCACTACAGAGCAATATTTCCAGCAATGAGAGACTCGTGGACTTGATGGCAAATGAGTGAACATTTTAAGTACTATCTCAGCATTTTAAGCTTCTCTGTCAGTAGCGGAACAATAGCCAAAGCACTCTGAATACCAACATCCAAACAGAAAATCAAGGAAGTCATCAAAGGAAAATCTCCTTCCTGAAATATAAGTGATAAGATCAATGTATAAATTAGTCAGAGAAAAGGCCAACCCAGAAGGTCCTGTCTTGTAGAAGAAATTCAATATGACATGAGATTAGTGTGTCAGAACTTAAAATACGTATTAATGGTAAAGCAACTCTGATTGCCTCCATAACAATCCATCTAAATTGTTTAATTAGGAAAATTTTTCTGTCATTGGTAAGCCCTTCAGCATGAAGCAGTTATCTTGATCAAATGTTTTATAGATACATCATGCTGCACTCTGCAGAATCCTAAAAAATGCTGTCGTTCTAGACTGCACCAATTTTCAGCATAACAGAGGGGTTACCTTCCTAGGAGCGAATATAGTATATGCTTTTTTATAGATACATCATGCTGCACTCTGCAGAATCCTAAAAAATGCTGTCGTTCTAGACTGCACCAATTTTCAGCATAACAGAGGGGTTACCTTCCTAGGAGCGAATATAGTATATGCTTTTTCCACTTAACATTCTGACAGAAAATCATTCTAAAATGTATTAAACTATACGAGGCCTTCCTTAAAAGTACATTGGGCATAATGTCATTTTCCTTGATGACCCAGAGTCATTATTGTGAATATTAATTATCACACTGGCCTGTAATAAAATCATGTCTGTGAGGCCCTCAGAAGTGCATTCTTTCTGTGGCCCTTAGAATGACAGAATGTCAGCATTAAACAGGCCCTTAGAATGACAGAATGTCAGCATTAAACAGGACTTGAGAGCTCGTCTAGATTTTTCAATTACACATGAGGATGCTAATGACGAGAGAGGAGCGATATGATGTAATGAAGGAGACGTAAACAGTGACCTACCCCAGGTCGCCCACCTTCTCCAGAGTCCTTTCAATTACCCCACATTGTACACCACAACCTGTGCTTTTCATTAGTTTCTCTGTCTGTTTTTCTTTTTCTTGTTTATTTATTTTATTTATTTATTTTTCTTATTTTTGGCAGTGTTGGGTCTTCGTTGTTGCATGCAGGCTTTCTCTAGTTGCAGCGAGCGGGGGCTACTCTTCGTTGCTGTGCACGGGCTTTCTCACTGAGGTGACTTCTCTTGTTGCAGAGCATGGGCTCTAGGCGCACAGGCTTCAGTAATTGTGGCACACAGGCTCAGTAGTTGTGGCTCGCGGGCTTGGTTGCTCTGCGGCATGTGGGATCTTCCTGGACCAGGGCTCGACCCGTGTCCCCTGCATTGGCAGGCGGATTCCCAACCACTGCGCCACCAGGGAAGTCCTGTCTGTTTCTTCTAATAGCTTTTCTCTGCCCTTCCTGTTAGGTTCTATGTTCCCCCTCCTCACCACTGCTGGTGATTTAATCTCCTCCAGCACCATGCCCTCTGATGGTGATTAGTGCGGTTCTGGCACAGAGGCAGGGCATGGGGAGCCCATGGTCATCAAAGGTGATGGCTGGAAGTCAGGATCTGGGGAGAACTCAGGTAAAATTTAGGAGAGTGATCTGAAACGTAGAGGGTAAACTAACCTGAACCACAATGAAGAGATCTAACCAAATGCTGGAGTCTAGGGTCCAGAGCCAAAGTGGAGAGGAGAGGCAGGAACCAAAAATGCCAAGAAAGAGGGAGGTCCAGGAAGGAGCAAGCCTTGGGAGGCAGAGCAGGGGAATATGAATGACAGGGATGTCTGCGCTGTCCTTTATCCCCCTTCCAGCGTGATTACATTTTGAAAGTAAATACCGTGGGAGGGAGGGAGGGTGCCTGCTTCTCTTCACAGCCCCTCAATCAATCCCAATTTGAACGTGGCTTAAAAGTCAAGTCATGCCTTGGATGGTGAGACATGTGTGTCACGGAGATCTGGCTGAGTAACCTCCTGGTTAACCCAGGAGAACAGGCATTGGGTATAAGGCATGGGACAGTGACGGTTCACAAGTCTTATTTGTTTACTTCCTGGGAACAGCTTTTCCTGCCCTTGTCCCAGAGCCTCTGAGGTTTCAGAGGAACAAAATTCAAGGTAGGTGAGATGTTCTGCTTTGGTTTCCATGTCAATAAACAGATAAGGCAACAACGCAGTGTAGTAAGTAGAGGGGGAAATGACAGTTTAAAAGCCAGCTGCATTGGAGCCTGTTCTAGCAGAAGGGTGAATTCTCACTTTCTGGAAGAATCGCCCTTTTGTCTCACATGAGATGCCTGAGGCTCCCAGGGAGGCACATGACTTGTCCAGGCTGATACAATGGCAAGGCCATTGCCTGTGATTAAAACCATCAAGTATTAGAGCCCTGTGCACCCAGTGGTGGTCACAGGTCAGGTTATTATCACCTCAGAGAGGAAACGCTCCCCGACTGGTGGGCAGAGGAGAGTCTGTGGTACTTTCCTCCTCACTTTTTCCTGTAGTGGCCAAAGGAAGGTGTGCTTTGCTGTACTGTCTGGAAGACAAATTGGTATTCTCTGTAGGAACAGACAGGATGATTCATGCTGTGTGCTACATAATTAAGGTCTGTGAACTCAAAATGAGCAAACCAGGATGTTAGTAATCTTGGTAGAAGAGTAGCTCACGGGGGCAGCCATACCTCATTCTTTATTTGAATCCCTTTGAGGTGGGAGAGTTAAACTTCTCTGAGATAAGGGAGCTTACCCAGAATAGAGTTCTTTTCAAGATTTTTCTCCCTTACCTCTTGATCTCTCATCTCTATCATGAAAATATATATGTGTGTGTGTGTGTGTGTGTGTGCGCGCGCGTGTGAATTTTTTACTTTACAGCCAAGAAAGTAGGTTTTCCTCTCACCTCTTGTGCTTTAAAATATTTATTCAACCCGAACAATGATTGAGGCCCTACAACAAACTAGAGGACCAAGCACTTCAAAGCCACATATGAAGACAAGGTGGATTTGGCTTTCCCAAAAGCCCATAGTCTAGCTGTAGAGACAGATGGAAGTCAGTTACCTAGGTACTTACTTACCTGGCTGCGTCACTACGGCTAAAACACCTAAATTCCATAATCCCGGTCTCTTCAAGTGTAAAATGACAATACTAATACTTATCTTGCCAATGGTTTTATATTTTTAAAGTCAATTGTATATAAATCACTGAGGAGTGGTCTTGGTACCTATAGGGTACTTAATACCCATCAGTAAGTGACAACACAAACTAATGGGTATTCTAACCAAGGAATGACCATAACTAGTCAGAACCACAAGGTAACAGGAGGCTACTCCTCCCACAAGCGGACATTTGTGACTTTACGGCTGCTCAACAAGCACACAGCCATGTTTCTTTGGCAACAACATCCAACTTCCTTGGGCAAGCCTCCTGTCCCCTGTGCTCAGCCCATGTGTTTCTGATTGTGTGACATGGCAAGTAGCCTTTTCAAAGCCTCAGCAGAGTCTGTTACAAAGGGATCCCAAATACTAAATTAGAGTGCACTAAAAAATGGAAAGAATTAGTGGGGCATTTTTTTTCTGTCATTTCCTTTCTGAGATTGCACAGAAGCAAGAGGGAGGAGAGAGGGAAGGGCGGAAAGACAAGGCAGGAAGCTGGATCCAAGTTGTAAAAATGTCCAAGGGGCATTTTAAGGCAAGGATTGGCTAATATTCTACTATTAAATTGTTTGCATTTAAATGATGTAAGTCCTTCCCATCTCCCCAAACCTGTTATTATTTGTCCTACATCCAGAAGGTCTTGTGTGAGTGTTTCTGTTTGTTTTGCTGGTAAGTGAGGGAAGGGGTGAGCTCTGTATCTGTGTTGACACAGAGTGGAAGGGTAGCACGCAAGGATGGACACACTGATCTGCTAACTAAACCAACCCAGCTAAAGCAGAAGCTGAGAATGGCAGATGGCCAAGAGAATGTCAATGACATGGAGCATGCTTCAAAAAGCTGGATGGCAAGAGGGCACAGGCTAGGACATGGAGTAGTGATTTGAGCCCATCTTATCTACTTTTCAGGGAAGGATACCCAAGCTGATGCTGGGGTTTTATTTTCAGTCCTAATCAGGTTCATCTGAACTCTGATGCAATAGACAGTTTGAGTTCCTCGTTTAAATCCCTGCCCTGGTTCTGTACCAGGAGCGTATGATGGCCAAACCGTGGGGTGCCTATTTCAGAGGAGAAGCAATAACTCAGCATCAACCAATTAGGTCAGGGGATTTCTACCACAGTCACAGAAAAGCTGTGCAAAGTACTCTAAAATCACTCTTAGAGAATCTGGGTAAGGAGGCTATTTGAGATTGCGTGCTTGTGGCAGAAAACCAAGCACATGCAATGTACTATGGGCTCTCAAGAGCATGCTCCTTACTTTTTTTTTTTTTGCGGTATGCGGGCCTCTCACTGTTGTGGCCTCTCCCGTTGCGGAGCACAGGCTCCGGACGTGCAGGCTCAGCGGCCATGGCTCACGGGCCCAGCCGCTCCGCGGTATGTGGGATCTTCCCAGAACGGGGCACGAACCCGTGTCCCCTGCATCGGCAGGCGGACTCTCAACCACTGCGCCACCAGGGAAGCCCAATGCTCCTTACCTTTTGATGTACACATGAACCACCAGGAAATGTTAAAATGCAGATTCTGATAGCTAGGTCTGAGGGAGAGCTAGTCAACTAATGACTGACAGGAGAGAAGCTGGGGTATAAATACTGCAGCTCCCTCTCCCTTCAGGTGGGTAACCCTGAGGCGCACGTTCCATGCTGACTTCTACAGCTCCCCAGCAGGCATAAGCTCCTGAACTCCATGGTGGTAGATTCCCTGAGAAATGTGCTTTTTATTGCCTACCTTCCCTCCTCTGCCTCACTTCTTCACTTCCCCACTGGTGTTTCCTGGGATCAACTCCTAAATAATAAACCACTTACCCCTTAAAACTGTCTTGGTATCTGCTTCTGGAGAAGACCACACAAAGCCGCACCCACCACATGCTTTTATTCAAGTCTTCCCTTCTCAGTGAATGGGTTAACCATCAGCCTGATTCCACCGGACAGAAACCCAGCCATCCTTGCCCGCTTCTGTTCCTTTCAGATCCACCATCAGTAAGTCCTACAAATTCTGTCCATTCACTAGCTTCAAAGTATCCACGTTCCCATCTCCTCTATCACTTCCTGCTCCAAGAGCTATCTTTCCTCACCTAGAATAGTATAAAACACCTCTACCTAGTCTCCCACACTCTCTCTTGTTCTTTAACTTTTTTAGAAAATTGAGATATAATGGATATATAACATTATATTAGTTTCAGGTGTATGACATAATGATTCCATCTATGTAAATATTGCAAAATAGTCACCACAGATAAGTCTAGTTAACATACATCAACAAACATAGTTACAAAATTTTTTCTTGTGATGAGAACTTTTAAGATATATTCTCCTAGCAACTTTCAAATATGCAATACAGTATTATTAACTCTAGTCACCCTGCTGTGCACTACATCCCTAGAATTCACTTATTTTATAACTGGAAGTTTGTATCCTTTGGTGACCTTCACCCACTCTTGACCCCCTCAAATCGGTTTACAGGAAGACTATTATGCAACCCTGCTCTTGTCACACTCCCCAAGTATCCACTATCTAAACCCTTCAATGGCTTTCGGTGGCTTTTAAGCTAACAATAGACATGCTTAACCGGTGGACAAGGCACTTCAGGATTTGGTTTTGCTTTCCGTTTCAGCCTTATCGTTATCACATGAACCCTCACAACTCGGCTCCACCCAGTCTGGACTTTTAAACCGGCATTTTTGTATTTTCAACTTCACTGATGGATTTTAGTGAGGTGTGAAAACAATTTAGTTGGTCAAGATCAGCATTTTATTTTAATGAAATGGGAGAAGAAAAACACGTCGGGTTTTTTTAATTTGTCAGACCTTTTTTTCAATGATATGTGTACCCCATCATGATGAAAAACCTATTTATAACCAAATATCACAGCGAAAAGAAGTTTGCAGAATGATGCCTTAAGCACACCACGTTCTCTCCTGCTTCTGAGCCTCAGAAGATGCTGCTTCTTCTGCCTGGGAAGCTTTGCCCCAACCCCTTTGCTTAGGAATCCCTGTGCACCCTCCTGGGATCCACAGCATGCTGTGGTCCTAAGGGCCCAGTGCGGCTCTCAGCCTCTAAACACTGTCCTCCAGGTAGTACCAGGTATAGCTGAAGAGAATTCAACATACCCAAGTGGGGAGGACTGAAAAAGAAGCTATAAACAATGCAAACATCTGGCTGTAGGATGGCTACCCACCATATCAAGCCAAAGAGGTGGGGGGGGTGGGGGTTGGGAGAGAAGATAAGAGGCTGAACCCACACAAGTTCCTTCAGCCACCAGAGTGCAGCCACCAGGACTTCTCCGGGACACTTGGGCACACTGGGAAGGACAAATTGGAGGTTGACAAAATAGGGCAAAGATACCATATTTAGAAAGCTAGTTCAGCAGCCCAAGTGAGACCCGTAAGCACATTTGTAAAGATAGCAGCTGCCAGGTAGGGAGCAAGGGCATCCATGAAAGACTTTCCGGAGGGAGGCTCTGAAAGGCTTGGTTACAATGTAGTCTACCTCACATATTTATTAGACACTAACTAGTTGTAAATGGGTCTTTTACAGTTGACTTACATATAGTTTCCAGAGCCAACTTTAATAGGGTGAAGACCTTGAGGCTGGTTGAAAAAAATATTCCTATGTTCCCGCCTACTGGCAGAAAGGACATCTACTTATTTTTTTCCTATTCAGTGAGAGAAGAGAGCTCTTAGCTGTGGGTGACCTGAGTGGGACACGGAGGCAGGATTGTAGAGATGGCATGAATTTCAGCCTCTAGTAGGTAAAGAAACTGATGCTCAGAGTTTCCTTGTCTTACAAGCAAAGTGCCACAGCTACAACCAGAACCCAGGACCTCAGCCAGCCAGGGGAGGGCTTTGTCTACAAAGGCACACGGGGTCAAAGTGCAGTTCCTGAACAGGACCCACGAGAATCTCCTCTTTACTTCCCTAGCCCTGCAGACTCCGTTCCCTCTGCCACCGACCAAGCGGGAGTTGCACCGCATCACCCCTCAGTCGTTAAGGCAGGTCGCTGCTGGGGTCCCTGACTCCAGCCTGTATGTGACTGGAGAAAAATAGTTATTGCTTTTTAAATGAGGATGTAGCTGAGATTTATGGTAACTGAAATAGAAAAAAAAAAAAGGGCAAGTATTAGAGACAATTGGGGGAAAAGGTGAAAGAACTTAGTGTCTGACTAGGTGTAAGGGATAAAGAGGAAAGAAGTATTGGAAGAAAAAAAAAAAAGAACCCAAGACTTGGAGACTGGGAATAAAGCTGGTACTAACCAAACTGGGGTCACAGGGGAAAGAAAGGCTTCCAGGGTCACAGGGAGAAAGACCATTAGCTCAGTATGGGATAAATTAACTTTGACAAGAAGGCAGGATAGGCATGTGGAGATTTCCCGCTGATGTGCTATCTGGGGAAAAGATGTTTTATATCACCTAAGACAGTTTTATTTCCACTCTGAGTCAGAAGGATGAGCTGAGCAGGTAGGGCAAGAAGGGAAAGGCCTGAAGAGGTGCACAGATTGCAGGGGAAAGTATCGATTGCAGTTTCGATCATCTAAGCTGATACCTGGGAAACCTGCGCTCTCTCCCCGTATATCCAGGCAGGAGAAGAGAGAAGACGCAGGGCTGGAAGGGGCTCTTTCTTCCCTTTCTGTGATGCATCAAAACCGATACCACACAAAGCTGGTCACCGGGGGCCAGCAGCCAGCCTGCTGCAGCATCACAGCCCATGTCAGGTTTCCACACAGCTGCTCAGCCCGGGAGAGGCTTTCGAAGAGGCTGCCTGGAGAGGTTCGCCTGTGCAGGGGGAACATCTACTTAAGCACTCAGAGTGCTGACACAGCTGGAGGGAGGCTGGCAGTTTGCCAGGGGAGGGCTGCTGACGGGAAACGTGGAGAAAGAGTTGTGGAGAGGAGAAAATCAAGAAGCGATAGGAGTCGGAGCTGAATTAAGGTTCGGATGTTCAGATCAACGCCGAGAAGAGGCGAAGAGGGGGAGCGTGTCGAGTTCCTTTAGTTCCCAGAAATGGAACTTCTGTGAAAGGCAGACTCACCACAGAGGATGACTGCAGAGAACCGAAGAGACACAAAGGCGTTGATGTTCATCAAAGGCCACCCACGCCTACCACCTCCCACAGACACACAGACCCACTGCCTCCACAGAGGAAGAAACAGCCAGGGAGGTCACATGACCCACTGGTGTCACATGGGCAGCTGTCAGTGGCAGAACAGGGTAGACACTCAGGGTGACAGACACACGCTCCAAGGGACCTTCTTAACATTCCACACGACATCATAAAATCTGTGATAGATGTGGTCACAGTAAATATAAACCCCCAAATTGTGGAGAGTCCTCGTAGGTATCTGATAAATGGTAAAACAAACTATACAGGTAGTAACAGGGACTGTCTGTGATGAAATATAAGATGGAATTGATATAACTTAAGTTCCATACAAACTAAAAAATGGAACTGAGAGCCCCAAAATAGGCCCAACAGAAATGGTAGGGTTGCCCACTATGGTGATCTCTAATGTCTGTTCTTGCAGAGATTCTTGTCTCATCTGTGGGCTCAGCCCCCTCCTTCCCCTTCTAGGTTCTGGCCCTGGCCCCAGAGCCACAAGGAACGCCAAACAAGCAATTTGGAGACAAAAAGGCAATCTTGTTTCTAAGCCCTGTATTTGAGGCACGGTTGTCCAGGGCTGGGTTTGGCCTCACTGCCCAGTTCCTCTGCATCTGAGGCTCTGCTTCCTTGGCAGGTCCTGGACTCACATCCACGGTACCAACCAAGGCAGCCATATTTGCCCTTTTCAATCCTAAGCACTGGTCACAGCCTTTCATTCTGAATTCTCCACCCTCCCTGCCATCTCAAAACTCTGGACGAGTCCACAGCATGGCCTCATTCCTCTGTCTGAGCCTTCTTCACAACCTTGACCCCCAAATTCCGAGCCCAGCCTGTATATTCCGGTCACTTGTTGCCCCTTTTGCTTGTTGTGGCTTGGTATTTAGACTGACCCTGCTCCATCCTCTGGATTCACGGTATTTATCTGTCCTGCCCCCTTTTCTTTACACCCTCACTATCTTGCAGGTTTCATCACCCTGGCCCAAATAAGACACTGACCACAATTTGCTTTTGGCAGCAGAAAATAAGGAAAGAAGAAAGATGAAAACTGAAAGTTAAGGAGGAAGTAGGGCTTCTTTTAGAAACAGTTATTACTAATATACCTAAATATGAAGCCTAAAGTTAAGGAAATTATTCAACCTGTAGGAACTATTTAGGGTAGGCTAGGTTGTGCTCCTGTTAACGAATTTCCCTGGGAATCTCAGTGGCTTAACGTAAGAAAGGTTTATTTCCTCCCTCTCCTATATATTCAGTGGGTGTCGGGAAGTGGGAAAGAATTGCTCTAGGTAGAAACTAGGGACCTGGGCTAAAGGAGGTCTCACCTCCTTGAAGCTTCATCAGGACCAAGTCTCCTTCTTGACTTCCTGGCAGGTGAAGACAGACTAGAGGATCACAAGGGAGTTTTCACAGCCCCAGGCTGGAACTGACACTACCAATTCTCATAGCTCATTATCCAGAGGTGCACATCTGCAAGGAGCTGAGAAGCCCAGCTTTTCCACGTGGCCCAAAGGCCAGGAGACCTGGAGGCTGAGAACCCTAGTAACATCCAGACCACAATGATTCCAGGTGATGTGGCTCTGGAATTCTCCCAATTGTTATGTTAGCTGAAGGGCTAATGCACCTGAAGTTGTGACAATGCTTCTCATCTTTAGTTGACAATAAGCAAAGCCGTCTACAATAAGTGTGATAAAAAGGAATGAATACGGACTAATGGAATGATGCAATGACAGTGCGTGTGTTAAAAGCTGAGAACCTAAGGTATCTGAGAATGGCTGTGAGGCTACAATTTTATTTCAATCTTGTGTGTTTTTGTGGCTTGAGGGGAATACTTTTTTTCATGTTAGTTTTGAATGTCTGCTTTGTATTTAATGAACCAAGATGAAAGTGGAGGATTTACCTCTGCTTTTTATGGATAATTGCGTATGATATTCAAAAGCATAAAACAGCAAGGATTTCTTATTAAAAGCAACTTTTAATGCTTCAATACAGCAGTAGACTAGCAAATAGTAAAATCATATGTGTCTGTATTATCAATATTGTGATTTAATTCTAGAGTACTGCCTGTACTTCTACACATATTTAATCTTATAATCATAGTCTTTTACAGACAAACCCATGACAACTCAATACTCATATATTAATTACGGCACTACTTTACCTAGACATGGCATTGAGATGCTTTAAACTCTTAGCACGTAAACTGAACATTTTGCCAAGAGGACACTAAAAATAATGAGGGAAGAAAGCTACTGAATTACCCTTTATTATTGCTTGCTCCTCTTCCTCTTATTACGTGTTTAAAAAGCTTTGAGTTATTTATTTACATTTAATCCACGGACAAGGCTTTTATATACTTGAAAACCCTACAGTAGGATTAGGGCGGCTGTAATTCTGTCCATCAGATGTGCCTGGTCTGAATAGTGCTCTGGGTATGGACTCTGTAGAGCCTCGTCCACTCACATCAGATAAGCAGCAAGAAGTACAAGTAATCAAATAGGTCTCCTATAATTTCCCAAAATCGGGGTTTATCAAGCAATGTTGTCTCTACTGAGATCACCACAGAAGTGAAGTGTTCCGGCAAGATCTAATCCTCAACACCAGAAGCCTGTCCTTTGAAAGACATCTTCTGAAACCCTCCCCTGCTCCAGCCACGTGTCTCTTCCAAGCACGCCTAGCCCCCCACGAGAATGATAGCTCTGACCTGGTCCTCCCTTCTTCCGCTCTGAGGCTGCAGGAGCACAACAAGGCAAGCAGCCTGTCTATGGAATTTAAGATACTTCTTAATCCTGAAAGCTCATAAACGCCAGTATTGATTTTAAAAAATCATTCTCACCCCAGTTGATAAAACCTTTACTTTAGGTGCTGTCATTTTGGTGAAAACTACCTTTTTAATATCGCCTGTTGTTCTCCAGGGAATAGTTGCCAAACCAGCATTATAAATTCCAGAGAAAAATATTTCATGAGACCATACTTAAATTTACAGAATATATATGTTAGAGCTAAGCTCACTAATGATATAACTCACAAATATACAGGAGATGAGAACTTAAACTATTTTTGATCAGATCTGCTAGAAGACCAAAAATTAAAAATTAAAAATATTCTCTACTCACTAATTTTTCTAGATATATTTTCTGGTGGGGAAGAATATAGTAGAGTGCTGCTCAAAAAAGAGAATTGATGAAAACATACTTCTGAAACAGAAACCAATTCACAAAATTATTTCACCTGAATAGATACCGTTTTATAAACAGAAAAACTGAAGGAGAAAAACTATATGACTTGTTCAAGTTTCTAAAGTTGATTTGTGAATGGAGCAAGTAAGAGAATGCTTTTCTCCTAACTTTAATTCAAATATCTAATTTGAGATTCTTATGGTACTGATCTTCTAAAGAGCTGAAAGACTGACATGTTTTTTATGCACACACTGTATGAAAGATTCTAACTAAAGGATAAAAAATATTATTTTTTTCAAAAAAGTTTCTATGTACATTTCAAGTCTCCAGCATCCTGTCTAGATTTGTTTTTTCTCTCTCTTTTCTCTCTTTCTTGCTCTTTTTTTCTCCTTGAGATTCTCACGGGGGGAAAAAGAGGAAAATAAGATTTCATGAAAGGACAGTTCTGACCTAGAAAGAAAAAAAAGATCTTTAACTCAGAGAAAAACTGAGACAGATCTTTAAAGGGGATGGTGGGGGAGGGGTTTTACTGCATTGTTTTGCTTTATGTGGCTGTAAAGAAAAATGTACCAAGTTTTTTGTTGCTTGAACAAGGAGAGGAATTTTCTTATGAGGCCCTGAAAGGTTTTATGGTGAAAAGTAATATGAAAAATAATAACTTCTGCCACTGGATGATTGTTATAAGGCTCAGCACCTTCAATAAAAAGATGCTTCTGTTCAATTTCCAGTCACATCAAATTCTCATTACAGGTAGCTAAATCCCATCTCTCCATGAACCAGACTGTATCAAAAGTAGCAGCTTTATGCATTAAGTTTTGTAACACACACTTACATCCCATAGATCCCAGGTCACAAAGCAAATTCTAGGACCTTTTCCCCTCAGTGAATGATAGGCTTGGATGCTAAGTTTTGATGAGACCAAGAACCGGGAAACTCTGGTGACCGAGGTGCCCTCAAAAATAAGAAAGAAATTCTGTTGCTTTTTGGAAGCAGAATTGTCCAGTTGCCGAGTGCTTGCATAAAATCCGTTTTTGTGCTGAAGAATAAAATATCAAGGATTGTTGAGAGTTTAATTCAGAATCCATGAGGAGGAAAATTAGAGAGGCATTAAGGCCAAAAAAAAAAAGTCCCTATGGTAGAAAACTGAAAAGCCTGCTTAATAATTTCCATGCTGTTCCCTTGGGTTATTTGGAAATGTTCGATATTGCTACATTTCCTTCTAAGGTCTGGGGAGGGAATAAAATGCCAAGGAGGTTAAAGTTCCCAGACGAACCACGGAAATCGGGAAGGGAAGGTGCAGACTCTAATGATGAATGCTAGGGTTCAAAGCACGAGCTCTAATTCAAAGCGTAACTCTCCTTACCAGTACGCAGGCCAACGGACTTGACCTTAGATGGCTCTGCCCTTTAAAGAAAGCACTTTTTAGCAGTGAAGGGACCCTCCAGTAGGCAGAAAGATGAATATCCCTTTCAAAACAGAAAACATGTCAGCTGATATGGCAGAACGAAAGCTGGCTATTGTCAATTTTTTAAGGCAGTAAAGCTAAAAATGAAAGGATTCAGGATACATTCAAGGATATGGGAATGGCATGTTTTCTTACTGGCAGCCATGTCCATTTTCATACTTAGAGTCTGTTGTTTGCTGTGTTGGGGAATGTTGGCTTCATTTTAAGACTTAAACCAAATCCAAGTAATTAACTAAATGGTACATGCTTATTTATACTGTTCATGAATAGATGCAAATGGTACTCCGGAAGAGGCTAACTGAAGAAGAACTAGGTGACAGAACTGGAAAAGAAGCATCAACATTTGGCTATAAAATGGTTTGAAGATTAAAGAAATAGGGGTATTGAAAAGGCAAGAGCAGTGACAGTGATAGAAAATTATAATCCAGTTTATAGTTTACATTGTAAAAGATATTTATCAATTCATATACATAGACCCATGGAATAGATTGCAAAAATGGCCATAATACTTTGCAGTGCCTCCAATCAATAAATGTAGTCTATTTGCTCACCCTCAAATTTGACCTGGTGTTTAACTTGCTTTGGCTGACAGAAAGCGGCAGAAATGACATTTTCCCAGTTCTGAGAATAAACCTCTCTCTATCTCTCCCTCAGAACCTGCCACCTCCATTTGAACAAGCCCCAATCCTGGCTGATCGAGCCTTCTACCCACTGAGGAGATCATTGTACAGAAATTGCCATTGCTCCAGCCAACAAAAAGCCAATCCTAGCGGCAGAGCCACCTAGCTGACCAGCAGCTCCCCGCAGACGCAGGAGTAACCCCAGTTAACTACCTAGCTGATTGCAGACCAAACTGCACTACCTAGCTGATTGCAGACCAAACTGCACGGACTTATGAGCTAAATAAGCAGTGGTGATTTTAAGCCACGAAATTTTGTGGTGATCTGTCACACAACAAAAGATAGTGGATAGAATCCATATACTCTAAGGAGCTTCATAGAAATCTATTATTAACTTAATTTGCCAAACCATTGTTAAGGATGAACCATGCACCAGGCACAATGACAAAGCCCAGTAACAGTGCATTGAGGAGACAGAGCTCTCAGGTGCACAGTCCATCCTGGAGATGCCAGGAAGACTTGCAGCACAGATACCCAAGTGAGGACTTGACATTTACTTATTAGTGGGCCAGGAGAAGTAAGGGGAAAGAGCAGTCACAGGGAATGGTAATATATAGAGAAGTTGAACAGTAAGATACAGGAATTTACATTAGTAGAATGTGAAATTTTAGTTAGGAAATGGCAAGAAATAAGACTAGAGAAGTTAATAGGAACCAGACCATGAAGGTCTTGGACTGTCTCATAAACACCTTGGATAGAAGTATCTTGATATAGGCCTAGGACAGCAGTAGTTCTCAGACATGAAAGCACATAAAAGTCATCTGGCGGTGGTAAGAACAGAAATTTCTAGGGTTCGATCACCTATAAATTCTGATCCAGTAACTTGGTAATGGACCCCAGACTTCGGGCTTCAATTTTTTTTTATTTGCCTTTTTAATATACAACCCAGGAGGGTCTGATGTAGATTGTACATGGTCCACACTTTAAAAAATGTCACTAGGCAATGGGAAGTCTCCTGAAGTGATTTAAGAAAAAGAGTGACTCAGGCACTCTACATTATGTTCAGGTTGGCATTTAAGACTGATTTTTCTGGCTGAGGTTTGGTAGGTAACTGAAGGCATTCAGTGAAAGAGGCAAGGATAAGAAAATCTGAGGGCTTCCCTGGTGGCGCAGTGGTTGAGAGTCCGTCTGCCGATGCAGGGGACGCGGGTTCGTGCCCCGGTCTGGGAAGATCCCACGTGCCGCGGAGTGGCTGGGCCCGTGAGCCATGGCCGCTGGGCCTGCACGTCCGGAGCCTGTGCTCCGCAACGGGAGAGGCCACAACAGTGAGAGGCCCGCGTACCAGAAAAAAAAAAAAAAAAAAGAAAATCTGAATTAGGACAGTAATAGTAAAACCTGGAGACCAATGTGTGAAATGTTTAGGAGGTTAAATTGCCAGGGATTTTTGTTGATTGAAGAAATGCAAGTGGAGGGGAAAGGAAGGGTCAAGGATGGCACTGGATTAAATTAGATTTGAAATATCTTAAAAATGTCCAGAAAGCACTGGTTTGGAAGTTAAACGTACACATTTAGGAGGTATCAGTGTATAGATGTAAACCAAACTATGAGAGTTGGGAGAGTTCTAGGGAGCTCCTGGGAGATTGATCAGAGTAAGAAGGGACCAGGCCAGTGGCAGAACCCAGAGGTACCAAAACACTTAAAGGACACATAAAAGATGAATAGCAGCTTAAGAGGCTGGGAAGAACTACTACAGAGTTAAGAGAAAAATGTGGCTACAATGACACTGTAGTCCCAGTAGCCATAAAACAGCACTGTTCCAGGCAAACTACAGTGAGTGGTTGCCCTACTTAAAAATTAAGCGTCATTCAAAGTCTCTTGTGATCACTGTGCTCTCGCTTCACTAGAATTTTGGGCGCAGAAGACTGAAGAGTGTGGTTTGAGTAGTTATCTTGAAGTAAAAATGAGAAAACAGAATTCATACAACCCTTTTAAGAAAGCACAAAGTATACATAAAATTATAAATAAAAATGTACAAAAAAAGGACCTATTTATGAACTTTGGTGAACAACCTTGCAGAGTCTCTCTGTCCATAACTAATTTTAAATTAATAGGATTTTTGATTTAAATTATATATATACAGGAGAGCAATCAAGATGGCCAGAATAGGAGGATGTGAAACTCACTCCCCAGACATAAATATATTAAAAATACGTCTACATGTGGAATAATTCTTACTGAAAACGAACTGGAAATTGGATGAAAGACTCCTGTAAAATCAAGGCTGTAGGAAAGATGCACATGGAATCAGGTAGGAGGGGAAGAACAACAAAAACAAAAATTCCCATTTAAAATTACATCAAAAAGAATAAATTCCTAGGTACTTTCAAGGAATAAACTTAACCAAGGAGGTGAAAGACCTATACTCTGAAAACTATAAAACACTGATGAAGGAAACTGAAGTTGACACAAAGAAATGGAAAGATATCCCATATTTTTGGATTGGAAGAATTAATATTGTTAAAATGTCCATATTACCCAAAGCAATCTTCAGATGTAAACAATCCTTACCAAAATACCCAGGATATTTTTCACAGAACTAGAACAAATAATGCTAAAATGTATATGGAACCACAAAAGACCCTGAATTGCCCAACAATCTTGAGAAATATAAAAAAGCTGTAAGTACCATGTGCCCAACTTTAGACTACACTACAAAGCTGCAATAATCAAAACAGCATGGTACTGCACAAAAACAGACACATAGATCAATGGAACATAATAGAGAGCCCAGAAACAAACCAATATACCTATGGTCAATTAATCTACAACAAAAGAGGCAAGAACATACAATGGAGAAAATACAGTCTCTTCAATAAATAGTGCTGGGAAAACTGAACAGCTCCACATAAAAGAATGAGATTAGAACATTTCCTCACAGCATGTACAAAAATAAACCCAAAATGGACTAAAGATCTAAATGTAAGACTGAAACCATAAAACTCCAATAAGAGAACATAGGTAGAACATTCTTTGACATAAATCACACAATATTTCTTTGGATCTGTCACCCAAGGCAAAAGGAATAAAAGCAAAAATAAACAAATGGGAACTAATTAAACTTAAAAGCTTCTGCACAGCAAAGGAAACCATCGTCAAAACAAAAAGGCAACCTAATGAATGGGAGAAAATATTTGCAAATGATATGACCATCAAGGGGTTAATATCTAAAATATATAAACAGCTCATACAACTTGGTATCAAAAAAACAAACAACCCAGTTAAAAATGGGCAGAAGACCTGAATAGATATTTTTCCAAGGAAGACATACAGATAACCAACAGGCACTTGAAAAATGCTCACCATCACTAATTATTAGAGAAATGCAAATCAAAATAACAATGAGATATCACCTCACACTTTTTCAGAGTGGCTATAAGCAAAAAGTCTCCAAATAACAAATATTGGAAAGGATGTGGAGAAAAGGGAACCCTTGTACACTGTTAGTGGGAATGTCAATTGGTGTAGCCACTATGTGAATAGTATGGAGGTTCCTCAAAAAACTAAAAATAGAACTACCATATGATCCAGCAATTCCATTCCTTGGTATATATCCAAAGAAAATGAAAACACTAACTCAAAAAGATACACACACCCCAATGTTCATAGCAGCACTATTTACAATAGCCAAGATATAGAAGTAACTCAAGTGTCTGTCAACAGACAAATGGATAAAGAAGATGCACATGAGCGCGCACATGTGTGCGTGTAGTGGAATATTACTCTGCCATAAAAAAAGAATGAAATTATGCCATTTGCCGAAGGTGGTTGGACCTACAGAGTATTATGCTCAGTGAAATAAGTCAGACAGAGAAAGACGAATACTGTAAGTTATAACTTATATGTGAAATCTAAAAAACTTAAAAAAGGAATGCATATAGCAAAATAGAAACAGACTTACAGATACGGAAAACAAACTAGTGGATACCAGTGGAGAGAGGGAAGGGGGGAGGGCAAGATAGGGGTATGGGATTAAAGGATACAAACTACTATGTGTAAAAAAAATAAGCAACAAGGTTATATCGTACAGCACAGGGAATTATAGCCATTATTCTGTAATAACTTGATGCAAGAGGGAGGAGATATGGGGATATATGTATATGTATAGCTGATTCACTTTGTTATAAAGCAGAAACTAACACACCACTGTAAAGCAATTATACTCCAATAAAGATGTTAAAACACATACTGAATCACTATATTGTACACCTGAAACAAATATAATATTGTAAATCAACTATACTTCAATTTTTAAAAAATGAAAAAATTATATATATACAGATCTATAATAATATATGTAATAAAATGTGTCTTTTTCACAGAATATTGTCATTCTGCATGTAATAATCCATATCAGGGTTGGGAAACTTTTGCTGTAAAGGACCAATAGTAAATATTTTGGGCTTTGTGAGCCATATGGTCCCTGTTGCAGTTACTCAACTCTGTCCTTGCTCTGTAGCATGCAAGTAGCCTTAGACAATATGTAAATGAATAAGCAAGGATGATCTGGCCCATAGGCTATAGTTTGCTGATCTATATCATAATTTTTAATGACTTCATATTGCTTATGGCTGTACCATAAATTATTTAACCAACCTTCAAGAAATGTATACCAAGGAGATTTTCAAATGTTTGAAAATGTATGTAGAAATATGTTAATACAGCCTTACACATCAGCTGGGGAAATTTGAAACAATGTAAATGTTCATCAGAGGGAGATTAATTAGATAATTTGTGGTATACATGATCATTTCTTTCAAAAATCCTAAATGATATAGCTAGAACACCAAGTATAGTTTTATTTCTCTTCTGAATATCCTGTCCCTAATTTAGATCAGTTTCTTCAATTGCAGAGATCTGAATTATTCTTTTTTCTTTGAATTATTCTTTTTTAACAACTTTATTGGAGTGTAATTGCTTTATAATAGTTTGTTAGTTTCTGCTTTATAACAAAGTGAATCAGCTATACATATACATATTTTTTAAATCAATAATAATGTGAATGGTCATGTTATTTTGAGTTGACCATTACAGGAAGATAAATATTTATAAGACTATAATACAATATACAGTATTATTTAATCTACAGAACTTACTCAAATTTCTCCAATTGCCCCCCTAATGTTCTTTTTGGTTCAGGATCCAACCAAAAATCACACTTTGCCTTTAGTTGTCATGTTTCCCTTAGTCTCCTTTAATCTGGAACAGGTGCTCAGTCTTTGTTTTTCACAACCTTGACAATTTTCAAGAGTGTTGGTCAGGTACTGTGATACCCCAGTACCAATGAGCCCATTCACTGCCCAAATCTTGGTTTCTAAACACCATGCTCCAATAAAAGAAAACTACTAGTCCTTGGAGAAACAGCTGATTGCAGGAATGGGGCAGGAAAAGTGCAAGATGAGCCTAAAATGTCTTGCGGTGCCAGAAAATATCGAAGTGTTTTAAAGAGAAATTCTAAAAAGATACAGGAGCCAACTTGAAGGGGACTCCCAAAGGCCATATCTGGGAAAACTGAACAACAAAAAAAATGATTGTGACACATTATAAGCCATGGAATAAAATGAGTTCATTTGCCCATACTAATATAAATAGTGAGTGAACGGATGAATGGATGAATAAATGAATAGAGTAAAATTTTCCTTACTGTAAATTTCCAACTAGTATTTGGCAAACCCCACAGTAATAACTGTCTCAGGCAATCTTCAAAGAATTCTAAAATTAGTGCCAACAGTGTTTTAAATAACAAGCTAACTAGATACTCTCCAATTATTTCTCTGTAAGATCTTTATTAAATACAAAGAAATACAGTAACTTTGCAGTGGAGAAACCTGACAGACATCACCTTCACCAAGTGATCAAAGTTACCATTTTCAGTAACGGAACAGACCTACATCAAATCCCTTCTGATTTGATGTGCTGAGAAGGTCACAACCTCACTTTGTGGCATCTTTGCCAAAAATGTAAAACCTGAACTTAAATATGAGGAAACCTTAGAGAAAATGTATCGATCGCCGGAGCCTCGTCGACCTAGTATTAGACACACTAGGGTACACTCACGTGTTACATGTACTTTCAGTTTGGCCTTGATTCAGTTCACAGAGATGCACTGAAAGACTTTTAAGAAGAAAATGACAGGATGACAGCTGTGTCTCAAGCAGAGAGTAAGATATAAATTGAAGGGGGTGGAAATGAAAGCTGGGGAAGGCATCTCTGCCTGATAGGAATCTGTTACATTATTTCAGGCACATGGTCATAATAACCTCAACTAGCATACTGGTATTAGAAATGGAGAAGAGGAGAGCAAGCCAAGAAATAACGGGAAGAAAAATCAAAATTAACTTTCCACTCACTGAATGTGAAGGGACTGGAGAAGGAGGGAAAAGAAGGTCCCTATTACTAGACTGAGCACCTAGGTGTCTAGGCAGCAGGTGGGTCAATGGAAGGAGAGGTAAGGGAATTCCATTTGGGACAGATGTTTGAGGCATCACCAGGATATCCTAAAGAGAATGTCTAGCAGGTAGTAGGCAAGATGAGTCTGCAGTCCAGGAAGGAGTTATAGTATGTACGAACGGGTGCATTTTCCATTAAGAAACTGAGTTTGAAGAGCTCATGTACCTTGTGCGGTGTCACGATGCCAGTAAGGGGCAGAACCAGTTTTTAAACCCAGTTCTTCCAAGTTCAGAAGTTTCTGTGGCCTATGGGAATTTTTGTGTATATCAAGACTCTCCAAAGGATTCAAAAGAACTGCAAACATCAGCAACTGTCGATCTCTAAGTGCACAATCAGGCTACGTGCAAAATTATAAGCCACTCATTAAAAAATGTAAAGGAATAAGGGAAGTTCCCTTTTTGTCTGTGAGTCCCATTGGGCTTTACACAAAAGTAAAGACCATAGTCAGAGCCTCCTAGGACTTTCAACGATCAGTTGATTGACTGTCAGAGCCTAGTCAACCTCAGACATCACCCACTCAAGTGCTATAATGTTACAACTCAGGTTATCTAGTCCTGCACATTCGAATATTTATACATAGGTTAGATGGAAAAGTTCCTGGTATATGCAATTGAATTCTTACCAGCTCTCCCCATCTGTTTTCTGTTTGTTTGTTTTTAATTTTTATTGGAGTATAACTGATTTACAATGTTGTGTTAGTTTTAGGTGTACAGCACAGTGAATCAGTTATACATATACATGTATCCACTCTTTTTTTTTTAGATTCTTTTCCCATATAGGCCATTACAGAGTCCCCACCTGTTTTAAGAGCAGACAGGAGCTAGAGTTTTAGGTTTCAATGCTCTGGATTAGTTGGCAGAAGTGTTGCATCCTGAATATCTACATTGAAGAAGAGTCTCATTCCCTGAATATATTTGAATCCACAGGGAGCAACATAACCTAGGTCAGCTCTGAGGGTGGGCAGGAGACCCACCACTCAACCCGTTGGAGCCTAGGGCATCACTTAGCCTTGACAGAAATGAGGACCCAGGCAAAGGTTGCTGATCATTCACTACAGCTGTTCCAGCAGCTCCCTCCCGGTGGTGGGAGAAGTGCTGTTTAGCCCAGAATCCCACCCTCCCACTACTCACCCCTCACCCACACCTTACACTCCCCCCCACCCCCACCCCACCCCCCGCCCATCACCCTTCCGTTAAAGGCAGGTGATGACACGAAAAGAAGCAGAGTGCCTCCCTTCCTCTTTGCAGAAAGGGTAGCATGACCGAGAAAAAGCTTTCATTATAACTAACACTTTATAAGGTTGAATGACTATATTGCTGAAATCAGTGTTTATTCTCATTAAATACTTTTTTCTTATTCTGATACCTGTAATAACAATGAAATAAATATATACGCATGAGAAAAGTACACACAGAAAGGCATAGCCCCTACATAAACACAGCTCTTCTCTTACATTGCCACAGCCAAAGTAATCACATTCTTAAATCCTTCTCCAACCACAGTTCATTACATACTCTAAGAAAGGTTTTTCATTATTGCTGTTTATTTATTTATGCACCTGAAAAGGAATAAAAACCATTTCTAATTTGGGTACTGTCAAATCATACTCTACCTTCTTGCAATTAAAACACAAATTTACTTAAGACACTACTTGCCTAAAACAAGCCTGTTTCCAAAATAGACACTCCATGAAATTTGTTAGTAACAGTTGAATGCTCAGGAGCAGAGCAAAGCTTCAATTAAAGGATTACACTTCCGGAGCTAAAATGGGAGAGACTGGAAGCTCAGGACCGAACCTTTCTGCTTTCATTGTCTCTGACTTTAGTTTGGTTTTGATTATTCTTTTCCCTTTTCTTTTTCTATTCTTCTTTTTGCTGTTGGGTAGAATTAGAAATTACACGGAGAAGGAGCAGTCTGATCTTACCAAGGAAGTTGTTTTGCTCAAGTCGTTTCTTTCATTTTCAAGTTGGCTCTCAGCCCTGCCTTTGTGCGATCTGAACCTTCCTCGCTTCTCGTGAGTCACCGAGGTCCAAAGTCTGCCCCACAGCATTACCTGAACGCTTGAATCACCCAGATACTGGCTTGCTTGCAGGAACTCTGCTTTGCCTCGTATAAAAATGGGCTTCAGAAATGTTTAAACAATAACTAACTGAAGAAATAAAGGACCCGGACATTGGATTTCACTGCTATCAATCATCATGCCCTCTCTCTCTCTCTGTAATATCATGTACATTTCTAAGCACGCCAAAGAAGTTAATGAAAATTAGGCACTTAATGGATTTTTCCAAAAACACTCGAAAGTGACAGCTCTCCAAAACCAATGGTCTCTTTCCCATGACTGATGTATTAAGAGCAGGAGTATGTCAACAATCTTGCTAGACAATCATAGATATACCTGTTACTGAAGATATTATTTGAAAAGACATACTTCAGCATAGAATTCAGTGCTACTTGGGATTGAGGCAGAATTGCTTCTCAGCTGGAAAAAATACCAAATAGATATTTTTGAACTTCTCAGTAGGTGATAATCCAGCAACTCTGAGAAACAATTCATAGGCATATGGAACAAATTACTATGGTAATTGCAGAAGGATTATGAATACTTTTAGGTCAGTAGTCTTGACCTTTTCAAAGCTAACTGTTCTGCTGAAACTAGAACTTAAACTAAATGGTTGCCACATTTACCTACTTTTTTTACATGAATGAAAGAGCAACTTAATGAATTATTTAAATATGCCAACTACATTTTTAATCTGTATTTGGGCATGAATAAGTACTTTTGTATCACATGGGACTGAGCCCACACACACATTCTGTCCCTCTGTCTTACAAATTCTAGATGGCTACTGGAGGCAAGAAGGAAAGAGAAAACTACACAATCTTCCTTTATTTATCTTAATTTTGACCTTACATTTGGAAAAGATGAAGGATAATTCTGACCAGTGTTTGTTCAATTCTATAGCCTCTGGAACAGACAACATCAATTTCATAGGAATGCCATAACCATTTATTCCCATCACAGCAGGGCCGTTTGCCTGATGAAAACATAATTGGAAAAGCGTCTTCTTATGTGGCATTGTAAACCATCTGCCATATTCAGGTTTTACAATATGTAGCAAGCTCAAAAGAGAAAAAGTAGAAATAGAAGTTTCTGGAACAACATCAGGATCTAAGAACTCCAAAATACCACATTATTAGGGAAAGATACACAAAAATAAACAGCAAATTAACCTGCAAAATACCTACCACTGCAAATAATAATGGATTTTTATTGCTTTATACACATTCCTATGTATGCTTTAGTATATTCCCAACCCCTCAAGGAGTGATTTATTTGCTTTTGTTTATTTACAACCACATAGCGCTGCATACCAAATCTACGTACTTTGTAAATATTAAATCACTCAATTTGCATAACAACCTTATACTGTGAGCACTGTCCTCATGCCCATTTTACAAATGGGAAAAGTGAGCAAAAGAGCCAGGTTCGAAACAGTTTATAAGAGGATCTTTACCACTACCCTGTGCTAGTGATTGCTTCCTTTCTCTCCTATATAGTTATAAAAATTTCGCTAAAATATAGGTAATTCTTAAAAGCAGAGGATTATATTCTAAGATTAATTTCAAAGCTAGCACCGTCATCCAAATTCACATTCTGGTACTCTGTAGTTCATGGAATATGTGCTTTCTTTCCTGAAAAGCTTTCATATAAAACATAGGTCGACATAAAAGGTGAAAGATGCTTTCATTCCACCACTGATGATGAAGAATACAGCGACTAGAGACAGTGGATTAGACCAACTGTGTGTGTATGTGTGTGTATATATATGTGTGTGTGTGTGTGTGTGTATGTGTGTGTGTGTATGTGTATAAAACATATGCCACCTCTCATATAAAAATGTTCTATATATAGGAAATATATAGGTAGGAAAATAAAATCAACATTTATTGTTCTGAGTGAGTAGCTAGGTATAAGAATCAATAAGACCCTTCTATGCCAAAAAAAAAAAAAAGTAGGGACTACCTAAAACTAAGAAAAAATTAACTTGTGTCTCCCTGCAGAGAACTACAAGATATGCTAAAGAAGTCCCATCATGTTTCAGTGTCTGTGAAAGAACAGAAAGAAAACACATTTGTTTCTTTATGTATTTCATTTCATACCAAATCACGAACCAATTTCCAATGACATTAATATGTTCTCTTGCTAAACAACCACAACCACATCCCAGGAGCCCCAGACTTTTCTCTCTCTGTCTCTTTTTTTTAATCCCTGAATACTCATTTGAAAACTAACTTAGAGCCCTCTTACACTCGTTCCTTTACCTGCTGAAAATTCTCAATGCATTATGAAAATTAAGTAAGTAATATTTTACTGCAAAGCTTTTTTTCATTAAAAAGGAATAGAAGGCTTCCCTGGCAGCACAGTGGTTAAGAACCCACCTGCCAATGCAGGGGACACGGGTTCGAGCCCTGGTCTGGGAAGATCCCACATGCTGTGGAGCAACTAAGCCCATACGCCACAGCTACTGAGCCTGCACTCTAGAGCCCGGGAGCCACAACTACTGAGCCTGCGCGCCACAACTACTGAAGTCCATGCGCCTAGAGCCCGTGCTCGGCAACAAGAGAAGCCACCGCAATGAGAAGCCTGCGCACCACAACGAAGAGTAGCCCCCGCTCACCGCAACTAGAGAAAGCCTGCGCACCAACGAAGACCCAAAGCAGCCAAAAATAAATAAAATAAAATAAATAATAAAAAAGTAATAAAGCTAACATTTCTAAAGTGTTATTATTTGGCAGGGGGGATAAAATACAAACTGAAAGTTTGGCAAAAGTAATTTGGAGCTCATTTGAGTTGAGAAGGAGACTCAGTAACCTGCAATTGACTATAAACTCCAAGAAGGCAGGATCTAAGTTGATTCTAAACTTGGTAGGAAACTCAGAAGATGGTCTAGGATTAAGCCATTTTAAACTCTACTTAAAAGAAAAAGAAACGTATTAGCCATTTTTAAACAATATAAGTCACTTCAACATTTCTGCATATAAATAAATGCTTTTAAAGACCTCAAATGAACTCTTAATCATAGATTTCACCACCTGTAGCATATATGCAGCACATCTCACCTGACTGCTAATGAGTACTTTCTTCTCTTTTCATTTCAGGCCTCTTTTCTCTTTTCTACATCTCATCACACACACCACCACCCCTGAAGGAAGACATATCCTCTTCCAACCTATCACAACCAAAAGTCCCTCATCAGATCTCTCTTATTCTCAAGTTACACCTTGTAATTAACTCCCTCTGTTTTTCTACTTGGCTCCCATTAAATTTTCATCTTTTCACTAGCCCGACCCGCCTAACCAAAAATTTCTGGGAGTCCTCATTCAGTCCTACATTGTCTCCCAGAAAAGGAAGAATGCAAAGTGGGGCAGGAGGGGGAGGGGAGAAGATAGAGAGGACCTTGACATCCCCAGTTGGAAACCTACTATGCATCCAGAAAAGCTTCAAATCCACCCAGCTCCCATCTTCCTCATCTTTTCTCTTTCTCTTTCTCTTCCTGCCTCTGATTTTTCATTTTGTCCCCATACCTTTACAACCTGGCTAACCTGAGCAAACTCTGATGTGATGATGTAAAGGAAGATAGCTGACCACCATTCACATATACTGATTAACATGTATGTTTACAGTAGGCCAATAATGGTTATATATAATCATAAGCGCCTAAGAATCGCTGCTGTGAGTTTTATTTAATAACAACACTCCATTCTTATCACATGTGCTCATTCTTCATAAATGTTTTGCATAAGTAGTATAATTATCTCCTTGCAATTAAAAAAAATCAAAGAAATATTGTTTCACACCTTTCTAGAGATTGAAAATATTGGCCTGGCAAGTGGAAAAGTAAGTTTTATTAACAGCCATGGAAGTAAATAAAGTGATACTTTGAGGATTTTGGCAAAGGGACAGCAAAAAGTTAATGCAAATCACATTATTACAGAAGAGAGCACCAATTAGTTAAAGAAAACATAGATGTATGTTTTAGCCAAGTGGTACTTTTAAAGGCTATGCTGACAAATAGTGCTTAATAGTGCCTGATGAATAGAAAACATTCAGTAATCATTTACTCATTGAATAAATGAGTGAATGAATAAATGAATTGCTTTCTGGTTTATACCAGGATGGTTAAATTGGAAAATAAATTTAGAAATATTTTAGGCATTTTCTACATGCTTCAGTTATATATTACTGCTTCATAGTTAACAAAACTGACGATTTCGTTTTCTTGGGTTGTCAGTAACAGGTTCCATTAATTGTATCTTCCCTTTCCAAAGCCCTTCCTGTCTTTGAAGATGGGCTGTCACACTGCCCTGTTGTTGAATTCAATAGATTTTAAAAGATCTATATCACTGGCACATAAAACTATGAAATTCTGCTCAACAGCTGGATTGCAAGGAAATGATGCCATCTCCAGCCTCCTGAGAGGTGCTGTGCACTGGCATACATGTGGCGCCAGGGAGGCCTGAGAGCAAAGTGTACCTGTGCAGACAAGCTCTGGAGTATCTCCCATTCGGAAGCTTCCTCCAGGAATAAGGGAGAAGTTACACTGATGCTGGTGTAGCAATGGGACGCAATCTCTTAGCAATACTGAGGCGTTGGTGGGAAGTTGGAAAGACATCAAAATACAACATTGTTTCTCACAACCACAACACTATATTCTGGCAAAAGCACAAGTAGGTGAGAAATTTGCATGTGATTATTATTCATAGAGAAAGACCCCCTCTGCTCCTCAGCTTGTAGGATTAGTATAAATACAGACAAATAAGCGAGTATTTAGTGATTTGAGATTTTCTTAAGTATGGAATTTTTTATCTGGGTGAGAATTTTCTGATTCCCCCTCTTATTAGCCCTTTGACCTTAGACCAGATTCTTATACTCCCTGTACCTTTCTTTTCTATATTGTAAAATTGAAAGAGATAATATGCACTTACCTTCTACATTTGTGAGTCTCATAGTTGGCACTAAGTAAATTTTCAGTGAATGGCTGACAAGCATTGAACAGGTACTCAATAAATGTAAATATATGTATATATACATATTAACATAATATTATATAATTATATACTGTTCATTTATTATATGTGTATATTACATATTATACATTATATATTTATTATATATTATGATACAATATACTACATAATATGATATATATTTGAATTATATATTATATTAATATTATTTATGTACATGCTATATGTTTTATATATATATATGCCTACATGTATTTTAAAGCATTACAGTGGCAGGGAGGGCACCTTGGCTAGTTTGGGTGGGTTACACAAGATGTGGCCCTCAACTCCCCACAACTATCTCTACCTATTGCAATCCTTACCCCAAAACCCCTGGTTACGGCAGGAGGAAGGGAAATAGAAATACCAACCTCAGTACTAAGCTCTTTATCACAAAAAAAAGGGTTGGTAAAGCCAAACAAAACAAAACAAAACAAAAACAGTCTTCTGTCAGCTGGTTCATTTGCCCCTTTTCCTGCTCTCTGTACCCTCTTGCTTTCCACAGAGGAGAACTACATATTTATGTACCAGTGACTAGAAATGGGGAGAGGGCCCCATGGAACGGCCGGCCAAGCACACGTGTGGAAACCTGAAGAATAATTAACTGTCACATCAGAGTAAAGTGTTATACGCCAATCCACAAAGAGCCCTCGAGGGGATGGGGATTCAGAAGTGGCTTCTTCAGTCTATCTGGTCTGCCCTTCTGAGTTTCAGCATGGCCTGGGCCCTCAGGACACACACATGGCCACCATCTTCCTTGACAGAGAACATTCCTTTTCTACTTTCTAGCTTGAATCTTGCGCTACCCAGTTCCTTTGTTCTTTTAACAAACCCTTCCCTCTCTTCCACGCCCAAGACCCCACATCTATTCATGGCTTGCTTCTGACGTAGGTGGGCAGAAATTCTTTGTTCTTCAAGATAATATAGTGGAGAACTTTGTTGTAAGGCAGGCTATCAGGGTTCTGGCCTGAGGATGAAAATTGTAGAAATCAATCATACACCTGACTAGAGACAGGTTATCTCCCCCAGCCTGTTTCTAAACTTTACTGTGCTGAAAACCATATGTCACCTTCTCACTCTCAGGATCCATCTTTTATAAACTCCCATCTATTAAATTTGGCTTGAGCCTTAGTAGTTAGGTAAAAAAGATGTGGGTGGGGGGACAGGATTTAGCATACCATTATAGACTCCTTGTGCTAAATCATGGTTTGACCAAGTTTAGCTTGAGAATGGCCACAAATGACTTCTGAACAGAGGCCCTCATACTGGGCCGCAGCCATTGCCACCTGCTGTCTTGACTTTAATCTCCTCCTCATTAAATCCATCTTGAATTCCACTGACAATTTACATTCTCCACTGTCTCACGTCTCTCTACTTGTAACTTCTTGACTATGCATATATCTATTTATTTGCATAGAATTCTATAACTTACAAAATACTTTTATATATATTCTTTTAGCTGACTACTTTAAACATCCTGATAGGAAAAATGGTATTATCCCCATCTTATAGGTGTAAACTTCAGAGAAATTCAGAGACATGATTGAGATCGCACAACTAAAAAGGGCCAGAGCTAAAATTCTAACCTAAATCACTTAACTCTCGGACTGGCACTTTCATCAATGTCAAATGCCTTAATGTGACACTTAAGATATTACAAAATCTGAACTCATCTATTTCCAACATCATATCCAGCTGTTTACAGCTAACCTTTCTACTCTAGCAAAGCCAGTCTTCGCACTGTCGCCCAACTTCATCTGGAGAGTTGCTTCCTTCCTTTGTATTCTGTATTTCCCAACCTGGAATATTCTTCAGCCTTCTTATTTGCTGTGTTTCCTGACCTGGAATCTCTGCTAGCCTTTTATCTGCGTATGGTCCAGTTCAAATCCCACTCTTCCTCCAATCTTTCCCACATTGCCAAATCCTAGCACCATCTCTCTTCTTTCAAAATTCTGTGCAGTTATTTTCTACCCATCATGTGGACATCGTGAGCAGGCCCTCTGGACATTAAATGCTGTTTCTACGGTAACCCTCAGCCTTACGTTGGCTGGACAAAGTTACACATAGCTTAGGGAATGAGAGTCTCCCCTGAGATATCATGTTCTCATGTCACCTTCTGCTACACTGTTACTGGAGACAGAAAATCACCAATTATCAACAGAGTACTTTTCAAAATTGTCAGGGCTCAACTCGAATATCCTTCTCTCAGTATTGGCTTCCCCATCTCTTTGACTCAGAATATAGCAAGCTTTCTCCTATCCTCATGTTAACGAGTGTGTGCTTCTTATAAAGCAATTACTACAACATATTGAATATTGTGTTTATTTATACAGCAGTCTCCTGCCTTCAGTTGTATAGCTCCCTGGTTGCATGGAAAGTGACACTCATTGTGACCCACTATGGCACTGGCTCCAGACAGACAGACTTCACTAAATGTTACATGGCTGGATGAATGAATGAATGAATGAAAATGTAGATTTTGTGGAAGCCAGAGCAGTTTCCCTAAATGACATTTAGCTAGTAACTGAGAGCCTCAAACTATCCAACTAAAGCCTTGTTAATCCTTAATTTGACTGAAATAACTTTCAACTCTGATAAGGGTCAAAAGAAGAGAAATTTACTGTGGAATATGGTTTCCCTTAGGAAGTGTTAGCCACGTTATTTTTGGTTCTCAGTTCAGCCCCAAATCCCATTCGACCCATCATGCAGCAGAATCACGATGAGAGGCCA